>NC_060119.1:320600420-321212420 GCF_021461395.2 Schistocerca americana | reverse complement strand
TTCACGACACTGTCCATTCAGTTGAACTACTCTTGCAAGTCCTCTGTCGTCTTTAATATAATTATAACGTAATCAGCAAAACATCAAAGTTTTTATTTCTTCTCCTTCAATTTTAATTTCTTTTGCAAAGTTCTCTTTAATTTCCTTTACTGCTCGCTCAAGGTACAAACTGGGCAACATCGATAAGAATAAGTGCAAAGCATTTTCAGAGTTATTACGGTGTCGGGACAAGAAACTTTTCTTCCATGTATTACAGTAAGTGATCACTCAATTAAATAGAAATACGACCGTAACTTAAAACAGCCGTCTGAGCTATAACGCAAGTGCTCGTGCTCGGCAACATTTCCCTCTTTCATTTAATCTGCAGCGTTTGCGGTGTAGCTGTGGGTTGCGGATCCCCCGAGCTCAGTATCAGCAGTGACAGGGAATAACTTGCTAGCGGAAAAAAGATATAGCGCCGCGGGCTGCCTTGCCTGCGCCAAGCAGGACAAAGATTACGGAGGATGAATACGGACTTGGGAAGCGAGACTCAAAGGGATTTTTGTCGCCTTTAGGCGCCGTGCAGCCGCTGGCGAGGCGCTGGGACACCACCATTCTTCTGCTGCAGTCGGCGGGCGGCCACGGCCTGGGGCTCGCAAGCCGCCATTCTTACGCTCGCGCGCCAGCTTCGGCTTCTCCTACGGATTATGTCGTCTTGTTTCCATTTTCTGTCACGCAAGCTTTTTTCAGTATTGACAGAAAAGCCAGCTATCACCGACTTCCTCCTGATAGAGTTGTTGGCTTCGGGGACAAAGGGGCAGGAGAAAGCTAGCTATTGAAATATATAAGAAAATTAGACTTACTAATCAACGTACAAAATAGAATTGCTTGTGAAAAGAAATAATTTTCAATTGTGACAGTATTATAAAACGCAATTAGGCGTTACATACCCACGAGCACACTGTCTTTTACTTGCAAAGAAGGAAGGTACGGCCCCTTTTCTAGAAGATGGACTTTCTTGTCTCAACTGATTACTCGAGGCAAATGAGTTCACTGCAGCGACCCTGGCGTTTTATTTCTGTACATTGACTCGTGTGGTCATTTTCGTTTACGCTTCAACGCCAAAACTGCGTGTTTTGTGAGAGCTGTCTGCTGAGGAGTTTGGCATATGAGTGGTGAAAGTGCGGTTATGAGGGACTATCCTTTTTACGAGAAACTCGAAATATAGTAACGAAGTGTAGGAACAACCAATGATAATAAGGTTTATTAATGACTAAAGCAGAACTGACAGTGGATGTTCTTGTCAGAGGAAATGTGGTAAATTCTTTACACACCTGAGAACTGGAAGAATAGGAAAAGTGTCGTAACATTTCAGAACATACACATTTCTTTGCACGAAAAAATATGTACTTGCAAACACATCACACAATGTCAATAACAGTAAATAATGCCTTATCGGTTCATCCCTTGTATCTTCTTTTCTACCTAAAAGCCCAATAAAAATCGAAAATTATTTTTCTCGTCAAATAATTCTGACTTTTTCATTGTTGAAATAATTTTCCATAATGCACGTTTATCTATTTACGGTCTTGCTTGTGCATGGCCTCGGCTTTTTCTCTGTAAGAAGTAAACAACTTTTCTGGGTTCAGATGTTTCGTATCTCTTGTAGGAGACTACTAGGAAGAAAATAACAGGATCTTGATTACCTTTAATGTGTATCATGAAACCGAATCAAACAACGAAGTAAAGACAAAGAAGAAACGAAAGAACAAAATCAGTTTCTAAAATATGAACCAGCTGAACCGCAACAGGTTAACTTCTGATGTTCCTGGCAAGCGCAGTGTGCAGCATATTCGCAGAATTTATAATTCCACACTCGGCACAGTCTACAGATCACTCACGTCATACACATATTGGTGTCGTGATTGGTCGCTGATTTACACGCAGGCACGTCACGTGTGCTCATTCTGAGTAGCCGATTTTGACCAGAAAGTCGCCCGTGTAAAACAGGCTTATGAGTTCAACGTCTCGGCGACAAAGAAATCATTAAGGATGGAGAATCTCCTCCGTTGCTTATCGTCGGCTAACAAATTGGTCGCACAAGCTTTTAAGGAACCTTCCTGTCGTTTGGAAATACATTAAAAAAAAAAAAAAAAACAAAAAAAAAAAACAGGACGACAACACTATGCCATCTCACTTACTGGGTAGACTTGAGGATGCCATACCGGCTACATCAGATGCTATTACACACGTCATGCCCATTTTTAATTTTGGACGGATACTCTCGTTTCAAATATGGAACATTTACGTTTCCTCAAACTGAAAGTAACGTAATATACTCGTATGTATACAGAGGTCACGGGTCTCCATGATTCTTCTTCGTCCAGAATTAAGCAAAGCGAAACCTCACTTGTTCTGTTAAAATCATAAAACTGCTGAGCTGTTATTGCAGTTGAGACGAAAATAGTTATAGCTCAGTAATTAAGATTTAGTATTTGCATTTTTTTCAGGTTCACGGCTCATAAGTGTAGGGAACAACGAAGATAATCTATTAAAATTCCGTTTACGTAAAGGTCGTTATAGAAGCGCCCCACATTCGACATAGACCTCGATTGTGATTGAACTAACCCGTGGCGTTTAGAAAGGAATCATCCTCTCACTCGCTTTAAGTCATTTAGGAAAAATGTGCACTGAAGAACGGAGATTTCGACTATAACCTTTCAGAATACGAATTCAATATATTTTCCATTCGCACTATCAGAGTAGTATTAGTCCCATATCGAAGACAGTGATCAAAATCTGTATCTAAGTTTTGTAAAGTAATTAACCCGAAAAACGGCCCACTTCCTACACTAACAGTCAGACGACTCAGACTTGAAGATATATGCGCACAAGACTTTCCTCTTGTCGCGTCCTTCGCTTAAGACTGCAGGCATTTCTAGGCGCGACCATGAAGACCACATCACAAGTTCCAAGAAAATTCATGCGTGACATTCATAGATCGATAATTGTCTCCTGACCCGGCGCGTAGTTCTGATCACAAAATTTCACATCAGGAAAAAAAACAAATCTACAAACAAATACTTGTTTTAGGAATAGAAAAATATATAAATGCAGCAAATGAGTGAAAACGCTAAGTGGCAGCGTGATACTACCAGTCTCTTTGTTGAGAAGTTCGGGGACTGGTGCCTACGACGCAGTACTGACAAATAAGTTTTTTTTTGTCATGACGAGTAGTCAGCGACTACTGCTGTTCTGATAGGATCTCCCGGAACGTTGCACTCCAAATCATCGAGGCGGGGCGCACTTTTAAAGGAGACGCTACTTGCAGGAAGTGCCGTTGAGTTACGCCTCGACTTTGAAGCCAGATTCCGAGTGGTTCCTGGAGCTACGGTGTCAGCCCCAGCTGTCGCCTGCCAGACGAATACCGTTCGCATCCACCTGGCGCGCGCCTCACCCCTCATGCCATCCAACTCTTACTACCTACAGAGTCGTTCGCTTGGCTGGGTTATCTGAAGACAGACTGGCGGCATTCCACGCATAGTCCAGGACACTTCAATGTTGCAACGAGTCTGTTGGCTGCTTCTCACTGTCCAAGTTCTCGCATTGGGACAGGAGATAATTAAGTCATTTCGGTAATTCAAAATTACGTGGAATGCTTCTATAAGCAATCTCAAACGACACTCTTTTATTGACGGCAATGCTCTCGTCCCTCAAATATGGTAGAAGTAACAAAACATTGGACTTTCAGTGGCAAAACGTGAATTTCAGCAGTTACCAACCGGAAACTGGTCTGTAGAGCGCAGTGTTACGGACTCGTACTACTGCACTTTGTATACTGTTGCTTTCGAGCACCTATTCTGTTAGCTAGTTTTGTCGGTCGGAACAGGATGGGAGGGAGTCTAGTGTTAATAACTGAATTTAGCGTTAATAACTGAGCCGTAACGCTGGCGGTTTACGCAATTACACACTTACAACGCCTGAACTCACCAGACACGCCGATCAAGAAAAGCTTGTTCATGTATGACGAAATTACCGGTAAAGAGATTGATTACTAAGTTTTCAGTGGCAGTTGAGGTTAATTTGTACTAATAGTAAGGTATGCAACTCATTCTGGTACAAGAGAAGCGTTTTTCTTGTAGTCGTATCTGTTTTCTGTCTGTCGTCTACTTGGTTGAATACGCTTCTCCAGAACTACTAGACGAATTTTCATGGGGTTTTCACAGGTAATTTGAGCATAACTTGGGGCACCATACAAACTTTATGTAATAAATACCAGATCACAGAAAAAAGATATCATGATTTAGAGTTTTCGTACTGTATTTCTTTGTCTGTCTAACCGCGTTAATCTCTTTCATGGGATTTTCGCAGGTTAACTTCAGCATAGCTTGGGGCACCGTATAGGCTTTCTTTCATCAAAATCAGATCACAGAAGAAGAAGATACCGTAAGTGAAAGATTTATCCATAGTACTATTATAAATGCCAAAGCCAAAGTAACTACGTCCGTTAGGTTTTGACGACTAAATCGCTGAACAGCTTTCGATGAAATTTGGTATGGAGTTACCTCGAACCCTGAGGAATAACATAAGCTACTTTAGAAAGTGTACAGAACATGACACTTCTTGATTTAAAGAATATTAAGCGAATTAGGGAAAATATTTACACTTTGAGAAAGCTATTTACTATTTCACTTTTAATATTTTATCGCATTTGTGAAAATGCTTTTATTAGTTGTTGTACGTGTTACGTGAAACGATTCAAAGCTATGAGTACAGTACTTATACAGTCTTCAAAGAGTTAAATCCATTCTTCCATATTATTTGTTGCATAATGCACACGTTGTATAATGTAAAACTACTAAAGAATGCGCGCTCCTTCGGAAGCCCTTGTGCACGCGCTGCTCGGCAGCGATACTACGCTTGCCGATGTATCGTGCGTTGGGAGGGGGAGAGGAGGGCGCACATCACGAGCTATGCTTACCCGAACCACCATACATGTGAGGTCAGCTGAGTTAATTGCGTGTACAGCAGCTTACTCACTCACCATCACTCATCCTAACAAAACTACTGATATGCGAGTGCAGCCGCGGGTAACAGCTAGCATAAAGTAAACTATAGCATCAAATCAAGCGTCTCGTACAGCTGCATGTGTATCACATTGCAAAGGTGGCAGTGCCATATCTGATACGAACCAGACTTTCTATCCGAAGCGTACCGAAACTTCAGCTACTCCAGTTGCTTTACTGCTTCCAGCTGCTACGTGTGACCCGAAGGACAAAACAGCCAGTATATCGTTATTTAATGACATATCACCACATCAAATAAACTTCAGTTTAATGACATACACCGTACTAAATAAACTACAAAGGATGTCTACAATTAATGAGACTCCAACCGCAGATTTTCACCCATTCCTGTGTTCGTCCCGTTCATTGTTCACCATTTCCACGGATTTTCTTCAAGAAAAGGAAGCTGTAAATGTCAAAGAGGTTGCAGGTCATTTAGCCCTACTAAACACTTGTCATGAGAAGTCACAGAAGCTTGCAGCCATGAAAGGTGGCGCCCACGCTACAGCCTGACCTACGAAAAATGGCCCACTTATCACACTAACAATCAGACGGCTGATGTTTGCTGCTAGGACTTCGCTACTCGTGTTGCGCACGCGCACTGGACGCTTTCCTCTTACGGTTCCCTTCGCCATTCCGACAGCGGAAGACCCGTAACGCGACGAAAGTAGACCACACCACAACCACCAAGGAAGTTCACCCACGTTATTGAGAGAGAGAAATTTGACTCGTGACCCGGCAAATAGTCTTTAATCACGGAGTTTCACATCAGTGAACATCCCGTTAAACATTAAAAAAATTCGTTCCACAGGCAAAGTATATTTGGATGTGCTATTTTACGTCAACGTCAATAGCAGCCACTGCTATACATTTACCTCTCGGTAAATGCTATGCGCTCAGTCATTTCGGACGGGCTGACTTTTACAGATATGCCATCCCATTTAATTTTCGCCCTAATGTTCAAGTACTACGTAATGATGATGACAATCATGTTTATGTGATTAAAGGGACTAAACATCTCGGTTATCAGCCCCATGTTGAAATGGAAATTGATATAAAACGAAGTGAAATGAGAAAAGCGGAGTTGTCAGCTCCAGGGTCTTGTTGAAAATCTGCGTAAAAGTAATATAAACTGTTACACCGTAGCCGGTCGTGAAGGATAGGTCAAGAAGGATCGTCATAGTCAGTGCGACTAAAATGGATTGAGGAAATGAAGACTGTACGGACTAGAGAGCTATTTAGCCTAAAAAGTTAGATAAATGATATACCGGGTTATCAAAAAGTCAGTATAAATTTGAAAACTTAATAAACCACGGAATAATGTAGATAGAGGGGTAAAAATTGACACACATGCTTGGAATGACAAGGGGTTTTAATAGAACCACCCCATATTGCTAGACGCGTGAAAGATCTCTTGCGCGCGTCCTTTGGTGATGATCGTGTGCTCAGCCGCCACTTTCGTCATGCTTGGCCTCCCAGGTCCCCAGCCCTCAGTCCGCACGATTATTGGCTTTGGGGTTACCTGAAGTCGCAAGTGTATCGTGATCGACCGACATCTCTAGGGATGCTGAAAGACAACATCCGACGCCAATGCCTCACAATAACTCCGGACATGCTTTACGGTGCTGTTCCCAACATTATTCCTCGACTACAGCTATTGCTGAGGAATGATGGTGGACATACTGAGCATTTCCTGTAAAAAACATCATGTTTGCATTGTCTTGCTTTGTTAAGCTAATTATTGCTATTTTGATCAGATGAAGCGCCATTTGTCGGACATTTTTTGAACTTTTGTATTTTTTGGTTCTAACAAAACCCCATGTCATTCCAAGCATGTGTGTCAATTTGTACCTCTCTATCTACATTATTCCGCGATTTATTCAGTTTTCTAATTTATACTGACTTTTTGATCACCCAGTATGTAATAAAAATTTAAGAAAAATTTAAAACTGCATGACAGTGCAGAGGAAGGATGTTGCTTGAGGCCAGTTGGAAAGAGAAGTACTCCCCATACGTCTACTCCCTTCACCAAACGTTGAGAAGACTAAGACTGAACAGTAACAGTAACCAGAAAAGACAAGAATAACATCGTTTCATACCGCTGAGAATGATATATATGTCATACCCAGAAGCATCTAACTTATCTACACAACGGTCTACTCACAAACAAAACACATAATATCTTTGATCTGACACTGTACCACATCCATTACTGGAGAGAATCCAGAGAATCCCGCATTGTTTTCCTGGACGAAATGCTAGTTGAAGTGTTACTCTCCTGCCTTCTTTCAAAGTCAGCGGATACGTATCACGTAAATGGAAGTGATTAAGTGACTACGTCTGTTTGCATCGGTTAGCCGGAACAGGCGAAAAGCGTGCTTGAAAGAACTAAGGTACGTTCAGGTACCATTTAAGCCTGTAGAATTTTGGTGATTTACTGGTGCTCCGTGTTCAGTTTCCAGTAAGGAGACTAATACCGACTGTAAAGTGTTCTACTCCGTATGATATATTCTGTTTTCTCTAACGAATACAACACGAAACGTTGATATCATCACCAGGCATCAGCCTCGCTTCGTCAAACTACTGTGTTGCGTTGATTTTCTGTTGTTATGAATCACTATGAAGTATACACTGATTAGCTAAAACACTGTGACTACTGTTCACCGTGAGACCGATTGCTGCCTGGTGGTGTTGCAGGCACATGAAGCGGTAAGGAAAGTATATAAGCGGAGCGGAAATGAACGGAGGAATCATTCTAGCGACGAGTCGCGCTGCAAATGGGGAAATCCTTTGGCACAAGCGACTTTCACAACGAACAGTTCGTTGAGGCCTGGTGCCCGGGAAGGAGCATCTCTAAAATGACGAAACTTATCAGCTGTAAGGTTGCTACTGTCGTGAGAATCTATGGAAAGCGGATACTACATGCCAAGCTTGTACAAGGCAGGAAACGATTAAAATTTTCGTAATCATAGAGCGAAGCAATCTCGATTTCATTACGGGAGCGTCAACACGAGGCTGGCGTGAAGAATAATATTTCACCACCGAGACTGAGTCAGGGGAAACAACATCGGCCCTTTGGCGATCCAGACAGTAGACCTCAGCACAAACGTAGCGGCGCGCAGTAGCTAGGCAAGATCGCGTCCCCTTCACTACGTGATGAAAGAAACGGTACCCCTAATGCAACAACGCGTACCAAGAGCTTTTACGAATAAGTCCTACACTATAACAAATTCATTAAGCAAGTATGAAAGACTGAGAATCGCTGATACCTTCGTGACAGTAGGACCTATACGGTCATGACAAGTGACGTCGGGTAAACATTACCCACTTCTTCACTCTTAAATATCCAACTTGTTTGCATGTAAGGCAGTCGGTCAAAGAGATCAATGGCGTACTTAACATCCGCATTCAGTTTGCTGGTTACAGTAAAGTGACGTCTAGCACAAGTCTGTTTTAAATTTCTTGTACGATACTGAGCAAAAATGGTTCAAATAGCTCTAAGCACTATGGGACTTAACATCTGAGGTCATCAGTCCCCTAGACTTAGAACTACTTAAACCTAACTAACCTAAGGACATCACACACATCCATGCCCGAGGCAGGTTTCGAACCTGCAACCGTAGCAGCCGCATGGTTCCGCACTAAAGCGCCTACAACCGCTCGACCACAGCGGCCGGCTGCCGCTACTGAGCAACGACAGCTGCTACTGGCAGATATGGCTAACTTGCCATAATCACCAGTCGCAGAGTTCAACACCGCAGATGCAGATGGAAAGGACCCGGGGGTGTTCCCGGTTCAGGACACCAGTGCCCCTGATACTTCGGTGGACCGACCAGGGCTTAGCTGAAAGGCAGGCCAAGTTAGTCGTACTACTCGGCAACCCTCACAGCGGCTCAGCAGGTGACGAAGCACGGCGGCGAGTGGGAGGGACAGAGCACTTCCCAAATCGATGTGTGTAAGTTCAACACACGCGCTACCTTCACTCACTGCTGCTGCATCGCGGTACGGTCAGCGTTGGAGCCACTGCTGGCTGCAAACCGCCAGAGCGGCAGCCGGCTAAGAACGAAGAATGCGGTGTCAGCTGTCTTGGGCGGGCTGAAGACCGATTATGACGCGAATCCTCGACGGGCATCGGCAGCTGATGTCAGCGGTAACTCAAGAAACTGATTGTAACTTATGGAAATAAATAACTAATTCTGACTCGACTTTCACTGCGCCTACCGGCAACAAACAGGTGACCACCATCCTTCCCAGGAAAACTGACAATGAGCTAACTGGGACAATGTCTCCTGACACAGAACCATCTCTACTCCCGCCCTCCCAACAGTCGCCTCTTGCAGGATGGTGAAACCACGAGCAGGTGACAAGGTTTGGATTTAATGCTTCACTACACAACGTGGAGGTCGGGGAGTTGCTTGTAAAGCAGGATAGGTGGTGATATGTGACAAATTTGACAACAGAATAAAATGCTGGTGCAGACACAAGTGTTTCGGAGCACACCCTTCAGTACACATCGCTGAACATTAGGCTCCACATCAAACCATCCATATGTATTCTCAAGTCAAACTAACGATGTCGCCTGTTACGATTTCTGTGGGTGCAGGGTAATCAAGAATGAACCCTGGATCAATGAAAAGGTGTCGCTTACTCGGATGAATCACATCTCTTGTTATACTCGGTCGATGGTCGTGTCTGGGTACGCCGCCATTCATGTGAACGACTGCGCTACACATGACCGAGCCACGGACGCAGGCCGACAGCTCAGTATTAAGCCAAGGGGGACATTTACTTGGGTTCACATGGGACCTATGTTGGTAATCGAAGGCACCAAGACCGCTGTCGATTGCTGCAGACCACCTGCCTGCCGCCGGCCGGGGTGGCCGAACGGTTCTAGGCGCTACAGTCTGGAACCGCGCGACCGCTACGGTCGCAGGTTCGAATCCTGCCTCGGGCATGAATGTGTGTGATGTCCTTAGGTTAGTTAGGTTTAAGTAGTTATAAGTTCTACGGGACTGATGACCTCAGAAGTTAAGTCCCATAGTGCTCAGAGCCATTTGAACAATTTTTGAACCTGCCTGCCTTTCGTACCTGGTGTCTTCCCTGATGGCGATGGCATCTTCCAGAAGAATAAGTGTTCATGTCACAAGGCCAGAAAATGACGTCATCCGTGCGTAGATATCTGATGTAACACATCCCCAGAAACCTGCTAAAGACTTGTCGTGTCCATGGCTGCTGGACTCCATCTCAAAGGCGAAGCAACACGCTATCAAGCAGATGAGCATTGTGTTTTGAGTTATCAGTGTATAAAAACTAGGGAGTCGTCCGGTTTCATGTCACGCTCTAACAGCTGATCACCCTTAAGAGTAACACTTGGCTGTTACTGTCATGAAACACTATCAAACGCTATCTGGTGGCAGGCTGCGAACGAGTCGGTAAAATACAAATTCCTCGCTGGAAGGTTTCATTCGTTGAAGAAGATAATTCAAGGAAGCTTATCGTTTCGATTACCTCATAATTTTCGTCGATAAAAACACAATAGATATGTGACAGAGAGAAAATTATTCGTCTCTCACTTGTAGATACTAGCGTTTCGATACTGTGTCCGGCTCTTTTAAAAATAAAAGGTGACTTCACAAGCTGGGAGATTCGTACGTGACACTTTGCAACCCTTGCAGATATCAGACTGTTCAGCATTATTGCGTTAAAAGAAGAGTGATTAACTGATTAGATTTTTAATCAAATGACGCGAGTGTTGCGCTACCTATGGAAAACATCCCAGAAAACCATGGATTTACATACAAAATTAGATAGAGCTTCAATGTGTTTCATATTACCAGTGGCTTCCACCACGAGCACGAGATACTTAAACTGGTTACGTCGCCGCGAGAGGCTATTCGACAGATGAAACGCAACTCAGTTATTTCAGTACGTATATGACCGTGCCTCGCCTGTCGTGTCCTGTTATTCTCTAGTTGACTGAAAGCTAGATTCCACAGAATTACTTCAAAGGCATTCTGCTGTGAAATGATAGTCAGTGCCTTTGTAACTCCCATGCATGCGGAACGTTGTTAACATCAGTGTGTGTTCTTCTGGTAGACTGGACTAGAGCACACAATACTGAGAACTTAATGAAGAGGAAATCCGAATCTGGTGTATGAAATCGACATATACCGAACGATGCTATTTGATGCAAAGTTTCTTGACATTCTGAACTGAGGACTGACAGTGGTTTAATCCTCACAATAAAAGCTGTATAACAAAAGACAAACAGCGTTCGGGTCTCCAATTTTGTTTCAGCAAAATTTCACGAATTTCGCAACTATATGCTTCCAGGTGACAGAATTTAACTGTTACGTATAGCTGACCTTGATTCATAATACATGTTATAGGCTTAACGCATGGAGAATGACTGTTCGCTTATTATTTACAACGTGACTGTACGGATTAATTATGAAGTAGCTTTGGAAATGTAGTATTGTTTTAACCCGGTTGAATACACAGTCATTATGGAAACGTCCAACTTCGGGGTCACTTATTTTAGCCAAACTCCGGTTGCCATTGGTGCAGGAAGAGAAAAGCAGAAATACATCCTCTCCTCGACATCATTATAAACGGAGCACACGCTCAATTCGAGGAACCAAGCGGGGCGGTGCAGTGGTTAGCATAATGTATTCAGCTTTTGGGAGGACAGCGATTCAAATCCCTGTCTGGCCAACGACATCTACTTTTCCGTGATTTCCCTAAATCCCTACAGAAAACGCCGCGACGATCCCTCTGAAAGAGATACGGATGATTTCCTCCTCAATCCTTGTTCTATCCGAGCCGGTGAACCGCCTTTCATGACCTCGTCGTCGACAAAGTGTTATGCCTTAATTTTCCTTTCTTTTTTAAAGCAGAAAATGAATAGTTCTTACTTCTTTTTCATTTATGTAAACAAAAAGTTGTATTTTTCTCTACAGAGCTTTAATTCTAATAAATTTCGAAGCCAGAAAATCGCATCTTCAGGCACATATTGCTTTATCGACGTACAGTACAAACACAAACATACCATCTGAGCATGAAACAGCTCATTCATTCAACAGTACCTCAGCTCAAACACTGTTGATGTGTCCATGAGTTGTTCGATCCTCAGATGTTATATTTGCGGGTGTACTGAACATCGAACACGCATGATGTGCCTGAAGACTAAGCTGTGAGGCTCTGAAATCAAATGCAATTTAATTGGAGTAGCCATAAATACAGCTTTGAATATAGAAATAAAAAGAGAGTAGGTAATATTAATTTTTTGCGATAAAAATGTTAGAAGCTCACGTCCACATTTCCATCATTATGGTACATGGTCTCCACTGAAGCAGTCTCTGATTTCAAAATTAAATATACAGGAAACTAAGTTCGATAGACAGATCCAATAAAAGATTATGATGAAAGCTGTGAGAATTTTCGAAATAATAGAATCATTACATATAAAACCGGAACCTTCAGCCATTAACAGCTTGTTTCATTGCCTTATATGTGATAATCTGAAGATGCCAGATGTGATGAATACGGGCTGTGAGGCACGCAAACGAACTTCAGGTCTCCCAGCACACATCCACGCGTCTTCATTTCTCAAGGCAAATGTTTTGGAACCCACCTCACACATCTTTCTTGAACACCAGTATGTCATGAGTAATATGGTGAGCTGATCCGACACTAATGTCCACCACTGCTGCAATATCACTCACCGTAATACTTATCTTTTCCTGTACCAACTCAAGAACCCTCATAATGTTCTCCGTGACTGCACAGACTGAGCGTCCTGGGAGTGGCGAATCTTCCCGCTGCTCCAGGTTTGTGCAAACCTGCAAAGGTGCCGCCGTCTTGTTTCACTGTTCACTTTTAAGTGTGCCAGCCCCATCTAATAATAGTTCTAGCCCCCCCCCCCCCCCCGCCCCCAAAGAAAATTAAGCACAAACTTTACCGAGGTTTTGTATTTTTTACAGAACTTTTCGGGTTATTCATTGAATGGAATTTGTAGTTCGAAAAGCTGCTAACAGATGTCACTGTCGGCTGTGCAGTTCGTGCAATATCAGCGTGTATAATTCTCTGTGAGCAGTCTTTACAATCACATCATAGTTTTTTCGAAATGTCCACCACTCGCAGTACGGAGTTGGCGCAAACGAACAATGAAATCTGCCATCACATTCTGCAGTGTCTCACTGGAAATGGATTCAGGTGCCACACACCATCGCCAATTGATGCTCATTCAGCGTAGTGGGACGGTTCTGGTAGACAGAATCTAGTAATGTGCCCCACAAAAAGTAGTCGCAAGGAGCTAGAGCGGGTGAATCCCGAGGTCAATCCATCCCTGAGCCAGAAAATTTGCAATAATTCAACGCACTGAGTCTTTTCCAGGTGTTCATTAAGAAAGTGCAACATCTGTTCGGTGCTATGTGGTCTGGCCACCATCTTGCATGAACCACTCGGTGCCTGGTCGATCCTCCAACGCTAGATGTGTAGCGACAAAATGTTTCGAAAATTGCAACGTAACGTTCACTAGAGATCCTTTCTCACACGAAAAAAGGGTCAATAATGCCTCTGCCGCATTCTACAGCCCACACAGTAACTTTGGGAGAATACAGTGGTTTCGATTCACACAAATATGGATTTTCGGAACCCCAAAATCGGAAGTGTGCTTCGTCTGTGAACCAGATGCAGTCAACATCAAATCTTTCAGTATCAGTCATTGTGAGAATCTAGTTCGTAGTGTCAGCCCTCTGTCGCCCAGCTGATATAGGCATGGATTTTGAATGGAAACACGCGTGCTGGAACGCTTCAAACAAATCGGTGGTGCAATTCTTCAGATGGATTTTCTTAAATTTTGCTGACTAATAAATAGTGGCGACATATTCAGGAGCAACTACAGATTGCCTGTGACCAACATTCCCCGCTAGATCATCAGCCTCGCTACCTTCCATTGGAATGTGGCAAAGAACTTACAAATGGTTTTTGCATCGGGTCTTTCTGGAACAGTAAATAGTGTAAAAGCTGCGCCTTGTTGCCG
The DNA here is from genome assembly GCF_021461395.2 of Schistocerca americana. Taxonomy (NCBI): domain Eukaryota; kingdom Metazoa; phylum Arthropoda; class Insecta; order Orthoptera; family Acrididae; genus Schistocerca; species Schistocerca americana. Next base: position 321,198,332 of record NC_060119.1, on the reverse strand, counting down.
TAGGGCTATGTTGTAACCTATGGTACTCTAGTGCCAGAAAAACATGTTGTTTGGGGGAATACTATATTTCGACCGCTTCCTTCGGTACGCTAACCTCCTTCCTCGTTTCAATGGTGGAACTGATCGCTCTGAGCTGTAGCGTATTCTTTACAGGCACTATGTACTTCGATTATACAGCCATCTGATAGTAGCTTTTCAAACTATCTCGAAACTTCCGTGTGACTTTTGTATTCTTACAGATTTCACAATAAACATACCGTTTGTTGCATTCGTCTATCGATCTTAATTTTGAAATCAGTGACTTCTTCGCTGGACACCCAGTAGCTGCAAGATTAATGTTCCTTCCTTAGTTGGATAAAGATGGGAAGGAAGCGACAATAGTTTAAATAATCATTGTATTATTCGCCTAAGTCGAATGAGGAAAACGAAGGAAAGGCTAAAGCTGCTTCAATGGATAGGAATTTGACCACCGCCACCTTTGTAACAAGATTCTAGCGTCCAAAACCTTTGTCCATCTCTCTCGGAGTTTGGCTCACGTAAACAGTCATAAGCATCTGGCACAATAAGGCAGTGAATGGAATTCAAATAGCTACGTCCTGTATGTTTGAGGCTTAAAAAATTCGACGCTTTTCAGCAAAGGGAAATATGAAGATATTGATATGATAGTGGAGTTATTAACGTAGATATCTTTGACAGCAGCTGCTGCAGGCCTGGAATGTGTGAGACGAGTCTTTGGCTAAATCGTGGGGGAGAAAACGCCATTTGATGAGGATAGTAGTAGTTGGAGTCGGTAGTGGCACTGTCAACAAAAAGAGTCTCTGATACATAAAAATGAATGTACTTCACAAATGACAATAGCTGAAATTCTGACCACTCAATGACAAATATAACTTAAGCTTCTCTCTCTCTCTCTGTCTGTCTGTCTCTCTCTCTCTCTCTCTCTCTCTCTCTCTCTCTCTGTCTGTCTCTCTCTCTCTGTCTGTCTCTCTCTCTCTGTCTGTCCCTCTCTCTCTCTCTCTCTCTCTCTCTCTCTCTCTCTCTCTTTGTCGTTCTTTGTTTCTACCAGTGTGAGAAGGAAATGTGTACAACGTGAGTAACCTAGCAAACTACAAACGGAACACCTTTAACTAGTCGCACTCAAGAGCCTTTATTTTTCTGACGTACAAGGAAGTTCAGCCATCATGTCACTTACCATGTAGTTCACGTACAAACTTACAGCTTAATGTTATACAACTGTTGATATCGAAATTAAATATCACGACGCCGTACTTTCTATTCATGGTTATACAGTGTCAGATGATAAATCATTACGTAAATTTATTAGCTGTGAAAGAGGATATATTTTCGGGTGTAGTTCATGAAATCGCTAACAGCGAATGGCTCTTGTGAACAAATTAAATTACCACAACGACCGCAGCCGTTATGTTACTCTTCCTCGAAACAGTGGATGTTGACCGTAAGTACCGTGCGATACACGTAATGATATCACGTTGAACATAAAATAATCTGTTGCTGAAATGTATTACCTTTATGGTTGAGTTTTTGCCATTTATTGAAATTTAGTCAGTCAAACCAGAGATTAGAGCTTTCTTCTAAGTTACACCTTTCTTCATTTAAGGACATTTTCGTTATTAAATGCATTTCAGCAGAACAATAAACAGACATAAAAGCACAGACGTTATCAAAGAATTCAGCAGATATCATGTACGAGCTAAATTTTTGTTACTAAGTGAAGATATTAGCATCACTACAAGGTAAGTTAGAGACCTAAGCTGTAATCTAGTTTGATCTGTTTGAGTGGAGTCTTAAACACACTTTTTCAGGAGGTTATTCAGCTTCACAGATTATTTTTCTTGCACTATTCTGCAAAGTCATCCCAATTGGTAGAGCTTAGGGTAGCCAGTGCACGGGTTAAAGAGTCGGAGCATTACCGAAACAACATTTGTGCGCTGTAGTTTCCATCACCATTTTTATGTAAATTTATGTAATTTTGGCTCAACAACTTAATCGTTAACAGAAAAAGTTGTTACTGTAAGGGTATTACTAAATCGGTGATGTGAACATGTCGCAATGCCGCCTAGCGCTTGTTTGGTGATGTCGGTTTTTCGCGTTTCCTGTAGTTATATTTCTTGTCTCGATCTTTGAAAGAACAGGCTCAAAATCCGACGGCTTGCGTAATATTCAGGTATTGATAGAAGAAAACTGTGTTGAGTTATTGACTTAGGGATCATGTCTTTCATGTACTGTGTCAATTTGCAATATAACATATTATATAAGCTAAAAGCTATCTCTCTGGGCTACTTATTTGCAGTAAACCTTTGAAGAGACTTTGTTAATACTGCAACTTCTCTGTTTAAGTTCTTTTCATGAATGAGTAGCATTTAAAGTGGCGTCCCGCATTATCATCGTTCAAAGCTACTGCGAGATCGTAAGCAAAAATAGTATGCATATTTTCGTCCTAGCAGAGTGGCGGGATTGTTATAAAGAAAGTTTCCGCAGAACACGGTTCAAATACAAGTTATCTTAATACTTGTAACATTTTAATAATTATTAGTTGTGTTATTTATTCACTGCATTGTTCATTGCGTGACTTTTGTTTCCATTTACGCCTTTTAGTTTCGCGGGGCGATACAGCGTCGGACACTATACTCTCAAGTGGCCAAACCTGCGGTGATAAGGAAACAGACGTGGCGGTCGCAAAGTACAGATAAACAGAAAGAAACTGAAATAATGTAGATGAACATGATCGATGGCTTTATACTTCTACAAGGATAAAGGCAGAGCAGCAATTCCAGAATACAGTGATTTCATAATTAAGTTATTAATGGATGAGAGAATTGGTGAGCATATCTCTATTCACTACAGAGTTTATTTCAGTCAATGCTTACAAAATTGTTTACTGGCTGTACCAGTGTCGATTGTCTACTCATTATCGAAAGACCATAAATGTTGCTTAGCCGATGATTGCGTCAGAACATTCTAGGAATCAACATTACACGGTAGCTCCTGCTAGAAGAAAATAGTGATGTGCATCTGGATTCACTTCTGAAGTGACTCGAAGTTCCATTATCCGACTGCTCCTTTCTCAGTTTAGTAGCACTCTAACTTACAAAGGTTGGTTCACGCAACTAAGTCTTATAAGAAAATCGTATTTTGGATGTTGTAGATTCTCTTATTATTCGTGCTTGCTAAGAAAAATTGTAGAGAAATTCCGGCATATGCAAGACACAATCTGAGTAGTTATGCTTTACCTAAACATGCTTCAGCGCTTTCTGTGCTACCTTTAGTAGTTTTCTTTTACTTTCTTTCTGAAAATTATTTTGACATGTAGAAGTGGACGTCAAATTTTGCATTAGTTCAGTTACATTCACGGAACAGAGTTGAGACATTATATGCTGTACGTTTCGGCTACGCTGAAGTATTTGGTCTAGGATACTAATTTCGAAGTAAGACGGTTATAAATTTGTTCCCATATCTCATATGACGGTATCATGTACGTTGGTAGTTTCATATGTATCATGCATTCTATAGCTTGTCGTCTGCAAACAAAAAATTTTCTATTTTCAGTTTTTCTTCCATTATTGGCTGAAAAAATGCTATACTATAAAGCATTATTTAGCATTTCAATTACGTTTTTTTTGATGATGTGATCTTGCTACCCACGTTTATGACGCGTTAATATACTTATTTCTTTTTCTACGTTGCTTTAGCTGTTACACAAACATTTGATACCTCTTTTCAACAAAACAAAAGGTTTTTCAGCCATTTCACTTGTTGTTATAGCTAAGTGACGTTCATTTGTTTCGTTTTGTGTTTGCTTTGAGAGTGGTGCGTGATTTTAAATTGTTGTTGACATTTGAGGTGTTTATCGTGTGCGTGCGTGTGTGTGTGTGTGTGTGTGTGTGTGTGTGTGTGTGTGTGTGTGTGTGTGATGGATAGACAGATTGAGAGATGATAAGCTGTACACTGTATGGTAGACAAAAAAAATTACCAACATAATTACCTGATAGTGTTGTATGAGGTATATCAACAAATGTATAACCATCTTATTTCGAAATAAATCTTCTAGACCTAAATTTTTCAGCAGACGGTAACTGTACAACAAATAATGCCTAAACTCTGTGACGCGCGTCTTTAAGTATGTTTTATGCGAACTAACGCAAATTCGATGTCTATTTATCGCTCCTTTGTACGTGAAAGTATCTTAACGCCAAAAGTCAAATAACCTGCACAAGATGTTAGTAAGTAATAATAGTTTTAAGAAAGAAAATAAATTAGTCACACTGAAGATAGCACACAAAGCGCTGAAACATGTTTTTTTTAACTAAACTAATCAAAAGGTGTCTTGCAATAGACGGTGCTTCCTCCACTTTTTTCTTGTTTTGTAATCTAAATATAGGCCCCCTACTTCGTAAATGTCTCACTGAGAGATCTTAAGCGCGGATCCTTGTAACCGAATATGAACGCTAAAGACTTTAGTAATTATTTTCGGTACAATATTCGATATAGTGTGTCTCAGCGGGTCGAATGGTAGGGACCAGACCCCAGCAAATCGTAGATTTTTGAGAGTGCCACGTGTTCGCTATGTCTCGTGTTCTGTTGGAACACAAAGAGCCTTGTCAAATGTGGCTGACAACACAGCAACCTACCCCCGGGATTGGCATCTGCTAAAGTTATTTCATTCTCTCTACACACCATGTACATATTACGCACACGTTGAAGGACCTGTCCGCCAACATGGCCAATAAGTCGGCGCGTCTTCTGCTATTCGTTGTATCCGCAGTATCGCCAAAATCGTGATGAGAAACCTGAAACGATATCCTCTAAGTCTTCCGGGGATAACAGAGTCTACGTCAACCGTTAAGTTATAGCCCGAAGCAGGTGATACAGTAGACGACGTTAAATCAGGTAATGCTGAGGGAATCAGATAAGTAGGTAACACGCAGAAAGGAGTAGTTGAGATTTGCTGTTTTGGGAGCAAAATAAATGACGAGGATAGAAGTAAAGACAATACAAACGCTAAACTGGCAGTGGCAGTAGAATCTTCCCTGAAAAAGAGAAGATAAATTTAAGGCTCGCAAATCTTCCCTGAAAGTATTTGTACGGCGTGTAGTCTAGTACGACACTGAAATGTAGACAGTAGCAGTAAAGACAAGACAGAAATATTTCGAAATGTCATACTACAGCCGAATGCTGAATACTAGATGGGTTGAACCAGAAGCTAATAAAGACATATTGAATCGAATTGGAGAGAGAAGGTCTGTACGATAGAAGTTGGGATTGATAGATGAAGAGATAGTTTGTTAGGACACATCCTAGTTCATCCAGACCTAATTAATTTGGTAACGGAGTGGTAAATATTGCAGATGGAGACTTCATGTGTGAGTGCAGTAAGTAGAGCGCAATAGTTGTGCAAATACGAAAAGGAAAGGGTACACAGCTGCTTCAAACCTGTCTTCGGACTAATGACAACAACACCAACGATAACTGCACCAAAACATTGACCACGTCGGCCAATGGTTGCTTCTTCGTTTGTCCAACATATCAATGTTTTACGGGACTACAGCGCCACAGGGCTTAGTTTAATTACTGCTGGTTAAATAAAAATCATCAGGAGGGATCAATTTTCGCTCATGTATTCTTCATACGCGGACTAGATTGACAACCGTAATAAATGGTTTGTTTGAAACTTTGTAGAAGCTTAAAAATGTGTGGCGTTCTTGGACTCAAAACCGGCGTTTGTGTGAAGTTTTGAAGGTGGGAGAGATGTACTGCTGGAAGTAAAATTGGGATGGCGGGCAGTGAATCGTGTCTGGAGAGCTTATCCGGTAAAATATTTCGCCACGAAAGGGAACAAAAGAAGAATTTCCATATTACCTCTTGGTCATGCAGACAAGCTGGGCCCGAAGAGAGCCAGTTTGAAAGAACATCCGTTACTCCACTAATCAACTGTTTACTCCCACACGAAAACAAAGCTTTTCGAGCGCCCGTGAATGCAAAAATAAGTAGAATGATCCAGCATACACAGAATTCGAAACAGTGAGGTTTCAATGAGATGACGTTGTGTATAAGCGTAACTTGTGGCGGTTGCAAAAATTAAAATAAAAAAATAAAAAATGCCTAGAAGATGGAAGATAAGCATTTTTAGCTGTTAATGTTTTTTGCGTTAATCGAGAACGAAGTGTGATTCCGCAGCTGAAATCTGCAAACATTTGGTACTATGCTAGTATGGGTGCGACATCAATATTTACCAGTGCGTGAACGAAAACGTAATCAGAGGATGAACGTCTGAGCAAAGTTGCGCGCCGGGGTGCGCGCCGATCCGAGCTACAGATCGATCTGCGGTCCCTGAGCACCGCCCGAGTCAACACCAGCTGGCGGAGTCGCGAACTGTGGTGCATCAGTCCAGTGAGCCTGTGACCTTTCTGCTTTGAACGCTTGTGAGCGGATGTAGGTGAAGGGGGGAGGGAGGGGAGACAGGATGAAATATTCCGTCGTTAAACCTTGACTGGCTAGCGTCTCGAGTCGACAATTAGTTGGCAATGGTTCTGAAAGCATTCTAGCGGAACGTAAAACTAAACTAGTCAGTAATCTGTTGTCTGTGATGTGCTACGCTGGTTTGAAAGCATCTGCTTCTCTGCTCGTGATTTAACGGCCGCATGTGGGCTGAATGAACCAATTTTAAAAATTTGTTTGTGGAGGAAATGGGAGAACGACTTGAACGGTATAATTAAATACTTCAGAAAATTTATCCATTTTGTAGGGGAAGAGGATCCCCAGAACAGCTACAATCCTTATTCATACATTAACCCACTCGTTTGTGTTCATGACGTGTATCACAGCCACATCGCCGTTAAGCAGTGACTACAGTATGGAGCGGATTGTTTCGGGAATTTATAGCGGTTGCTCTTGTATGTGGTATCGCGTCGTTCTGGCGGACTACACAGAATTGATAATGGACATACCAATTCCAAAAACGATCAGGCAATAAATTTCACAAAATTTCAGCAGTTCTGTGGATTTTCCTCCGCAAAAAAAAAAGCTCTTTAGGGAACACTGTACAATGAAAGTGCGAGGTAAAGGGACAGAAGAAATTAAGTTTGAACCCGTCTCTTGTAGTTATTTACGTTTTACACAAAAAATACAGTTGTGGTCCCTTTTTTGTACAGATGAAACGGAAATCAATTTCCCACTCTCTCTCATATTAGTCGTTTGTAATGAAGCCATTGAAGTAACAAGTAGAATAGGTACTATTTATTTTTCACCTCAGAAGTGAATTAAATACTTACATTAAAACATGTACAACTGACTATTAATGTAAGCAAAGTTAGTTAAGACGTATCCTAAATTAATTAAGCTATATCCTAAACCGTCTACGAGCAAAACTTGGCCACTTAAAAGTGCTTCATGTGCTGTTGTACGGAGGCTACACTTCAGGCAACTATTTCATAAAATACTTCCTAACAATTACATTTCATATGAACTTTTACCATATTTCTTTTTTTACATAAAATTTTTCCATGCTATTGCCAGTCTGCTCCATTTCGTCGTCTTTTACGCCGTATTCTCTTTCCTATATGTAGCCCTTCTATATGTTTATTCCACCTTTTCGCCATCCTTTTTTTGCTTCGCACCGGCTTGTTGTCTGTACTCTTGAGATTCATACAACTAGTACTATTTTCTCTAAAGATTTCTTTAAATTTCCATATGCAGGATCTAACTATTCTAATCAAACATGCTTCTGCATCTTTGCATTTCTCCTAAAACCATCCCTGCCTTGCCCTTCTGCAATTTCTGTCAATTTTTAGACGTCTAAATTCCTTTTTACCATCTTCCTTTAGCGGAACTGCATATTTTCTACTTTCATCAACAAAATTTACTGTTTGGCCTATCTTTTTGCCAAGTTCTTCATCTGCTGCCTTAAGCAATTCACTCTCAAAGCTATCCATTCATCTTCTCTAGTATTTCTTTCACCTATTTCAGTCAGCCATTACCTAATGCTCCCTTCGAAACTAAATCTGGCTGTTTCAACTTATTCCACTCTCATCATCTTCCTTTCATACCTCATTCAGTGTCTTCATTTTTAATCTGTATTTCATAATTAATACACAATGGAGATCCGTTATTCATACATGTGGCTAAGCACAAAACAGATTGTGTTGGTTGTAATTGGTCTGATCTTCTCTGCGATCTCATAACACGCACATCAGACTATTAAGTCAGCTTTCCACAAGGGAAGCTCTTGGAAAGGGAATTCATGCTGTTAAATTATCACGGTAATATTTAGCTCTCGTTCACCATCAGCTAATATGCGAGCCTAAAAAAAAGGCCACGAGTATCGCAAACTCAGAACGGGATGCAATTCAGGATATTTGTGGCAGTCAAAAGAGATTACTGTGGTTGATCTACAGAAGTAAAAACAGACCAAGATAACTCAAGAACAGATTCACAGAAAAAAGAAACAGCTAAACACTGCGCAATAGGAACGTACTGCTCGGTATCTGCAAATGGTTCAGTTTTGGTGGCCATAACAATCCTGTGCAATCGACTCCATGCATTTTAGCTAATACGTCTAAAAAACGACTCAATTATTCTTTAATCAGGAGAACGACGAATCCTTCCCTTCTTGAAGCTGACACCCATTCTCTTCCGAAGCGTTGACCAATGGAATGTTAGGTAACGACCATGTAAGTTTCCGTTTGGCTACAGTTTGCAATATTCCTTGAGTGAGTGAAAATATTTGATGCGCGCTTTCATTAGCCTTTAAGTTCAAATAAAAGCCTCAGGATCTCAGCGTTGTCGATAATGAGGGAAAGGTGAAAACCAAATGGGAGTGAGGCTTTTACCGAGCTGCTAATCTCTACGGTAACTTGTGAAAGCGGCGTCAACGCCTTAACTTTCTGAATTACTTAGGAGACTATGGGAAAAAACGAATTAATAACTGGAGGCTGGTTATTGAGCGTCTAAAAGTTTTGGAGGCCAGCTAACTGCGACGTACAGGAAGTTAAAAGAAGAAATCGCTACGTGGTGAGAAAGAAAGCGACTATAAACGTAGGTGCAGTCATCAGTAATCTTACGAAGAGAAAAGACTGATGTCAGGAAGACGATATTTAGAATTTCTCATGCATTCACGTTGTCGTGACTCGGATGTCTACCTACAGACACCTCATTAAATCTTATGTTTTTCCGTCATCTCCATGATGTCATTTTAATACACCTTTGTCTTTGTTCTAGATTACAATCAGTATCCATTGCATTTATAGGCCCGGCTTTTGTTCCCTAAGCCCTCCTGTACCAGCCTTTTATTTCAAGCATTTTTAGTTCACGACAAACCACGTAAGTACACTCTCCTCATCCGAAACTACGGTGGATTCTGTTTCCCAGTGACATTTTTCATGCTTAGGTCTCTCCTCACTCCTGTGTTGTTCTAGAGACGTCGAATTGACCATCTAATTACTGCACTTCTCTTTTTTTTGCATCATATTATAAGGTTCAACTTTCATTTGAACCTTAGTGTGCTACATTGCAAAATAAATAAAATCAATGTTACGGAAATATGAATGAAATAGGTTTCAGTAATTCACTTAAAATGCTAGTGAAGGAGCTAAAATACGAAAGTGACAACCATGGAATCCAAACGTTTATGCATAGCTCGAAACGAATTTTTAGTGTCTCCATAATTTCGGTTTACAATCTTCTTCTGCCTTACACAGAATCATCATGTTGGTAAGGCCTCGCGGTTTTGGAACTGTGTCCTTGTTTCGTAAAGTATAGGTCGCGGGGAAAAAACATAAAATAAATTTCAAAATATGTTGCTGCGCATAAGAAAATATTATTTTTATTATTAATATTATATGAGTCATCAGTCTTTTGACTGCTTTGCTGCAGCCCGCCATGAATTATTCTCCTGTGCCAACATCGTAATCTCAAAGTAGCACTTGCAAAGTATGTCCTCAATTATTTGTTGGATGTATTCCAATCTCTGTCTTCCCCTACAATTTTTGCTGTCTATAGTTCCCTCTAGTACCATGGAAGTTATTCCCGGATGTTTTAACAGATGTCCTATTATCCTGTCCCTTCTTCTTGTCAGTGTTTCCCGCATATTCCTTTCCTGTCCGATTCTGCGGAGAACCTTCTCATTATTTAACTTATCAGTCCGTGTAATTTTCAACATTTGACTGTAGCACAACATCTCAAATGCTTCGATTCCCTACATTTCCTGTTTTCCCACAGTCCATGTTTCACTACCATACAATGCTGTACACCAGACGTACATTCTCAGAAATTCCTTCCTCAAATTAAGGCCTATGTTTGACACTAGAAGAATTTGCTTTGCCAGGAATCCTTTTTTGCCAGTGCTAGTCTCTTTTGGATGTCTTCCTTGCTCCGTCCGTCATTGGTTATTTTGCTACTTAGGTAGTAGAATTCCTTAACTTCATTTACTTCGTCACCATGAATCCTGATGTTAAGTTTCTCGCGATTCTCTTTCCTACTACTCCTCATTACTTTCGTCTTTCCTCAGTTTACTCTCATCCATGTTTTGTACACATTAGACTGTTCATTCCATTCAGCAGATCATGTAAGCCTTCTTCACTTTCACTGAGAATATCAATGTCATCAGCGAAACGTATAATTGATTATTTACAAATATTATAATTTAACATTTATTTTGTGACATATAAATGTTCCAGCTACTATGAACAGAAATTTCTACCGGAAAATGGACTCTGACCGAAACCGGGCGTGCACCTACAAATAAATTATATAGCAGCTTCATGTGTTACAGAATGGCATTACTGTATTCATGTGCACCAACGTAGCGGCACTGTTTCATTGTTTTTTCTATTTTCGTCTGAGTCGACGCAGATGTTATGAATGAAAACACATGAATTCCAGACAAGAAGTTTGATAATACGGATACCTGTTAAGAGCTACGTTCGCAGTTAGTAGGACAGAAATGAGAATACTGATCTAGATGGACAACTTAGTGTGTGCACTGTTGCTGAATATAATTTTTTCTCTCTTCTCTCGTGCACAGCCGCCAAAGGCTTTTCTTGGTAGAATATGATGTAAACAACAATAATGAACAATACTGGCAGATTGCATGAAATCTTAACGGATGGAACAGGTTTTGGGCTTCGCGACATTTCCAGCAACTGGCGTCCCAGAGTTTACAGATACTAACTGAGAATCACATTGTACCACCACAAGCTGCTATGAAAACCTTTGTTTTTGCTACCAGGTTCGATTTATCAGAAATCCTTCATCAGTCACAGAAAGTTTTGCAGCCACAGTATTTGTGTGGGTATATATACAACGTTCAACCACTCTCAACATGCAGTCAAGAAAGCAATATGAACGTCAGACCCCGATACACGATAAACTCGTCAGAACACCCAAAGAAGTCAATGACAAAACGTACAACTTCATAACTTGCGCGGCCACAGCCGTTGAACTTCATGGCAAACTGAACTCGAAGAAAACCGAAAACAGCTGTTAACTGATGATTTATTGACACATCCAGTTTCGTGTGAATAAACCGTCAATTAAAAGCTGTTTGCCGTTTTATTCAAGTTCTTTTTGCCATGATTAATAAAGCAGTATAACGTGTGCAACTTCTAACTGATTGTTAAGTGCTGGGTGCGTTGAACTGTTTCGTTTTTCACGACATTAGAAATTCTCTAGTGTGTGACTAAAACGTCACGTATGTCGCACACATATTGTGACTGGAAAACTTTCTGTGACTGATGATGACAATTTGTGTTAATTCAAACAGGTGGAAGTAATACTGGTTTTTCATACGAGTCGATTGTATTACGATGTGGTTTTGCTTTCACTTTAGAAAATTAAGATTTTTTGGCCCTCTGGAAGTAATGTATTCAGCCAGCCCCTGATACAGGAAGATAAAAATTGTGTCTAACGCAAATTATATTCTAATAGCAGTCACATATCTACACGACAAAATATATCTTACTTCTTTGTACAGGAGAGACAGAAAGATTTTTGAGCCAAGTTTAACGTTTCTTATCGCGTTCGTTAAAAGTGCAATATTGTTGAATCCCACGTATGTAATACTTTTTAAATTGCCACTTCCTAACAAAATACACTAGTATTGTGGAATGACCCTAGATCTACTGTAATGACCCTAGATCAAATGTAATGCCGGTTTTCAAGTTAACATGCGTCTAGGTAACTGTGATAGTGGAACTATTTTCTCCATTTGTAGAATCAGCTTTCAAATGGAGTATCCGCGCTAAAAAGTAGGCCGCTGTTCTGATGAATATCATACAAAATCCATGATTTAAGTACTTTCTATGTCACCGCATCTCTAAGTCACGGCCGTAAAACCAACAAATATGTTGCTATATTTAAAGATTATATTTTTAGCAACACTACCAGAACGTTACTATACACGATACAGAGACAGGAGGCAATAATAATAGTAGTTACAGTAATAACGATAAAATAAACGTCTGCGTTAGAGGCTACTTTCATACTACTATCACACTCCTAATTAAAAAAGCTTAATAACGGACAAGCAATCGGGAGTTGTCAGCGAACTTCTTTCATTAAGAACTAACCTGACGCTGGCATAAATGTACTGCCAAATCCCTGCAAAATTAAGATTTAAAAACTAATTTCTTAATCCCGCTTCTATCACTGCAATAACAGTGAGAATACCTCTTCTGCGGTGCGTAAAACGAGGCTTCATTTGCTGTAGGCAATGCTGCACGTATATACCAAATTAAAAATAATGCTACGGTGCCCTGTTCTCTTAACTTCGCACAGGATTAGTTTGTGACTCAGATCCAGGCATTACCCACGCAAAGTGCAGCATTGTTAGTCATAAGGTGCACTACTCGTAACAATAACTGTTTCTAACATTAAAACAGAATCCAGAATGGATTTCCATAATGCAACGGGGCATGCAATGATTTTTAGCTTTCTGGCAGATTAAAACTGTGTACAAGACCGGGACTCGAAAATGAGACCTTTTCCTTTCGCGGGCAAGTATTCTACTGACGGTGCTATCCAAGCTCGACTCAGGAGCCGCCCTCATATCTATGGCAATGGGTCCAGGTTCGATTCCCAGCCCGGTACATAGTTTGCAACTGCCAGAAACAATTCCCCCCATCTCCTTCCCCGGCTGTAGCTAAGCCAAGTCTCCATCATATCCCTTCTTCCAGGAGTGCCAGTCCCGCAAGATACGCATAACTTCTGTGAAGGCTGGAGTCTGAGCGAAGAGGTAATGCCGGAAGTGAATCTGTGGGGGCGAGTTGTGAGTCGTACTTGGATAGCTCACAACGGAAACTCCCGATCGCACCATCCTCCTCAGATTTAGTGGTAAGACGCCCGGCGGATAGCCCGTCAAAAACTGAACACAGATCAAGCACGAAAATAGGAAGATGGTGTATGGAACTGTGAAAAAAAGAAGCAAAATAGAAACAGTGAGCGGTCCAAATTCAATAACTGCAATATCGACCGACATTAATGACTCTCGTGCTGTGGTTGTGTGATAATGGTGATAGACTACGAAGGGGAAGATCCGCGTTCAAACCCCTCTCGTGCCCGTTTCTTTTTTTTTTTTTTTTTTCACAAAGTTCCGAATTGTCCGTCCGGTCATTGATGTGTCTGTTCGCTGTATTCAGATTTCTGTACGTGTCGTGGTGTAATGTCCGTTGTAACAGCGACGTGTAACGAAGGGATCTCCAGACGTACCTACCTCTTATTTGTTCTACGCATGATAGCATCTTGCGTTCCATTTTGGAAGTTTTGACTCCTGAATTCCTTCGTTGTAACACAGTTCACACCCGTTTATTTGTTGTTTTCATTTCTGTGATATGTCTATGCGGCATCTCGCCTGCTGTCACTAATCATCACATTTACTTGCGACGGTAACATATTCTTACCACACGACTCATATTCTGTGATGAATAGTGAGAGCAGGCGAGATGCCGCATAGAGCTCTCACATACATGAAAACGACAAATAAACGGGTGTGAACTATGTTACAACGAAAGAATTCGATAGACAAAACTTCCAAAATGGAACGCAAGGGGCATAACATGCGTAGAACAAATAGGATGTATGTAACTTTGGTGATTCCTTGGAGATTCCTTCGTTACACGTCGCTGTTACAAACAGAAATTACACCACGAAACATACACAAATTTGAATACAGCGAACAGACACGCCTATGACCGGACGGACAGTTCGTAAAAGAAAAAAGTATGGGCACGAGGGAGGTTTGAAGCCGGATCTCTTCATTTCAGTACCTCTACATTTATTACAGTTATTGAATTTGGACCGTTCACTGTTATATTTTGCTTCTTTTTTACACGGTTCAGTACAACTTCTTCCTGAGGGGGGGGGGGGGGGGGGAGATGCGATGGGGAGTTTCCCTTGTCAGCTGGTAAAAGCAGGTGCCCGCGGAAGGCGAGGGTCACACGTTCAATTTAATCTGCTACGAAGTTACTGAGAAAGAAATTAACTACGAGAAAATAATTTGTTTAAATAGCGCCTAAAACCGTTCGGGCACAACGGCCGGCGATTTTTCAGTACGACAATAATATAAATAAAGCAACATGAATATTTTAAATGAATAAAGATTTCCTGACAGAAAGGAGATTCCAGACTACTGTCCTTTGAATTATGACAGTTCGTTGTCGTATAAATTACATACAAAAACAGTTGTTCACAGGATAGTATGAAGGGTATTAAAAAAAAAGGTACGAACCAACAATGGGGGAGGAGGAGGATATTGGTGTTTAACGTCCCGTCGACAGCGAGGTCATTAGAGACGGAGCACAAGCTGGGATTAGGGAAGGATGGGGAAGGAAGTCGGCCGTGCCCTTTCAAAGGAACCATCCCGGCATTTGCCTGGAGTGATCTAGGGAAATCACGGAAAACCTAAATCAGGATGGCCGGACTCGGGATTGAACCGTCGTCCTCCCGAATGCGAGTCCAGTGTGCTAACCACTGCGCCACCTCGCTCGGTAACAATGGGGGTATAACTGAAGTCTTTATTAATAAACAATCATCAGAGGCTCAAGGTTTCAAGAGTCGAAGGATGCTCTGTTCATGCTGTGTCGTCCGAACAAGACGCAGCCAGGACAAAAGCACCACAGACGCAAAAATGAGAGCTGGTGCCAGTGCCATAGAGACTCGCCAACCGCGCGAGTTCCATCAGCGCCAAGGGCTGCGCTGAGGATGAAGATATTGACTTCGCCTCGGCCAACTGCCGGACGAATACAATCCGCCAATGACCGGACCATCACGGACAGAAGCCTACTAGGAAGACAGGAGAGCAGCTCTCGTCCACTTGGTTATGGATCATCGTCCAGGGCTGACTTAGATGGTGAACGTCGTTTGGTGAACTCTTGGAATTCTAGAGACAGTTGTTGTAACTGCGTTTGCTATGTAATATGAAGTTTACCTAGAATTATTTGCACTTAGGCATTGAGGGCCTCCTTGCCTTTTTGTGTTATATTAAAAGCAGTGTTGCAGTCTTCAATATTCAAATAGTTACAAAGATAAGTAAACCTTTTAACTCATTTGTATGACTTTGTTGCTAATTTTTTGGAGTGCTTGGAACTTTCGTTCTCCTATCCTAACCATGAGGCATAGCTGTGTAACAGTGGCAGGGAGAAATTGTCTTAGCGGTGTGCTGCACCAGAAGCCGTTTCACGAACTCACAAAGTAGGCCTACCGTAACAACAATGGCAACTCGGCCTCCACAGCAGTAGCGCGAAGCCTTTACAAAAACTGGCGATGACGGTTTACAAAAGTTCACAGAAGTCCTGTCACTGCGACAGGAGTCAGTGTTCCACTGTGTCCTTCAGTTCGTCGTCAGAGATGAAGTGGATCCCCTTAAGATGTTCTTTTAGTGGGCATCACACATGGAATTCACGTGCGACATGTCCGAGCTGTAGGGCGGATGCTGAAGCTTCTCTCACTTGACCTTGGAGACGTGTGGACGCGCGTTATCGGCGAGCAGAATCATTCTCTCCGTGTGCAGCCCAGGGCATTTGCTCTTGATGCACTTGCGTAGGCTACGGAATGTCTCGCGGTACATGTCACTATTAACGGTTTTTCCGTGCTCGAGGAATTCGACGAGCATTGGACCTTGGACGTTGAAAAATATGGTGAGCATCACTTTGCCTGCTCAAGGCAAAGCTTTGAAATTTTAGCGGGAGCTGACGAGGCATGCTTCCATTGCCTAGTGGCTCACTACGTTATCAAAGCGGCATATGTAAATATCAATCGGTTTGGTTGTTACGACGTTTCGTACCTGTTGATCTGAACAATACTTATGCATTGAATTCTGGATATAGTTAGTTATACGTCAACTGTGGCAACTATTGCAGGCACCGAAGAATACGAACTACACGAGTTTAGCAAACGATGTAAATCACCAGCATACGGCTGCACATAGTTACATTAACAGCGTCTGCGCTAAGGTAATGCAGCAAGTTTCAGAATTACTGCAAGTCGTTTCGAGTGCTCGACAGGAAGATTAATGAAAGTTGTAGAACAATAAAAATATTTTGTTAATAAACGTATTCCGAATAGAAAGCGAAGCTCCGGTCGGTTTATGAGAAACATGTTTTGCGTGATTATGGATGTCAAATACGGGCAGTAACGTTACATAATGCTTCTTACGAATAACATGTGTACTAACGTAACACGTGCGTGTAATCTAAGAATCGAATGTCTTTTTTCAGAGCAGCCGTTCTGAAGACTGATGGAAAACCAAATAAGCCGTATTGTGTAACGGTCGGTATAACTAAATGTTTTGCAGTACTAAAGACTGTTCCTGCTATATTAGAATACAGACAAGTAGGTTTTGGGACACGATTTCTCAAGCAATGGGCAGTATTGAATATAAAACGACGGTTTGTGGTTCTCGAGAATTTCTTAGAATATGTATAGTAGATCAAGTGGTAAACTATGTATCATACTGGAGCATATTTCTTAGTTAAAGGCTTATTTCTCACACGATCCGCATGGCGAGAGAATATGTATAGTAGATCAAGTAGTAAACTATTTATCACACTGTAGTATATTACTTAGTTAAAGGCTTGTTCCTTACACGACTCTCATGGCGCTAAACGAAGAGACGAGTACGGAAAGCATTGAGAAGTTTACTGTGATCCAGTACATGAGCTCTTACACACCCCCCTCCCCTCCCCTGTTATTTTGTGATAAGGAGTTGACTTAGGAATGAGAATTTATTGACTTCATCTTTCATATAAAATCCTCAGCCTCGAAAACTAACAAAATGTTGCTTAGAAAGTAAGTGCACTTTACCACAAAGGATTTATTTCCCGCTTTATCTCGTATAATATTTGGGAAAACATTTTTGATATCTTGCAACGCTTAATAAATATAAAAGGTTGTCCGTATAGGGCACGTCAACCCAGCAAAGCAATACGAAGTGAAAAACGCATAAAATCTGACTGTGACTTAGATTTAATACGAGAATTCAGGAAAAGTTGATTATGAATCTCTCTATTTTACTGCATACTACGGTTTGAGTATTTGGTTTGAAAACGATTGAATTCCGAAGATGGAAACGGTGTTAATGAGCAGCAGGTTTTATCAGTAGAAGACTGCAACGGTTATGCTCAGGGATATTACTGGAAATTCTAAGAAGCGAAATTATGCTCATTTTACCAAATGTTATTGAACCGGCTCAAGTAACCAGTATTGAAGACAGGCTCTAAACCCCAATCTGCCTACCCCACAGAAGATCTAATTAAATGAACACAAAGTTAATCGAGTGGTGAGATTATATGTACCAAACAATACGGTCACACATCTTTCCACGAATGAATCAGTGAAGAGAGATGGTAAGCGACGGCACGAAGTATGCTCGATTATGCACTGTACAGTGGCTCGCTAGGTATTTGTTTGGACGTACACTTCGTCATCGTTATTTAGATCTACGGTCACAGAAATGAATAATCTAGCAGTGCAAACGCTGCAATCAAAGGCATCTATCATACGTGCTTACAGTCGATAACAGCTGCCTGCCGACCGATATCTGACACAATGTCAACTCTTGCATTGTGTAGAAAATGACGAGGAACGCTACTGAATGCATTAACATTACTGGGACGCCACTGCAGCGATGTGGAGTCAATCAAATCCGAAATAAAGGAAGAATGATTGTCACAGAGCTGTGTGATAAAGTTCGCCCTGACAAATACATCGAGAGTGGAGACGGCAGGCGACTTGAAACTATTTTTGCTTAAAATATAATTGAAGGCAATGATGCAATGGAAATGTCGTGTGGCTAGGGCCTCCCGTCGGGTAGACCGTTCGCCTAGTGCAGGTCTTTCGATTTGACGCCACTTCGGCGACCTGCGCGTCGATGGGGATGAAATGATGATGATTAGGACAACACAACACCCAGTCCCTGAGCGGAGAAAATTTCCGACCCATCCGGGAATCGAACCGGGCCCTTAGGATAGACAGTCTGTTACGCTGACCACTCAGCTACCGGGGCGGACTGAACACATGTCACTTTCACATATATTTGAGTAAAACACAAAAAACAATCCACAAATTGGGAAACTTTATTAATTGAGCTTGTCTTTTTCCAATTTTTATTTAAGCCACTAACACGCCGTAATAACTTATTACATAATCAAACCAAGATTTATTATAGTATGTACTGAATTTATAAAAATTTGGACTTGTGTTCCTTTTGCATCAAACAGCTTTCTTTTTTGAATGTAACGTCAAAAAAAGTAACTAAAGAAACAGTAACTACTAGCAGCAATTTACACTTCACTGGATATGAAGAGGATTGTAAGAATTACAAAAACTCGTTGTGCTTCTCCTTTTGATGAACTGTGTGTAGCACCCATAACAGTTATTTCGCAGAGCACCTTATTATGAAATTCCATGTCTGAGGCTGGCGCACACTTCTTGGCAAGCTTCAGGACATCTTTATACTTCTCAGATTTAGCTGGCAGAGGCACTTTACAATTTTTTCCTCAGGAAAAGTCAATGTAGTTGATTTTTTTCAGAATGAATGAATCACAACAGATAATGATGAAGATGATACACGGTTTGTGGGGCATTCAACTGCGCGGTTATCAGCTCCCGTACAACTTCACAATCTCACCTCTTTCCAGAATCATAACGAAATGACGACGACGACAAAAACATCCAGCCCCGGACAGAGACAATCACGGTCCAGGCTGTGAGTCGACTCCGGGACCCCGTGATCCAAAGGCAACAACGCTAGCCACTAGACCACGAGCTGCTGACAAGACAGATAAGTTGTCATAATGAAGCACTACAGAGCACTACACGTTTATGTGTAGTGGAGTATTCGGAGGATCTGTACTTTGAAATATTAAACTTCTCATTGTCAGCACTCTTAATGGTAGACCGAAACACCTTTTTTTGGTGGAACAAGAAATCTAAAAATAGACCTTGTGTAACATAAACCACAGTGAACTTCTTGGACGTATTTCACTTGCGAGACTCTACTGATAGGTGCACTGAGAGAGCAAACCCTTGACATATTTGGTTCTTGCCCCTCATCACCCGACGGGTGACAGGTCCAAAATGGTTCAAATGGCTCTGAGCAGTATGGGACTCAACTGCTGTGGTCATAAGTCCCCTAGAACTTAGAACTACTTAAACCTAACTAACCTAAGGACAGCACACAACACCCAGCCATCACGAGGCAGAGAAAATCCCTGACCCCGCCGGGAATCGAACCCGGGAACCCGGGCGTGGGAAGCGAGAACGCTACCGCACGACCACGAGATGCGGGCAACAGGTCCATTCCCTATGTTATTTTGAACTGGTCCCGTGGGCACGCCTCATTCTTGCACCACGTCCAGACGTAGACATATCTCGTTATTCTACCAATGCCTTTAATTAGTGAATACGTTTCGTAGATTAAATAAAGTATTATACAAAAGAAACATGCATCATCTTTTTACTTTCGCGTGCATGATCTTTTTACTTTCGCGCTAGAGTCGGATAAAACCTGCGGAATTCAGGTCATGCAGATAAAAATCCAGCTACATTTGTACTGAAGTACGAATATTTTGAGTGAATACTTTAAACAGGAGCAAATTTCAGAATATTAACTATACGACGATGCACAACATGATTTCCCAGTTCAACATTATTTCTCAGTACGACATTTTCAGCTTACTCTTATTCTTGACATAAATATGATATACTACCGCTGCAGAACGTTTGACTTTGTTGATAGACCCACAACCTCACCTCTGCTTGCACCGATTCGTCACTACAAAAGTGAC
Organism: Schistocerca americana; assembly: GCF_021461395.2. Lineage (NCBI taxonomy): Eukaryota > Metazoa > Arthropoda > Insecta > Orthoptera > Acrididae > Schistocerca > Schistocerca americana. Next base: position 321,178,038 of record NC_060119.1, on the reverse strand, counting down.
GTACTCGAAGGTATTATTTAAGTTTTGGAAAGAGATTAAAATGAAATGGGTTCATGTTGGGACTGTACGGTGGTTGATCGATGACGCGGAATCCAAGGTTCTGATTGCTGCAGTTGCCAGAGGGCTCGTGTGTGATCTGGCATTGTAATGCTGAAGGGGAAGGTGTTCGATTTGTGGACGAACTCTTCGAATTCGCGGTTTCAGTTTTCTGAGGGTCCCGCGGTACCATGCGGAGTTTATGGTGGGGCCTTTAGGCATGAATTCCAAATGCAGCACACCTTGAACATCCCAGGACGCTGTGAGCATGACTTTGTCTGCTGATGGCATGGCTTTGAACTTTTATGGTGTCGGTGATCCTTTTTGGCGGTACAACCATCACGATACAATGCTTCCACTCTTCTACGGATTTCACATTTTCTATGGTTAGAATTTCGATTACAGCACACTGTTTCTCACGCACCGTGGTAGTTACGTTGTTGTTGTTGTCTTCAGTCCTGAGACTGGTTTGATGCAGCTCTCCATGCTACTCTATCCTGTGCAAGCTTCTTCATTTCCCAGTACCTACTGCAACCTACATCCTTCTGAATCTGCTTAGTGTATTCATCTCTGGGTCTCCCTCTACGATTTTTACCCTCCACGCTGCCCTCCAATGCTAAATTTGTGATCCCTTGACGCCTCAGAACATGCCCTGCCAACCGGTCTCTTCTTCTTGTCAAGTTGTGCCACAAACACTCCTCCTCTCCCCAATTCTATTCAATATCTCCTCATTAGTTATGTGATCTACCCATCTAATCTTCAGCATTCTTCTGTAGCACCACATTTCGAAAGCTTCTATTCTCTTCTTGTCCAAACTATTTATCGTCCATGTTTCACTTCCATACATGGCTACACTCCATACAAATACTTTCAGAAACGACTTCCTGACACTTAAATCTATACTCGATGTTAAATTTCTCTTCTTCAGAAACGCTTTCCTTGCCATTGCCAGTCTACATAGTTACGTTACACGCGCCATATTATACGCTACAATTGGGAGTCCTCTAGCGGCAGAGGTTTGCAAGTTGAATCAGCGAAGTGGGAAAGTCGATCGACATCTCAAACGATATTGAGAACAAAATAAAAAAATTTGGAGACAGGACGACCACGAGATGCCACAGCGAAAAATGGGTAGAATTTGCCAAGCGCAACTCTTCTTCGACTAAATGAAAGCAAAGCGTGAAGCTAGTGGCAGAGTGTTAAGTCGCAATGGATGTAAACAATTTTCCATTTACTACACAGAGGCAGGAAGGCACGCTGAACAGCACAGCTGACGTAAACAAGCTCTTCTGCTTACCAAGAATGAAAAGAAAAAATAAATATGAAAATAGTCTCATAACTGACAGGAATGTTAGATATTTAATACGTGGATCTCCACAGTTATATATTTTATAGAATGGAACATAGTGACCTCCTAATACATTCCAGGCGGAAAAATTTCTTATTCAATTTAGATGCGGAGAATGTGGAACAGAATGTTCATTTTGAACCGAATGATCCATGAAAACACAAGTGGAAGCCATTGTAACATAGCGTCATATTTTAAATCTAAACAGTAAGCAGACTGACAAGTACACGTAAACGAATAGTTTTGGAAGTCTGTGCGTCATTTGAACAGAAAGTAACATGTCAGGGGAGAGGTAGGAGAAGAGGCAGGTACACTGCATGAAAATGCGTTCGTAAGCTAGCCTGACAACAAGCATTCATCGCTTACAAAAAGACATCACAATCTTACTCATTAATGGGTGAAGCCGAACACACAAAACTCGCCCTGTTACGTCGTACACCGACAAAAATGACTTTGTATCTTACATTCAAAAATGGGTCAAGTATCATTCTCACTGCCAAGTAGTTTATACTTTTCATAAGCAACCTCTTTGACCGCAACTGATCGCGTCTCTCATACATTTTCTTGCTTCAGTTTGGCATTAGTTAAGTTCTACGTCAATATGGGAGAAATATCATTTCGTTGCTATTCTTTAAACGATTGTAAGAGGCATTTCTTTAGAGAGAATTCAGTATCGAAACCAAGTCGCCCAAAAATTTAGCATCTTTGGAAAGACTGCTCACCAATTTTCAGCCATATTGGTCTATTTCTTTGTGTTTGACATTCGTGTGAATCAAGGAAGTCGAGTGATTGTCAAAAAATGGACGAAAAAGAATTTCGTGTGGTGATTAAACATTACTTTATGAAAGGCAAAAGGCCTCAGGAGGCTAAAGAGATGCTTGATAAACATTGCGGTGACTCTGCACCTTCGATTAGAACAGTTTATAAGTGGTTTCAAAATTTTCGGAGTGGCCATATGCGCACTAGTGATACTAAACGTTCTGGACGCCCTGTGGAGGTTACGACTCCATTAATCATTGACAAAATCAATGATATGGTGATGGATGACAGAAGAGTTAAGGTGCGTGAGATTTCTAGTGCCGTGGGTATCTCGAATGAACGGGTACATAATATTTAGCATAAACATTTGGACATGAGACAGCTATCCGCAAGATGGGTTCCGCGATTGCTCACGCTTGACCAAAACCGGAATCGTGCGAAGTGTTGCAAGGATGGCTTGCAGCTGTTCAGGAAGAATCCGCAGGACTTTAAGTGTCGTTTCGTCACTGTAGATGAAACATGGATACATTAGTATACTCCTGAGACCAAACAACAATCTAAACAATGGGTTACCAAGGGAGAATCTGCACCAAAAAAGGCGAAGACCATTCCTTCGGCCGGAAAGGTTATGGCGACTGTCTTTTGGGATTCGCAAGGGATAATCCTCACCGACTATCTGGAATAGGGTAAAACTATTACAGGTGCACATTACTCATCGTTATTGGACCGTTTGAAAACCGAGCTGCAAGAAAAACGCCGGCGATTGGACCGCAAAAAGGTCTTTTTCCATCAGGACAATGCACCAGCACACACCTCAGCAGTTGTGGTTGCAAAATGATTGGAAATAGCATACCAACTCGTTTCAGATCCCCCCCCCTATCCTCCAGACTTGGCTCCCTCTGACTACTATTTGTTCCCAAATTTGAAGAAATTTTATTCAAACGAGCAGGTGAGCGCAGCAACTAATAGCTATTTTGTAGGCTTGGACAATTTCTATTATTCGGAAGGCATCAACAAATTAGAACAGCGTTAGACGAAGTGTATAAGTCTAAAAGGAGACTACGTCGAAAAATAAAAAAGGTTTACCCCAAACACGTGAGTATTTTTATTTTTGCACGGACTTTTCAAACGCCTCTCGTACTAGTTATCCTGCACAAAAACATCCTAGCGCAAGACAGCAGTGTTTAGCGGGTTGCCTTGTTGTGAAACTTCAGGCGGACTTACTGACAAGACACACACACAAGCGTATCCGCAGCTGCTCCGTGATTATCTGTTCATTGTTTCACTAGGGGACAGGGAGACGGAAGGAGAGCTGCAATATAACTTCTCGAATGCGAGGAGAACTAACTCACTTGGACAAGGATGTGCTACGAAATCGACTGCGGTCTGTTCACGGAAATAATCTGGCCTTTCCATTGCCTTCGTTTACGGAAACCATAGGAAACGTATAGGCTAACTGGATGGCTAAATAGGAAGACGGGTTTCACCTCACTTGAACGTATGTTTAGTATATTAACTGTAACTAAAAGCTGACTGTTGTTTTATTAAAAAAATACAGCAACTGGGATACTGCGTAACATTAATGGTGGTGTTATTTGAATAAATTCTGTGGAAACATAATACGTGCAGAGCACGACTTGAGCTGTTGGAAATGTATACAGTAGTGTTCCACACATCAGTGTGGCATAGGGCGCGACGTTTGTGCAATGCGAGCATGCCGTGTAGTTGTACGGGATAGTGTATACGTAGAATCAAATCACCTGCATCAGAATTGGGCAGCAATACCACTTCCTTAAAGAGGCTATAAGACTGTGCCACCAAATATTATAGCCAATCATCCTAATATTGTCGAACTTATTCCCTCATGGGGAAGACAAGAAAAAAATAACACATTATCCTTCGAAAAATCTTCATACCTTTGTGTGTCGGAGACCTATACATTTGTGGCTGGCAGTGAGGGACAATACGCTGCGGATGCCGGTCATTCCGGAGGAAAGAACGTGGCCGTGACGCGCCTCCGAATTGGACACTGCTCCCTAACGCGAGGTATCCTCCTCCCGCGAGACGACCCGCCACATTTTAACTGAGTGCATTTTGTACTGTTATAAGCGGGAACGAGTAAATTTATGTGGGGATACGCCCTCTATTTTAGCTGATGACGAGACGACTGTGGCCAGGCTTCGAAAATTTTGTGAATTGTCTGGACTCCGCCCGCAGCTTTTAGGCTGGTGCTTGTTGCACACTGGTTGACTCATCCATTTTATTCCAGCGAGTAGCCAGCAGCTATTAGCTGTATTATTTTAATTATCTGCACAGCTTTCTCTCTTTTTACAGATGGTTTTAGATCTGATAACGTGTTGTGCGCGCGTGCGTTCTTTTAAGGGCGTTCCTTATACTTGTTTGGGGTTCACTTTTATTAATATTGCGCCCTCTATCGACAGCTGCCTCTTAAAATTTTAGTAAGGGTATTATACAGTGTCCACACCGTCATATCTCCACCACCACCACAATTTCGTATCTGTATATCGTTTATAAGTCTCTTTTGGAATGATCACTGGGTACGATCTTTAGGCCAACCGTATGTTTGAAATGACGCTTATGTTTATGTTGTCATGGTGTCTATCACGACTGACAGCAGGACGCTATCTTTTCCGAAAAGAAGAGCCCTAGTTTTTTGTTATAATCCATAATCCTCTAACAGATAAGCTAAACGCTGAGGAGCAAGATAAAAGAATGTCCGAAATTATTTTTTCCCGTTTAACGACGGTTACGTACAGCTTCTTTGCTCGTTTATGAAGAGTAGGCATCCTTACGCCAGAGCAAAATGAAGCTTCTCTCCTATTGAATGTTGTCATCAGTTAATATGGAGAATTTGAAGCAATTTTTAACCACTGATGTCGTTACGAAAACTGATTCTCATTCTAAAGTAGGCCTACGGTTGCAATATAAGTTTACCTAGCAAGACAGCCATGTGAGCTTCCTGCCTAGGATCATGTTTACCAAACCGCACGAGGTCCAGAATTATCACACACGTGGCTGTGGGTGGAAAAGAACAGGTCACAAAAGGACACCAAGTTTTCTCTGAGCGAGTTGTTTCCTCAGTGATACAGTCTACTGTTGAAACGAGAAATCAAGAACACCTAGCGCGCAGACTGGCAGGTTAACGACCGAGTGACCATGTGGCTGAAAAGGCTGTAGACATCGGGACTGAAGTTGATGCAGAGTTTCTTCACTTCCGTATGGATCTGGAACACTTCTGCACTGGCGCCTAATAAACAAAACACAAGCAAGCGGTTAGGGAATATTAAATAGGGCATGTGGTTGTACGAACACTTTTCACGAACAGAACTTAGTACATGCTTCGCAAAGGGAAGGCAATGTCAGAAACGAAGGTAGTGCTACGTCGACGGCAAGAAAGTGTGTTGGACACTATATACAACCGCGTAGATAATGTCGACAACCCCTGGACCAGGCAATTGAATACATGCATGTCGCATCAAAAGAAGAAACTAAACAAAATAGTACATAATGCAATATGAACAACGATCGATGGCAAGAACGGCAAATGATCTTCTACCCGTATAATGTAAAGCGCATAAATAGTGGAAAACTCTGTGATGTTTCCGGGCATATCAATTCTTTTTTCCTAATTTATTTAAGTTTACTTTGTCAGTTAAGCATGACTAATATATGATTCTATTACATATCTTGAATAAGATGTAGCAATGCATTAGAGCCATGGCAGTTCCCAGATACTCCCGAGCCACGGTCTGGCCTAAAAGAAAGGACGGAAGGAAGAAGAGTGGGCAGGGGGGCAAGACAGAAGGGAGAATGGCTAGGGTGAAACGTCCCGTCAACGAAGTGGTCATTAGAGCCGGAAGACAATCTCGCATTAGGAAAGCAGAGAGAGGAAATTTGGCTGTGCTCTTTGAAAGGAACCACCGCAGCATTCGCCGTAAGCGATGGAGGGAAGTCACAGAAAAACTGAATTTGGATGGTCGGATTTGAACTGCCGTCCTCCGGAACACGAGTCAAATGTGCTGGCTAGAGAGAATCATTTACTGGTACTACTTTCGGTGAGGGAGCCCGGAAGTTGGGTGCCGCGTGAAAAATTTGTTAAGATCGTTTGCAGAGAAATTTGGCGCCAGGAATGCTTTTCTTTATGATCGAAATCCATTATCTAGTAAGGACGACTTTTAACCGAAACGAAGGAGAAGCCTCTGTGTGTCACGGCTAGAATTTGATCATTTTTATATCCAATTGCATCAATATAAATTTTTCGTTTCCGAAGGTTACTGAGGGCACGCACGATTAGACATTCGTGTTTCTGGTGCTGAAGCTCACTTAATGAAGCCACTTCTCAGTGACTGCATGCTGCATAATTTTCGTAAATATTTATACTGTTACATTTATCAATGGCAGCGGTTGGGTGAAAAAGAGATGAGTGCTCCATGGCAGTGCCTCAGTGGTAATTCAGGACAGTGTCATCAGGCAGACTGTGTTTGAAATTGTTATCACTTTGAAATACGCCAAGGATTGCGAGCAAATTGTATATTTCGTTAATGTCCAAGTCCTTTCTATAGCAAGGAACATTAGTAAGGTAACCGTAGATGTTAAGAAATACAGAGTGTATGCTTCATGTTCTGTGAAAAGTCGCACTTAGAGGAAGTGTGTCTTAATCTATCCTCTACAAGGGCCAACATCACTGGCCAGCCATCTATACCGATACCAGTCGTTGAATAATACTGAGGTATGTTCCAAATTGGCATATTTTATTAATGTCACCGATTAATCGATCAGTCGTTAGAATCAGACACACACATACAATATCTGAGGTTATCCGGACCGATATATGGCGGACTGCCACAGTATGAAGTTTGAGATGCACTGGAAGTACCCTAAAGAAGTGTAATTCATGAACGAAACACATCGCTTCGAAAACTAGGCTAGAGAAGAGAAGTTCGTCTTTTCCATTCTATTGACACGAAGACAATTTCAGACACAGAATTAGGTAATTTGGAGAATGATGAGGTAAGTAATCGACCCTGGCCTTTTTAAAGGAACTATACCTGAATTTGCTTGATTTAGGGAAAATAACAATAACGGACAAATGAGCGGTCAATACCTTGACCATCCCCCCCACCCACCCCCTTCCCCCCATGTTTTCACGTTGTACCGAATAGTAGTCTTATGTCTTAACCAAATTCGATTCTGTAGATGGCAAACAGGAAAACATTATATCTTCAAAGTAATAAGATTACCAGTTATGACTAATTTGTTAAGCAAATGCTACGTTGATAAGATATTACAAACAAAAGGAGAATCGATAAGAAAACAACCGATTCTGTAAAGCGGATCAAAATGCTCACACAAGTGTGTTCGTTCACATTCACCCGCATAAACGGTAGTACATTAGCATTTGACCTTCACAATGTAAATATCGACTACAAATCACCGTAAATTCCACACTGAATTTTCAAGAGCCTCACTTGAAATTTTTGTTACCAGTTATCTGTTTGTGACGCAAGGAATTCACAATAAATTACGTTGCGAATTACTAACCACTTGTCTTAGTCCAGTACGTTTCAGATCTAATTTTCCATTGCAGTAAGCGAAGTATAACGCCATGTCTTCGGGTAGCCTCATTTTCAGAAAACATAACTGAAATTGGATTCGTAATGTTTTCGAGTTACTGTGACTATCTACTTTGTTTCAACGTCTCGTTAGTGAGCGCTTCAGTAACCGTGACTGTATCATTCCAGGGACTATTAATCTGTTTAACTGAGAAGTTGCTTTGTGAGGCGCCAATAGCTACTATTGGACTTCTAGTAACAGGTTCCGACACTTAGAGCGGTCACCTCCCTCGGTAAGGGGGACGTGGGCGAGAGAGTGGAAGAAGGGAGGGAAGGGAAGGTATCGGAAGCCTGCCGTTCACCGCCGTAATGAATCGATCGATAAGGCAGCACAATTGGCGCAAATTGCGCACGCCGCAGGGTGGCGCTTTTCGTGGCCTGGCTCTTATCGCGGTGGACGCACTGGTGCAGACCGTGGCAGGCTCAACCGCCGCAAGTAGCGTGGCGTAACGTAGCCCAGTGCCCAAGTATAAAGCCAACGAGTATAAAGCCCCAAGTATAAAGCCCACGACTCGTATTCATCACTAGATATTCTAGTCTGACGCACTAAGATTATCTTACACCAGAATAGGCACAAAAACTCTGAAAGGAAGAGTAACTTTCACCTGACTGCTCGTCAAATATGCATGTGTTTTTCCGTGTAGTGAATTCTCAGGTCAACGCGCTATTGACTGAAGATTTTCTAGTGATTAGATTCCATGTGTGAACTGCACTTATAGCTGATCAGCTAAATACCAGTCTACATTTGTTCTTACCTATTAACGGCAGATAAAATGTTCTTCAGACCCAAAGTTTTTTCGATGCAGGGTTAATGTAAGACAGCGGGTGCCAAAGCCAGCGAATGCAGTATATGCTCTAACAGCTCAATTGCTCATTTTTCCAATTAATCAACGCTAGTTTATGGGCGGAAGCATTATCCTAATATAAAACTAAAAAAAAAATGGTTGAAATGGCTCTGAGCACTATGGGACTCAACATCTGTGGTCATCAGTCCCCTAGAACTTAGGACTACTTAAACCTAACTAACCTAAGGACATCACATACATCCATGCCCGAGGCAGGATTCGAACCTGCGACCGCAGCTGTCGCGTGGTTCCGGACTGAGCGCCTAGAACCGCTAGACCACCGCGGCCGGCTATAAAACTAGTTTTGAAAACTAATCCAATAATTATTTTACTCTTGGCAAGTAATCAGTAACAGAAGTCCCTTTCGCTTCCCAGAACAACACAACTAATAAAAGAACTTTCCAACTGATGAAATTGATTTCACACGTTTGTGCTGCAGCGATACTGCCTTCTGCCCATCGCTTTGATAGCTGTTAGCTTGTGGTGTGGAGAACCCATGTCTCAGCTACAGTAACAAACAGCTGTACAAAGAAGTTAGATTATTTTTAAAACAGCCCAAAAATTTCAGAAAAATTAGTTTCGTATTTCGTTTTGTTCAGCATCCAAATGTTGGACACTACTAGCAGAAAGCTTTCTCATGGTCAATTCTTCAGTATATCGTACTCGTTCTTCCGATAGGGTCTTGGTCACAGCTAGTTCACTCATGTTTATTCGTCGATGGTCTACCAAGCTATTTTTATCGGTGATGCAATTTCGGGGCACCCGTCGTGGTGATCGGTTTTACGGAAGATACGGTAAAATGTGAATACAGTCGCCCTTTCTTTGACTGTAGTAAATGAAGGAAGGAAGATTACGGTTTAACGCCCCATCGACATCGATGTCATTAGCGACGGATGCAAATGAGGAAGCATAAACCTTAGCACATGGCAACTGTTGACTACTTCACGCTGGCGATAAACCGTCACAGACACGATTTTGACAGCATTTTATTCCAGTTCACCCACTTGAAAGAAATATACACGACTACATAAAATGCTGTATAAACAAAATTATTTTGCAAGACGAAACATAAATTCAGTTATTCCACAACACGTATAAAAATCACTTCATCGATATGAATGTTAATCTATGACGTAACGTGAAATAGTCTCATTGTCTGTTACGTAACGCATGCCCATGCGTTAACATGTAATTTAAAAACTAATAAATTATATACAAATCCTGTAAGTAAGAATTAATATTAAGATTTAGTAGCATCGCACTTCACAGTAAGGACAATCATTGCCATCAACAATCAATTTCTTTTATCTAAATTATAATGCCACTGACGAAAGTGGCTGGTAGCTCTCGGACTTCCATTGTGGTTTGTTTTAAAGACTTAAGTCACGTATCAACTGGCATGTACGAATTATCGCTGACACTGACTGTTCAAGGTTTCGTGGACGGCTTTCCACTAAGTTCTGATATAGTAATGATCAAATTTGCTTACATTATTTCCTAGCGTTGAACAATAGCAGTTCATGCCTTTGATGCAACATACACTGTGATTCATTCCAAATTATGCTCGCTGGGAATTACGATGGAGCTTCGAGCATCTTAATAAATATACTTACTTGTCCTTGAACACAATCACTGTCATCTTGTAACGGAGTGATTCGATTCCAGACCTTGTCACAGTGTGAGTGTCATTCTGTTGTTTCAAATGTTGAAAACCGCCTATCATTTGATCGATTATGAAAGTCAAGATTCGACCCGAACCAAAAACAGACCACATCATCACACAATTTACGCTCAACGTCACTGTCGGTACGACAAACTCATTTGGTCGTAGACATCGTTCACTAGGAATCCCTCGGGTTCACACACAGCTGACAGTGGCCCATTACTCATGATTCAACAAAACGACTCTCCACATTTCATTAGCCCACGCAAGGTCGCTCATTCTTTCTTGCAGTCACTGGCTTTTGGGCAGCAGCAACACCTCGAAAAACATGGTTTATCAGCTATAGTTGGATCCGTCTGTCTCTTACCTCTATACTCTAACTGCAACGGATGTTCTCTGTAACAACTGACTAGAAGTCTGTCGCTTGATTCGTAGAGCATGCTATAGATTTCGTCCGCCCCTAATACTAAATTTCCTAGACCACCAGCGCGAAGTTCCGTTTTCGTAATTCCTTGGAGCTCTCATTTCACGGCACTTTGGCACATATAAGTCCTAAGAAATCTTCCTTATGAAATGTACAAACTTGCTGGACCCCAGTTCTAACACATTTTATTCACTCCATCGACTCACTCTGCACCTACAATGACGGTATGCAGCATGGCCACACTTCCACCGACGAAATTTCGGAGGTTGTTTAGGTATATGTTGTGAATCTTTTGGTGTAATAGATGAATTTGTGATATGATTTACTAACATTCTTAATCATATTCTTGAATAATAGCAACAGATGCGATTTAAAATCGAATTTTATCTCCTGCTGCACTTTCACTAGAGTGCATTTACTGGGCGCTGATGACACAATATCATACCATTCTTCTGGTACAAAATATACTCTTTCTTCCGTTTGATCTTCCCAGTCTGGGAAAACACATGACCACAGGACATACATGATTGGGCACACTGAGGAAAATTGCAATTTTTCATAAATCTACCTTGATGGAGCCAGTGTGCTCAATTACTGAGCCATCAGATATTTTTATTCTCTACTGCACAGTTATCTGTGACCATATGCAGCATCATCTGATATGTCATTTTAAGTGTGATGATTTAAGATTGATACAGTTTCATTCAGTCCTTTCCCAGCAATGGAAACTGAGGCGAGTTTGACGAAGAGAAGAACCAAGAACATTCAGTCCTTTCCCAGCAATGGAAACGCGAATTTGACGAAGAGAAGAACCACATACTTCCGGCTATTATCTGCTTCATGCACTCTAAGAAAGGGTCACTGAATTTAAATATCATCTACCCACCACATGCAACATTTGTAAAAAAATTCAAACACTGGACGACAGAAGAGACCATATCTATGTAGCCAAATCTATGAACAAATTCAATTTTACAAAAAGTGGTCTTTATCCATTTCTTGAATTCAGGTCTTCAATTACTCTGCCCTAGCAGTTCTGACTTATGTCAGTAAGTCATGGATTTTAATACGAAAACCATTCAAAAAGTGAGGGTTTATCAGCAAGCAATGGAATGATGCACGCTAGGAATTCCTAGGAGAGAGAGAGGCGAACAAACAAATGGAAAGGAGAAAAGACTGAAGTGGAAAACGTAATTATAAATGTAATGAAAATGAAATGAGGGTTGGTGGAACTTATGATCACGCGAATTTGTGGTAGATGGACCAAGGAAGTTCCTTTCTGGAATTTTACAGGCAAGCGAAGACCGAAACGACTACCAAATTGAAGGTGGGAATGTGGAATTAGGAAGCAAGGAGGAACAAGATCGGCGCGTGCAGAGGTAGACAGGAATTCACAGTAGGACCTAGAGGATGGCTTTATCAAGCAGAGAATGTCAAATGTCTGCTGCTCCTGTAGCTAGTGATGATGACAGTGATGATGACATACTCCGACAACACAGCACACGATGCTGACTGCCTCAGAAGTGTGCCACTTACTGTGTAATGTAAAATGGCAGCTGGTGACACTGGCGCTGGCAGTCCGCGAACTTTGTTGCGGATGCTATAGAGTGGTATAAAACGTGAAGGTAGGAAGAACTGCGCGTCGCGAAAGGAGAGTAGAGCGTTCCCGTGAAATAGGAGGCGGCAAACAGTCCGCGGAATGCTTCCAGTAGAGCAGGCCGCATCAGTGATCCCGCGCGCCCGAGTCGTATAAGCGGGGAAGAGAGCTCCGGGTCCTGGAGCAAGCGGCGGAGCGACGGGGCGGTTCTGTGCGCGCTAATGCACACTCCGGTGCTCTTCGCTCTCCTACCAGGGCCCCACTACACTGCACTGCACTGCAGGCAGGGCGTAATCTCGAGAGTACAGCGCATTGGCACTGTAAGAAACAATTCGCTTTACGCGGTACAATTCACTCTACACTGTGAAATTGCCGGTAAAGAGGGTGGCGGCAAGCAGGAAAGCGAAAACGCGTCAATGTCATAAGAACAGCTGAAGTTATCCTTGAAAATACGCAACCGGGACAAATAGATTGTGACAGGTGTTGGAATTGGTAGCATGGCAGCTGAATTGTATTCTAAAAATTCTGTGTCGCCAATGATCGTAATCAACCGTTACGCAAGAAATGTTAGGTTTTGACGTACTGAAATGCATTTACTGCGTTATTATTTTTCTCTTCTGTAGCGCACTTGTCGCTGACGCAAACTTGGGAAAAACTAGACAGAGAAAAGTTTTCATTTTCATCTACTACAGTTGTGGACTACTATCGTGCCGGCCGCGGTGGTCTAGCGGTTCTAGGCGCGCAGTCCGGAACCGCGAGACTGCTACGGTCGCAGGTTCGAATCCTGCCTCGGGCATGGATGTGTGTGATGTCCTTAGGTTAGTTAGGTTTAAGTAGTTCTAAGTTCTAGGGGACTGATGACCACATATGTTAAGTCCCATAGTTCTCAGAGCCATTTGAACCATTTTTTTTACTACTATCGTCAATAAATATATAAGTATAACGCATTATGTCATAGGACGCTGAATGTTGACGACGAGCAGATAATGAAATTTACAGCCCAGCCGTACTTAGCTCGGCCCCAAATGCGCGCCTGACAAAACTTCACTGATTACTTCAGGTACATTGTGCCCGCTACAAGTAGATTTAAGGACACTCCGGTTTATATGGGTATCCTACAGCCATTTTCCACAGCTTAATAAATGGAACATTTTCCTTAAGCATCGTTTCACATGCGACAGTCACTGTCCGAAATGACACATCATCTCGGATACTATTGTAATTTAAGGAAAACAATGCCACGTCAATGACTTATACCAATAATGGACTGTGTTGCCTTTTGGAAGCTGCAGTGCTGCGAGACAATGACCGTAATCTGGGCCTGCCTCCTCCACTCTCCCACACCGTTCCAGGATCACTTTACCACAGTGAACCAGACTGCAGGAAGCGCAATAATTATATGACAGTGAGACCAGGGAAGTGTAAATAAATCACACACGAGTAATTTAATTCATGATGCACAAGAAGTCCAAACAAATAGTCAATACCGGTTTTATTTTAATAACATGTATCACACTCCAACTATGCAACCCTCACTCTACCTGAAATTTCTGGAAGTTAGATTTCTACTCCACGGTCCTGGACGAACGATCAGGACGTCGCCTGTAACGTGATTTTACTTAGGACACCGTATAAACTTCTGGCATGTTATTAAGAGCATTTAGACGAGGGCACCGTAAAACTCTTGGCATGCTATTAAAAATATTTCGACGAGGAAACTTTGCGTGCTACAGGGGGCTAATAGAAACGGTCCTTGATAACAGATCAGGTACTTTTTCGTTCTCTTCTTGGTCGCCACGAAACTCAATTACACAGCGCTACTGGCCGCTACTACTTATCAAACAAATTTGTCTTATAGCGTCGATTGTTACTGTTCAATTATTTGCTTGAAACTAATTTTAAGCCCATGTCACATTGAATATTAGTATATCGTAAGGTTCTCACTTCGTTCTTTAGCATAGCACGTTACGCATACAGGATGATTGTTATTAACGTTTGAAAACCCACGAAGCGACGTAGATGACGCTGAGACAAGTAATCTGAGATACATGGGGCTGTAAAGTCGGGAAATACTACAAAAGTGGATGATAAATGTTGAACATGTGATGTCACCAGATGACGTACTTGCCTGCCCTCGGTGGTAGGGGCAGTTCTAGACATTGCTCCACACGGGTACTCTGTATTCATTCTTGCACTATCCAATGTCATACGGTAGTGCTCGTGGCAGTGGTGACACGAGGCTACGACGAATCGGTTTACATTTACGAAAACAGAGTAGCCTGTCGGGCTGATGAGCAGCACCGCCCACTATCAGCGAGATTAGGCTCGACAAACCCAACCGCTGCACATGCTGTGAAGTGTGTCAACTAGTAACGTCAGATGCGCAACATTTGTCATCAATTTTCTAGCCCCATGTCTCTTACATAAAATTAGTTGTCCCAGCGTCATCTACATCGTTTCGTTGGTTTTTAAACGTTAATAAGAATCACACTGTGTACCTGTACCACTTGCAGGCCTGTGGTTTGCTTGTACCTGTACACTCACATGTGCATTATTATGCATCAATATGAAATGGAAACTAATGAGAGGATGAAACCCTGTGCAAGCACACAGTATATTCCCCTCTCGTAGCACCACGGAGGCCGCCATCTGCCGTGCTGACAACCATCAACAGCATCCCCTGAGCCCCCTAAGAGGCACTGCGAGGAGTTTTGCTTAACACGAGACACTGGCAACAGACTGTTAAAAATGATCTGCATGCTACCGCCTTTCCGGCAGCAAACGAAATGCTAGAAATGAAAATTTCTTCCATCGCCAGGCCTTCTGGTCGGTACACCATCTCACTGGCGTGTCTAAGCAACGTCGACTACGTACACATCATCATCATCATCATCATCATCATCGTTACCCAGTTCCAGTTTACGAGATGACGAGCACAAGTACTCCCCGTTTCTTCCTGTTATAGCACATTTTTTATTTACAACATTTCCCCAGTTCTAGCTTTTTTTCTCTGCCTTTGGTTTCACTATCTCTAAACACAGTTTCCTTGGCCTTCTATCTGATCTTTTGCCTGATACTTCTGAGCAGAACTGTTTAACATTTCTCCGTCTTCATTATGATAACATCATTGCAATCTGTACTTCCCTGCACAATCAGTAATGGGTATTTTGATCCCGACTTCATTTCTGTGTATTTAATTTTTAATTTTTGAGTTTTGGTAATGCGGTAGTAAATTTTAAACTCTGAAGCGTACGAGTAACATTTCCTTGCGCACTCTCTATACACACATCACCATCACGCCCTTTGTTATCGCGGTAGGCTTAGTGATAAGAACACAACGCCTTATGATTCCTGCGGCCCAGGCATGTATTTTTCCAGTAGTATAGCCCTTATAGCGCAGCCACAACAAAGCGACCGACAAAACACCCTTATGTAGTAACGTTGCTTTTCCTTGAAGGAAGCTGGTTCCTCTATAAAACCTTATCAGTCTGTATAAACAGCAGTCAGTGTTGACAGTGACAGACGCCAAAAGTTTACGACTCTTCGTTATCTAGTGTCTTAAGCATATGCATAATGTGCCAACACAATTCTGGAGTGGCCGCGTCGGTCGTTTCTGACGTGTCAAAGGACGGCTGGTAACTCAGAGCAGTAGTACGACTACTTCTGCGACAACGGAAAGAGCCGCTACTATTGCCAATTTTCAGAACTGACGTCCTGAGAATCGTAAATTGCGATGCTCGTCAACGCCGAGGGTTAGTGTTCCGTTTCCATCCAGAAGTAACTATATGCATTTTACACAAGTATGCACAGAGTCCTTTCACCTCTAAACATTCCAAACAAACCTAAACAGCAAATATTTTGTGCTTCGATATGTTGAGTTTGGACAACGACAGTGCACGTGCTTTGGCCGAATTTAACTTGTGACACTAAAAAAGGAAGCTTCGTGTGAGGCGAAAAGACTGGTTACTAGAACAAAAGAAAAACTTATTCTCACACTAATTTAATCACCGAGGTGAAAATATACCTGTGCGATTGGGATAGTGGGGAGGAAATGTAATTAAGCCTTTAGTCACAATTAATGGTAGGAAGCAATCGTGAGAGACACTATGGCATCACACGAAAGACGGAAAGTAACAATGCGTTATCTTGAGACAGGAACGACTTATGTAGGCCTGAAACACGTATCTGTAATATCGAAGTGTCGTCTTAAATACATCACCTCTAACAGCCCGAGATTTACAGCTATCTCCTAATTTTTCTCTCATGTGTAGTTGATAATAACATTCTGATCTGCGGTAGGGTAAGAGGCCACACATATTTGTTAAAAACATATCATCACTATAAGCTTCCGACTTAATGCTTCAGATAGCTTGGCACAGTGGCGCGGCGAAGCCTCTACTGAAATGAAGCTTGCCTCTATCAGCATGAAGTAGAATACGTACTGGAAAATTTTGCACAAAACTACATACCTGAGAACCACTTATGCGGACGGCGCTGTTCAAAATGCCTTCGAAAATTACATTAAGCGTGCTTGCACCAAATGCTCTATGTCAAACTTGGATTTACAAGCGTATCCACATAAGTTTTTAATTATCGTCGTCGTCGTCGTCGTAGTCGTCATCGTCAGCACCAGTAGCAGAAACAACAACAACAGAAGCAGCAGTAGCAGCGGCGGTGGCCATTTGACATCCACTTCTCGTTAATCATTTCTCCTGACTTCACCTAACAGTACGGCCTTCAACTGTATGCATCCGTATCGCCTCTGGATGCTTTCCAATGTACTCTACTTATCTTCCATGTGGAAGTCGTCCTGATCTTTCTTTAACTCTTGAAATTCAGCTGAAAGCTTCTTTGGTGGATACGTGTCCCGGCCATCTATGTTTCGTGTTCATTACTTGTAATAATTATTGTGACTTCGTAAATATAAGCTTCATTTTCTTAGATGCTGAAAGTGTTTCCGTAATTGAGTCTGGCATACCACCCCATTCCTAAATAAATTCTCATAATCTATGTTGCTAACTTCGAGCGTGATGTGTGTGTTTATTTCTACCTTTGTAGCCAAGATAACTCTGCGTCCTAGGAATCTATGATCACATGAAATTCGTAAGTGTTTTACGACTGTCAAAATTTGTTCTATTTCTTTATTGCTAGAAAAAATTTAGTCAGTTTTATTTTTAGTTGCGTTTGGCCTTTTCGAAGTCAATTTTCTATTCCTTTTTTCCCAGGAAGAATGTCTAACCGACAGTACATGACTCATTCCACAAGGTGCTTAAAGCTACATATGTTTGTGGGCGTTGAGGCCCGGCTACAGCGTATTAATCACAAGCCTGAGAGTAAGGTACGTGACTGACCTTGGCGGTGATGTAGAAGAGATTGTTGAGCACCATCTCTGTGGCCTCCGCGGAGCCCCAGCCCTCGCGGCGGCTGCCGGGCCGGCTCATCTCAGCTGCGTAGTACTGCGGGCAAACAAAAACACTCATTTCATTCCACTCCAGCAACGCTGCGACCCACAGGCCGCACTTGCAAAGGCAACAAAATAACTGTACCTACACCAAGGAACGAAAACAATACATTCTACTGAGTTTCGATATGCAAAATTACCTCAAAATTACCTACAATATAACAAACGTGGTTAGACGAAAGTATCCGAATAAAAGTTGCAAGGAGTAATGAAATTTCAGAAATACATTTGCTTATGTAGTGTATTTAAGTCATTAACATTGCAAGATCACAGGTTAATGCAACAGCGAGATACGCCATTGCAAATGTGAAAGGCTGGTACATTAACAATCAGTATAACCGACAGAATGTTGAACGCAAGCCTGCAAACGTACATGCGTTGTGTTACACAGGTACCAGGCATCAATTGGTGGGGTGGAGTTCCAGGCCTTTTGCACTTGATCGCTCAGTATAGGGCCGGTTAATGCAAGTTGTGGATGACGCTGGAGCTGTCGTCCGATGATATCCTATATCTGCTCGACTGGAGACAGATCTGGTGGTCGAGCAGGCCAGGGCAATATGCCTACACTCTTTGGAGTATGTTGGGTTACGACAGTGGTATGCGGACGAGCGTTATCCTATTGGAAAACACCGCTTGGAATGCTGTTCATCTATGACAGCACAACGGATCGAATCACTAGATTGACGTACACTTTTTCAGCCAGGATGTGGCGCATAACCACGAGAGTGCTCCTGCTGTCATAAGAAATCACATACCAGACTATAACTCCAGGTGTAGGTCCAATGTGTGTAGCACGCAGACTGGTTGGTTGCAGGCCCTCAACTGGCCCCCGCCTAAGCAACATACGGCCATCCCTGGCGCCGAAACAGAACCGGCTTTCATCAGAAAATACAACAGACCTCCACCCTGACCTCCAATGAGCTCTCGCTTGACATCACTGAAGTCGTAAATGACGACGGTTTGGGGTCAGTGGAATGCACGCAACAGGGCGTCTGGCTCCAATCTGTCCTTTAAGTAACCGATTTGTAACAGTTCGTTGCGTCTCACTGTGGTGCCAACTGCTGCTCAAATTGCTGCTACAGATGCAGTACGATGTGCCAAAGCCATCAGCCATCAGCCATCAGCCGAAC
Organism: Schistocerca americana; assembly: GCF_021461395.2. Taxonomy (NCBI): domain Eukaryota; kingdom Metazoa; phylum Arthropoda; class Insecta; order Orthoptera; family Acrididae; genus Schistocerca; species Schistocerca americana. Next base: position 321,159,142 of record NC_060119.1, on the reverse strand, counting down.
ACTACGGTCTTCCCTCTCGGCAGTACCATGTGGCCGTCCGGGTCCAGTCTCCATGTGACCGTACATCCTCGTGACGACCCCTGCCAGTAACCACGTACCGTGGCTACATTCCTGACAAATCTTCTGCAAATCGCAGAAGTAACATCCAGCTTCTCATATCCTTGTAAGACGACCTAGTTCAAGCTGTGAGGTATGTTGATAAAGGCGTGTTTGTCGTCTTAAAGGCATTCTTGACTAACCTAATTTCCCACGTCCAATTTCTAAGGTAACTCAACTCTCACGACCGTTACAGCGTGTATTTAAACCAAAGCTGATTTGCGTCCTCACAGTGGAGCTATCAGGGCCACATTCATACGAATGAGCGAAATTTGAATAGATAACATCTTTCAGATGTAGAAACACGCGTGTCAATTTTTTTTTTTTTTTTTTTTTTTATGTCACACCACTCCTTGTTGTTGCGACTCTTTCTCCGTCAGCGTAATTTGATTACATAACTGGCAACCACTCACGGGAATAAGTCACAACATTGAAGTTTCTACGAGTCTCTCGGGAAACGTTTAAGGTGAAACAACCACATAAATTTAATGATACATGGCTTAAAATTTATTGGAGAACCCATGAAAAAAGTATTACTGGAGCACGAAAGAGATCGCTAACAAACCCCTTCTTCGATAAATCCTTGAGTATCGTTCGTTGGTATGGAACCCTTACCGAGGTGGGATTAACGAAAGAGGAAAAATTCAAAGCATATTTACACGACTCATCACGAGTTAGTTTAGTAAGCGTGAGAATGTCACAGAACAGCTCAAAGAGCAGCAGTGGGAGACGTTACAATAGACACGAGCGGGCAATCTTACTCATAAAATTCCGAGAGCCCACATTCCATAATGAGTCAAAAAAAATGGCTCAAATGGCTCTGAGCACTATGGGACTTAACAGCTGTGGTCATCAGTCCCCTAGAACTTAGAACTACTTAAACCTAACTAACCTAAGGACATCACACACATCCATGCCCGAGGCAGGATTCGAACCTGCGACCGTAGCAGTCGCGAGGTTCCGGACTGAGCGCCTAGAACCGCTAGACCACTGCGGCCGGCTCCATAATGAGTCAACTGACACTGTTGAGTTAAAAAGCACCCTTGTCGATCACGAGACCGAATGCTGCCGCATGGCGTTGCAGGTACGTGACGCGCTAAGAGAAGTATACACTGGGCAGCAGAACACTATGACCAGCAACTTACCATCGATATAAACGTGTCCTGGCGACAACAACGTCACCTGCCGGAGAATGACTGCTAATCAGATATACGCACGGTGCATGTAATAACAGTGAGCGTGCTGTCCCTGTGTAGATTGGGGAAGGCGTACGATCTATTAGAGTTTTACCAAGGGCAGATTGTAATGGCCCGGAGGCTAGACACGAGCATTTCGGAAACTGCACGACCTGTCGGGTGTTCGAGGATGCTGTGGTGAGTCTCTACAACACGTGGCGAAACCAAGCTGAAACCATGTCCACATGTCATGGTGTTGAGTGACCACTCCTCATTCCAGATGTCGGACGTCTAGACTGCGCAGACTGTTAAAACAGCACAGGCCGCGATCTGTGGCGGAACTGACATCAGACTTCAATGCCGGGCAGAGTACAAATGTGTGTGAACGCACAGTGCACCGAACAGTCTTAACAATGGGCCTCCACAGCCAATATTAACCCCAAGACATCGGCAACTAGGACCAAAATTGGCACGTAACCATAGACACTGGACGTTAGCATAGTGGCAGAGCGTTGCATAGTCTTATGAATCCCGATATCTTCTTCATCATGCCGACGGGAGGGAACGAATGCGTCGTTTTCCAGGGAAACAGTTTCTTGACATCTGTACTGGGACGGAGCTGCTCCATTATGCTCTGGGGAACATTCATGTTGGCATCCAAGGATCTGGTGAAGCTCCAACAAGACACCATGACGGCCAAGAAGTGTCGCACACTGGTTACAGACCACATGTACACCCCTTCATGACGATCATGTTTCCCGATGGCAATGGCATTTTTGAACCAGTTGATGCGACATGTCACAAGGCCACGGGTGTGATGGCATGGTTCGAGGAACACAGTGACAAGTTCCAGTTGATGTGCTGGCCCACCAACTCACCAAATCTGAACCCAATCGAACACAACTGGGATGCGATTGAACGTGACGCCAGAGCTCATCGACCCATCCCCGGAATTTACGGGAATTGGGTGACTTGTGTGTGCAAGATGTTGAATCATCTTCCTCCAGTGACCTACCACGACCTCATTGCTTCCATGCCACGACGCGTCGCCTCTGTTATCCGTGCCGAAGGTGGACATACCGGCTGCTACGTAAGTGGTCATAATGTTCTGGCTGATCACTGTATAAGAAGAGCAGATTCGAATGGAGAATCATTCTAGCGACTTGACGAAGAATCTAAAACTGGTAAATCTGCTAGCATTATTTTGGGAAAGACAGAATGCTATGGCTCGAGCCTGGAAACGAGCATCTCTGAAAAGGCGAAGATGGTTGCTCGTTCACGGGCTACTATAGTGCAGTCCATGGAAAATGGTCGAAGGACGTAGAAATCGCATATAGGCGACAAAGGAAACATGTTGCCCGGTAGGATAATCACATTTCTTATCACACTACATCGATGGTCGCATCTCGATACGCTGTGATATTTCTGGCCTTAGCAGCCATCATATCTACACTCCTGGAAATGGAAAAAAGAACACATTGACACCGGTGTGTCAGACCCACCATACTTGCTCCGGACACTGCGAGAGGGCTGTACAAGCAATGATCACACGCACGGCACAGCGGACACACCAGGAACCGCCGTATTGGCCGTCGAATGGCGCTAGCTGCGCAGCATTTGTGCACCGCCGCCTTCAGTGTCAGCCAGTTTGCCGTGGCATACGGAGCTCCATCGCAGTCTTTAACACTGGTAGCATGCCGCGACAGCGTGGACGTGAACCGTATGTGCAGTTGACGGACTTTGAGCGAGGGCGTATAGTGGGCATGCGGGAGGCCGGGTGGACGTACCGCCGAATTGCTCAACACGTGGGGCGTGAGGTCTCCACAGTACATCGATGTTGTCGCCAGTGGTCGGCGGAAGGTGCACGTGCCCGTCGACCTGGGACCGGACCGCAGCGACGCACGGATGCACGCCAAGACCGTAGGATCCTACGCAGTGCCGTAGGGGACCGCACCGCCACTTCCCAGCAAATTAGGGACACTGTTGCTCCTGGGGTATCGGCGAGGACCATTCGCAACCGTCTCCATGAAGCTGGGCTACGGTCCCGCACACCGTTAGGCCGTCTTCCGCTCACGCCCCAACATCGTGCAGCCCGCCTCCAGTGGTGTCGCGACAGGCGTGAATGGAGGGTCGAATGGAGACGTGTCGTCTTCAGCGATGAGAGTCGCTTCTGCCTTGGTGCCAATGATGGTCGTATGCGTGTTTGGCGCCGTGCAGGTGAGCGCCACAATCAGGACTGCATACGACCGAGGCACACAGGGCCAACACCCGGCTTCATGGTGTGGGGAGCGATCTCCTACACTGGCCGTACACCACTGGTGATCGTCGAGGGGACACTGAATAGTGCACGGTACATCCAAACCGTCATCGAACCCATCGTTCTACCATTTCTAGACCGGCAAGGGAACTTGCTGTTCAAACAGGACAATGCACGTCCGCATGTATCCCGTGCCACCCAACGTGCTCTAGAAGGTGTAAGTCAACTACCCTGGCCAGCAAGATCTCCGGATCTGTCCCCCATTGAGCATGTTTGGGACTGGATGAAGCGTCGTCTCACGCGGTCTGCACGTCCAGCACGAACGCTGGTCCAACTGAGGCGCCAGGTGCAAATGGCATGGCAAGCCATTCCACAGGACTACATCCAGCATCTCTACGATCGTCTCCATGGGAGAATAGCAGCCTGCATTGCTGCGAAAGGTGGATATACACTGTACTAGTGCCGACATTGTGCATGCTCTGTTGCCTGTGTCTATGTGCCTGTGGTTCTGTCAGTGTGATCATGTGATGTATCTGACCCCAGGAATGTGTCAATAAAGTTTCCCCTTCCTGGGACAATGAATTCACGGTGTTCTTATTTCAATTTCCAGGAGTGTAGCTCCAGGAGTCTTTCCACCGAGCAGTAGAGGCTCCAGCATTAAGCATATGATGTAATCAGTGGTGTGAGGTACCAGTAGCAGATGGTGCATTTCTCGTGGGAAAGACCGCCAGAATTGTAGTCTATCAATAAGATTGGCTGATACTTTCAGAGGTTGCGCGTCAAAATATTAAATTTCTTTTATTAATATTTTAATATTGATGCATTAAACTTGCTGGATTAGGTATGTCTAAATAGCAAGCTATCGCCCACTTATTTCTAAAAGTCAGAATAACAACCAAAATTAAAAACAAACGCTGAACGAAAAGGCAGACGAAGCTTCTCGCCTAGACCGGGCTCCCAAGTGAAGTAGTGGTGCCTAATCAGATCGGAAGGTGTAGTCACGGGACGTAGACGTACTGCGTGGTAGAGTCCGTCTAAAGTAAATTTTACCTAGAAATGTTCAGTCTGTATCTGTTTAACGTAAGAATCAGTAACTTGTAATCAGTCACTGGTGTCGCATGATAAAGTTTGTAAATACACTCCTGGAAATTGAAATAAGAACACCGTGAATTCATTGTCCCAGGAAGGGGAAACTTTATTGACACATTCCTGAGGTCAGATACATCACATGATCACACTGACAGAACCACAGGCACATAGACACAGGCAACAGAGCATGCACAATGTCGGCACTAGTACAGTGTATATCCACCTTTCGCAGCAATGCAGGCTGCTATTCTCCCATGGAGACGATCGTAGAGATGCTGGATGTAGTCCTGTGGAACGGCTTGCCATGCCATTTCCACCTGGCGCCTCAGTTGGACCAGCGTTCGTGCTGGACGTGCAGACCGCGTGAGATGACGCTTCATCCAGTCCCAAACATGCTCAATGGGGGACAGATCCGGAGATCTTGCTGGCCAGGGTAGTTGACTTACACCTTCTAGAGCACGTTGGGTGGCACGGGATACATGCGGACGTGCATTGTCCTGTTGGAACAGCAAGTTCCCTTGCCGGTCTAGGAATGGTAGAACGATGGGTTCGATGACGGTTTGGATGTACCATGCACTATTCAGTGTCCCCTCGACGATCACCAGTGGTGTACGGCCAGTGTAGGAGATCGCTCCCCACACCATGATGCCGGGTGTTGGCCCTGTGTGCCTCGGTCGTATGCAGTCCTGATTGTGGCGCTCACCTGCCCGGCGCCAAACGCGCATACGACCATCATTGGCACCAAGGCAGAAGCGACTCTCATCGCTGAAGACGACACGTCTCCATTCGTCCCTCCATTCACGCCTGTCGCGACACCACTGGAGGCGGGCTGCACGATGTTGGGGCGTGAGCGGAAGACGGCCTAACGGTGTGCGGGACCGTAGCCCAGCTTCATGGAGACGGTTGCGAATGGTCCTCGCCGATACCCCAGGAGCAACAGTGTCCCTAATTTGCTGGGAAGTGGCGGTGCGGTCCCCTACGGCACTGCGTAGGATCCTACGGTCTTGGCGTGCATCCGTGCGTCGCTGCGGTCCGGTCCCAGGTCGACGGGCACGTGCACCTTCCGCCGACCACTGGCGACAACATCGATGTACTGTGGAGACCTCACGCCCCACGTGTTGAGCAATTCGGCGGTACGTCCACCCGGCCTCCCGCATGCCCACTATACGCCCTCGCTCAAAGTCCGTCAGCTGTACATACGGTTCACGTCCACGCTGTCGCGGCATGCTACCAGTGTTAAAGACTGCGATGGAGCTCCGTATGCCACGGTAAACTGGCTGACACTGACGGTGGCGGTGCACAAATGCTGCGCAGCTAGCGCCATTCGACGGCCAACACCGTGGTTCCTGGTGTGTCCGCTGCGCCGTGCGTGTGATCATTGCTTGTACAGCCCTCTCGCAGTGTCCGGAGCAAGTATGGTGGGTCTGACACACCGGTGTCAATGTGTTCTTTTTTCCATTTCCAGGAGTGTATATTAATTATGTGTAACTTGTTCAAAAGAAGTGGATAAAGTTTGCAACCTGCAGTTTCTTTCTCGTGTTCTGCTACAATAAATAAAGAGTGGCTTCACTATACACCGAACGAACCAGTTATTTACGGAACATCAGTTCCTCGCTAACAGTTCATTACAGTCTGAAGACAACAGGTCTACGACCTGCGTGCTGCTGTTTGCGCATGGACATCTTCAGAAGACTGCAGGTCGATCAGATCTATCCGAACACTATGAATTACACTTAGTAAGGTGGAAGCGACTAGGCACCACACGTTTAATGCTTTCCGCACAAGAAATGGGATCATTAACACGAAATATGTGGTAAAATAGAGGAGGTTGATGATATGATTCAGTATTCACTAATTAAATTCACCGCGCTACGGACGCAGGCCTATGGGGGCAGTAACATGGTATGGGAGACATTCACTAGGGCCCAACGAGCGGGATAGCGCATTCGGGAGAACGATGGTTCAAATCCGCGTCCGGCCATCCTGATTTAGGTTTTCTGTGATTTCCCTCAATATCCTAAGGCAAATTTCGGGATGGTTCCTTCGAAAGGGCGCGGCCACTTTCACTCTCCATCTTTCCCTGCTCCAAGCTTGTGTTCCGTTTCTAATGACCTCGTTGTCATCTCCTCCTCCCACTTGGGCTTCCATGGGGTCTATGGTAGTAATTAAAGGCAGCATCATAAGCTGTGGCCATTGGGAACAATATTACGGACCACCTGCATTTCATCACGTTGATGTTTACCCCGACGGTGAGATCATATTCCATCAGGATCACCCCAAGTCATGGAGCCATAATCGTGCTACAGTGGTTTGTGGAGTATGATACTGACCTGACGTTGATGTCTTGGCCACCACATTTGTGTGATCTGAACCCAATGGAACTCATCTGGTACCCCACTGGGCACCAGCTCCGCGCCCACAAACTACTGGTCCACTAATTCCGGGCACTGCGTGACCTGTGTGTATCCATTTGGTGCCAATACTTCCTGAAATCTTCCAATGACTTGTCAAATCTATGTAACGCAGAATCGCTGCTGTATTGATTGCCAGAGGTCGCCAATATGCAAGTCATAATGTTCTGGCTCATCAGTGTACATCTCGCGTAAAAACTACAACGCCAATATGAGAGAATTTTCGGGCTGTTGCAAAAAGGTACCGACAATCTTTGTTCCTGCGTATCACGCATGAATGGACTAAGAAAGAGGGGGAAATAGAACTGATACAAAAATGGTTCAAATGGCTCTGAGCGCTATGGGACTCAACTGCTGTGGTCATCAGTCCCCTAGAACTTAGAACTACTTAAACCTAACTAACCTAAGGACATCACAAACATCCATGCCCGAGGCAGGATTCGAACCTGCGACCGTAGCAGTCGCACAATTCCGGACTGCGCGCCTAGAACCGCGAGACCACCGCGGCCGGCTATAACTGATACACTTCGTTTCCTGTATCATACGCTGTACGATGGGCTGCGGAGTGAAGATTTGGAACACAGACAGTTGATCAGGGGGTATTTGATAATGCACCAGTACCTATTATGTAGTTTGAATACCTTCGTTATGTTTACGTGGCAACGGTGGTGAAACTGTGCTACTGTGACAAATGTCGGTGTTCTGACGTAACTATGTGAAATTAATTTAGTCTATTTACTGGCCTTGTACTTTGAAACAGGAGCACGTGCACAGCGAGTACGAGGGATACCACTGGGTTGTGGCAACGATTTAAAAAAATGATGTGTTTGTGCATACTACTCACCATCTGGCGGAAGTAGGAACGTTTACAAGAGAGCAGGTTGTGAACTGTCAGGGTTCAAATGGTTCAAATGGCTCTGAGCACTATGGGACTTAACATCTTAGGTCATCAGTCCCCTAGAACTTAGAACTACTTAAACCTAACTAACCTAAGGACATCACACACATCCATGCCCGAAGCAGGATTCGAACCTGCGACCGTAGCAGTCCCGCGGTTCCGGACTGCAGCGCCTAGAACCGCACGGCCACCGCGGCCGGCACAACTGTCAGGGAGACAGATCTTGACAGCCATGTAATTTACAACAGGTGGTGACGCGCTGAAACAAGGGGCTAAGAGATATGTTGAGTTCATTAAACAATATTCATGTACTGCGCAAAATTTAAGCTATACATGACTAGCAGCGGTCGAACGAACGACCCGTTTTTTTCAAATCGACACAACCACGTTACCGCACAGCCTAAATATAAGCAGGTAAATGTCCCTGCAACAAATCAAGTTGATGTTGAACTGCTTCCAGAGATTCTGATATCAAGCTACTTCAATTTAAGACAACGCTTCATACATATAGAGTACTATTCTGATACTTGAAGTGGCGATTGTATGTCTCAAGAACGGCAGTGTTTGGAGCTTGAAGCACTGCAATGAAAACGTGCACAGAACAAGGCGGCACTGGACTTGTATTCTACAGAAGAGGGGTGCAAATCCACGTGGTCATTATCAACTAAGTAGTTCGTAGTTTCGCAAAATCAGGCAAGGCGAATTCTGATACAGTTCCTTGGAGGAGGCCATAGAGTAGGAAAATCTATCTAGTGAGTGTAGTGTAGGGTTCAAGCCGCAAACATTAACCCAGGATTGTCACATTACTCTCATGGAATGTTGTCTGCTTGTTTACATTTTTCACTAAGACAAAACCTTTAATGTCGCATGTACGAGTCCCTGTTTTGACACATTTATTCATTAATAACGGAAATTGTGAATGACTGTTACTGTTAGGGATGCAAGTTGAAATACGTCAAAGGAGGGAAAGTTAGAAAGAAGCGCTTTGTCTCAAAAATATCGGGACCTAGCGTAATAAAGGCTTAACGCTTGTAGGGCTAATGTATGTGACTCCTTAGCCATATTGTTACTAGACAAATGCTAGATTAATATGGAAGTAACCGCATGGACAGCCACATGCGTTAAAGTGCTCTCTTCCGAGACGGGAAGGCGTGCCGACCCGGTTTGACTCCGCCTCGTAGATAAAGGACGGTGGCCGGTGTGCCGGCCTGCCTGGGTGTGGTTTCTAGCCGGTCCCACATCCCTATAGGTGAATACTGCGCTGGTACCGACGGTTGACTTCAAATATACGCAATGCAAACATTAAGAAAACTTTGACCTTGTAGGTTGGACCCTAGACGACTGGAAAACCGTGGCCTGACAGATTAGTCCCGATTTCAGTTGACAGGGTTACAGTGTGGCGCAGACCTCACGAAAACACGTACTCAGGTTGTCGCCAAGGCACTGTGCAAGCTGGTGGTGGCTCCATAACGGTGTGAGCTATGTTTACATGGAATAGACTGGGTCCTCGATTACGGTCAGCTATTTGTATACCACTTACAGCCATTCATGGACTTCCATGTTCCCAAACATGTCACTAGGACACAATAGTTCGCGATTGGTTTGGAGGACATTCTGGAAAATTCGAGCGAATGATTTGACCACCTCCATAGCCCCACATGAATCCCATCGAACATTTATGGGGGACATAACTGAAAAGTCAGTTCGTACACAAAATCCTGCACCGGCAACACTTTTGCAATTATGGACGGCTCAAGAGGCAGCATGGCTCAATATTTCCGAATGGGACTTCCAAACGATTTGTTGAGTCCGTGCCAGGTCCAACTGCTGCACTACGCCTGGCAAGAGGAAAGAGGAGGTCCGACACAATGTTAGGAGGTGTCCCATGACTTTTGTCAGCTCAGAATAATATACTAATTAACTGAAGTTAATAGCCAGTGATAACATCGATACATATTCGGCCTGAGGTGCTGCCCCACGACGTCAGTATTGACTCTTGAGCAAAAAGGTTTTACGAGAACTGCTCTAGACTACCCTGATTCAGTCCTCGTGTGTTAAACATTAAAGTGATGACCATAGATGTTTAGTATTTAATCTCATAATCAGCAGAAGTGTGGGAGTGTCCTGCCATTCCAGTGAATCTATTTTTGCTTGTAGCTAAGATTTACATATATAGTGTGAGACATTTCCTCCACTTTATACAGCTCTTCAAGTCATTATACATAATTTAAAGGAGTCACCATAGGAAAACTGCGTTACTAGTAACTATGGCGCGGAGGATGAGTGTGTAATTAATGGTTCAATTTCCTTCATGATGAAGACTAAAAAAATTGTATCAGAAAGTAAAAACGGAAGAACTTAACCCCTAAAAATATTTCTAAATGTGATAAATCGTTAATTTTTTGCGTGACACAGCTCCAAATTCGAAGATTTTCGGACGCTTTCGCTTCGGCGTAGTAGGAAGCCATTTCACAATAACGCCACAGGAGCTCGGAAATATGATAAAACCTACAAAATAACGGGAGATATCCCTACTTTTCTATAAAAAGAAATAACAACAGCGGAGCTGTAACATTCTCTTTTGCAAGGAAGCGTTATGGCCTTGCGCTTCTCTCTTTAAAATATTAAACCAAGATCATTCCACATACGGAGTGCAATTTGCTGAGATGCCTATGAATCGCGTGTACAAAATCCATGAGAATATCGAACGCGATCTGTCTGTATTAGCGAAGTAGTGATAGACAAAGTCTGCAGGGCGCTCATGGGCAAACCTTACGCCGTAACATTGTCACGCACCTTTGGAGGCAATGTATATTGAAGGCAAAATTATTTTTTCTGCGCTTCTAAATGCTCACTTGAGGGGTATACACTATCAGCGAATAATATCAAGGACAAATGCCTTCACATTCTTATGCAGTCCGGGAGAATTGTGACACACTGTAATAAGCTCAACGTCGCAGCATAACAAGAGAAACTGTTGCATTCAGAGCACCAGTAATTTCGTGGGTGCTGAGAGTGACTATGATACCTGATCACGATGCTACCGCATTATGCACGTCGCCTCATGATAAAACACAAATCCAACCGCCAACAGGGCTGCTGTTAATCTGCAGGCTTGACTGCTGGTTCTATCCACGCTCATACTGTATGCGAGGGGGGTGGGGGTGGAAGAGGAGGGGATCGGGCATACCAATCGGGGACGTCATCATCGCCTCATGTGGTGTACTATGGCACGGTCCGCCGCGGCATGAGAAACTGATGTGCGGGCCGCGGCTCGGCCCATCTCCCCTTTGCTCGGTACTTCTCGGAAGTACTCGGTACAGCGCGACGTTTCAGTTGGCATTGCGTCGCAAAATTTTTCGGCAGTCACAATTTAAGCAGAATCGTGGAGTCAGCGCTATTTACCCTTAGCTACTTGGCACTGAGCACTATGGGACTTAACTTCTGAGATCATCAGTCCCCTAGAACTTAGAACTACTTAAACCTAACCAACGTAAGAACATCACGCACATCCATGCCCGAGGCAGGGATTCGAACCTGCGACCGTAGCGGTCGCGCGGTTCCAGACTGAAGCGCCTAGAACCGCTCGGCCACTCCGGCCGGCCCTTAGCTACTTGTTCGTGGTCTAAAAGAACTTCACATGCCCAGTGGCTGTTTGCACAAAAAGAGACAGCTACCGATTTGTCGTTACTACATTTTAAAAATGAATGGGAATAACAGAAGAGAAAGATAAGAACTATCAGTATCTGTTATGCGATATACGGTCGCGTAATCGACGGGTACTGCACGACATTACTGCACAGTTGACGATGAAAGAGCACAAAAATTACTACGATCAGCCGGCCGAAGTGGCCGTGCGGTTAAAGGCGCTGCAGTCTGGAACCGCAAGACCGCGACGGTCGCAGGTTCGAATCCTGCCTCGGGCATGGATGTTTGTGATGTCCTTAGGTTAGTTAGGTTTAACTAGTTCTAAGTTCTAGGGGACTAATGACCTCAGCAGTTGAGTCCCATAGTGCTCAGAGCCATTTGAACCATTTTTTACTACGATCATCTGACGGGACTCACTGTTCTATCATCAAGAAGCACTTTGTGTTAAATTTGCAGGCAAGGAGCACGTGGTGAAACTCCTTGCACGAATAGTAAATTTTCTGAAGTCGCACCCATTATTCCACTGTCAGTTGCAACAATTTTCGATGGAACTGAATGAACAGTACGGAGATTTTTTATACAGGGTGTAAATAAAGTCCGGGAACACTTTCAATTATTTATCGCACTGGAACTAAACATTGCACAGACGTCATACGTATTCCATTTTGATGAGAAACCCTGAAAGGATTTTGTACAAACATTCGATATGCGAACCATGAGTGATCCGGCAGATGTCAATATGGTAATCGAATTCGTGCCGCCGGCCGGAGTGGCCGAGCGGTTCTAGGCGCTTCAGTCTGGAACCGCGCGACCGCTACGGTCGCAGGTTCGAATCCTGCCTCGGGCATGGATGTGTGTGATGTCCTTAGGTTAGTTAGGTTTAAGTAGTTCTAAGTTCTAGGGGACTGATGACCTCAGATGTTAAGTCCCATAGCGTTCAGATACATTTGAACCAATTTGAATTCGTGCCACACCCGTCCCAGCAGGGCATCGTCGACTGTGGCAGTCGCTTTCCCGAATTCTCTCCCGGAGCTCTGCTACATCACGTGGTAGACGCCGTACATACACCATATCTTTAATGTGTCCCCACAGAAAAAAGTAACACGGAGTGAGATCTGCTGATAGGGGAGGCCATTTCATGAAACAGCTGTATCCTTCTGTAGCACGGCCGATCCATAGATGCGGCAGCTCCGTGTTCAGGTACCCACGAGCTTCACGGTGAAAATGGGGTGGAGTCCCATCCTGCTGAATGATGGACGGAGAGTCCGATTGCATTTGAGCCCTCAGTCATTGCTGCAACATGTCCAAGTAGGGATATCCTGTGACAGTGCTTTCGGCGAAGAAGAATGGCCCGTACAGTTTTCGACGTGACAAGGCACAAAAACATTTAACTTTGGGGAATCACGCTCAAATTCAATGCATTTGTGCCAGTGGTAAATGGCCTTCCTTGATGGTGGCTTCTTGCCGTACTTGGTTCTAAACATCCGTAGAAGAGCTGTAGCACACTTGTCTTTGTCGAACTCCAACACACAGAGCGCTCGCTCCGCATCTGAACGCGCCGTGTTTGCGACTAGCGCTGAATATCGGCAAATTTCCAAAAAAATGACATATGTATGATATCTGTACAATGTTTGGTTCTTGTGCAATAAATAACTGAAAGTGTTCCCGACTTTATGTACACCCTGTATTACTTGTTGGTTATGTCGGTGGACTTGTCCGGGACGATTTTTCCATTTATAACCCGCTATTATTGAAACTTCCTGGCAGATTAACCGCTATTATTGAATTTATGAATGAAGCTGAAGAGCAGGAACGCAAATTAGAATATCTGGAATGGACTGCAGACCACATTTTAAGTGGACTTCACATTTCTCCCAATAAGAAATTAAACGGTAAGAAACAACTTTTTCTGATTTTCTCGATTTAAAAAGAAAATCGCATTGTGGAAGGGACAAATTTTGTCAAAAACAAAACCATAAACCTCTGTTTACCCTAAGCTCTCTGGCATGAGAGAAAACGTGAGCTTTTAAGAAGTCAATGTGGCCTTGAAAGAATTACAAGGTTAGTTTTCTAAGCGTTTTGAGGACGTTGCTAACCTTTCTTCTGTTTTCGGGACCGTTTGCCGTTTCTGCAGAAAGCTGTTCGGTGCATGTGCAGACGGAACTGATTGATCTGCAATGTACTTCCTGTTTAAAAGAGAAGTTCTTTTCCGTTAAAACTGTCCAGGAGGTCTATGTTGTTTTCTTCTGGAAGAATTTCCTTGTCTGAATAATGAGGTATCAAACGTGATAAAATATTTTGATAAACACAAGTGTGTGAAAGAACTTTTTCGATAATCAGACTAAATAAGTCACGATGAATTGACAGCGTGACTGCCAAAGTCTGCGGAGTTGTTATACGAGACAAAAATTTGTGTTCAGCGTGCCAAAATTAATTAAATAACACTGAAAATTTGTTTCGTTTGTGATTGAGAAACATGAAACCATGTCGTATGCAGTGTGACTACACTGCCTCGTAAATGCGGCGCACAAGGAATTTCCCCCTCTTCCCCCTCCTCTCGCTCAGACAGCGTGGCGTGGCGGTGGGGTGAGGGTGTGCAGCCAGGCGAGAGAGCGATGGCACGCGAGCCATAGCCCGGCTCACATACCGAATTCTTAGCCGTCTCTGTTTTGTTTTTCAGAGTCCGAAATTGTACAATATGAATTGTTTGTTGTGCGAACTCAAGAAAATCCTACAAAGGCCTGTTCCACGGACGAGGGATAGCAACTACAGCTTACCTTCATATTTGTTACTTAATGAAATTTACCATAAATGTTGTATTTCCTTGTCAAACAAATATCTCAGTTCATGGAATCAACGCTACAAATAAGAATAATCTCCTTTATTCCAGAAATGTGTCCATTACCGAGGAACACACACTGTTAATGTCTTACCAGCAGCCACACTACTACTAGCATGGTTCTGCTCTATTGATGAGTTTCTTAGTTCTTGATTATATTGTTAATAATATCAAATAACATGACTGTTACGCAGAATCTGCCTTCTGCATATTTTCAGCGCAGTATTGTGATCAACATAAACAGTTATTGCAAATTACTTTCTGCTTGATGATACACGGCTACAATAGCCCAAGAATTATTTTTGCACATTTCAGTAACAAGTTCACCTTCCTAAGCAATATCACGGCTAGCTTCTCATGTTCCATAATAGAAATATGCCACACAGAGGAACAAAGCACGCGACTATAAGAGCAAATCACTACAATTATGTCAGAACCTCAGTTGTCCGCAGCTCACTGGTAACTGGCAGATGGAAGGTAGAAGAGCGGTATGGCCAGTGCGACCAAACTCGTGCTCTAGTAGCCGTCCTATAAACAACTATATGTGATCATCTCAAATCAAAATCAAATCGCTCTGAGCACTATGGGACTTAACATCTCAGGTCATCAGTCCCCTAGATTTAGAACCACTTAAACCTAACTAACCTAAGGACATCACACGCTGCCATGCCCGAGGCAGGATTCGAACCTGCGACCGTAGCGGTCGCGCGGTTCCAGACTGAAGCGCCTAGATCCGCTCGGCCTCACCGGCCGGCTATATGTGATCATCTGCTTATTCTGATTCACGCATAGTGAATAGTGCACACAGCTATTAAGAAAATGTGTTGACAGTAGCGTTGAGGAACTACTGTTTCAACGTCTCTGTACACAACAATTTATTCGCTGAAGATTTTAGTCCGTGAACAAAACTACTTGCGGATTTTTTTTTAGTACATAGCGACGAATATTATCGTATTTTCATATGTACCATAAAGTAGGCTGATGGGTTAATTTAATGATACTGACAACAACGTTTAGTCAACGAAAGGCATACCCGTAGAGCAGACGGCAACACATTAAAAGCTTACGTGGAACAACAACATTTTCGTGTGTACATCGTTCGCGACGTAACCGTGAATGCGAAACAGTGACTGCTGATGCCAACAATCGTTCATGGAGACCTACTCGCTGCTCACCTATTATAGATAACGGAAGTAGGACGAGGGACATTTCATAAATAATGCACAAATTGATATTACTGTGGATTAGTTGATGCAACAACAATGAAAATTACATCAAATGGAGTTGGGATATGAGGAAATTGAGGAAGAAGGATATGGTTTTGTTTTTTCGCTGTGTACCCCAACATAAAATTGGCGAGAGGTAGAAATGAACCATGCAGGGGTCTTGGGTACCATGTACATCAAGTTCGATACCAAACGTGGCAAAAACCCCACAGAAATCCACAGTGTGTCAAGTGAAGTTTGTGGTGAGTTTACAGTGACACGTAGAACAGCTTCGCGTTGGGTTAATCGTTTTCCTGATGGTCGTATGACGATATACGGTAATTCAAAACCCGGAAGGCAAAAAATATCAACAAATGAACGAAGTGTGAAACTTGGGGAAGATGCTCTTGAAAGAGATCGCAGTGCGACTTGGGAGGAACACTCTGAAACCACGGCAATTTCCCTAACATCAGTGTTCTGACAAATGATTTGAAGAGGTGAAAAAATTATGCGAGATGTGTCCCACACTGTTTGACTGCTGAAGAACAGGAGAAACGCCTGGACGTTGCAACCTTGCTCAATCAACGACTCGACCGTGAAGGTCAAGGATTCTTGTGTCGAATTGTCGCTATTGATGAAACGAGGATTACAGACTTTGTACCCGAGTTGAAATCACAGTCCAATAAGTGCAAAACATCAGATTCAAGAGTACAAAAAAAAAAAAAAAATTTAAAAAAAATTGGACGCGCTCAATGAAATGATCCGTTTTGCTTACGATCACCAAGGAATCATCATGATGGATAAGAATTCAAAATGGAACAAGTGTCACAGCAGTATATTATCGTAACTTCCTGCAAAACGTGCGCAGAAAAAAGCACAAAACTCGCCTCAGTTACTCGAGGCTGGGGCACTCATTCTCCATGACAACGCTCGCCCGCATATCAGCAATGTTGTAGGCCCTCAAAACTGCACAAATACAGATGGTAAGTGTTGCCACTTCGTCTCTATCGGCCGGAGATATGTCCACCAGACTTCGACTCGTTCCCGAAGCTGAAAAAACCTATGCGTGAACGTCGTTATCTTTATCTAGAAGAGCTTTCTACCACCGTCAGCCGAGCCATTCGACAGATGAACGGAAGTGGTGTCCTGGATGGAATAATAGAGCTTCCAACACGTTAGGATTCAGTTGTAGAGAGGCAGGAAGACTAAACTGAAGGACTGTATAGACATGTTGAAAAAAAGTGTACGTAAGAGAAATGTCAGTGTGCATTATTTATAAAATGTCCCTCGTATAATGAACTGGCGTTGCGCGATGATGAAGCATTCTTCACAAAAATAACACGTAAGAGGAACAATGAAAAAGCGTCCAAAGACGCACGATTAGTACAATTGCCGCGCGGGGTAGCCGCGCTGTCTCAGGCGCCTTGTCTGCGCGGCTCCCTCTGTCGGAAGTTCGAGTCCTCCCTCGGACACGGGTGAGTGTGTGTTGTCCTTAGCGTGAGTTAGTTTAAGTTAGACTAAGTAGTACGTAAGCTTAGGGACCGGTGACCTCAGCATTTTGGTCCCATAAGACCTTACCACAAAATTAGTACAATTACCCAACTGTGCTTACAGTGACGGTGGATCGGATACTTTTTTCAAAACTAACTTGCTACAACAACTTATTTAAGTAGGTTTCGTGGAGGTGTTTGGTTCTATGGTGTGGAATACCTAACGAATTTCTTGAAACGAAATCGTCGTTTATGACTTTGCTATTCACTGTGCGGTCCAACATGGAATAAGATGCACTGTGCATATATTAAAGCAACAACAAGGCCAAGGTTCTTTTGGCATTATGGCGTCGAGGAAAACTTGTACGGACCTTCAGCACAATGTGAAATCTGCAGTATGGTATCAAAAAAAATGGTTCAAACGGCTCTGAGCACTATGGGACTTAACTTCTGAGATCATCAGTCCCCTAGAACTTAGAACTAACCTAATGACATCACACACATCCATGCCCGAGGCAGGATTCGAACCTGCGACCGTAGCGGTCTCGCGGTTCCAGACTGTAGCGCCTAGAACCGCTCGGCCACCCTGGACGGCGCAGTATGGTATCGAATTCAGTTCAGTATGAGACCTAGACAATAATAATTAAGTTTCGTGACTGGTTCTTATTGAAGATGTTGGGTATTGTATCAGTAATATGTTTCGTAATGCATAAGGAACACAGTGTTCAAACTCGGTGTGTGTTATGCATGACGAAGACTTCTGGAGAACTAGCGTTAATGCATCCTCGTCCTTAAGATACGACAACAGTGAACATTTGGTGCTGAGAATTCGAGTCCTTTAAAAGAAATGGACGAATAATACAAAGATAGTTATGAGTTCTCACACGTAACTGAGACTGTCGTACACCTTACAAATGATTGTGGGACAGGAAACACCTGTAGCGGGAAGATTTATCAAAGCAGTCCGAGTGGCGGAGCAGCGAGCAGTATTGCCGTAGATGGCACGATACTTGTGGGTGAGGTGCCTACGGTGGCAACAAAAGAGAGGAGCGGACGGCGACAGCAACACCTCCGCCACGTTCGTACTTTCATCTCATCGCAGAACCAACAACACGCTTCCTACTCCCTCCTCCCCTCCCTTCTCCCTCACCCCACACAACCAAATTTTCCTTTTAGCTCCCGTCTTTGCAGTCAAACCTTAATGTACTTAAGGGGGGTAGGACGTCAAACGGGCCGCCTTGGAGCAGGAGAGACACCACAGCACATTTTAATTTCCACTGTCTAGAATTTTACAAATAAATTCGTAAAAGTTTGTCAGCGTGACCAGGAACCATTCAGGATTCACATTCATGGCAGCGGAAGTTTAAAAAAGTAACAAAATAATTTTGTTTACATGTGAAATCCCATCATTTTTTCACTTACTACTGGCTGCATTTGTTGCTATGGGTTCACTTTCCTTCATAAGTAAGAGAGATTCTTCGATGAATTTTGCACAGCATACAAACCATACTTACAGGTGTATGAAACTCCAGAATTTACTTAAATTACGAAAAAATGAATGAGCTGTTACATTTGAAACTTCATCTTTAGAAAAAAAACTCAAATTTTATAGTTAATTATCTCAATTTTTACCTCAGTTTTAATAGAAAGTGAAAAAATGATGAAATTTCACATCTCCTGTGGTGCCTCTGCCGCTCCAAGGCGATGTGTCATGGCTATAACCGAGTTCTATGCTTTATGAGGAGCCTCAGTTTTCACTTTGTGGGATGTGATGAATTTCCTGCATTATACGTTTCATTACGTACCCAACTCGACGGAGGAGTAGCAGCGGAGGTAAGACGATCTTTAGAGCTGGTACGGGACTACTACTTTCCCTTTTAGTGTTCACAGAATTATGCATGTGGTCTCGTTGATATTTTGGAATCTTGTCTACTGAATTAGGTATGTGTGTTTAATATGAAAATTAATTAATGAACTAAATAAAAATGTTACCACGTTATGCAATACGAGTACGTGACTGAACTATAAGAACCAGGTTTCTAAAATGCCGGTATCAGTCAAGAAACTTTGACAAATTTATTCTACTTGCATTTTACTACTGAACTCAATACGTCGTTACAACCTTGGAGCAACAATTCCCTTCAGCCATTCAGTATAAATAAATAAAACGAGTGGTCGAAAATCACGAAAAGGGTTGTTTGATTTGAAGATGTGCTTTGCATGACGTTTGAATGATGAAGCTCGAATCGGCGTATGACGCGATTGGAGACACCGTATCTGAGCAACCTGTTACAGACACGTGTATGGTGAACAGGACAGCACGTCGCGAGTTTATCCACTATGGACGAGAGACGATCATCAGTGCAAGGCGAATGGATAATAACACAGCGCAGGTTATGCAAGAATTTGGTTTTCCGAGGCCAGCAGAGTGTAAGTGGGATCTTTATTATCGCAGAGATAATGTTTCTACGCGCCTAAACTGCCGCTGAGAACGACCGCAAGTGTTTGAGGAACAGATGTCACGTCGCCTCCGCAGAATCTTACGGGACGACCGGTGGGATACTGATAGTCAGGATCGGCGCCAATTTGAATGCGGGGTGTCAGGCTCCCATTTTTAACAGTACTGTACGGAGACAGAGGCTTCAGCAGCCGACGATTTTTCTATTTGCTGACTCCTCGATCCATAGTCCTGGTCCTTGGAACAGTGGCGACGTGTAGCATGGCCCGATGAATCTCAATTTCAGTCGTATCGAGCTAATGTGCGTAGAAATGTAGCTTATGGCCCATGAAGTTATTGACTCTGCACGTCAACGAGCTTTTCTCGTGGCACGATGGCTCACTTATGGACTGGGCTGTATTAACATGCTGGTAATTAGACTGCAGTGATCAATGATGGACGCATTTTATTTGTACATTCTTGCAGACCATCAGCACTCCTTTCTGACATTACAGTGTTCTAGGATGCGATGTTTCAGCAGGACAATGCTACATGTTGTTGTTATTTGGAGCATTTATAGAGTGCTGTTGATAACTGCGTACCGTACACTTAACAAACCCAGCACTTACTACACAAGAACAATTGTGGATGACGCACTACAAAATGGCTTGATCAATAGCTATATAGAACGGTTGCCACACCTAGAGCTTGGAGAGGTCGCGCAGCAGCGACTCACTATTAACATCACATCCGATGATGTCCAACGACTTTTGACTACTCAGTGTATACTAATATGGTGACATACTCAGCGTAATAATAAAATGCACATTACTACAGCAAGATATTAATTAAAAGAATTAAATGATGCGATACGTGACAACCGCAGCGCAAAGTGACACCATTACGTTACTGAGTTGTCTCAAAGCGTTTGAGTGCAACAAGCTCCGTAATACTATTCACTATGAGTTAACGGTAAATAAAATGTAATGCCATACTCAACCCGAAGACTGATTTAAACACTGTAGGCCTTTACCACGCAAGATGCCACTGGAGGTGCTATGCCCTTACCTTCCTAAGGCTATTGAACAGGCTTGCCAAGTTTAACACGGACTCCAAGACACTGTGCAACTTGGCATTTTTGCGCTATACAACTAACTGCTAGAGGACAAAGAAGCGAAATTCTATCTTAGCCTATGCTGACCGACTGTGACAAAGTCGAAGACTTGTAATATTTCTGGCTTAGTCAGCGATCATATTAGGCTCCAAGAAGCTGTTCCCAGAGCAGTGGAGATGCAAGAAGAATATAGATGACGAAATGTGGTGTGAGGTACCTGTGACAGATGTTAGATTCGGTACCATTCCCGTGAGAAAGACCGCCTGCATAATGCTAATGCTCTGTGATTAACTGCTGTGTTTGGAGCAAGGGCGCCAAAACAAAGTATAGTCATTATTATTAGTTAAACTCCTCATTGGAATGACTTCACTTTTTAATATAAATATCTCTAAATAGCTGACTATCAATCAGTCGTTTTAGAATTATTACAAACAATTTAAATAAAAAACAAAAGACTGACGCACTTCGGAAGCGTTCGGGTCACGCCTTTTCTGGTATGGCGCGCGAAGTGTTTCGCGCTGTTCGTCACTCTAGATTAGGCAGTCGAGAAGAACAGACATGTTGTCTGTCGTAGGATGTGTTTCCAGTTTTTATTTAAGTTCCTGTTCGTCACTCTGGATTAGGCAGTAGAGATGTACAGTCATGTTGTCTGTGGCAGGATGTGTTTGCCAATATTCAGTATTAAAAGATTCACTTCGGTAGTCATGAGGCACAGACACGTGCCAAAATAGTTGGTTACGGTTGTTTGGGGGAAGAGATCAAACAGCGAGGTCATCGGTCTCATAGGATTATGGAAGGATGGGGAAGAAAGTCGGCCGTGACCTTTCAAAGGAACCATCCCAGCATTTGCCTGGAACGATGGAGGGAAATCACGGAAAACCTAAATCAGGATGGCCGGACGCGCGATTGGACCGTCGTCCTCCCGAATGCGCCAAAATTGTGTAAAGCTACATTTTCGTAAACATTGTGTTTGATCATGTACTTTGCTGTATCAGAAGGTGTTGTATTAAGATCATGTAGTCTTCTCGTGTGGCTATATTAAAATACGCGAGTGGCATCCCGAAGAAGTGATACAATATTTCAGAACAGAACCTCGCTTAAAGTCAGTTTCAGCCTCAAGATACAGAACCTATGACCTGCATGCTGTTTTCTGCGCTGGGGACATCAACTTGAAGGCAGCGGGTTCGTTAACTATAACAGAACCTTCGTATTCCACACAGTGCAGTGGGAAAAACTAGGCGCCTTACGTGTACTGCATGCACAGAACAAATGCGCTCAGTGACACGTCATCTGCAATAATGCAGAGGAGGTAAAGGAGGATGATCGTTATTAACACCAACAATCAATGCATTCTTCCTTTCTTGCCGTAGACTGTACTCATGTTACAATATCCAATTCGTAATTGTCACTTGTGCTTTCGTAAAACACAGTACTGTTTCGACACATCTCACTAAATTACAGATTTTCATGTCTTTTACAGACGCATTATTTAGCTGTTTGTTTAATTGTACGCCTTCCATTAAGTCCCACGAGGACGTGTTTCCGTTGGGGGCTTAGCGTATCCCTAGTCTGCCGTGCACGGTGGCGCGTCGTTAACTTGGGAGACGGGGCCGACCTGCCTGCCCGCAGCCCCACGTGCCTAGCCCCGCTTCGTACGGACAGGTCCACACAGAGACGCCGCGCCACCTGACGTCAGCAAAACAGAGTCCAGACCCACGGGAAAGACAGGCCATGGCGCGTGCGTACCTCACAGTACGTGACACTGCAGATCTTAGGAGTGTTAGCAGCCGTCTCCGGCGGGGAGCGAGTAACTATTTCAGACGAGTTTAACAATTCTTGACTGCGCTTTTATTTATGCAAGCGCTAGATAGCACACAATTGAGTTACAACCTTTCCAATTAAATATTGGTTTCCTGCGGGCCCTGCACGGAACCGAGCGTTCGTGAAGTGTGGCGGACAAGCCGACTAGTGTGACGTCACAAGTTCGCTGCAGGGCCCGTATATCCCGTTGGGTCCGAGCAGAGCTGACCGTGACAGTGACCCTCAAGGTATCACACACTCTTTGCCTAAACTACAGGAGTTCATTCTGACAAGGAATGTACAAATTGGAATGAAATGAGTCAGAACGGGCCACACCGTATACTGTATCGTAATGTGCGAATGACGGCAGAACATGTGAATAGAGTACAAAGCACCTGGTTCTAAAAATGTCCTGGACACAAATATTTCGGTATCCATCACTATTTTATAGACGTTACACCAACTGCGGTTGCTGGGCGCAGATACGCGATTAAAGCCTTGATACTCTATTCTTGTAAATTTTTTTCTGTGTATATACGCTGAGCTGCAAAAGGAATCAAAAATACGACAGTAGTCAACGAAATGTACTAACTTCTTAGAGCGTAGTGCTAAAATGCACATAGCATTAATTACGTATGCTCTGTGTCTCGTGTCGGCATGTAAACCCTAAGGCAGCAAGCTAAATTATGGTGGTTCATGAAACAAACCTTTGAAAAGGTATGCATGAGAACGTAGTGATTTGTCCTACTGGTCAAAAAAAAAATGGCTCTGAGCACTATGGGACTTAACAGCTGTGGTCATCAGTCCCCTAGAACTTAGAACTACTTAAACCTAACTAACCTAAGGACATCACACACATCCAAGCCCGAGGCAGGATTCGAACCTGCGACCGTAGCAGTCGCGCGGTTCCGGACTGCGCGCCTACAACCGCGAGACCACCGCGGCCGGCCCTACTGGTCAGTCGCAACGACCAGCTTGACCTTGTCTGTGAAATGTTTTTTTACGAAATTCTATCTTGAGACAAAGTTAAGTCTAAACCTCAAAGGGCACAATGCAGTTCACTGTCACAAGCTGTATTGCTTAAATGCTGCGTTTATTTCATTACAAGCAGTTTTTTAGTCAAGGCAACGGGATTCTCATACTTATGAGAGCAAAAATTTAATTTCTGTAATTATTAATGTAGGAAAATATTATAAAAGCCAAATGTACCTTTTTGTCATGTTATAACTTAGCACAGTTCTCTTAGTGGGAAAGCTCTGGTACGTATCTGTAACTTCAATCAGTAGGTATACCAATATGTTCTGCGAGAATGACTTTTTTTACTGTCTCTTGCCTTCAACAGCCTAAAAGGGAAAACTTAAATAGCTCTACCTACAGTTTCATTAAGTTAAAAGAACATTGGGAGCAATGTTCTAGCACAATGTTTGGCAATTCGTTTCGACTCACACGGGGAAACGTGTAGCGACCTTTCATCAGTAGGACATTTGAACAGTTGAGGTTAAGATCAACGACACACACACACACACACACACACACACACACACACACACACACATGCGTTGCTGAAGACAGAATGATCGTGCACCGATGGGCAAAGGCTAGGAAAGTAAACTATCTGATCAAAAGTATCCGGACACCTGGCTGAAAATGGCGTACAAGTTCGTGGCGTTCTCCATCGGTATTGCTGCAATTCAATATGCTGTTGGCCCGTCCTTAGCCTTCATTACAGCTTCCACTCTCGCAGGTGCTGAAAGGTTTCTTGGGGAATGGCAGCCCATTCTTCACGGAGTGCTGCACTGAGGAGAGGTATCGATGACGGTCGGTGAGGACTGGCACGTAGTCGGCGTTCCATAACACCCCAAGAATGGTCTATGGGATTCAGGTCAGGACTCTGTGCAGGCCATTCCATTACAGGGATGTTATTGACGTGTAACCACTCCGCCACAGGCCTATAATTATGAACAGGTGCTCGATCCTGTTGAAAGATGCAATCGCCATCCCCGAATTGCTCTTCAACAGTGGGAAGCAAGGTGCTTAAAACATCAATGTAGGCCTGTGCTGTATAGGGCCACGCAAAACAACAAGAGGTGCAAGCCCCCCCCCCCCCCCTCCATGAAAAACACGACCACACCATAACACCACCACCTCCGAATTTTACTGTTTGCACTACACACGCTGACAGATGACGTTCACCGGGCATTCGCCATACCTTCACCCTCCCACCGGATAGCCAC
Organism: Schistocerca americana; assembly: GCF_021461395.2. Lineage (NCBI taxonomy): Eukaryota > Metazoa > Arthropoda > Insecta > Orthoptera > Acrididae > Schistocerca > Schistocerca americana. Next base: position 321,134,449 of record NC_060119.1, on the reverse strand, counting down.
ATTGTGTACCGCGATTCATCACTCCACACAACATTTTTCCACCGTTCAATCGTCCAATGTTTACGCTCCTTACACCATGCGAGGCGACATTTGGCATTTACCGGCGTGATGTTTGGCTTATGAGGAGTCGCTTGACCATGAAATCCAAGTTTTCTCACTTCCCGCCTGTCAGAGTACTTGCAGTGGATCCTGATGCAGTTTGGAATTCCTGTATGATAGTCTGGATAGATGTTTGCCTATTACACATTAGTCAGTCAACAGACGTGGTCGGCCTGTACGATTTTGTGCTGTACGTGTCACTTCACTATCACATCGGAAACAGTGGACCTGGGGATGTTCAGGGGTGTGGAAATCCCGCGTACAGACGTATGACACAAGTGACACCCAATCACCTGACCACGCTCCAAGTCCGTGAGATCCGCAGAACACTCCATTCTGCTCTCTCGCGATGTCTAATGACTACTGAGGTCGCTGATATCGAGTACCTGGCAATAGATGGCAGAAAAACGCACATAATATGAAAAACGTATGTTCTGGGGGTGTCCGGATACTTTTCATCACATAGTGTATTTATGCCTCGAGTGTCAGTCAAATAACAATGCGTTTTTTTTCTTTGTCACGAAAGTTAAATCCAACTACAAAGGTTGAAAACCACAATATTGACGATTAATTTATGACTTATAATCTCCGTTCGTTTCGAAGTTTTGATCCATCTTTCAACAACGGCATGTATTGCACTGTGGAAAAAGGCACGGTCCTGCTTCCGAAGCCCTTGACGCACGGCTGTTTTCACAGCGAATCTCACGATAAGTTTTTTTTAGCAGCCCGAACCGATGGAAGTCTATTGGTGCCAGGTCAGGGCTGTATGAGGGCATGAAACAAGACTTTCCATTCAATTTTCACACACTCTTCAGCGGTGTGATGACTGCTGTGTGGTCTTGCATTGTCATGCAAAAGAATAACATACGGAGTAGCTTTTGTTGGGCGAACTCACTGAAGACGTGATTTACGCTGTTTGAGGGTTCTAACGTGTTGGACAGAATTTGTTGTACATCCCTGCTACAAAAAAATCAACGATAATCACGCCTACTGCACCGGCCTGTCGCTCCGCGTTTCATCAGCCAACGATGTTTGCCTTTCAGCTTCGGCAAAGTGACGAACCCATCGTCTAACAGAGCTGACATCCACTTCAGCAGTCAAGAATTTTATCACCGAACGATGTCTAATACGAACATCGATGTCGTCAATTTTACAAGTGACTGTAGTACTGGCATATGTTGACGCATTAAGTTATTACTGCAATGGATTGGATAATAGTTCTGCGGCATAACGACTAATTCAAATTTTCCATTAACAAACTGATCCTCGTAGAGAAAGCAGATGATTAACTTCTCATACTTGGGATTCAGTCATGCAAAACTTTCTAAAGGACATGATATTCGTTGTTGACTGTAAAAACTGTTTATTTCACAATTGCAATGGTACTGCAAAAAATTTTGCTTCAGTACATGCGAAACTTTAAAATCCTCCAACATGTATACGACTACATTTATATATCAAAAACAGGCTTACGGTTAAAAGGCCTACTTTTGACGATGGCATGTATACATATCGGAGTCTGACATGTGCTGAAAAAAAATATTTTGCAGTACCACTTGAAGATGGCACAAAGGTCGAAACTGCAACTGTGAAATAAACAATTTCTACAGTTAACAAAAAAATGTCCTAAAAAAAAGAGAATGAACAGTTATTAACATCTCGATTAAATTTCTAGGCGTAACTTTATAGATCAGTATAGAGTAATGGCACAGAATACAGATGAGGGAACTGGACGTCAGTCATTGTTTTCGGTCATTTTATCGCACGAAGACCAGCGATGGAATACAAACCAGTACATCTAACTAGAGCCGCTAGGTACTGTGGTAAACATTTATCAATACCTCCCCTTACCCAATGTAGGTGTGGTGTCACCGCCAGACACCACACTTGCTAGGTGGTAGCTTTAAATCGGCCGCGGTCCATTAGTACATGTCGGACCCGCGTGTCGCCACTGTCAGTTGTACGGACGACTTTGCTAGCGACTACACTGACGAAGCCTCGCTCCTTTGCCGAGCAGATAGAATAGCCTTCAGCTAAGTCCATGGCTACGACCTAGCAAGGCGCCATTAGCCTTACATAGCAATTGATACTTATCGTATAAAGCATGTCTCATCAAGAACGATGTATACAACAAGGATGGATTAAAGTTAAGTATTCCAAAAGCTACGTGCTTTTCTTTATAGCATTCATTCCGTATCTTGTTTCAGACCTCACGCCATCCTTCGTGTGTTTATAGCGTGCATTGCGGTCCCCTCAAATCACACTGTGTCGGCACTTCTGTCGACACATCAGTAGGGATAAACCATTCTACTGAGGCGTCATGTATACAAGGGAATGTCGCTGCGGAAAATCTTTCCATAACAGCACGAGAAAATAGAGACAGAGAGAGAGAGAGAGAGAGAGAGAGAGAGAGAGAGAGAGAGAGAGAGAGAGAGAGAACGTGTAACAGAATGTCAGTTGGTCGATGTGTCTAGCTATTGTAAAATATAAGAAATGGTAAAAAATTAAAAAGTTTTCGCTTTCGTTTAAAAAACAAGAAGCCAGTAAAAAGCTACAAGACTGACGAAAAAGGAATTGAAATCACTGTTTCTCCTCTGAGTATCTAACTATAGCTCTAGTATCTGGTCTACACACCACCATAAAAATAGCTTAAAAACCAAGCAGCCGCTTGCGGGAGAAGTGTCGTACTTCGACAGTCGAAAGAGATATCTTGGAGGTGCTCATTCTGGGACACTGCATATGAAATAATAACAATGGTATGATTGTAATATCGCCATCTTTGTGTACATATCTCCCAGTGATGAAACTTCTAAGTGTGAGAGTGGTGCCTTACATTATGTATATATATATATATATATGCACAAAAAGTGCATTATACGGGGTGTTCAAAGAGTCTCTCCACAGTGCCGTATGATTGTTCGCCTGCACAACGATACTGCATTATTCTGTACCCATTCACAGGAGAACTTGTGTTAAGTGAAATACTGAACAGTTATTTTCACAAGATGGTGCAACCACGCATACAACTCGCGTTTCAGTGTCACTGCTTGTGATGTTTTTGGTGATCGCATAATTTCACAGGGGCTTTGGCCTCCACGATCGCCTGATTTAACACCACCTGACTATTTCTTCTGGGGTGCAGCGAAAGTAACGGTCTATAAAAACCGTCCAAAATCCATCGGTGAATTGAAAACTGCAATATCCACTTTCACTGGTTCTGTTACAGAAGAAATGTTACAGTTTGTGTTTGGAAACATGATTAGACGAATTTAACTGTGTACTCAAAAACAGTGGGATACTTTCAACATTTAATGTGAAAATTTGTAAGTGTAAATGAATATTCAATAAATTAATAACTTGTATTTCACTGAGTTTCATTTCGGTATATTCACTACGGCATACGGCACGCGCGGCTAACAATCATACGTCACTGCGGAGAGACTTTGTTTCAACAAGATTGTTTGCCCATAATGTGTTAAAATGTTTTTAAGCTTTTAGATCGAACAGCGACCGCGTGAGATTTAATTAAATGAAATGAAGTGCCATGCCCAGAAACCAACGCAAATAGATAAGGAAACGAAAACGTGAACACTGTGGAAAAGCCATTGTGAACTTCAACAGTAACTAATGCATGATTTCGGCGCTTAGTTTTTTGAAAGTTGGAGTTTTTTTTCATTCTGGGATTTTCTATCTCACGGAAAGAAGACAATAAAACAGAACATTTTGGAACTAAATGTTTTTTTTAGAATAAATTTATAAGTGAGAACATTTGCTCTAAATCAAGATACCCTTAGAGCTTCTTCGCTTTCAAATTTAAGTGAATTGTAGAAATAAGAGTTTAATTAAAAACGTTCGACACTTATAAAGTATGACACCAATAAAATCTTTACAATGTCAAGCAAGCATTCCACTACGAAGAGAAATGAAACGAAGTGCCGGCCGCAGTGGCCGAGAGGTTCTAGGCGCTACAGTCTGGAGCCGCGCGACCGCTACGGTCGCAGGTTCGAATTCTGCCTCGGGTATGGATGTGTGTGATGTCCTTAGGTTAGTTAGGCTTAAGTAGTTCTAAGTTCTAGGGGACTGATGACTTCAGAAGTTAAGTTCCATAGTGCTCAGAGCCATCTGAACCATGAAACGAAGTGAGGAAAATGGAAGTAGAAGAAAATGAAGTGCTGACGCTCCATACACACGAGAATAACGAGGGAAAGTAAGAAGGAAAAAAAAAGTACCGCCGTTCTAGTAACAGACAGGCCAGACCGACCGCCCTGTAATCCTCAGCCAATGGCATCATTGAAATGATATACGGAGGGTCGCCCTCCCGACCGCTGTTGGGTTAGCAGACCTGGTGTCACTAATACCTGGTTAAGTAGGTTCCTCAATCTGCATCACGAGCCTGAATGAACCGCATTCTAGTCTCCCACTCAGAAAAAATCGTTGGCAGTACCGAAATCGAAAACGGGTTCCCCGCATGCCAGAGAGCCGCGCTAACCACTGAGCTACTGGAGCAGACTGAGGGAAAATAAGGTCTCGCTCAAAAGAGAAATAACTGGACTACAGCACCCCTGGTAGAATGGTCTCCGAGATTTGCGACACTTCTTTTTAATTCTGAGATTGCCTCGACGTCGAACGGCACTTCAAATCCGAACCTTCCTGTAGCCTCCTCTTAGAGCATTTCTCAAGTCTACGAGCTGTGGTAATATATAAGTGTGACCTAGCTAGGTGTGAGGATTCACTGACAAGAAGGTTGATTTGTTTCCGCGACTAACGGAATGGCATCTCACTGACTCCCAGCTGTTTTAAAGGGCAATTTTGTTCAGGGAAACAACGTTTCTTGAGTTGTAAACCATTGACGAAAGTGGCGCAAGACATTATTCAACGAGAATTCAAAAGCCGTTCTTCTGCCTTAATCGTGCATTTCGCGCGTTAATCTGGAGCTTCTTCCTTGTTGTACATGCTGGAACAGACGATGTAGAGAGACGCCGTTAGGCCAGCTGAGGTTTTCAGCCGTTGTGCGTTCGCGCGTGACCTGTCAAACATAAGCTGAAGTCTCTAGCGTGCGAGACGTTTTGAAATGGAAAAGAGAAAAATATGCTTTATAACGATATACGCAACGATGAAGTCTCTTTTCCTAAGAAAAACTGTGCTTTTAGATAATTTCTTTTTATTCTTAAAATCCAATCTGACATTCACACTGTTGTGAGTAAAAATTTGGTAGTACTTGCTGGAAACATGTCTTTAGCTTTGTGTGACCAAACCGATATAGGTTTTCGGTGATATCCCTGCATTACTTCAGGAAACTGATGGGAAGGTGCCTTTAATAAAACAGTGAACGAAATCTGGAAGGTTTTCTTCATCAAATGTAATACAAAGTTTATATCTGATCAGTCTGCATAGCCAATTAAGTGAATGAGATGGATTTCCTATGTACATTCTCGAAGGAAATTAATGATAAAGGAGAAATGCTGCTTGTAATGTAGCAATTAAAGCTAAATATAAATAGCTTATATAAGATATATCCTGTTTTCATAGCGAACCGTATCGCTTGCTCCTTTTACTTTTTATGTTATTTTTGTAGATGGAGAACATTTGCATATCAACTGCTAAACGAGCTACACCAACTTCTTGACTACATACACAACTTACTAGCAAAGGAAGTAAATCTTGGTACGGGACCGTGATCATTGTGTGCTTTACGAATAATGCTGTCTGTTTTGTTTAACGATATTTTGCGTATGATATTACTTCACGTAACGTGTTTCGGTGAATGTCATCATCGGATTCAAAGTGAAAAGGCAGTTATCAATGTTCTTTCTAGCGGCGAAACCTCCGCAGCCTTATGCAGAAGAGTATCATAAATACGGATAAAATTACGCGCTGTGCGGACGGAGCGAATTCTAAGCACAGCGTTGTGTGGAAGCGGTACGCAACATATTGTCTTCCTAACTCTCTGACACAGTCACGGTATGATTAACAGCGTATCGCGTTACTTAATACGAGATTCTCGCTATTTTCCTATTTCTGCAAAAGTAAAGACCGGAAGAATTAACAGTGCTCAAATAGACTAATAGTTCTTCAAATTTTGTCCCGTGTTTTATACAACGTGGATATGTAAAAACTCAAAGACGGCGGCACCATAATACAATATCTACAGCAGCAAATGCAAAAAATATGTTCCAGTGTCCTTTTTTGGAACGTTGTACGCACCATGGACGAAGTACACGCTAATTAAACAAAATGTCATTTACACCCAACACCAAAGACTAACATAATTCAGCCACTAAAAATATTGACACATTAGCTTCAATTAGTGCCCGCACTAATTACCAACTACAGTGAAAGATTAGGCTTTAGCGACCAGTCGATGATAAGTTCATTAACGACGGGGCGCAAGTTCGTATTAGACCAGATTCAGAACGAAATTTTTCTCAAAGAAACCATCTCGACATTCCCCTTAATTGGTTTAGGGAAAGAACAGAAGCTCTGAAGGGCTCGTGGGGTTTGAATCTCGCTCCTTCTTAATGCCAAATGAGTGTCGAGGGTCATACCACTGCGTCTTCTCGCTCTACATCTACTATGGATTAGGAGGCCAATCACGATACTTCACTCTAGGGAATCTACGATACAACCAACTCCCGAGTGACTTCAGTATTCCAATTTAGATACTTTAAGCTGTACTCTCAAAGTGTTTGCACAGAATAACGGTAGATGGGAATTTCGTGCATACTTACCCTGTATTACACTAGTTCAGCAACCGCGCATGTACATATCAGTAATTCTTTGCTTGGGGTATTATAGGAAGAAGAACAAGCAACGACAGTAATTACAAAGAGCTTATTAAGGCGGAAAATAAATGCAGCTGCTTGTTTTTCTTCATAAGACTCCATGCAATTAATGTGCACTTCTCGAAAATGCATCGTGCTGTGCCTCTAGGAAAAGGGTTGTGGCAGCTAAGTCGTCCATCATGTCAGCCGGCGAAGCACCGCCCACGTCGCGTCGAAAGAGCACCGTGATTTTGCCATGATGGAGCACTCGCGTTAGTTTCACCGACTATCAAATATCATCTGTCCGCAGTAGCCAGAAACGATCACCATTCGGTCAATTCATTTTTCTGTTGCGCGGTCCCTGCAGTTACGCTCTCTCATATATCGCAGTTTGGAAGTCGAAACAAATTTCGCTGAACTGGAAGTTCATGTATGATTCGCACATGCTATTTCGTCACAGATGTAACGATGACCGTGATAGCCGTAACGATGGATTACAGTGCGTCATCTCCACAAAAAGGAGAAAACAGGGAGAGCGCTCCTGGTGGAACAGCAGTTCACTGCTGAGCGTCGGTTTCTGCAGTCTCCTAAGCTAGATTCGCTTTTAAGCTGATAATTATTGCTCTGTTTCTATAAATTCGCACAATGTTTGAAAAAGTTAACAGTGTGGATAGCGCTGATTAAATGCGGAGACTGCTCGCTTGTAGTCATGCATTTGGCGGGAATGTGCTGATGTACCCAGGGAGCAAATATCATTCACTTCTCCCGACACCGACAATAAACGCATATTTATCACTAACATCCACACGAAACAGATTCAGTTAAGACGCCTGGCACGCATTCTGCCCAAGTGTCGGTTAGTAGAATGGTTTGCACCATCCATTGATCCACACGAGTAAAATAATCAACCAGAAAAATAATCAATATTTATATTATAAAAGTAAGTGTACAATGTGCGTACAGCTAAAGCTCAGAAATAAGTCCCGGCACTATCAAGGGAGTTATATGGTGTGCTAGACCTCCATCCCTCATCCTTAAAGAAGGTTCCAGTTTTTACCTGAAGGGAGTGCTTTTGAAGATATAAGGACTGGGAAGCTTCGCCCTATAAAAATTTCTAGAACATGCCAGAACATTGGAGAGTATTCGCGAAAATTCCACAAGATTCCAGAATATTCAGGAGTGTTCCGCAATGATCCTGGACGTTCTGGAGTGTTTGGGAATAGTCTGGGACATTCGGGAAGGTCCCAGAATGTTCGGGAACATCCCAGACCATTGTGGAACATTCCAGAACACTCTTGAATGTTCTGAAGCACTAAGAACCATTCGGAGCCCTTCTGGTATGTTCTGGAATTCGCCACTTGCGGGGACACTTTGGTAGGGATATATAAAACAAGACCGATCGTGGTTTCGAACGTCATTTTCTTATCAGTGACGAAGTGCAGTGAGTGAATAAAAACAAAGAGTGAAGTGTGAGTTGTCGAAGTAATACAGTGACTGAATGTAATTAGAGAATAAAGTGTGAAAAATATGTAAAGTGTGTTAGGGTGTGTGTGTGTGTGTGTGTGTTGTGTGTGTGTGTGTGTGTGTGTGTGTGTGTGTGTTACTAAAACGTTGATTTGATTCATATTTTAGACAATACCCAAACGTAAAAGGGAAGGATAATGGTTAAACAGCTGTCGAAAAACATAATCAAAGCCGAACTTACGACCGGAAAGAACAAAGGACAAACACTATTTATCCCCAGAATGCCACTGATCTCTACTGAACTGTCATTTTAATTTAAAAGATTGCAGTTTCCAATCACATTAGCCTAAAGTTTTAAATTAATACAATGCAAGGACAAACTTTAAAATGTTGCGGCATCAACCTCAAAGACTCCTGCTTCTCTCAAGGTCAACTATACTTGCTTTCGAGTAGGAAATTCGACAAATTTGTACATACACAGGGTAATTTTTTTTCCACTGTGTACAAATTCCAGGCACTGATCGATGAAAGGATAGGGAATAAAAAACGTTTACTGCACTTACGTCCGGAAACGCATGGTCTCCATGCTAGAGACCATTTATTCAATAATACATTGTTACAGATATTACGGTCTAATACGCGCTGTACCATTGCAGCAACGGTTACAGTATGTGTTGAAAACGGCTTCCATGTGTCTCAAAACGTGCGTGTACGCGCTGTAGAATGTTCTGTCTCACACATTCACATTTGGCAGGCTGCATCCGACGAGTCTCGAACGCAGCATGAATACGCTGCTACAGTGTCTCCACATCTGGAATGGGCTGTGCATACATGAGTCGAGATCCGGCGAACGAGCACGCCACGCAACTGGATCCCCTCTTCTGATCCATCGGCCAGGGAAGGCACGACTGAGATGCGTCCGGACGTTAACGGCGAAATATGCTGGAGCCCCATCATGAAGTAGCTACATAACCATTCGAATCATCAATGACATTTCTTCCAGCAGAGGAGGCAAAGTCATCCGCAAAGCGACATGGAAGAAAGATTGGTCTCAAAATACGGTCGCCAATTATCCCGGCCCACACAATCCGGCCGCACTGTGTAGATGATTCGCTGTCACCATACCATAGAGGTTCTGCATACTATTCCATAGATGACTGCTATGAAAGTTGAAGATGCCACTCCGCGTAAAGTTGGCCTCATCTATGAATACAGTGGATGACACAAATCACGGGATCGTGGTTGCCTGGCGAAGACACCAGTGACAAAACTGCTACCGATGTGGAAAGTCTGTCGCTAGTAAGTCCTGTACACACTGTAAATGATAAGAGTATTAACAACTGTCATGAAGAATGCTCCACACGGTCGTCTGGCTTCCTCATACTGGCGGGCCAACTGCCTGGTACTGACATGGCGTCGCCTCCCGTAGTGTTAATCACATTTTCCTCCAAGTCTGGTGTCCGAACATTTCGTGTAGTTCCTTCATGAGTTCCTGCTTCTTGAAAAGACTCTGTCTCAGACAAACGACGAAACACGGTTGCAATGTTGAATGCTGTGGCTGTTGTCAGCGGGGACAGGTCTCCTGATACAACCTTGCTGCCCGCCGCCTGTTGTCATTTGCCTTTCCGTAAGTAAACACCATGTCGGCAAGCTCTTAATTCGAAAACGGAACCATTGTGTACAACGCTGTATCACATCCACTACAAGGTGAGTCAGCAAGAGAAGAGAATCGGACACAACATTACCAATTACTATGGCAGCAGATGGCGCTAGGGCATGAATTGGAGGGACAGTAACGCCCTCTAGGAGGAAACCGTGCATACTGTAACTGTGGCTGCATGGTACAGTGCGTATTAGACCGCAGTCTCCGTAAAAAAGTATGATTGAATAAATGTCCGCCCCTGGTAGCTGAGTGGGAAAAAAAGTGGTCAGCGCGACAGAGTGTCAATCCTAAGGGTCCGGGTTCGATTCCCGGCTGGGTCGGAGATTTTCTCCGCTCAGGGACTGGGTGTTGTGTTGTCCTAATCATCATCATTTCATCCCCATCGACGCCCAAGTCGTCGAAGTGGTGTCAAATCGAAAGACATGCTCCAGGCGAGCGGTCTACCCGACGGGAGGCCCTCGTCACACGACATTTATTATTGAATAAATAGTCTCTAGCATGGAAATCACGCATTCCCGGACTGAAGTTCATTAGACCCTTTTTGTTCCGTATACCCTCATTGATGAATTCCTAGAGTTTGTATACCGTGGAAAATATCAGCACCCTGTAATTGTCCTGCCAGAAAGAAGAGTTTTGTGCGTTACACTGGCTGTAAGTGGTCTCCAAGGAGTCGCACATAACCATTTCCAGTCAATGATATTGTCAGTTTGACCAGAGGACACAGTCCAATCCATGTAAACACAGCTTACGCCTTTATAGAGCCAGCATCAACTTCCACAATGCCTTGTTGGCAATGGGGTTCCATACCTTTATGCGGTCTGCACTACATTGGAATCCTATCAGCACGTCTTTCTAACTGAAATTGGGACTCATATGACCAGGCCACGGTTTTCCAGTCGTCTAGGGTCCAATCGATATACTCGGATGCCCAGGAGAGGCACTGCAGGCGATTTCGTGCTGTTAGCAAAGGCACTCGCGCAATTCGCCTGCCACATTTCGCCACACTGTTATAACGGATACATTCGTCGTACGTCCCACAGTGATTTCAGCGGTTATTTCACGCGGTGTTGCTGGTCTTTAGCGCTGGCAACTCTACGTAAACACCGCTGCTCTCGGTCGTTAACTAGTGCTGTCGGCCACCGCGTTGTCAATGGTGAGAGGTAATGCCTGGAATTTGGTATCCACGGCACACCACTGACACTGTGGATATCGGCATATTGAACTCCCTAACTATTTCCAAAAAGGAATGTCCCATGCGCCTAGCTCCAAATACCACTCGGCGTGCCACGCCTGTTAATTCACGTCGTGCGGGCATAACAACACCGGAAAACGTTTGACATGTATCACCTGGGCAGAAACGACAGGTTCGCCAATGCTCTGCCCTTTTATATGTTGTTTAAGTGATACTGTCGCCATTTGTAAATGTGCATTTCTCTATCCCATGACTTTTTGTCAAATGGTTCTGAGCACTATGGGACTTAACATCTGAGGTCATCAGTCCCCTAGAACTTAGAACTACTTAAACCTAACTAACCTAAGGACATCACACACATCCATGCCCGAGGCAGGATTCGAACCTGCGACCGTTGCGGTCGCGCGGTTCCAGACTGAAGGGCCTAGAACCGCTCGGCCACAACGGCCGGCTCTTTTTGTCAACCCAGTTTAAATTAATTCCATCATTTCTTAATTTGTCCGCATTGTTCCTTCTTTATCCTACCCTTTATCATTACTAATTATGTCGGAGTCGATTTTTGCGACGGACTGCGCCAGTAAGAAAGTAAAAAAATAGTTATAATCTTCTCAGAAGAAAGAGGAGCCCCAACCGATAATTTTGAGGTATTTTTTTATTCCCTTATTTTTGAACACTGTGTATAAAATTTCTTTCTTCTAAAGCCTTGAATGTAGTACGCATCTGAATCGAGAGCTGCCGACTGAATGGGGGCAACTTGAGTATGCATTGAAAACCATGAACATTAATGCATCTTCTAGGACTGCAGTGCCTCTTAAGTTTGACGCAGATCCTATATCCCAGACGACCAATATCCCTTGAGTGGCTATAAAAGGTGTAACGGCATGAAAGCAACGGCGTGGAAGTATATATAAAGGTTTCTGCGTATCTTTTCTCACTAGATGTGGAGCATTTCCAAATGGAAGTTGGAGGACGACGGACTGCAGAAATTTCGAAAAACTTCAGAGACACGTTTCCCAGAATACACTATGCAAATTTAATTTTTTATATAATAAACAGTCATACCCGCGTAAATATGTTAATTTGTTTACTGGTGACCGGTTTCGACCACTGTTTTGGTCATCATCAGACTGCTTACACCGAGGGAGTCTGCTGAAGCTGACGACGAGCAGGCGCCATTCTAGGAGGCTTGTAAGCTACGTGAAAAACTGCAACAAAATTTAACACATTACTTTCCAATAAACGAAAAAAAAAACTTTTTCGAAGGTCATTCTTTTATTTTTCGGACTAAGAAAGTTCTCAGAAAATACTGGGTTAATGACAGTAATGAACAAAACGATCTAGAGCAATTCTCAAAAGGTAATTTACGACTAAAAATATGGGCTCTAAATTTAAACGTGGTACTCCAACGATAACACGAACTTCAGGCATCTAACTAAGTAAAATATTACTATCGCTTACTAATTACGAGGTGGAACAAGAAATGAGGTTCTCAATTCTTATTCAGAGCGATGTAACGTGAAAGCATATAACTGAGGATGTACGCACTTGATAAATTTACGGAATGGAATACAATTTGCACGAACGAAATTTCATTCAAGATTCCAACGACGCGTCCTTTTCAGAATAAATTAACGATGTCAGTCAAAAGTAATTACGGGGGCCGAACGGATTACCAAGACGTGATGCAGCAATGTTACCCGGGTGTAGTTAGCTCTCATTATCAGGCCTACTGAAGAAAAATTGGCTAGGAAATAGCAGAGACATCGCAGAGAAAGTGCAGATCATTGCAAATAATGGAGACGCTGGTCTTTAGTGGGGGCGGGAGGAATCGAAAATGGGTGGACTATTAGCCAAGATTTAATTGAAAGCCATCGTCGACGTGAGAAATCTGTTTCCTAGAACTGTGGCGACATTTAACTCGTAATTATACTTTAAGAAATTGCAAGTACACGTCAGCAGTGTTAGAGTCTTTAACAAACAATTCAAAATTTGTGACATTTTATTGCAGCTGCTGAAAGAATACGAGGCAAGTGATGAAGACGGCTTTTTTTTCCTTTCTTTTTCGCCAACCTGTTAAAGGTTAGATTATTCATGAAATAAGATAAATATTCGAATTACAGGTTTGAGTTGCCCTGTCTCACAAAGAATTTCTGCTTTAATATTAATGTAACGTTGCTTGACTTTTATGCTGACTTTCTTTTCAGTGATTTTTTTCAAAGTCCCGAAGGAATAATGGTTCTCGTAATTAAAACAATTAAAATGTTATTTTGTAACTTACCGTCGCCGGACAAGGAAACATCAGACTTCGATATTTAAAAGATACAGGTTGCTGGTCTGAAAGAACACACATTAGATACGAGACCGCTAATAAAACGTTAATTACCGGTCATTATCCCACGTCAATTATCTTCACGCTTACTGCTGCGATATATTACTACACAAATACAAATTGTTTATGAAAGAAGCAATTAGGTATGGTATACTGTCATTTTAAATAAAACACCGAAACTTTTGATAGCTTACTTTATAAACTAAATAATTATACAGAGCCTGCTAGATTACGCTAAGACGTTCCTCCCGAAACTCTAAGAGACAGAAGAGAAGAATAATAATTGAAAATTTTTGTCTTTTGTCTTAGAAATAAAAATTATCTGAGATATTATCTCTTACGCCTATCACTTGTATATAAAATAATTCTTGCCGCTACTCGGCATATTTAATACATACACAATTTTTCTTTTCCCTCAAGAGATCTATTATATCCTCTGAGCAGCACTTGCACCCTACGTCGACAACGTAACGAAGGTAAGGATGAAATTTGTTCGATATTTTCGTGTGCAGGCCGCTAGCCATACGTATTCATCCACTAGACGAAGTCCATCGCTTTTCTGTAAACGGCGTTTCCATTTTACCTGTAATATTAAGAAGATAGTCACCGTACCGTATCTGTTATACATTCCACGTTGCACGTATATCCAAATACCGAACTGCATTTTAGGTCAAAAGAAGTTGTCTATTGCAGCTTCTACTACTCCACGTTTCCAATTACAACGTCCCACTGAATGATAATGTTACATGACCTGAATATTATATTTGTGATAAATGTTCACAAGAGGAAATCACCCTGACAACAGTCTATTGTTAGGAAACAGAAAGCCAATATATGAATCTGACAAGCGCTATGAAGTTAGACCGCCGTTATACGAATGGCATTACGCAATGTTGAATGGCATGACACTGACATAAGAGACTGGTTGCTACTATACCGTATGTAACATGCAGCTTTAACAATTTTCTAAAGATCAGAACTACCATTACAACCACAATGCATTCTGAATTCGATTTTACCTACATCATTCATGGCACTGAGTATGTCTTTTTATTACTTTCAGCAGTTTCCTTCCCTATATTTTGTAAGTAGTGTGCCTAGCGAGACTCACGTCCTAAGTTTTGACTTGGTGTTGGTTTCCTAATTAATTCTTCCTCTATGTTGCTATTTTAGGTGTGAGCTAACAGTCTACAGGTATTAACAGTTCTTAGAGTTATCATCAATGCTGACTAGGTTTCTTCTCGGTCCATGCTGTTGAAGCACACAAATATTGATGAGCAATAACTAAAAAAAAAGGTTCTGTTGTTGTCAATGTTGAGCCTTCCACGATTTTTATTATGTTCCGCAGATGATATGGAACTCACTTGCTATTTCAGGGATGTTAATTTCTCTGCCACAGTTATAACATCTAAGTTCTCAATATAGTGAAGTTAAACAGCTTGTAACTGAGAAAAGATCAAATGCTGAGGCTACACAAAGAAAACAAGAAAAGGAAGGAGGTTTATTTTTAACATCTCATCATCAATGTCTGTATCATTTTTTTCTGGACTTGCAATCGGCGTTCGATTCCTTGCCGGACTGTTCAGATCCAGGGTTTCCGCAGTTTTCTGAAAGCAATTAAGGCAAACACTAGGATGATTCGTTTGAAAAGACGCGCGCTAATGACGTCGTCGTCAACAGGTTGTTAAAATTTAATCCTCTGTTCTCAGATAAACACAGACGCGACCGTTCATGAACTATTTACAATTATCTGTTTACACTTTTCTCTCAAGTGATAGTGTATTTTGCTAAACCATCAATACATGGTTTAAAATAATTACTTCGTGACACTATACAGATATTTAGGTTTAATAGTGTTTCACATCCGTGCTTTACAGTGATGTAAGTGCAACATGCGACCAGGTTTTAACATTTATGTTTCACATTACTAGTTGACGAGAAGTTACGTTGTCTCAATGACAGTACGGTAATCTCATAATATCAGGTGTGAATAGATCGTATTCTGTGATACTATTTACTATGTTGAGGGAAAGCAGGTCTCTAGACTCGATTTTCATTAAATGTGATACAATAACCTCATAAATGTAACACGGAATTCTTTAATGCGAACGACACTATACTTTTTACACAGACAAGCAGGAAATCGAAATAACTGGGAAAGGTGTAACTCAATATGGCTATTTCAAATCTTGAAACGAGTCGTATAGAATATGAGTAGTGTCTTTCTCGTATTTTCAGCATTTAATGTAATGCCATCCTATTCTGAAAATATCTTCTTTCATAATTTTGACTGTGTTTACGAATTTGAAACACGAAAGGGGAGGGCAAATAAACGTTTAACGTCCCGTCGCTGACTACATCATTAGAGACGGCGTACGATATCGGGTTAATACAGAAAAGCGGTCTTGTCTTTTTCCGCAATGTCCAAAGATGTACCCGCTCCTTCGTTATGTTGTAATATTGGAAACATAGTTTTGTGCATGATTCAGTGTAGAAAAGGCTATTTGGAGAGCTTCTGACGTCGACGTCATGTTTTCCGACAGTACTCATGTGATGTGGTAGCATACGGAGGTGTCCGAGACAGCATGTGTGCACCAGACATGTCTACTAGTTTCCCCAAATACGGATTCAGTCTTTTTAACTATTTATTTCTGTTTTTTAAAGTACGACGGGTAATCTCACAGGAAGTCGGCGAAAGATGCTGTTTGCCTGCTTTATCCATAACCACAAGAAGAATCGGGACCCCACATGGGTTTTCGGTGGTTAAAATAAATCGCCCGCTAGGCCTGGAAATAGTCCGTGTACAGGTAAACTAAAAGCGATAATTTCAACCTTATTTTCTCAAAGCCATTCGATAGCAATCCACAGTCCGCAACTAGACATAACGTTGTAGATACTTGTAACGGCACCATCATCTATTCAGACATTAAGCTAAAGTAATACTAAGAAGTGACACGAATAAAAGAATTAACGTCGTTAATAGAATACTACGTATAAATTAACATCTGTTGACAATAAATAGACAGACACGTGTGAGCAGGAGTCGCGCTCTAAGGGTTCGGTACAAACTTAATTATGTACACAGGATGATCTGAAACAGTCTGAAACGCTTGTAAGAATGTTGCTGGGTACGGTAAGGAAAAAGATCGTACGTTGCGCCGTTTCCGAGATAACTAGCACTGAAGTCAGAGTCAACCAATCAGCCCATTGCGCACGCAAATCAAGCGACTCGCCAGAGGCGGTGTCGCCGAACGTTTCCTTCGCTTGAATTTCTACAACCGAACGAAAGAGTGACACAAAAATTATACATAGACGGTAGTAAGGATCGAAATCGAACGAAAGGCTGAGCCGTCTCGCCCGTTATTATCTACGCTATGAGAACAACTGATGCTATTTGTACCTGGCGCGCCGCTTGAAATTGCGTGCGCAACCGTCCGATTGGCTAATTAATGGGCAACTGCGCAACGTATCGAATTTTTTCTTAACAATTACTTATCGGCACAACCTAAACCATGCAAGAACTTTCCAAGCTTTTCAGACTGTTTCTGACCAAACTGTACGGACGGTTCATTTACTGGCTTTCATGAGTGAGTTTGCGAGTAGCTAAGCATGCAAAGAATTCTGTATGCCCTCCCGTACCACATGTAAAATAACTGAAGATACTGACACAGTATCTAAATGGGACTATTATTGTATGTTTTTCGCGCTCCGTCATTGTCCAGTCCAAGGTTTCGTTACATTGTTTATACAGGCGTTGAACTGTCCTTACATTTAGGGAAAGGTAAATGCCATAGCGACGGGCATTCCTGTAAAATGACGGGTAGGCTTCTCTCACATGGCTACTTAAGCTTTCTTTCAAAACAGAGGGCAGAGATTTTGAGACAAACTGAAATGATTTCTTTAGGATGTGTGATCGACGATGCTGTCCTAAATATTCAGCTGCCATCACTTGAAACGCTAAAAGACGTTAGGTTTTAAATGTTATGCATCTGCGACTTTGTGTTCGAGGGAAGTTGCAGTAATTACGCAGAAACGATGAGGACTGCACAGAACAGACTACTGTGGAGAGTTGCTTCAGACTATGAAGACCACAACATCCAATATTCACTGCAGCAATAATGTTCAAAACTGTAAGCTTCAAAGTCAAGTTAAATATGAAGAAGGCAACGACTAGACGACTCAGAGACAGACTGTGAATTCGCCGAAAATAAAATGCTATTGTTCACGTGGAATAACAGATAACTGCGAAAAACTCTTCTGTCATATGAAAAAGACATGTCACTACCCTTCAACATTCCACATCATTACAAAAGAGTTCTACTTCCTCGTATAACATTACACTTTCAACAACTATGGAAGACTGAGTAAAGAAAGTAATTTTATTAATCTACAAGCGCGAAATGCTAAACAAGAAACAAAAGTGTGATTATCGTATTGTTCTCACTCAAAGATTCGTCGAAGAGCAAATTTTACACTCTACTTAATCAAAATTGTTATGTTCCTACTCCACTCAAATAAAAGGTCTCGAATAGTGAGTAGCAATGTTGACAATGAAAATGGTATTTACTGATACAATTTCCTAACAAGTTAGAGTCACATTCACTTCACCATCACAAACTTCCCAACGATGAAGCTAACGCACCCTAATTGGGTTGTGTTATGGCTCTAAGCACTGTGGGACTTAACATCTGAGGTAATCAGTTAATCAGTCCCATAGACTTAGAACTACTTCAACCTAACTAACCTAAGGACATCACACACATCCATGCCCGACGCAGGATTCGAACCTGCGACCGTAGCAGCAGCTCGGTCCCGGACTGAAGCGCCTATAACCGCTCGGCCACAGCGGCCGGCTTGGGTTGTGTTAATTGCTGGGGTTGGCGGCTATAATCCTGGCGGTGTATTAATTTTCTCCATCGCCATTTCGATGGGTAAAAGAGCGTATCGTTCCTGATTTCCAGAATATACGCCACTGTTTCGCTTAGCGTCTCGTGGTGTTAAGGCATGCGACCCTATCGATTCCGGTACTGGTGAGGTTAATCGTCATCACTACCTGTCACTCACAGGCAGCACAAATATTCCATTATGCACGACACTCGCGGTATCCTACGAATAACACTGAACACTTAAATACACAATACCTGCGTTTCACGATGAGAGGGTGTCTACCAGTGAGCGTGAGTAAATGAAATCTTTCCAATTTAACTGCTCGAATCCCTAGGGTACATCCCAGTCAACGATTTCATATGATTTACTATTTCGACACAGTCGTCACCATCATAACGTGATGCATTGTTTATGTACATGGGGGCGCTGTATCAATTAGTTACTTTTGTTAAGGACGGTCCAATAAAAATTTTTAGGCCGTCAGGTATTGGTTCAATTTTCTACGACATGTATTTTATTTACGAAACAGGAGGACGAAGAGGAGGTGGTTAGCGTCTTACGAGGTCATTAAAGACGGAGCATACCCCCGATTAGGGAAGGGGAAATCAGCCGTGTCCTTTCAAAGGAACCATCCCGACATTTGCTTCAAGCGATTTCGTGAAATCACGGAAAATCTAAATCAGGATGAGCGGACACGGGTTTGAACCGTCACCCCCCTCCCCCCGCCCCGAAAGCGAAAAAATGTCTCTAAGCACTATGGGACTTAACATCTGAGGTCATAAGTCCCCTAGAATTAGAACTAATTAAACCTAACTAACGTAAGGACGTCACACACATCCATGCCCGAGGCAGGATTCGAAACTGCGACCGTAGCAGCAGCGCGGTTCCGGACTGAAGCGCCTAGAACCGCTCGGCCACAGCGGCCGGCCGCGAAAGCGAGTCCATTGTGTTTACAACTGCGCACCGTGCTTGGATTGTACTGAGCAGCAACTTTTTGGTAGTCATAACCGCATATCCTATCAAAGTTCCCATTACCGGTGTGCAAATCCACTGTCGTCGTCACTTGATATAACCTTTTCTCTACCATCGATTACCTATGGTCATTTCCAAGACGTCGACTCACATGTCAGAGACAAAGTAGGTAAGCAGCTTCTAGTCATCAACATGATCATCTCATAAAGAAAGAGAAAGTTGAGACCGTTAAAGAAAGTTAAAAAAAAAAAAAAAAAAAACGCGACTGTGGCTGCTAATACATCTGGCAGGTTACAATCTCTGAATTTTTGGCCATCCGAAGACAAATATAAGTAATATATCGAAGACTTTCGAGAAGTTATGAAAATCTGTTTGTCAGCTTGTGATTCGGAAGAAAACAAAAGTAGTCATGGAATATCAGTCCACGTTGCTATTGGATTGAAGACATTCTGGCAAAAAAGAACTCTGATTTTATTCCAATGAAGTGGCATCGGAGAAAGAGCCAGTAGCGTCTGACGTGCTTCAGGGAAATAAGTCTGAACCAATGAAGTTTTTGCTAGATGCAGATCTCATAGTTTGTTTGCAGATGAAACGGGGATATACTTTTCTGATGCTTTTTTGCGTCTGTGTAAAAAAGAAAAACAGGCTAAAAATCCTGATATTGTTTGATTACACCATCGGCAATCAATCACAGCTGTTAAATATGTAGAGATTGCTATCCGGAGTATATTACGGTGGGAATCCTGCACAATTCTGACAGATTTCCTGCACCTCTTGAACGAAGAGAGCGAGCTGGTTGTCGCACAACCGCTCCCTGCGGAACTCTTTGTTTATTGTAACAAAGGTATTGTTCTGTCTCAAAGTGTGAGTGTGTGTGTGTGTGTGTGTGTGTGTGTGTGTGTAATTTGGTGTAACGCTCAGGTTGTACGATGATAACAGAAGGGAAAGAGTGAAGTTGCGTAATAATTTCCATTCTGCTACTTTTACTACTCACTACCTTAATTCCGCATTACACATATTATGCTAATTCGTGCTCACACTTAAAAAAACAATACTATCCTGTGTTCAAATGTTTTATGCGATTGTAAGCACAGCGTTGTAACGCCCTGATTCAAATTTGCCTTACAAGTTTGTTCTTGATGTTCCTTAGACATAACGTTTACAGCTGGTCTGAATGGACCTTTGTGAGCCCAAATATTACCTGCGGCTATCGCGTGCGATTACTGGAACGGTCCTCCTGGCTCGTAAATTTTCCTCTGTTTCGTGCTTTGGAGAGTAACAACATTACGTTTGTGGCTCTGTCCACTGTCGGATTATACTTCCACGACGCTACATTTCGGATTATACTACCGAAATTTACAGGTTACACCCAACGTTAAACATAATTTTAAATGAAACAACACGGTACTCTGAATGTCACAGCGGCCTCGGAACCTCTTTAACGATTTTATGCTGCAATTGTAGTGATAGTGCTGTAGGTAGATTAAAAATTTAAAAGCGCATAAGTCTGCCATTGCAATTTGTTTGAAACAACATTTCTAGCAGTGTAACATTTGATCACGGCCATTCTAACAGCAAGCCACTTGGGTGCTGCAGAAAAGCGGCTAGAAGTCTTTTGTGTAACACTGAGACTAATAAACGAAAACAGTTGCAAATGTGGCACATGATACCAAGTCATCATTCTTCTATTGAAGAACTGTACAGCTGGAACAGAGCTTTCAATTGACAAAAATATCTCAGGATCTTTTTTTACACGAGGCAAGGCAGGAGAAATAAATACATCGTGCTGACGAAATAAAACGACGCATCGGTAGAAAAATGATATTTGCGCCCTTGAACTGTACACTGACGACGCAAACGTGTAAATTCTAGGGGAAAAAATAAAATAAAATAAAAAAGTGCAGGAAAACAGGAAGAATGATAACATTGCATTACTACATGGAGGGTGCTTACGAACTTGACAACTTCCGATATTCCGCTGTCACTGGGACATCTGGCAGAACCAAAGCGCTGAAATTTCTATACGTCATGAACCTAAAGGCTCATTACAGAGTACCGAAATATACTAGCTGTGCCAAAAAATTTGGGCCACCTACTTAAAAGAGTGTCGGACGATTCTGGAAAGCAGTTAGTAGTGATTTTGTATGGCATAGATTCCTTGCTCTGTTTAGAGATGTATGTGGAAACAGGTTTCTAAGCACAGGTCACACAATTCTCGCACATTACGGGCTGGTGGAGCGTGGACTTGAAGCTGGCGTCCGATAGCGTCCCAGATGTGTTCCATCGAGACCAAATCAGGGTAATTTGGTAGCCAAGACATCAACGTGAGTTCACTATGATGCTCCTCAAATCACTGTAGCACGATTATGAGCTTGTGATAAGGACTGTTATCCTGCTGGAAGTTACCACCACCGTCAAGGATGACATCAAGCATGAAGGGATACAGGTGATCCGCAATAATGTTCACGCAGTCCACAGTTGTTATGATGTCTATGATTACAGTCAGAGGTCCCATGGAAGCCCAAGTGAATGTCCCTCATCGCGTAATACTACCCTACAGGTCTGCGTCCGTGGTGCGATTCAAACTTCGAGCAGCCGTCCACCTAGATGATCGCATATATGGAGGCGACCATCGACCTTGTTTAACAAGAAATGCAGGCGACACGTTTCCACTGATCGAACGTCAAATTTACATTATCCTGTGCCGACTGCAATCATAACTGATGAACTCCATGTTCAACAATGTGCGCTCATGGATGCACTCCGAAACACTTGGCGCCTGCACCAGCACTGCAGTCTGTTGTCAGATGCGCCACATATGGCCATCTATCCTGGATGAGCCTCCGACCTGCACGTTCTGCGATCAGGCAAGGACTTCCAACCATTGTCGCTTATCTCGGTTACACCGTCCTCCAACCACTTTGCATACATGCTCACGACAGGAGTACGCAAACAGCCGCTGAACTCCGCCGTTATCGCGAAGCTTGTTCCCATGCGCATGTCTATAAGAATCTGACCTTTGTCAAAGTCGATTATGCGATTGGGTTTCTCCATTGCAGCTCTTATTGTAGCTGGAATGATTCCACATTCGCCTCTGCTCCGCTTATATATTTTTCTTACAGCGTCAAGTTCCTGCAAGCCACGAGGCGGCATTTAGTCTCCCTTGGGGAGTGGTTATAGGCTTTGGCTTATCAGTACAGTTGCCGTTCGCAAGAGCCACAATTTGGTTCCCTATTATATCACCGAAGCTACATACAACGCGAATAAATGAGTTTTCATTCTCCTAAACGTCATCATAATCTTCACCACCACCACCACCAAAAAAAAAAAAAAAGTTCGAATTGCTCTGAGCACTATTGGACTTAACATCGGAGGTCATCAGTCCCCTAGAACTACTTAAAACTAACTAACCTAAGGACATAACACACATCCATGCTCGAGGCAGAATTCGAACCTGCGACCGTAGCAGTCGCGCGGTTCGGGATTGAAGCGCCTAGAACCGCTCGGCCACCGCGGCCGGTCCACATTCATTGCAGAGGTAAAAAGTTAACGCAGCAAGTACATTACATGTGATTATGCTCTCTATTTAACGCTTTTTCATTGATGTTATACCCTAGAAAAGAGCAACTGTGGAAACGCGATAAAACAGCGCTCCGCTAAATAAGACGTATCCTTACGAATTTTTTCCGGTTGCGTGAAGAGGAATCAAAACACTTTTGTATAGTAGAGTTCTATGTTATCGCACATACGAGACTTACAGACGTTTTGGAAATAAATTATTTCTGTATTACACAGTCTTTTCCCTAAAAATAGTTAATACAAAGCTTTGCCACGGATCTTTTATATTACCCCTCCATTTTTAAGCACATGTAAACGCTAGTAGAAATAATAATGGACGTAAAATGCTCCTACGCGGATGGATGTTTATCAACAACTTCTAAGGCTATGCCTTGTCGTTGCAACCACTCTTTTCTATTTTGTGGTATACTCTTCATTTACTGATAATTGTGATATTTCGTTATGAAGTTTAGTTGCTTACTGACCTCTTTCAGGACATCTCCACTAGATCATACAATAAAGCCATCCACGCCCTGTACGTACGTACGTCCCTGGTGAATTTTCTCTTTATGGGAACTGGGCAGTGGTTCAAGGCAAATTTCTGCTCCTAACTTTTATCAGCTAATGCTGGAGACACATGACAGTCTATAAGGACCCAGATAGCAAAGCTCCGTAAGTCGAACTGATGTCTCCATCATTAGGTGACACGCCGGTGGGTACCGAAATATGCCTTGCGTCACGGTCTAATGCAGACTCCCAAATTCACCAAGGATATGTTAACCAGATTTTGCTGGTGCTCGTTGGCTCTCTCCACAGCCATATTTCCATCGCTTCTAGAAGTTTTCTGTCTGCCTTCTACAGCGACTAGCTTCCAGTCGTACAAGAGTACATTCCAAATGAACGTCTAGCCAAACACAAAACGACTTGTTAACTAATACAATTGTCTTCTTTCATTGAAAATATGTTTTGCTGTTCCAATACATTTTGTGATTTCCATGCTGGGTGTATTTTCTGTAATTGCGGTACCTATATAGCCAAATTTATCAACTTTTTCTATTTTATGTCTTTCTCTTTTGATGTCCTTATCTTTGTTTGATTACTATAATTTCTTTTATTGTTATTTTTAACTTCATTTTTTCAGAATGGTTACAAACTTAAAAAGCATATTCTGCTTTTCATTAACAGATTATAGGGAAAATATTTCACAGTATATGGGAATTCCGTTCACTTTAAGCCTAGATTTTTCTTTGAAGGCTGATCAAATTTGGTGATAAGGAGCAACCTCATCTTACTTCTCTTCCGATTCTACATCCACATCCATACTCCGCAAGCCACCTGACGGTGTGTGGCGGAGGGTACCTTGAATACCTCTATCGGTTCTCCCTTCTATTCCAGTCTCGTATTGTTCGTGGAAAGAAGGATTGTCGGTATGCTTCTGTGTGGGCTTTAATCTCTCTGATTTTATCCTCATGGTCTCTTCGCGAGATATACGTAGGAGGGAGAAATATACTGCTTGACTCTTCGGTGAAGGTATGTTCTCGAAACTTTAACAAAAGCCCGTACCGAGCTACTGAGTGTCTCTCCTGCAGAGTCTTCGACTGGAGTTTATCTATCATCTCCGTAACGCTTTCGCGATTACTAAATAATCCTGTAACGAAGCGAGCTGCTCTCCGTTGGATCTTCTCTATCTCTTCTATAAACCCTATCTGGTACGGATCCCACACTGCTGAGCAGAATTCAAGCAGTGGGCGAACAAGCGTACTGTAAGCTACTTCCTTTGTTATCGGATTGCATTTCCTTAGGATTCTTCCAATGAATCTCAGTCTGGCATCTGCGTTACCAACGATCAACTTTATATGGTCATTCCATTTTAAATCACTCCTAATGCGTACCGAGCGAGGTGGCGCAGTGGTTAGACACTGGACTCGCATTCGGAAGGACGACGGTTCAATCCCGCGTCCGGCCATCCTGATTTAGGTTTTCCGTGATTTCCCTAAATCACTCCAGGCAAATGCCGGGATGGTTCCTCTGAAAGGGCACGGCCGACTTCCTTCCCCATCCTTTTGGCTCTGAGCACTATGGGACTCAACTGCTGAGGTCATTAGTCCCCTAGAACTTAGAACTAGTTAAACCTAACTAACCTAAGGACATCACAAACATCCATGCCCGAGGCAGGATTCGAACCTGCGACCGTAGCGGTCTCGCGGTTCCAGACTGCAGCGCCTTTAACCGCACGGCCACTTCGACCGGCTTCCCAATCCTTCCCTAATCCGATGAGACCGATGACCACGCTGTCTGGTCTCCTTCCCCAAAACCAACCAACCAACCAACTCCTAATGCGTACTCCCAGATAATTTATGGAATTAACTGCTTCCAGTTGCTGACCTGCTATTTTGTAGCTAAATGATAAGGGATCTATCTTTCTATGTATTCGCAGCACATTAAACTTGTCTACATTGAGATTCAATTGTCATTCCCTGCACCATGCGTCAATTCGCTGCAGATCCTCCTGCATTTCAGTACAATTTTCCATTGTTACAACCTCTCGATACACCACAGTATCATCTGAAAAAAGCCTCAGTGAACTTCCGATGTCATCCACAAGGTCATTTATGTATATTGTGAATAGCAACGGTCCTATGACACTCCCCTGCGGCACACCTGAAATCACTTTTACTTCGGAAGACTTCTCTCCATTGACAATGACATGCTGCGTTCTGTTATCTAGGAACTCTTCAATCCAATCACACAATTGGTCTGATAGTCCGTATGCTCTTACTTTGTTCATTAAACGAGTGAGGGGAACTGTATCAAACGCCTTGCGGAAGTCAAGAAACACGGCATCTACTTGTGAACCCGTGTCTATGGCCCTCTGAGTCTCGTGGACGAATAGCGCGAGCTGGGTTTCACACGACCGTCTTTTTCGAAACTCGTGCTGATTTCTACAGAGTAGCTTTCCAGTCCCCAGAAAAGTCATTATACTCGAAAATAATACGTGTTCCAAAACTCTACAACTGATCGACGTTAGAGATATAGGTCTATAGTTCTGCACATTTGTTCGACGTCCGTTCTTGAAAACGGGGGATGACCTGTTCCCTTTTCCAATCCTTTGGAACGCTACGTTCTTCTAGAGACCCACGGTACACCGCTGCAAGAAGGGGTAAGTTCCTTCGCGCACTCTGTGTAAAATCGAACTGGTATCCCATCAGGTCCAGCGGCCTTTCCTCTTTTGAGCGATTTTAATTGTTTCTCTATCCCTCTGTCGTCTATTTTGATATCAACCATTTTGTCATCTGTACGACAATCTAGAGAAGGAACTACAGTGCAGTCTTCCTCTGTGAAACAGCTTTGGAAAAAGACATTTAGTATTTCGGCCTTTAGTCTGTCATCCTCTGTTTCAGTACCATTTTGGTCACAGAGTGTCTGGACATTTTGTTTTGATCCACCTACCGCTTTGACATAAGACCAAAATTTCTTAGGATTTTCTGCCAAGTCAGTACATAGAACTTTACTTTAGAATTCATTGAACGCCTCTCGCATAGCCCTCATCACACTACATTTCACTTCGCGTAATTTTTGTTTGTCTGCAAGGCTTTCGCTATGTTTATGTTTGCTATGAAATTCCCTTTGCTTCCGCAGCAGTTTTCTAACTCGGTTGTTGTACCACGGTGGCTCTTTTCCATCTCTTACGATCTTGCTTGGCACATACTCATCTAACACATATTGTACGATGGTTTTGAACGTTGTCCACTGATCCTCAACACTATCTGTTCTTGAGACAAAACTTTCGTGTTGAGCCGTCAGGTACTCTGTAATCTGCTTTTTGTCGCTTTTGCTAAACAGAAAAATCTAGTTTTAAGTTGCGTTCCATTAACCGTTATCCCTCAATTTTGGTTTTTGTGCATGTTTAATATTGTTCTCAAAGCTTCCCAGTTAAGTGTGCACATTTGAAGATTAAGAAGAACTTTCTTCTGTTAACACTACCAAATACTTTTTCCAGATCAATACAGACTACATAAGTATCGCTATTTCTTACCAACCTTGTCTCTAATGATCTCCTTAGTGCTATGACGGCTTCTTTTGCTCTTATCTTTGGTCTAAAATCAAACAGATCTTCTTTAATTACTAGTTCTAGCATTCATTTTATTCTGTTTTTTAATATGGATGTGAATAATTTTGCTGTGTATGAATTAGCCCTATAGTTCTTTAACGGGAACACTTTGTGTATCTCCGTTTTTACGAATGACTATTATAAACTTCGTATTTCATTTTTTTATCGCCCATTCTCTAGTTAATTTGTTGTCTTGTTTCACAAGAATTGACGAGTGGATCCTGGCAACAGGTACGCTGAGACACCGACCTCGATCACCCACGCCCTTAGGATGGGCTATATACCAAGCATTTAGCGACCACTATCGACAATAAGAGAATTGGCAACGTGATCGCTAATTCCTTGCAACGATGACTACAACAATAAATGATTAACCACCGCCATTTCAGCCAGGCTTCCGAATTCAATTCAAAGTTAGTAAGATAGTTGTAAGTTGGATACTAGCGCATGTTCAGTGGAAGCAGTTAACCGGATTCACGATAAAGTGATACAAGTTCCACCATTCCCACGGATAAGTGGCAGATTGGCAGTGGTAATGAGAGATCCCATGGTAGTGATTCACCGAGTGTCTCTCTTCTCCTTCGAAAGTATGCAGTTCTAATAAGGAAAAAGACTCGAATTTATTGAAAGGACATACTTCTTTCGCGTCTTTCTCTGTTCTTATCAGCAATGTTAGTTCCAAACGCAAAACATCAGACTTTACCAACATTCCTTTGAATAACGAGGAAGAGCACAACGTGTTTTTGATTTTAGTCAACGATAGCTTGAAGTACAAAATTAAGATTGGCATCTTAAGGCAAAACAGCCAGACCTTATAAGTAAACCCTCTGAATATTTTCAGCGTCAAGAGCAACAAATAAAAGGAAACGTCATATTCCTCAAAAAACAGGTATCATTTCCTAAGAAAGCCCAAATCCAACTCACCGCGCAGTATTGGCGAGAAATTACTTCTTACTGCAGTCATCAAAATGCATGGAGAAAGGTACCACACTTTGATCGTACCGCTGAGCATCGTACTAATGGAACAGCCTCCGATATGGAAAATCGTTGCTACCACGTCTGTATGACAGTTCAGAATTTGCCCTGCAACTCGATGACAGTACTGACATCGGAAATCTTTCCCAACTTCTATGTTTTGTACACTACTGTTATGACAATGAAATTCTATTCTGTGAACCTCTGGATGGGAGGACTACAAACGAAGATACTCGTATTTTCTTACTTGTGAATTCTGTTTTTGTTGACAACAATCTGTCATGGGCAAACCGTGCTGCTACATGTGACGATGCGGCGGCAGCATTTACTGTAATTAAAAGGGGGTTAATGCGAGTGTTTCTGTTTCTGTAAAATTCACATATTCCAATGATGCACAGGGGGGGGGGGGACATTGGCTTATAAACTAGTACAATCGGAGTTCACTAGAGTGCTCCCAGATGCAGTTAGAGTTATAAATTTTGCGAAAGCACAAGCTTTAAAAACTAAGCGATTTTACGTTACTTGCGAAGAGAGAGGTTCTATTTATGATTCGCTTCTATTGCACACAGAGGTACGTTGGTTGTCCCGTGGTGGATCTGAAGGATGAACTTCGCGTTCCCATTTTGGAGAGCAGTCCTACACTCACGACCTGTTTCAGGATGAAAAATCGATGAAATGTTGTGCGGCGTGGCCGTCGTTTTTGAGAAACTGAATGATCTTAACGTGTCACTTCAAGGCCGACATAGTACGAGTAATATTATCTTTCTTGTGTTTAAGGGAAGACGTGAACTTTGAAAAACGCAGATGGAGAAGGGTAACTGCGTGATTTTTATTTTGTCTGAATTATTTCTCGAGGAAAATAAAGTTTGGCGTCAGTAAAATTAGTAGAATTGGCGTAGTACATTTCGAATCAACAATTCGATGATAAATTTCCTGAAACTTCATCTGATTATGACTGGATCCACAGACCGTTCGATATTATCATAACCGACTACTAATCATCCTCTTGTCAATAACCGAACTTGCGGAGTCAGTAGAATTTTGATGTGATAGAATATTCCGAACTGAATTTAAAAAGAAGTGTCTAAAATTTCCGTGTGCTGACTCAGAATGATTATTCCAATTTGGCAAGAACCGCAACGGATCTGTTATTACCTTCGCATCAGCTTACTTATGCGAGTCAGTATTTTCCGCAATAGCGTTAATCGAGAAGAAATATCGGTCTCGATAGCAACTGGAAGGGGACCTCAGAGTTGCTGTTTCAGAGATATAACCGAAGACTGAATCTGCTTTCCTCACAAACTCAAGGACACACATAACACTAAATGTACAAACGTCATAAAATTTCCGAATTATTTGATGATCAATTTAAACACAAGAGTTTTTAAATTGATATTTAAATGTGGACTTTTCTCTATCATTATTTGTACGTCGTGATCGGGGCGTTCTAAATGAATTAGAAGCAATACGGATGGAGACAGTAATCTTTAACTAACTAATCTGTGAATTAATTTGTAAAAAAAAGTAGCGATATACACATAGTTGCTCACTCCCAGTAACTGCACACATAGCACTGGCTGTTTATAAGCTAGTTGTAACTGCTAAATTTCACCGCTTTTGAATAAAACAAAATTATGATAATTTAAAAAAAAAGTTTAATTGTGATGTACTTGAAGGTACTCTGTAATTATTATTATTATTATTATTATTACTGCAAAAATTTGAGAAAAGTAAATAGGTACGTTAGGCTGTTTTTGTGCGAATTATGAGAAGCGCTGAACAAAGGAAAGAAGAGTAAGGGAGCGAGTGGGGGTAAAATAATTTATGTTTCATAGAGGGGGGGGGGGGGGGGGGGCGTGACAGAGAAAGTTTGAGAATCCCTGTCCTAGTGCACTTGACATGCTCATTTGCCCTGTGTAACTAGGTACTAATATAGATCACAATTTTCAAGTTTGGGCACAGTTTAAAACGAGATAAAAATCGTTTCAATATAAGCTTATCACCGACGTGTGCACTTAGAACAACTTTTGATACGACGTAGTTAGTGCAAATCGTAAACAGTAAATCGGACGTGAGGCGGGCGGCTTGCGGTGGGCGAACTTGCGGCCGGCCAGGGTGGCCGAGCGGTTCTAGGCGCTACAGTCTGGAACCGCGCGACCGCTACGTCGCAGGTTCCAATCCTACCTCGGGCATGGATGTGTGTGATGTCCCTTAGGTTGGTTAGATTTAAGTAGTTCTAAGTTCTAGGGGACTGATGACCTCAGCAGTTAAGTCCCATAGTGCTCAGAGCCATTTGAACCACTTTGGGTCAACTTGCTTCAAAACCTTGACACAATAGACACAGCAATTCTTGCGCGTTCCGACTTCAGCCCCGTTAAATCCTGTGTAGACTGCACTGGTGCACAACTGTCCAATTCTACTGTGGCATTGCAGTCACAAGTCGATATGATACGTGCCGTGACAGTTGCCGGTAAACAGTGAATATTTTTTGTGTGTCCTGTTTAATACATGACAGCGATACTGCCCAGTTCTCAGAATAAAATAACATGGATAGGAATCCAGACGGTACGTTTATGATATGTATCGACTTTAATAATAATAATAAAGAAAAACTCTGCGTGGCTCCACTTCTGTAAATGGTCCTTCTACCACCTTAATTGTACTGTTAACAGGTTACAATGTATCTGCGTGAGCATATTTACCAGACGCTAAACTATTATTATCTGAAGATGAGCAGGGAGCTTGGAGATTTTACGGGCAAATGTTCCCGTGGTAAACAATGCGTGACGTATTCCATCAGCTTTGGCACCTTCGGTTCCACTCATTTACAAATTCCAAAAAGTGACAATTGAAGATAAACAGACGCCATAGATTAAAAAACCTGCTTGTCGGACCACTTGCTAGTGGACAACACGACAGCAGCCTCCTGATAGCGATAACGACGCAAGCGACGAATGTGACCTCTATTTCTATTGAAACGCAAAATATCGAACAAAACATTTGAATACGGCAATTTAGATTTCTAATTCGTTATCAGCGACCTCAAAATACTTTATTCTTAGTTTTACTCGAAACAGCTAAATTTATAATTTTTGATCCGCCATTTTGAATTTTGTAATTTAGAGATTGGTTTCGTAATCAGCGATCCCAGAAATCTAAAAAGAACACAGTTTTGTACCGTTTTATATCCATTTTTCTATTATGTCCAGGTTTTGATGCGATTCGGCCCACTGTGCAGCTGTGCGTTTCACGATACTTTGTGCTCCATTTGCACAGCAGAGCGTCTAATGCGCAACGTTTCTCAGTGGACAATGGAAATACCAGATGAGCGCTTGTAATGGGCCCGGACTGCAGCCTGTCACTGGGCAGATTACATACAGCTCTAACCCGACATAGTTTCGACACACCGAAACCGCCAGCTGACGGAATGAAACGTGGTAGGACCGCTTAGCAGCTAGAAAAACCTCCGTTCCAAATTCGTCGCAGATGTGGCAATCACTGCATCCTTTGAGCCCTGCTAGTTCAAAGTAACAGTCTGTCTGCCACTGCTCGTACGTGACATTTGTCAATGTGTAAAACGCCGCTCAAAGAGAAACTGTTTATTTTGTCCACTGGCGCGACTGATTAAGAGCGCATGCTAATACTCGAACTACACCGCCGGGAAGCAATCCCACAGGCTTACATCGCACACACTTCTGCTAACTGTAGGACCTCTCAACTGAACTAGCAGACTGCCGTCGTTATTAACGCAATCGTGACTTTAATGTGTTCAAGAATGTAATTGTTTTATCTTTGAATTTCACGACCGTATAAAAAAGACTAACATGAACCATATTTCTCTAATTCGATTCGTTTACGATTTTAACGAACATGCAGATGCTACTAAGCTTTTTAGACATAAAACGCAATAAGAGATCACTGCTGGCTAATATCTGACACGGGCAGACTGAGTGGAACGAAATTTCGCTTAAATAAATAATAATTTCAAGAATTCGTTGAAAGTATGGAAAATCTGTCATCACGACAATTTGGGATCAATTCGGTATCGCACAAATACACTCGGTATCTTGGCGGAAGAGCAAAAATAAATAAATAAAATAGTGTGCCAATAAGTAAAGGCTATAGGCAAACAGAACCTCAGGAGGTGATTGGAAGCTACGTATCACTATGGTAGGCCGCAGTTCAGATTATACACTGAAGCGCCGAAGAAACTGGTGTATTCAAATGCCGGCCGTTCTAGGCGGTTCTAGGCGCTACAGTCTGGAACCGCGAGATCGCTACGGTCGCAGGTTCGAATCCTGCCTCGGGCATGGATGTATGTGATGCCCTTAGGTTAGTTAGGTTTAAGTATTTCTAAGTTCTAGGGGACTGATGACCTCAGCAGTTAAGTCCCATAGTGCTCACAGCCATTTTTGAACCTTATTCAAATACAGAGATATGTAAACAGGCAGAATACGCCGCTGCGGTCGGCAACGCCTATATAGCAGGACAAGTGTCTGGCACAGTTGTTAGATCGGTTACTGCTGCTACAATGGCAGGTTATCAATATTTAAGTTACTTTGAATGTAGTATCATAGTCGGCGGACGAGCGATGGAACACAGCATCTCAGAGGTAGCGACGGAATGCGGATTTTCCCATACGACCATTTCACGAGTGCACAGTGAATATCAGGAATCCGGTACAGATCAAATCTCAGACATCGCTGCGGCTGGAAACACATCCTGCAAGAACGGGACCAACGAGATTGAAGAGAATCGGTCAACGTGACAGAAGTGCAACCCTTCTGCAAGTTGCTGTAGATTTCAGTGCTGGGCCATCAACAAGCGTCAGAGTGCGAACCATTCAATGGAACATAATCGATATGGGCTTTCGGTGCCGAAGGCCACCTCGTGTACCCTTGATGACTGCACGAACACAAAGCTTTACGCTTCGCCAGTGCCCGTCAACACCAACACTGGACTGTTGATGTCTGAAAACCTGTTGCCTGGTCGGACGAGTCTCGATTCTGATTGTATCGAGAGGGTGGACGTGTACGCGTATGGAGACAGCCTCATGAATCCATGAACCCTGCATGTCAGCAGGAGACTGTTCAAGCTGGTGGAGGCTCTGTAATGGTGCGGGGCATGTGCAGTTGGAATGATACGTGTAGATACGAGTCTGACGGGTGAAACGTACGTAAGCATCCTGTCTGAGCACCTGCATCCATTCATGTCCATTGTGCATTCCGCCGGACTTGGACAATTTCAGCAATACAATGCGACACCCCATATGTGCAAAATTGTTACAGAGTGGCTCCAGGAACACTTTTCTGAGTTTAAACATTTCTACTGGGCACCCAACTCCCCACACATGAACATGATTGAGCCTATCTGGGATGCCATGCAACGTGCTGTTCAGAAGAGATCTCCACCCTCTCGTACTCTTACGGATTTATTGACAGCCCTGCACGATTAATGGTGTCAATTCCCAACAGCACTACTTGAGACATTAATCGAGTCCATGCCACGTCGTGTTGTGGCACTTCTATGTGCTCGCGGGGGCCCTACAAGATACTAGGCACGTGTATTAGTTTCTTTGGCTCTTCAGTGCTATTATCCGAATACATCGAGGCGCATAGCGGAAATTTTCATGTTACTATAATCTGTCTCTTATCGTTACAGTTTTCCATAAAGTTTCTTTGCTGGAAGCACTTCAGGAGAAAAAGTATCGCAGTATATCTCAGCCAAGGTGTAAGGATGATTCCTTTATGAAGTGGTTCACTGAACGCATAACAAAAACTATTACATAAATAAGCAGCGATGCACAAGACCTGGTGAGAGGATCTACATCTGAAAGGATGTCTGCAAAAAAGGAAATCCAATTTTCCAAGTGTGCTAGTCCCGCAACGTGTGCAGGAGAACTTCTGTGAAGTTTTGAAGGCAGAAAAGATGTACCGGCGAAGTAAATCTGCGGCAGAGGATCCTGGGTCGTTCGTGGATAGCTTAGTGGGGTAATTCGAGGTTCTCTGCTCGTGCCCGGTCTGGC
This sequence comes from Schistocerca americana, assembly GCF_021461395.2. Classification (NCBI taxonomy): domain Eukaryota; kingdom Metazoa; phylum Arthropoda; class Insecta; order Orthoptera; family Acrididae; genus Schistocerca; species Schistocerca americana. The sequence goes on along the minus strand of NC_060119.1, from coordinate 321,100,413 downwards.
ACTCAGTTTTAGTCTGTCATAGAGCTTCAAAATAGCGCACACTACACTGCAGAGCGAAACCTTCATTACTCAAGCAAAGCACGTAATCGTCATGGTTTCGAAAAGCTTTAGCCATAACAAATCGCTACAAACTTCCGAACCGTTCCGTTAATCCACATGCCAAGTGCAGAAATTTTTCCTGAGTGTCACATTGAGCACACTTCCGCAAACTTTCTCTGATATTACGTATTTGCTGTAAGTTCGTATGTCGGAAGGACTGGTGATGATGAGATTTGCTTTGTGCGGCGCTCACATTCGTGGTTATCGCCATACGTACAAATTCCCAATCTTTTCACTGTCAGTCTCTCCACTTTGCTGAATACTGATGAAATTATGAGGACAACACAAACACCGAGTCCCAGGGCAGAGAAAAATCCCCGACTCGGCCGGGAATCGAACTTGGGACCCCGTGATACAGAGGCAGAAACGTTAGCCACTAGACCACGAGCTGCGGACGTAATATACTAGCGGTCCATGTACCTCAAGATATTGTCTCCTGCACACTCATTTGTTCTGTTGCTACGGCAGTATGAAGTTTGTACTAAGTACCAGTCTGGAGTCATGCAATTGTCAATATTTCACTAACATCTAACTAACAGCTTACGTTACTGTTTCGATTCTAAAGTAATTCCTCTCCAAAATATTTCATTCTTCGATGTCCACGTTTTTGAAGCACACCGCCTCGGTTGAAGACTAGATACACGCTTTTTTTTTTTTTTTAAGTAGGTCTATGTTTACTTGAATCTTGCAGCCGTTCACAGCACAGGTTTGCAACCAGTGGTCCGTGGATCACCAGTGGTCCGCAACGGTTAAAATATGGCCAGCGAAAGTTTTAAAATTTCATACTTTCATTCGTTTTAAATTATTAATCCTTTGTCGCGCGGGCGATGCCCTATGAGTACTGGCGGGAGCGGGTGGCCGGGAGAGGGCATGTGGTCGACGTCACGCCATGGTACGAGCCGGTCAGTCAATCGTACGCATTGTTTGTCTCTTGACTGTTTAGTGGTTCGACGGCATCAGTAGTTTAACTGACGTTTGTCCTTGGCGTTCTTATCAATTTATGGAGAAGTAAAAAATATAACTACACATTTTTCACTCTTTTAATAAAAGCTATGTAATTTATCACAAAAGAAAATACAGGCTGAGTATACCTATGTATGTGTATATCACAAAAATTTCACTACAGGTAGTACACTAAGTGGACTATTGAATTAGAGTATTACATTACTTAGTGATATGTAGGTAAAGACAGTAAAATTGCATTCATTTAGTTATTACATTATTTATTAATTTATTATTTTTTTACGTTTTGCTTCTATGCTTACATCTGATTGCATTTTTGTTTTATTTTCACAAAATGGCGCCTAAGATAAAATACGACAGTAGTTACATTAAATACAGATTTACTTCAGTATAAAGTAATGAAGAAATAAAACCACAGTGCGTTATATGCGTACCTGTTTTCCCGAAAGACGCCTTCAACCCGGCGAAATTAAAATTCCACTTAGAAACGGCCCATCCTAGTTTCTCTGACCGACCACCAGAATTCTTTGAAAGAAAATTAGAGAATCTGAAAAAAATTAAACTCGGGCCTAGTGATGCAAGATTTTCGCCATCAGAGAAAATATTAGTAGCGTCGTTTGAGATATCGAAATTGACCGTGCAGTCAAAAAAATCCTCGCAAAACAGGAGAAATTCTCGTGAAATCTTGTTTGATACAAGCTGTTGAAGTTTTAGGGCTAAAAAAATAATACAAGAAAGACCTCTGTCAAACAACACTGTAAACGCTCGAATTGAACTAATGTCTAATGACATCGAGAAACAATTTATTTGAAGAGCTAAAAATTCTCCATGCTTCAGTTTGTAAATTAATGAATCGACTGACATTTCTAATATATTGTTACCAGTGTTTGCCCACTTTTTAGACGAAGAAAACGTAATCAAGGAACTGGAAGGGCATCAAAAGGAATGGATGTCATAATGGAATATGTGAGGAGAGCTCGTTCGTTTCTGTAGAGCGGGAGCTCCAGCAATGTTGAGGATCAAGGTCCAGTCTAGCGACGTTAATACAACGAAAGACTTCTTCGGGACTAAGAACGTATTGTATCATACAGCGTCAGGTGTTGGCTTCCAAGACTCTTCCTGAATGCCTTAATAATACAATGCAACTGGCCATAAATGTAGTAAATGTTATAAAAAACATAGGATTAAATTCCCGCCTTGTTTTAAAGAAACTGTGCACTGAAATGGGCTCGGATCATGAGACCCTTCTCTTTTACACAGAAGTTCGTTGGCTGTCGAAATGTAACATGCTGCGAAATTTAAACGAACTCAGAGGAGAGGTTGCATTGTTTCTAGTTGAGAAAAAGAAAAAAGTCTTACTAGAGCAATTTTCTGATCTTAACAGATGCATTTGGTTTATCTTGTGGATATTTTCACACACTTGAATAAGCTGAACTTGCAGCTACAAGGTTCCGGAAACGGACATTTAGAAGGCTTGCAAATATATTTATCTTTGAAGATAAATTTAGTGCCTTTTTTGCAAACTTCAGTTAAGGATACGTCAAACTGGCGAAAACAATTATTCTGGGCTCGTGATACTGAAAGCACTTTCTGATGATAAAAGTATGACACTATTAGAGCAAACAAAAAAGAAAACATGGAGACTCATCTGCAAATGTTGGCTGATGAATTCAATTATTACTTCCCTAAACACAATAAAACAGAAGCTAATAAGGTTGATCAAAAACTGATTCGCTGGAGAAGTTGCAGAAAAAATCCAGGAAGAGCTCATTAAATTCCAGAATGTTAGAAACTGTAAGGAGGACGTATTTCAATCTAATTCTCTTGAGCAGTTTTTGTGTAACGAAGCGGTTTCATGCACTAAAACTACAGGATCGCTTTGCACTATTTCTGCTTTGTTGGTAATGAAAAGCAAGTCTAGGAATCGTTGAAGGTAAGTGATAACACGCATATTGCCGACCTTGTATAGAAGATGAAAGCTCAAAAATCGCCTTGATTCAAACCGAATGTAAATAGTCACTAAAATGTAGTGTTTCCTAGTATAATATTATTGTTAATTCATGTTACTTTTGACTTTAACGAATAAGTTAAAATTTTGATTAAAGTTTGTTTTTAGATGGATTCTATTTTTCTTGAAACTTGGGGCTCCTGCTAACAACAAATGGTTCAAATGGCTCTGAGCACTATGGGACTTAACATCTGAGGTCATCAGTCCCATAGAACTTAGAACTACTTAAACCCAACTAATCTAAGGACATCACACATATCTACGCTCGAGGCATGATTCGAACCTGCGACCGTAGCGCCTACTAGGAACAAAAAGGTCAAAGTAATCCGTATTCAAAAAAAGTTTGGGCAACACTGTTTTACGAGAAAATTACCCCAAATGGTATTTAACGTGAAAATATTAAATTGTGGATTACCTAGCTTTGTACACAATATAGGGTTATTTCAAGTGACGTGGACATTCCTAGTTTTTCATATACGGTTCTAGATATGGAAACAAAATTTTCGCTAAGTGTAGAATTTTTTGTGTACGGTTAACACTCGCAACTTTATTCGCCAAAATACTAAGAAGCTGTAAAAAGATTCATGAGATTTCACAAGATTTCATCTTCTACATGAATGAAGATAGAAACGTGGGATAACTTTTAACCTACGCATAGGAATACATGGATTTTATTTTCAAAATAACTAGCCGATTTTAAAACGTTAGATCTTTCCGTCGCATGTTCTGCAACCTTGAGGTACCTTTCACAATTGCGTTTAGGATCTATGTTTTCATTTACCTTTCACACATGTACAATGTATCTTCAGTTTCAACGTTCGGTTGACAGGGAACACCAATTTTATTTAAATTCCTTACAGGATTTATTAATGGTTCTGTCAACAGTTGCAGTATTTGTTAGGCGACTAGTTTCGGACCCTTACACGTCCATTTTTAAGCCTGGCCTATTGAGGCTGCACTGATAGAGGCTGATATTAATAATAAACATTGATTGGTGACGCATGCTCTACAGATGTTTGCAGGATGAATTTACTGTAAGTGACAAAGGGTGCAATAACATTATTATAAATCTGAGAATATTATCAGATGTAATTTCTAAATTTGCACAATGTAGACAATGTGGTGAGTCACAGATTGTGAAAATTGATGAGAGTGCCAGTGAGAGAAAAGGTCTAGCAATTGCTTTGGATTTATGAAACTAGGAGTTCATGATGCTGTTATTACGTTCAATTGTGGTAATATTGGAAAGTGTTGGGTACTGAAAAAGCTGGGAATTAATCCTGGTGAAAATATGATCACTGGGCTGCAACACTACGATAAAATGAGGATAGCCGATGCAGTCAGGTCTGCATCCAATATGGCCAAGAAAGCAAGACAAACATCCAGGAAGGCGAAAAAGAAGCTGGAAGACCTGGTAGAGGCCAAAGAAGGGTCATCATATGCAGGAGGACAGTTTTAATTAACTGTAAGTAACAAATTTAAAAAGTTTTTTTCTTTGAAGTCAGTTTTACACAAACTAAAATTTTCAGTACATATGCCCCATTTTATCAGAAACTATCATAGATAAAGGAAAGAAATTTTCAGGGACTCTGCATAACATAAAAAGCAACCTCTGGTACTATATTCATTAATATTCCCCCATTAGAAAGTTCACAAAACAGTATTTTCTGCAGAAAAAACTTAATACTTTTTGTTAATAAATTTAAAAAAGTATTTCTTAAAAACTATAAAATGGATAAAGTAGATTTTTAGTAAAGTTGACTCTATTATCATCATGTAATATACAGCAAAAACATTAAGGTCCTGCATCAAATAGTTTTTCAGAAATGGGTCAAATACTTGCCTAAATTAACTTGGGTTAGATAGGCAGGGTGTGGCCCCCTTAGTTACGCAGTATGGCATGGGACGACATCTCGCTGGTTGGTATTCCGTCGATTCCACTCAACATCAAGGAAAGCTTTCTCTCCTTCGCTAATTGTTTGGAATAGAGAACTTACAAGGGAACCTCCCCATCGCACCCCCCTCAGATTTAGTTGTAAGTTGGCACAGTGGATAGGCCTTGAAAAACTGAACAGAGATCAATCGAGAAAACAGGAAGAAGGTGGGTGGAAGTATGAAAAAAAAGCAAAATATACAAAGTGAGTAGTCCATGCGTAAGATAGGCAATACCAAGGATAATGTGAGCTCAGGAGCGCCGTGTTTCCGTGGTTAGCTGGAGCAGCTGCGGAACGAGAGGTCCTTGTTTCAAGTCTTCCCTCGAGTGAAAAGTTTAATTTTTTATTTTCACACAATGATTATCTGTCCGTCAGTCCGTCCGATGCGATCACTTTTTGGCAGTGATTATCACATCCACAAGAAAACCTAAATCGGGCAAGGTAGAAGAATCTTTTTACCCATTCGCTAAGTGTACAAGTTAGGTGGGTCGACAACATATTCCTGTCATGCGACGCACATGCCGTCACCAGTGTCGTATAGAATATATCAGACATGTTTTTCCCGTGGAGGAATCGGTTGACCTATGATCTTGCGATCAAATATTTTCGGTTCCCATTGGAGAGGCACGTCCTTTCGTCTACTAATCGCACGGTTTTGCGGTGCGGTCGCAAAACACAGACACTAAACTTACTACAGTGAACAGAGACGTCAATGAACGAACGGGCAGATCATAACTTTGCGAAAATAAAGGAAGTAAACTTTTCGCTCGAGGAAAGACTTGAACGAAGGACCTCTCGTTGCGCAGCTACTCACGCTAACCACGGGACCACAGCGCTCCTGAGCTCACACTCTCCTTGATGTTGCCTATCTTGCGCATGGACTACACAGTTTGTATATTTTGCTTATTTTTTTCATAATTCCAAACAACTTCTTCCTGTTTTCTCGATTGATCTGTGTTCAGTTTTTCAAGGCCTATCCACTGTGCCAACTTATAACTAAATCTGAGGGGGCTGCAATGGGGAGGTTCCTTGTTAGCACCAGCAACAATGTGAAACAGTTTGGCGCGCACTTGGGCTCCGACCTGCAGGCCGTAAAGAGCTCACCTGGAAGTAGGAGAGTGGGTTCGCCGGCGGCACGTTCGGATCGACGAGCTCCATATTGTACAGCCATGGCAGCAGGTACTGCAGCAGCAGCTGCCGCACTTCAGGCCGCGCCGTCTGGAACCTGTGCGTGATCTCTGAAACACGGGAAGCTCAGATGCAGCAGTTACCAGCAGGGGTGAACGCCTACTGCCCATCAAGTATTACTCTCTACAGATACGATTAATTGGCGAACATGTGCCCACACACGACGGCATCACTTTGTTTTTCTGAGAGGGTACAACATCGCCAAAAATCTGCCGTCGTATAACGTTCATATGCAATGAAACAGTGCTACAAGGACGACAAATATTTATACACTGAGGTAGTAATTTTACAAGGATCGTCGACGCTAGGAGCATAAAGAAACAGGGAAACGTCACCTGTAGAATGCATAAAAACCTGGCTGGAACGAAAGATGGCTCTAAAAATGCGGATAAAGCAGCGCTACATTTGACTTGCAAAATACAAAGTTGCCACGAGTCCGTTAATTCAGCTGGCCAAGCCTGCGAGACACCGGATATCCCTAGACTCACATATAAAACAAACACGGGAACACAAGTTGGTGGCAGTAATATTTACGCAGACGTAAACGTTTACCCTCTGGCACGCAAACGAAATGAGCTACAATGCAGAGAATCATGAAATCGGTTGCTAGCACTTTTGTTATTCCTTAATATTGGTAATAAAAGTAAGAAAAATTAGCGAATGAAGGTTTTTTCTTGAAAATTGTCGAAGACATATGACACTGACTAGCATTCAGCTCACACAGTTTCTCATACAGCAGCGAGAAATATGTTCAAATGCATGCAAAGCAGGAAAAGTTACCATCTTTACAACGTTCTAATAATTGTAAAATAAGACACAAATGCATAGATGACGCTAGACTGTGAAACAGTGAAAAATTATTAATTTCATTTGTCCCCTATTGGCCGTAAAAAGCTAACAACAGCCATGTGTTACTATTCTGTTCTCCATATACTCAGCATCCAAAAAGCATTGCCTCCGACGAGATCACAGTGACGAGAAGGCTTCACGCATTTAATATAATGCGCAGGTCTACAACCAATAGTTATTAGCTTCATCAGTGGAATACCAATAAGACTGTTTTACGAAAAGAGATTAATATATCTGGTTGTGTGACAAGGTGATTACCAATAAAAAGGTAAAGTTCGGGGCGTAAATCCATCGCCGGGCTGTTGGCCGACTGCAGCAAGAGTGCAGCCACGGCACTAGAAGGAGGAGAGCAATGGGCCAGTCGCACAGGCGCGTTTTAGCCCAGGAAAGGGTCCCCAGTACTCACTTGATAGCAGGCTGATTTGATCTGGGACCCTCCTGGAGGGGCTGGACCGAGGTAAAATCCCCACACCTATCCAAGATTGAACAGGGAACTTCCGGGGTCAGAGTCCAGTGCTCTTCCCGCTGAGCTACCACGGCCACACAATTAGCAACAACACCTAATTTCAAGTAGAAATACTCTGCTTCTACCTGCTTTTTAAAACAGAAGCGATATCTACCTGATTTTTAAAACAGAAGCGATATATATATTTTATAAGAGAGTGCGCTGGTTATCTGAGAGATGTAGAGTTCGACCCTTATACTGTGCATCTGGACTTCGTCATCCTTGATTTCCCCAGATGGCTTTTTGTGACTGACGGGAAAGTAGCTCCAGTAAAGCCACTGGAGACTACTTTCATCATAATTTCAACCACACTCTTAGTATGTAGATGTCTAACCATCATGTCCTCCTCCTGGTGTTGTCATTGCTGCTCCTGTGAGGGACGTTCTGAAAGTAAGTTTCCTCATTGCTTTCTACGGGGAAAATTCATTGGCAAAAGCAAGTACACGACGGCACCATGGACTATACACCTTGCACTATTTTTCGACATAGTCGCCACCAAACTTGAGACATTTGTCGTAGCGTGCAATCAGTTTGCAGACACCACTGTGGTAGAACTCTGTGTCCTCTGGTGGAAAGAATTGTCGCTCTGCCTGCTCCACCTTAGCAGTGGCATGGAAGTGACGTCCCGAGCGTGCTGCTTTCAATGCAGTGAACAGGTGAAACTCCTCCTGTGAACGTGCAACACCAGCGACCAACTATTTGACGAGACATGACCTCACCATACACGGTTTGAAAGCGTTCATCGATGACTGACACACTAGTCCCACATGCGAATTCAAACCGGATAACAGCAAGCACTTCCATTGGCTACCACGTTGTCAGTACACGCCCTTCTGTCATTTTTATGAGAATCTGAATAACCTTGGGCACGTCAGTGTGCTGCTACTCTCTCTTCTTTGGCGCTCTGCGCATGCGTCATTCCTCCTCTGCTGATGCCCTTTCCGTCTTTGAACCAGCAAAGGGTGTGACTCACATGGCGTTTGTTTGTGTCACCTGACTTACTATTTTCTCTTTCGAAACTTACTTTCGGAACGTCCCTCACAGTAGATACATAGTACGGTTGGACAGGTTCCGAAAGAAATTTTGACCACAAATTTAGGTAAAATAAATGATTCAGTCGCTATCACTCTCTTTTCCAGAATCTAAACGAGCTTAAATAGGTATTAATCTCTCTCTCTCTCTCTCTCTCTCTCTCTCTCTCTCTCTCTCTCTCTCTCTCTCTCCCCTTTTTTAAATGATGTGTCATGTCTCATAGGCAGCATTCACATTCTGTATCCCTTGATTTCCAATTCAGTATTGAATTAATGATGGACTGTATGACATTTGCGATGCTTCAAGAATACGTGCAGATGATGCTGATTAGCGAAAGAGCGGAGCGTAGAAAGTCCCTGCTTACGTAAAAAAACTGCACCGTAGAAAATTATTGGAAGTTACTGTAAAGAAATTGCCATACTACAAACGGTAAGTCCAGAACGGTATTCAATTATATGCACTTATATACCACTGTAGTTTTTGGGAAATACACGTTAAGCGCAAGGCAAGTAAACTAACCAGAACACTAAAAACAAATTCTGCTGAAACGACAGCCATGCATGTACCTGACTGTCTACCACCTGTAAGGCTGTCTGATCCGCAATACTGAGCGAACACGTCGACGCTTCACACCAATTGCCTTCTGATAGTAGTAAAAATGATACGTTGCTTTAGCGCGGCAACAGGATTTTATCGAAAACATTCTGAACGGGAAATAAGAGCCTAAATACAATAAAAAGCGCCATGGGTGAATTATAAGTGTAGATGAGCTGTAAAGACGATGAGGAAAAATAGTTCCACCTATATACCGCTTCACATCGCCCCCAGGCATTGCATTCCGTAGAAAACATATGTACAATTTTAATTAAGTCAGTGAACCGTGTGATTGTTCTGTTTAATATTACCTGGAACTGGCTCCTTTCCCATTTCCGTGTAGTAAAAATGAGAGAGCATATATTGAAATAGGTATTCAAAGTGCAAAATTAATTATTTCTTAGTGTTCATGAGAGAATTCGCGTATTCAGTAAATGTACTGGTGTAACCGATCTTCAAAATAAATTTTTAAGCAGTATTTCAAACTGAGTTTCAAAGAGAGTATCATAAGTCTCTCTCAATCAACAGTGTGATATGTTCTCCAACTGTATTTAACTAAGTATTAGATACATGAATTTTTTTAATGGTACTGCTTATGCGCGTTTGTTATAGTTCTACTGCAGTTATAACTTCAGAGTATTCTTAGAAACTGCTCTGCCAGGGAATTCTTACGTTAAAGAAGAACACGCTACTACAAGGATATTGTTAATTAATGTTTACAGCACAGATTCAAAATTGTTTGTTGGAAGTATTTCAGTGACGTTAGATGCTGTTCTCTCTGACAATTCGCGATCATTGATAATAGGAAAATGTCATTAGAATCAAGTAGCGTATTCGGATTTTATACGTGGCGTTAAACAACTAGACAGTTAACATTTGGACCTGCAGAAGTTCATTTACATTAAAAAATTATAAATACCAGTTTTATCGTATTTATTAGATGATTATACCATAATGGCAAGTAAGAAACGATTATGACCCATTTATTTCAGTCTTAACCATAATGAAGTCTGGTTGCTTAACCGAATGTTTAGGTAACAATATCACGGTCAAACAGATCAAAAAATACTGAGAACAGAATGGTGTATGTCAGCTTATATACACAGCACGGGAAGGAATATTATTGTTCAAATCTCTTCTGTGATAGGATGTTTCAGAACGTGACCGAAGAATATTACAACCGAAGTCGTCTAAGCCCACATCGCTTTTCAGTAGTATTTTACACAACTGGCAGCCGATGTAACCTGCACTTATAAGGAACTATTTAACATGTTCATGTTCTTTGGGGGAAACTAAAATCCGTTTAGCATAATTTCAGGCAAGAACGTCACTATACAACACGTGTTTGAGACTGCGAATCATGAGAGAGAAATTGCATTACATTACACATTTGAGACGAGGTTCTCTTAAGAGAAACTTGCGAAATTAAAATCTACTTTCAGTAACTGTTTAAAGCGGACTACAGCTTTCAGAAACTTTTAGTGATATGTGCCTGGCAGCAAAAGGAAAGCTAGGAAAATCACGGAAAATGTAAAACTTGATGACCGAACGGGGATATGAATCGCCGTCCTCCTGCATACGAATCAGTGTCTGACCACTGCGCCACCGCTCTGTGCCTCGCAGCACTAAAGCAGTGTCTGAAGGAACAGTGTTCCGCGGGATGCCGACATTACGCCTGAAACTTCGGATACCTACTGTACACTGGTATCCAATAGTTAAGGCTGAAAATAACTTTCGCATGAAATAACAACGTTCGATGAAACCTTGACCATATATAAAAAGGGCTGCTACAAAATAGTACAGAACGTAAGGAGTGGACGAAATATACGATGAGACGAACAGAAATGCCACTTTTATTCCAAGAGAATAATCACAATGAACTTATTCGATTCATGATGGTGCCTCGAAGACTGCAAATGGTGGGGGCAAGATTCTTTATACGGCAGGGTGTCCAACTTTTTAGCTTACCTGGAACAGGGAGTACTCTAGGGCCGCATATAATATACTTAATATTAACAATAATCACTGAGGAAAAAATGGGGAGGTGGGGAAGGGATAGATCATCGGAAGAAGAGAGAACAGCACTGAAAATATTCAATTTATCATAACTTTATATAAACTGAATTTTATGGACTTTTGTTTTTTACCGATCGTATGATACATGCTCACTTCCTGGGATGCACGAATAGTTGCTTTGGGCCGAGGGTTGCTCACTCCTGTTATAGAGGGTATGTGATCATTACCGACGGACACATGTTCTGCAATGTGCTCCCATGCTCACGACAGGGTTGGTAACGACTTCTTGTGGTACAGCGTTCTATTTCTCCACCGTCGCCGACCGAAGTGGCCGAGCGGTTCTAGGCGCTACAGTCTGGAACCGCGCGACCGCTACGGTCGCAGGCTCGAATCCTGCCTCGGGCATGGATGTGTGTGATGTCCTTAGATTAGTTAAGTTTAAGTAGTTCTAAGTTCTAGGGGGCTGATGACCTCAGATGTTAAGTCCCATAGTGCTCAGAGCCATCTGAACCATTCCTCCACCATCGTGGTTTACAACTGCCGGATGGTCGCTCGTACAGTTGGTCGTGCTACAATACATCTCCCCACCGCAAACGTCATGTGCTCGATGGGATTTAAAACGGGGGAATGGGTAGGCCAGTCCATTCCGCGAACATGTTCTCGTTTCAAGAGCTCCTCCACCTGTACTATTCGATGCACTAGCACAAGGTCATCAATAAAAATGAACTCAGGGCTGATTGTTGTAATATTATTGGATTTCAGATACTTTGTATCTGAGATATTTGTCATAAAGGAAAAGGACAGCAACCGACTATAGTTCGCAAAAATGCTAAGCATCACAGCGCGAGAGTAAAGAGACGAAATATATTTTTTTTAATGTGGGCTTGTACCAAGACGTGCGTCCAGCGTTTAAATACTTTAAACAAACACTATGACTCGCTGGGCGCAAATATTTAAAACCATTGCCGCAGCGCTTGATAGCAAGAAGTTGCGAAACAGAAGAAAGAACAATCTATCATTTGTTAAGAAATATTCTAGAGACTTCATTAATCCTTTTTACTTTTGGTCGCCGACATGTTAAGACGTACTACATAGCATTGCTACAAGCTGTATTTTTATTTTGTGTAAAAATTATGTGAAACGATGAACAAACGTTTCGGTAACCCGGGTGAAAATATAATGTACTTACGCGCACGCAAGGACATTTAATTTTAAGAAGGAACGGACTGACAGAGCAGCGATTATTGGACTGCGCCATGTACAAAAGAAATATTAGATGTAAGTCATATATTTATTGTGGTTCAAAATTGTTCAAATGGCTCTGAGCACTATGGGACATAACATCTATGGTCATCAGTCCCCTAGAACTTAGAACTACTTAAACCTAACTAACCTAAGGACAGCACACAACACCCAGTCATCACGAGGCAGAGAAAATCCCTGACCCCGCCGGGAATCGAACCCGGGAACCCGGGCGTGGGAAGCGAGAACGCTACCGCACGACCACGAGATGCGGACTATATTTATTGTGTATTTACTAGAAGTTTAAAGACAATTTGTTCAAAATATATTAATATTTTACGATGCAGTAATTTTCTTCTTATCCTTTTTTTATTAACCAAAAATGATGTTCAAATGTTTATGAGCTTTGTTACAGGTTCGCTCTTTATCGTGGTGTCTCGATTGTATTTGGGAGACCACTAATGTGTTTGACTTCCGCTCCATTAATCTCTCTCTTACGAAATTCCACTAATTTGCTTTCATTTGCATTTTTATATTAAAACAGGTCCCTTAGGTATTTTCATCGAAGATTTTGATTGCGTGAAGGCAATCCGGGTCAAAAGGCCAATTAAGTAAACCCCTTCGCGTAATCAATCCCTGTGATCAATCAGTAATCTCTCTCTCTTTTCAAGTCGTACTGAAAAACGGTCACACAGGATAGCCGTAAGTACGCAATCTAGCGTTAGGTTGCATTTTTCCAGTACATATTACCAACCAACAGTGACAGCATCACTATTATTATTTACTACTATTTCTTATACGGAATAAGCAAGTTCCTAACGCCGGAATGTACCACTCACAAGACGTACATGGGGAAGGAGTACAGTGTCACAATAACGTTTATCGGTATGTGTTCCGTGTTGAAAGATTTGGAGGTCAGTCCGCTCACGCAACATTATGCCTTTACACACCATAACATCTAGACCACCAAAATGATCATATTCGACAATGCTGGACATTTCTTCACATGGGGAGAGATGTAAACTCGTAATGCACCCAGGAACACGATCATTCTGCAGGTGCAAGTGTTATGGTATGCAGAGGCATAATATTGCTTGGGCGCAGTGAACTCCAAATCTTTGAAGACGGTACACTCCGGTCAATGTTATTGTGACACTGTATTCCTTCCCAGTGTAGGTATTTTCAGGCGTACATTCGGCGCTGACTTCATTTTGATGGATTACAATGTGCATAGTGAACTCCAAATCTTTGAATACGGTATACTCCGGTCAACTTTATTGTGACACTGTAGTCCTTCGCCGTTTGGGTCTTTTCAGGGGTACACTCGGCGCTGACTTCATCTGGACGGATTACAATGTGCGACTGCATGGAACAGCGCATGTGCAGGAGCTCTCTGAACGAGAAGATATTCAGCGAATGGACCAGTCTGTCCGTTCCTTCGACTTCATCCCATCGAGCACTTGTGCAGTGCATTGGGGCGACGTATTCCAGCACGTCCACATGTCCCAACGACCATTCAGGAGTTGTCAACTGCACTGGTGAAGGAATGGAACGTCCTACCACAAGGACTCCTTACCAACCCTATGACCAGCATGGGAGCCCTTTGCAGAGCAAGGATTGCTGTCCTTGGTGATCACACACCCTATTAAGAACCATGTCCCGTCATTTGTAACGTCCATGGGCCCATCATACATCCAACGACTTGAGTGTAATTACTGCCTTTGAATAAATGTGTCATTTCTGTTCCTCTCACTGCGTATTTCTTCAAGTTACCTTGTGTACTATAGTGTACTTTTTTTTACTATATATTTTCAAAGTTTCATGGAGCTACGTTACTTGGCAGTTACACATCATCATGTGAAAGAAACTTTCATCCTTCAGTTTCGCACAACAGTGTATTTCACCATAGTTCAACAGTCTCGTAAAACGGGTCATCGTCTAGTCACAGTCTCTCTATCTCTTTAAGCATGCCAGTTCTGTTGTTAGCGTCAAATAGTCCTAAAAATAGTACTGCAAAGTATAAACAGATAAATTTTACACGCGCGAATAATAATGAATTAATATCCTGGACGAAACATTTTTGGCTGCCCTTACAACCTTGATCTTACGCAGATATTTATTCATGATCATACAGGTGGCTAAATACTACAGCAGTGTTATTCCCCCGGAACCTTAGAACAGTTTTTAAACTATGCCCATCACAGACAGAAAATTTGATATCTATTTCCGAAAATTTCTGTCAGAATCAAATGAGAAATGGAAATTTGTTAACGAAACAACTGTAGCCAACCTCGAAATAAATGTGGCGCCAACTGTCAATTAAATGATCAATACCGTCCAGAAACAAATCATTCTGTTTGTTGGGGTTACAAATGGATTAGAAGTTGGAAAAGACACGACATCCTCCAAAGCCTGCGATAAAATAAAACGGGCAAACACTAAGGACAGCTGCCTTTTTGATCCCCTTTAAATCTACCTACGCGTCTTCACTATGAGAACCGTGTTGTTAACAAGCACGTACTAATGACTAGGTCATGTCTTTAGAAATGTGTTGATCCACTCAGAGCAACCTGAATGGAGCTATTTTATTAATTCTCTTAACAATATTCAGTGACCGATTTCCTTAAAAAACCATACCACTTACATTGAAGTGGCGAAAGTCATGGGATACCTCCTAATATCGTGTCAGAGCTCCTTCTGCCCGGCGTACAGTACCAACTCGACATGACATGGACTCAACAAGTCGTCGTAAGTCCATTGCAGAAATACTGAGCCATACTGCCTCTACAGATGTCCTTAATTGGAAAAGCGTTACGGTTGCAGGATTTTGTGCACAAACTGACCTCTCGATTATGTCCCAAAAATGTCTGATGGATTTCATGTCGGGCGATCTGGGTGGCCAAATCAATTGTTCGAACTGTCTAGAATATTCTTCAAACCAATCGAGAACAGTTGTGCTCCAGTGACATGAACATGAAGTCCATGAATGGTTGCAAATGATTTTCGAGTAGCAGAACTTAACATTTCAAGTCAATGATCGGTTCATTTGGACCAGAGGATCCAGTCCATTCCATGTAAACACAGCCCACACCATTACGGAGCCACCATCAGCTTGCACAGTGTCTCGTTAACAACCTGGGTACATGGCTTCGTGTGTTCTGCGCGACATTCCGACCTTGCCATCAGCTCTTACCACCTGAAATCGTGAATCATCCGACCAGACTGCGGTTTTCCAGTCGTCTAGGGTTCAATCAGTATGGTCACGAGTCCAGGAGAGACGCTTGGAAGCGATGTCGTGCTGTTAGCAAAGGCACTCGAGTCGGTCGTCTGATGCCACAGCCCAAAAATGTCAAATTTCGCCACACTGTCCTAACCAATATGTTCGTCATACGTCCCACATTGATTTCTGCGGTTATTTCACGCAGTGTTGCTTGTATGTTAGTACTGACAACTGCTCTCGGTTGTTAAGTAAAGCCGTCGGTCAATGCGTTGTCCGTGGTAACAGGTAATGCCTGAAATCTGGTATCTTCGGCACACTCTTGACACTGTGGATCTCAGAATCTGAAATCCCTAACAATATCTGAATGTCCCACGCGTCTAGTTCTCCAACTACCATTTAGCTTTCAAAGTCTATTAATTCCTGTCGTGCG
The DNA here is from genome assembly GCF_021461395.2 of Schistocerca americana. Classification (NCBI taxonomy): domain Eukaryota; kingdom Metazoa; phylum Arthropoda; class Insecta; order Orthoptera; family Acrididae; genus Schistocerca; species Schistocerca americana. The sequence goes on along the minus strand of NC_060119.1, from coordinate 321,084,333 downwards.
GCCATAATGATGTCGGAAACCTTTTCACATGAATCACCTGAATACAAATATCAGCACTGCCATTTTATACCTTGTGTACGCGATACTACTGCCATCTGTATATGAGCATATCGCTATCCCATGATTTCTTACTTCAGTGTATATGACATATTATACATACGCAATGACTGGCTGCTATTGGGAACAAAAAAACGTCTAACAGAGCATTCAGTTTTAACCCGAAAGGTAGTCATTACAGAGCAAACAGCTAGCAGATTAGAGGAGAGTGAGGAGGCTGGATAAGATTACGCTCTTCGCATTCTTGGCTGTACGAAGTGGAACGAACGAAAATCACAAAAAAATAAATAAAAAAAAATGCACGGGCAGTGCAGGAAGAAACGTCCAGTTGTTGCAACATTGATAATGAATTTCTGCCCATCCCACAGGAACCGCAGGTTGCTGATAGGCTAGTTCTCGCTGATCATTATTAAGCGACATAAAGCGAACAAATGCTGCGAAAAGGGATAATATTAGAAAAAGGTCAGGATAATGAAATTTTGTTTGTATGATAATTACCAACGATTGCTTCTGCGGTTGCTCAGCGGCTTTTCGAACTACATGGATAACAATTACAGCACTTGATCGAAAACCACTCATATAAATGTCAATAGAATATTTCAACAAATGAGCATACAAACACTGTAATGAACAGGTTACTCACGACTTTATACTGCGTAATAGTTATATATGCTGGTTTCCGTTATTTTTATTATACTTGTACACCACTGTATTATTTGCACTGAAATCTGTTTCCTATTTATTTTATTTTCTGTTGTCTTCTGTGACTCTACATTTTATAGCGTACATAAAGATGGCCGAAAGTAGCGTATTGGGCATCCACGCTGCGATAACAGTTTCTTTTTTTAAAAAAAATAAGATTTGACGTTCCGTAGACAATTAGATCATTGGACACACAGCTTCATTTCGTGCGTCTTTTTTACTGCTGATATATCTGGCAACTCTGACAAAAATAGGTTGTCATAGAAATTAATACAGCATGTGTTTTACCTGTTTCCTCAAGTTAAATATTTTCATGGTATTTAGTACTTCATTTTCTTTGAAGGTCTAATATTCAGTATGGAGTGTGAATAGGGATGCTAAACTGTTTTACAAGGCGTACACCGATGAACACAGATATCAGGCATGTTCGATGCAGATAGCTGTAGCCATCGAATAATCAATTACTGTATGCATATAATTTTACGCGTCCAGAGATCGACAAACATTTAGGTTCATAGTAAGACAACTAAACCCACCACACACACACACACACACACACACACACACACACACACACACACACACAAACAAACGCGCGCCCGCGCGCTTGACGAAAGTGCTGGACGATATTTCATTCGGAGTGATGTGTTTACTACAATCATACACTATATAATTACAGATTTGCAGCGTATGTGCAATATCAGAAGGAAAAAGAAGAGTTGAATGTCCAGGCAACGATGATATCATTAGGAAACGGACTAAGTTTTCTTCAAAGGAAGAATAGTCATTCGCTTCAATTAATTTAGGGAAACTGCGGTATAGTTAAATCGAGATATCAGGACGTGAATTTGAACCTAACTCCTCCCGAATGCACGTCCAGCATCTTAACCATTGTGCCACCTCGCTCTGTCCCTAAAGTATGAGCCAACCAAAAAATTTACTGACAGAAACAGTATCATTCCACAATACTTCTATTCTGGCGAAAGTAACGTACTACTATAGCGAATAGTTAGCAGGAACTGAGGAATTTAGTGCGATATGTGAGAACTGATACCTACTTTTCGCATATTTTTGGCACACCTTTAAGAACATCGATCACCAGGCATTATCCAAAATTAAGTACTTTTACGCAGAGAGAGAGAGAGAGAGAGAGAGAGAGAGAGAGAGAGAGAGAGAGAGAGAGAGAGAACCGTAAAGAGTGCCAATGTAGCAAAATTGATATGTAGACAGGAAAAATAGAACGTTTCTCACCCTCTAAGCCCTAAGGCATGGCAACAGGAGCACAATATGCGCGAGAGTGCATTTCCGCGATCGTCGTCATTTACAATATAACTTTTCTGGGTTTGTGCTCGTGTCGTCAAATTGTTTTCTAGAAACGTTTCGGTCACGGTTTGAAATGGCATACGTGAGTTTGGTGTATTTACTAATATTAAAGGCACGACCCTGACACAAACCGGTTGAAACTGTGGCCCAAACGTATGTTTCCCAAACAACACGTGGGCGCAGTCACAGACTCGGTTAACATTTATTGAAAGTGACAACATAAATTCAATGGTTCCAAACAAAAATATTATACCAGGAAATTTAAGTTTTAGGTGTACTACGCTACGAAACCGCACGACACTAAAAACGCCGGACCAGTTTTCGGAAGGTGATTGTGGTTAATGATAACTGGCTGTGTGGTACTTAACTTCCCGGTAGCCACAGAGCCGTAAATAGAATTGTCAAACGTGTGTTCTTTCTAATCTCCAGAAAATTTATGTCATTTTCTGATGGTCAGCTGCCTCGCCATCATCGCAAACAATTCGTCGAATGGTACGATTTTTTGTTCAGACTCAAAGATTGTTTGCGATGATGGTGAGGCGGCTGACTATCAGAAATGACAAATTTTCTGGAGATTAGAAAGTACACTATCTGATAAAATACCTACGTAATGCGGAATTGACCACCAGATGTCACGAGAGGCGGATCCGCCAGTATAAAAGCAGGCGGAGAGTACTGTGTTGTCAGAAGAGAAGCAGCAACAGCAGAAAGGGTTGGTCAAGAGTGCTCAGTGACTTCGAAAGTGGACTAGTTATTGGGTGTTACTTGGGTAAAAAATCCATCATACGCGTTTCAACCCTTCCAAAGCTGCCCAAGTCGACTGTTGATGATGCGATTTTGAAATGACCAACACCAGGCAGACTGCATGCACCGAGGGACAACGATCGTTGAGCAGTGCGAAGGGTGGTTGCAAACAATTCACATGAAATGAGCGGAAGGAATCAGTAGTGGCTTCCAAAGTGCTACCACCAGTCCAGCTAGCACAGCGATTGTCCTTACCGAGTTAATTAGAATAGGATACAATGACAGAGCAGCTCCTCATAAGCCAACCACGTCTGTAGTCAATGCTAAGCAATGCTTGAGGTGGTCTGAAGAGCGACACCGCTGGACAGTGGACTACTAGAAACGAGTGTTTTGGGGTGATAAACCACACTATACCCTGTGGAATCGGATGGGAGGGTTTGGGTTGGTCAAGTACCTGGAAAACATTAACTGCCACGTCTACCGCCAATAGTGAAGTACAGGGGAGGTGGCGTTACGGCATGGGGGTAGTTTTCGTTATTTTGATGTAGTCCGCTTGTCTAAAGGATAGGAACATATTTTACAGCATTGTGGTACCGTGTGGTAGAGCAGACGATGGTTAGTTGTGTCAGCGTGGCAACGCAGCCTGTCATAAAGCAGCATCTGTGAGGCAATGATTTGTGAACAGTATCATTCCTGCCATGGACTGGCCTACACAAAGTTCCGATTTGAGCCCAATCGAACACCTTTAGGAAGAGTTAGAACGTCAATTTCGCTCCAAACTCCAGCGTCAAACATCCCTCCCTTCCGTAGTTTCAGCTCTTGACGGAGGATGTGCTTCCATACATCCACAGACGTTCCCACACTTTATTGCAAGTATCCTCAGTACAGTCCACGCCGTCATAAAGCTGAAGGTTGGGCGCGGCTCATATTAATGTCTATCAATAAGTGTCTGGATACTTTTGATCAAGCAGTGTACCTTAGGTGTGGCGGCCGTTCCCTTCCGTTGTAAGGAAGCTGTATGTTATAATGTATATAAACCACAACTAAATGAGAAGGTCGTGTTTCCTACTCAAAACAACAGCCACTGCTTGATGGACGTGGATAAATGCATTCTTATCACTGTATTTCGAGGAGGGATCAATGTAAATGCTGACTGCCTCTACCTAAAAGTATGTAATGTAAAATATTTAAATAATCTGTACTTCTTCGCTACTTTGGATCGCACAAACTGTGCGCCTGTCTTCGTAAACGGTTAACTCCGGCGATAAATACAGCTTAACAATAAATACAGCCACCCTCCCCAGATACTAGGTTTCAGCGATAGCGTTGCACGTATTGTAAATACACGTGCATATCGATATCTGAACTTCGAAGAAATAATCTCTGCACTGACTCCAACAGTGAGGCGATTTTTCACGCCTTCGTCATACATAGGCAGTGAGTTAATATTGTAAGTTAGAAGTGTTCAATAGCAGTCGCAAGTCGAAGGAGGCTACTTAAACAGCGAAATATGACTTTGTGTCTGATTCATTCACCTGTACGTGTACTATGAATGTCGTGAGAAAGAAAGTGTGCGAGAAAAGCAAACCAATCTATGCCATCTTAAATTAGATTCAGCTTTGACTCGGGTGGAACTGTGCAACAGAGAGTTCAGGCGAGTTAACATTTCTCCTACCTGTGCCAACAGACTGTCAATTTGATTGAAGTAAAATGGGCAGAGCCTAAGGCTATTTTACGAAGTGTGTAGGCGTTTGCGCAAGGGCTTTTGGTTTACGACCATCGGGTGTGGGATTTGATATGGCTCGGGCAGCGATCCATCATCCAAGAAACAGACGCACATGTTACGGCACAGGCAATTGCGCGGTTGCCTAATTAGGTGTCCAGTTTTACTCGCCATGTCCCATCAAGCATCGAACACGTTAGAGCCCAGGTGACGCTCTAGCGGACCGCTTTGTCAAACTTTCGATACCCTCCAGCCGTGTGTCACGGATCTTTGCTTCGTAATTAACCCGTGTGAACTGCACTGTTGTTGCTGCTGTCAACTAGTTATTTAACGCATCAGGCGCAGCAAACGAGCGTCAGAACATGTGTAAGTCGGATGAATCGACGTACAAAGTGTGAATTACTATGGTTCTTTATAGGACAAAGAATTTACTTAATTAGTAATTCACACAATAAATATAAAACGAAGACTGAATTTGGTATCGGCAAAGCAAGAATTATAGTTATAATACCAGCAAGAAGAAAACAATTTTTTATGTATCTACATATTTCTAGAACTTTTCTGATTTATAGTATAAACCCTAAAGGTCGAGAATGACACGAATAAATATCTCGTTTACGTAAAATTGAGAACTTAGACGTAAAATCCCAGTGAAATACTGGGCTTGGAATGTCAGCTAACAAAACAACCGCTTCCGATGGCATATTAACAAAAAGACCACAGTAGCCCAAAAGGCGTCGGCACAAGGGGGGAGGCTAGCTAACGCTGACGTGGCGGTCCACGAGTTTTGTGACGTCACTTCCTGCTATTTGAAAGCCCATGAGAAAGACAGGCTGCGGCGCATACGTCACGAAGGTAGGCCTCAACTCGCTCGTTCGTTCAACTAAACACACAAAACGAATTTCTAAACTCGCAGCTGGGCGTGTACGCACTAAAGAGAATTGCATCTTCTACTGAAATCTGTTATTATGAAGTCTTACTGATTAACAGTACTACAACAAAATTTAATTTAAGATCAATACTCGATATTAATGGTATAAAGGCTTGTTTCTAGCATTTAGTATCTTCTGCTTAACAGTCCTCATTTCAGACAAGAAGTGTGGCAACTGATAATCATTTTGGCATGATTTTAATTTTATCATACCCCAGTACAGTCGTAACAAATTATGGTTCAAATGGCTCTGAGCACTATGGGATTTAACATCTGTGGTCATCAGTCCCCTAGAACGTAGAACTACTTAAACCTAACTAACCTAAGGACATCACACACATCCATGCCCGAGGCAGGATTCGAACCTGCGACCGTAGCAGTCGCGCGGTTCCGGACTGAGCGCCTAGAACCGCGAGGCCACCGCGGCCGGCCGTAACAAATTATAAGTACGCCTATTGACTTACGATCATTGTAGGATCAATAACAGTAAGACTCCACAACAGCGGATTCCAGTAGAAGATGCGATCCTCGTTTGTAGGTACAAACTTAGTTACGAGTTATTAGGTGTAGGAACGTAGTTTGCTGAGTTGAGCGAGTGCTGCCCTACCTCTGTGGCGAACGCGCCGCGGCCTGTCTTTCTCATAGGCTCGCTGCCATTTCACGTTGAGGAATCATTTCATCACGTGAAACAGAAAATAATTTCTGCGATATTTCGGATACATGCCACGTAAAGTAGAACCAATAGAAAGTAAGAACGCTCACAGCCTCACGAGCAGAAAGGAAGATGCCGTACTATACTTGTCGGAATCAGTTTATGTTTCATGTTACACTCTATGAATATATGCAGTTTCTAAGCCCCAGCACATCACGAGAACTAAGATTTACGAGAAAAGAGTGATTTACCTCACTAACTGCGATGATATGAAACTGGAATGACAACTGAAAATTTGTGCTGCACAGACACTCACAAATACAGACAGATAGGCGCCGTTAATGAGGTTAGTGTGTAACAGGTAACAGAACAAAGTAGTTCCTGTTAACGGATCAGCTTCGACCTAAATATCTATCAAACGAACAAATGTTACAGAAAGTAACTGAAGGTAAGAGAGGTGGAAAGAAATAGTTCCACAGACCATTGTTGTCTTAAACTACTTGCGCGTTCAAGAAAAAATATATACCTGTAGATACCAACGGTAAGAACCAACAAAATGTTTCGCAAATATTGTAGCCATTTTAAAACAGTTCACAACAAGAAAGCCCATGCTGCTTAGAGTCGAGATGTGCCGATTCAACTTTTAAAGTACACAAACTTTCCTGAAATTCAAGAAGCTCCTTGATTATGCGACGTCCCCTGGTATATCTCATAAGATCCCGTCATTCTTGACTTGTTTTTATTTGAGGCAGTTTATCTCAAAGCAACAGTTGAAGTACACTCGGCATCAACAGTATCATTCACGTAAAAATTAGGGAATGCAGAATACGTAAAGAGTTGGCCGATAAAATTTGATATTTACGTCTAATCCAGTGCTGCCATGTGTGCCCGAGTTACGGGGATCTAGACCGCCACTAAATGATGTCGCCAGGTCAGAACTTACGCGAGGAAGGTAATAGTTTAGCATATCAACAATATCGAAAGGACCAGTGACGGAACATTCAGTCAGATGGAAAACAGTGGAAAAGAAAAGTAGACTGTGGCTTTCTGGTAAGAATAATCACGGAATTCACTTGAAATGACTTACGAAAATAAAGGCAACACCCTAATGAAGATACAAGTACGAAGTCACGAAGATTGCACTCCGCAACCATGCTGGATCTAGCCTAAACGGGCGCCACGAACCTTCAGCCAAGTTAGGAGAGCACTCTGTCCAATCTGTCGCGTGGACTTCGAACTCTCCTGAAACTCCTCCTGCCTTCTATACAAGCGCGACTGCACTCCACGGCTGTCACGAGCAGATGGTTATAGGAGTAAAGAGGACGCGCTGTCAGATCTTGCGCTCTCTACCCGCTACTCCAGCGGTGACTCAATGTTTTCTCAGGTCTGGAGGAGAGACTCCAAGGCTGCATGAACCAACTGTCTCTCGCTATCCGCAAGAATACAGCTTGTGGTCCGCAAAGTCCCAGGGGCCGTCTTGACATCCAGTCCACTCTTGACTTGCAGCAAGTTTCAGATCTACCTAATATCATTAGGGCTGTTCCAGTCTCTGCTCCGATGTCTCCTTCTATCCCCATTCATCCAATGGACACTTGGCACCAGACCCACCAACGATATGAACTCAACAATTTAACGCTAACTTCTCTTCCCACCTTCAATCTCGTCACGTCGAAATTACAGTCCAGCACAAATACGCAGGCAGGATCATAAATGAAGTACAACACTTAGAACTGAAAGCACGTTTATTACGGGCACCAACATACAGCCAGAAGAGAACTGACATACTGAGTGGAGAGTGCAGCTACTTTCACAAACACCGAACATTCCAGAATGCTTGTGTTTATCCAGACTTTGAATATTCTAGATTATACAAACATACTTAAACAACCTTCCCAGAAAAGATAAATACTAACTGAAAACAACAAATAACTGGTGGTGGTCAAGTTTAATCTGGCGAGCCGCAGCACGCCAGCCAGCGATGCTAACCGCTACGGTCCACTCCATGCAACAAAGCTCGCGGCAATATTGCCCTTCATTTTTCCTGTAACTAACATCACTGCGAAGTTCTGATAGTTCGCCAAAATTGAAATACGGACCGATAATTGAATGCAAATTACATCACTGGCAGTTTCAATATGAACATATATCTGGTACTCGTGGAGTTAATACAGTGGAATACGAAGTACTCTGGATCAAATTATACTGCGACCATTCCAAATTTGGCTCCCAATGAAGCTAGGAGGTTGTTTTAAAAATTTCTTGTACCTTACTATAGATATTAGTACAATAAGACAGTTATTTAGCTATTACAGAGAAAAACACAGCTACTGATACGGCAATCCCTGCAAGCTCCCAGCATCCACACGCCCATTCGGTGGAGCATCGCCTCATGTATGTTCCATTATCTGCTTTAGCCTTTCAAACTGAACTGCAGAACATCAAACACTCCTGCTCCAGCAATGGCTCTAGCTCTGCAATGATTTGATAATATTCTAAGAAAAAAGAAAATGCATAAAATTACATCACTTCTGTAAGCTGGCCATCAACAATCACTTAGCAGTTACAGAGCCTGGTGAAAAATCCCATATACTGGGAGCATTTCAGAAACCTTGCAAAAAAGTTAAATTCGTGCATCTATTAAATAGTAAAGAGAAATTGCAACCCTTGGTACAGAGCGATGTACACTCCCGGAAATTGAAATAAGAACACCGTGAATTCATTGTCCCAGGAAGGGGAAACTTTACTGACACATTCCTGGGGTCAGATACACCACATGATCACACTGACAGAACCACAGGCACATAGACACAGGCAACAGAGCATGCACAATGTCGGCACTAGTACAGTGTATATTCACCTTTCGCAGCAATGCAGGCTGCTATTCTCCCATGGAGACGATCGTAGAGATGCTGGATGTAGTCCTGTGGAACGGCTTGCCATGCCATTTCCACCTGGCGCCTCAGTTGGACCAGCGTTCGTGCTGGACGTGCAGACCGCGTGAGACGACGCTTCATCCAGTCCCAAACATGCTCAATGGGGGACAGATCCGGAGATCTTGCTGGCCAGGGTAGTTGACTTACACCTTCTAGAGCACGTTGGGTGGCACGGGATACATGCGGACGTGCATTGTCCTGTTTGAACAGCAAGTTCCCTTGCCGGTCTAGGAATGGTAGAACGATGGGTTCGATGACGGTTTGGATGTACCGTGCACTATTCAGTGTCCCCTCGACGATCACCAGTGGTGTACGGCCAGTGTAGGAGATCGCTCCCCACACCATGATGCCGGGTGTTGGCCCTGTGTGCCTCGGTCGTATGCAGTCCTGATTGTGGCGCTCACCTGCACGGCGCCAAACACGCATACGACCATCATTGGCACCAAGGCAGAAGCGACTCTCATCGCTGAAGACGACACGTCTCCATTCGTCCCTCCATTCACGCCTGTCGCGACACCACTGGAGGCGGGCTGCACGATGTTGGGGTGTGAGCGGAAGACGGCCTAACGGTGTGCGGGACCGTAGCCCAGCTTCATGGAGACGGTTGCGAATGGTCCTCGCCGATACCCCAGGAGCAACAGTGTCCCTAATTTGCTGGGAAGTGGCGGTGCGGTCCCCTACGGCACTGCGTAGGATCCTACGGTCTTGGCGTGCATCCGTGCGTCGCTGCGGTCCGGTCCCAGGTCGACGGGCACGTGCACCTTCCGCCGACCACTGGCGACAACATCGATGTACTGTGGAGACCTCATGCCCCACGTGTTGAGCAATTCGGCGGTACGTCCACCCGGCCTCCCGCATGGCCACTATACGCCCTCGCTCAAAGTCCGTCAACTGCACATATGGTTCACGTCCACGCTGTCGCGGCATGCTACCAGTGTTAAAGACTGCGATGGAGCTCCGTATGCCACGGCAAACCGGCTGACACTGACGGCGGCGGTGCACAAATGCTGCGCAGCTAGCGCCATTCGACGGCCAACACCGCGGTTCCTGGTGTGTCCGCTGTGAAGTGCGTGTGATCATTGCTTGTACAGCCCTCTCGCAGTGTCCGGAGCAAGTATGGTGGGTCTGACACACCGGTGTCAATGTGTTCTTTTTTCAATTTCCAGGAATGTATATAAAATCCCTTGCAAGTAGTGTGAAAAATGTACGAGAACAACCATCTTTTAGCACAAAACCTTTCACGTGATGTAGAATGTGAAGTTTTACATGGAAATCAACAACACACGACACAGAATGCCAGCTTAGTATTAAATGATAAGACTTAATTTCCATTTTGCCCTTTGTTAATTTTTTTTTACAAATACTACATCCTGATTGTGAATTAATCTTCTATGTGACAAAAAAGTAATTTCTTCCCACGTAAACACCGTCATTTTCGTATCTTCTATACAAATAATATCTGTGCATGTCACACATCATGTTTCGCTGTGTTTGCAACATTCAATTGTCACTATTCAATTGTCACTTGAAGATGGTCTGAGAAGTCGAAAGCCGGCTCGTGAACAAATAAATATAATTTTGCAGACCATTTTAACATGATTCCCATATTGTCTAAATAATGTCACGAATATGTCATTAAGTTTCTTTGAATAAGTGTTGACCGTTCTTACCTTCCATCTTTTTTGATAAAAGCGGCGACAATAATGACGTACCTCGCACAAACGTGAAAAACTCTTAGTACAGCTGAAGAAAATATACTAGAATAGTTCATCTTGTTTATAAACGTATCATTTACTCAGACATAACAAACCGCAAAGGAAAGCAAAACATTACGCAGTCATGAAACATAACCGACTTAGGTTGTTCGTAAAAAAAAAAAAAAAATGGTTCAAATGGCTCTGAGCACTATGGGACTTAACATCTGTGGTCATCAGTCCCCTAGATCTTAGAACTACTTAAACCTAACTAACCTAAGGACATCACACACATCCATGCCCGATGCAGGATTCGAACCTGCGACCGTAGCAGGTTGTTCGTAAAACTTAGTTAGTAAATGAAATGCGTCTTTCACTCTGCAACAGAGTGTACGCTCTAATGAAACTTACCGAGAATTGAAAAATGTTCATCGGAGCTTTCCCTTTCGTGCGTAACGGTGCAGTAGTACGAGCTATCTGACACAGGTGGGAGGGGCTACATTCACTTGGGCTTCAATGGAATCTGTGGTAATAATCTATGGCACCATGACAGTGCATACAACGTTAACATGGAGGACTACCTGTTCTGTCCATGCTTAATGTCTTACCCGTGACGATTGCATCTTCCAGCGGGATAATTGTCCATGTAACATGGCCAGAATCGTGCTACAATGGTTTGAAGAGCATGACAGTAAACCCATGAGCCAATTCTCCTGAAGTGAACCCGATGGAATAAACCTAGGGTGCCATCGGACGCCACCTTCGCTTCGACAAATCACAACCCGCGGTTTATGGGAATTGTGAAACCAGTGCGTAGACGTCTGGCGTTACATATCTCCGGAAACCTAGTTCCGGACTTGTCGAATCCATGCCGCGCACAATCGCTGCTGTGCTGCGTTCCAAAGGTGGAACAATACACTGTTAAGCGGTGTTCACAATGTTTTGGCCCATACGTGTATTTTAGTCGACGGCCTACTATGCAACTGACAATCTCGTACGAATTTTCGACAACGGCTATATATAGTCCACAGCATCTTAACGAGGTAAAAATTACTTGAAAGTTACAAATACAGCCATTCCATTTCAGATACGTTCAAAACTCAATGTAAAATTACTGCAACCAAGTCGCGTACACATCGTCCGCTGACAATGAAAATTATGTGGTGTAACAATCACAAAATTTAATGTTTTTTCATCAGATATCTGCCTTATAAATAACTTGTGAGATATATATTTCAGATATGCAAGGTTTTATACATTGGAAGAGGAAAATTCACGTAGTACATATCGACGTAATACTACTTAGGCATGCAATTATTCCAAGCACACGCCAGATTTCCTGGCATTTACACATAGTGGGCAGGCCACTGTCAGTAAGAGGCGAACGGTTTAACAGGCAGAGAAGCGATATTGTGATTATATTAGGTAATATGATGACAGCTTTACTTCAGCAGAAACGAAATAACATGGGGGAGGCCAGCCTGTTTACAACTCGCTGAACCTGTCCTCTTTAAGACTACAGCTAAGTCGATGTCAGGCGAAACCGCTTCCATGTCGCGACAGTATAACAACAGAAATGTTCTCGTGAAGACATATTTATCAAAATTTCTGTAAAAAAAATATCACAGAAGAGGCGTCTCCTAATTCTGAGATAGCGAACTGACATATTTAGAAAGAAAAACAATACTTTCGTAGCGATTTGTTAGTGGTTCCGATTACGAGTTCCACTTCTTAGATGCGATGTAATTACTACACGAACAACAATTACTTAGTTAGTAAATTACTTTCACATTTCTGGTGGAGAGGCAAAACAGTGACGTGGAACGTGATGAACACTTACAAAAATTTATCTAAAACTTGTGTTCACGATTTTCTGTTGGTCCACTACCTTGACGATATGCGTTATTTTTTAAGTACAATGCTACACAGACTGCCTTTCTACAGATTAAACCAGATCGTTAGTTCTCGTTTCCCATTATCACAAAAAAACATCATGACTGTATTTATTATTGAAGTTTTGCTTAAACGTTGATGCCTTACAAAGGATTTCTCCCTAACAGGATTTTATGACTGATGAAAACAGCTGCATGTCGTGATAAAATATTTTAAGATTTAAGAATTTTGTAATGAGGTGAGTGAACGAATAAATGGATGTCGCAGTATAACAGCTCACGTCTAACCCAGATAATGATTTCTAACTGTGCCATTATTGAGCAGATGTAAAGAGAATGATTCATAGTTACTGAAGTTGTTAGTCATTCTTGTTACAGGGACATCTGAAATTGACATGTTCAATCTATATGGGGGAACTGCGCTAACTGGTGATGCAATTACATCAGTAAGGACGTTATACATCACAGCCTCACATTTGAAGGCCTTTATATTTTTTTGTTACTTGGAAGTGATTAAAGCTGCTGCTAATAGTGTATCCATTGTACTGCTATGCTTGTTCTCTAGCACACCTTAACCTAACCGCACGGCAACAGTTTCACAAATGTCACTCGTCTAATAGATGTCTAAACGTGCAGTTTAAAATATTTTATAAAAAATACGTGCATGTAATTAGAATTTCTAACGTTTACGGTGGATGTATTGCGAACAAAAGGTTAGTGCTATAACTTACAAATTCTATACAAAATTTCCCTACATGAAGCCATCTTGCGTTAACGCACCGAGAAGGCTCGCGCAGTGTTTCAGACAGTGGACTAGTATTCGGGACAGAGACGAAATGTTGACGCTTGCCTGAGGTGATTGTGTGAAAACCATGGAACACCTAATTGCAATGTCAGGGATGAGAGTGCCACTACTCCGAAATGCAAATTCAGAGCCTAAAATATTTATTTTTTACCAGATCGAATTCTTTCTATACTTTCCAGCAAGCGCACATACACTGCACATGCGTCGTATGATACATGCATGTACAAAGAAAGTTATATGTGTTGCAGGCTCTATGAATACATTTAAAGAAAGTATCCAGCCAAATTCTCTAAACCATGTTCGAAGACAGAAATTATGATGTTCTACGGGATTTTTAATTTAATTTTTTTAATATCCAGTAGTTTTATAATTTGCCTGTACCCCAGAAACTACTGCAGACTTGTTTCATAATTATTACTAAGAACGCCAGCACACTTTTTACAATCATTTCAGTGTGCAGCCGCGAACCCCATGTACGGATTCAGACACCACGGCTTCAAAATCTTTATGTTGAAAAAAATCATGTTTGTCGGCTACTGTAGCTACAGGTAGCACTTTAACCACCAGACGATAAGGTGTATTAAAGTGTGGTATTGCTTGCAGCAAAAGAACACCAAAAACGGTCTTTTCAGGTAACAAAGCAGTTAATTCCTAAAAGAAAGGTATATTGATCGTCAACAGCCTTTATGGATGGAAAATGATTAATGGCATAAAAAATTAAATTCTCCAGTGAAATATTGAAAGGCAGGGAACGTTCTTTTCGGTCCACTGAGGGTCACCCCCCCCTCTCCCTTCACAACTCTCCCTCTCCCTCCCTCCCTTCCTCTCTCTCTCTCTCCCTCTCCCTCTCCCTCTCCCTCTCTCTCTCTCTCTCTCTCTCTCTCTCTCTCTCTCTCTCCCCTGCTACAACTGAGCTGGGCACATAACGTGTAGAAACCCAAATCGACTACCAGGATGACTTCGTCTTGAAACATTTTCTACGTCACAGTTTTTGTGGGATTATACACAGTTTGTGACTAATACTTTTGGTACCATAAATGTTGGTTATTGAAAAATACAAAACGTTTCTCTGATTTCGTGTGATGCTATGTAATACTTTCATAAATAGTTTTCGTTGAGAGCAACCGCAGATGAACTAATCCGTCTTTCTGAAACAAATCGCTTTCAGCTGTATACGAACTTTTACTGGAACTCGACCAGTCTCACATCTTCAGGTCACGAAATCGATCGTGTTCCTGTTCAAATGGCTCTAACCACTATGGGACTTAACATCTAAGGTCATCAGTCCCCTAGACTTAGAACTACTTAAACCTAACTAATCTAAGGACAACACCCACATCCATGCACGAGGCAGGATTCGAACCTGCGACCGTAGCAGCAGCGCGGTTCCGGACTGAAGCGCCTAGAACCGCTCGGCCACAACAGCCGGCCGTGTTCCTGTAAAAGCTCGTGTACAGCTGTAAGAGGTTTATTTCAGAAACATTTTACTTTTATAATGATCTTCATCTACACAGATACTCCGCACACCACCGTACGGTGCGTGGTGGAGGGTACCCTGTACCACTACTTGTCATTTCCTTTCCTGTGCCATTCGCAAATAGAGCAAGAGAGAAACGACCGTATGTATGCCTCCGCATGAGCCCTAATTTCTCGTATCTTATCTACGTGGTCCTTACGCACATTGTGTGTTGGTGGTATTAGAACCGTTCGGCAGTTAGCTTCAAATGCCGTTTCTCTAAATTTTCTCAACACCGTTTCTCGAAAAGCACGTCACCCTCCCTCCAGGGATTTCCATTTGAGTTGCCGTAAGATCTACATGTTATTCAAATCTACCCGTAACGAATCTAGCAGACCGCTTCTGAACTGCTTCGATGTCTTCCTTCAATCTGACCTGATACGGATCTCAAACACTCGAACAGTACTCAAGAATAGGTCGCACCAGCATCCTGTATGCGGTCTCCTTTACAGGAGAAGCACTCTTTCCCAAAATTCTCCCAATAAAGAGACGCCGACCATTCGCCTTCCCTACCACAGTTCACATATGCTTGTTTGCTCTGCAACGTTACGCCCAGATATTTAAACGACTGGACTGCGTCGAGCAGAACACTAGTAATACTGTATCCGAACATTACACGTTTCCTTTTCTTACTCATCCGCATTAGCTTATATTCTTACACATTTACGGCTACCTGCCATTCAAAACACCAACTGGAAATTTTGTCTAAGTCGTCTTGTGTCTTCCTACGTTCACTAAACTTCGACATCTTACCGTACACCAAAGCATCATCAGCAAACAACAGCAGATTTCTGCCCACTCTGTCTGCCAATATATATATATAGAGAATAACAGATGTCCTATCACACTTCCCTGGGGCACTCCTGACGATACCACTGTCTTTGACGAGCACTCGCCGTAGATGACAACATACTGGTTTCTGTTACTTAAGAAGTCTTCGAGTCACTCGCATATCTGTGAATTTAATTCCAGATGCTCTAACCTCCGTTAAAAGCCAGCAATGGGGCACCATTAAACGTTGTATGCACATGGTCCATGGAAACATTCCATCACAATGATACTCAAATCAAGGTCAATAGCCGTAATCGGAGGTCAATAACTGCAAGTTCATCAGTAAATACGACCAAGGTGGAAAATAAATATATCTTTTCAAACTTACAAGTGAAGTACTCCACCTTCAACAGCCAACAACGAATTTAAGTGATTTTACGATACGGGAATGTGTATGTTCACCACCATCAAGGTCGTCAATCTATGAAATTCAGAAAGTGTGCATTCGATGTTTCCAGGTTATCGAATGTAACATCTATAAATGTGCATTGGTTTCCTCGCTAATGGCGCGCGGTTTCTACCATGTAAACGCTTCCCTTTCGTAACGAATGCCTTTGATTTCAAGACCTCCCTTAACATGAAACAGTAGTATTGAACTCGCAGTTCAGTTTGCCGTTAAGTCCGGGATCACGGGTGCTTCCCATATTCGACTATGTGTGTGAGGGGTAATATCTCAACCGCACTTTCCCTAGACGGTGGTAGGACCACTAACTGATCACTCGGCCACCAAGAAGGTCGGCTGAAGTAAGAAGTGTAGTGAAGAAATGTGGGTACGCAATACGGCTTGCTAGACTGCTCGCTACATGGGCACTGCTGCCCCCATAAAGGAACGGTGAGATGCACGACACACATCGCAACATGGTCTTTTGAGGGAACAAAGTTGCTATGCTGGTGCTCGTCTTAAAAATTTACTGTCTACTGTTGCAATTTTATAGCTAGAGTTTTACTTAAAGGTGAAATACTGAGTACTGTCAGCGAATGCAGCTTCAATTCGTGAGTGGCCACGACGTAAGGAGATGCATGCAATAAGTGTCATGTTTTTTGATGTCTGAGAATGTTTAAATTTAGTGATGTAGGCTGTAGCAGTGTTATATTCTTTAGTAGTAGAAGTGGAACATGATTTGAATCATGTTAGCTATTTAAATGGTGAAAAAGTCCAATAAATGTAAAGTAAAATTACGGCTACGACCTGCCGTTTAATGGTTTGGATATCCTCGATAGAAGCAATAAAGGAACCAACATTCCTTCTCAAACCCTGCATGAACTTCGCCGCCATCGAGAAGACAGTGGGAAGCTCACAAACTGATATTAACCATTAAAAGCGTTCACACTGGAAACTATTAGAAATAAGTCATGCGTCTCTACTATCTTTTTGTACATGAAATGAGCATTTCCCTCACCTCACGACTGACCTCTATCTTGGGAAGCTCTATATATGGATAAAAAATACATTCTCCTATATAAGGCTACGAGAAATGGTTTACAATGACAGATGCGAAAGGAGGAGCCTTTAGTCTCCAGTTGATTCATAACTTAGTATAGGCTTTAAATAATAATTGTGAGGAAGTTAGCTACACAAAAACAGACACAAAATGAGCCAGTTATTATGTGAAACAGTCGAGAAAGGACGACCCGTCTGTAGAGAGAAAAAATGCGTTGATTCTCAAACAGCAAAATTTACAACCTCTAATGTAAAAAACGGCGATGGCAGCAAGAGAAGAAATGATAATTAACTCCCGTAACGAAATAAATAGCTTAACACCCTCAAAAGCAGTCTATACCACGTATTTGCGTCCCTATGACGTCGTTGATCGCTCCGATAAGCTCTATTTGGGCGGATAGAAAGCTACTGAAAGCCCTAAGCTTGCCAGTGCGCAGGAATTTTGACAGGAACATGTGAAACACGTTCAGTAACTAAAAGCTGTTACGCTAACGGATAAATGCGCTATAAAGGAAAAAGACGGCTCCCTACCCGGGGTTTCCACGGAGCGTTTATAGCGACTACTGGTATGAAGCTGGGCTAGTTTCAAATCTGGAGCAGGTGCATTATAGAGGCACATTGACATCAAAAGTTAGTAGTTATCTACAAGCAAGAAGAACCTATCATTCGAATATCCAATATTATGCTAAAGACAAAGTGCAGACACTGGAGGAGGGTAATAAAAATGGTGGTAAGTAGATCTTTCATCAGTTACTCCAGACATACCGATCAAGGCATGGGATGAATCCCCTGTCAACTAGACGTATGACGTGTAGGAAATAAAGCTCACGTTTGTGATAATGTGTAGGACAAACTTTTTCGGGTTAATTTTTTATTTTATGAACCATTTAGCAGTACGAGTAATATTTGATAAATATAACATCCGTAACAACACGACATATTTTTAGAAACACCCACTATTTTAACACAACTGAAATATTCAACTTGACAACGCTAGGCAGCTGATATTTGCTGAAAAATGGTGATCAAATATTTTTATTAGGCGACTGCAGAGAGTCGTTAAATGTTTAAAGATACACATGACACGCAGCTCTATGAGTATTTACTTTACTACGACCGGTTTCGCTACGTTGACCATTATGGCAATAGAAAAATGCCACACGTCAATAATGCGGTGGAACAATATTGGAGTTCGAAGGCCTATTACATTTTAGTTCTGTGCATCTAGAAAATGAATTGCGTAATGCTCGCTTGAAGAATTCTGGCTTTGTATTCTTTTTTTTTTTTCATGGGGATCCACTTGCGGCTATTGGCTTTATTTTCCGTATGCATTACTATAAAATATAATAGGTTAGTTAACTCCAAAACGGTCTGATGCGCAAATGATGTATAACACTCTTACACCTTGATGATGTTCAATGCTGAAACCAGTCGTAAAAAAGTAAACACAAAACGCAATATACTGGGCTATAGTTGCGTGAAATTAAATGAAGTTTACTGTTGGCAAATGCAAGATGCGACTGGAGATAGACACATCAACTAAACAGCTAGACGTGAGTTATTTGAGGAATTGCGGAATATATTTATCAATATAATATTCATTTAAAACAATACCAAGTTTGGGCGTAAAAACATCGTTTCCCTCTTAGAAATGGATAACTCAGCAGTTTATGAAACTGTGTTCCATACAATGCGTTTTCTTTTATTTTCAACAAATGAAATGAAGAGATAGTTTGCTGCAATTATGCGAAGTGTATCTCTGATCATTGGTGCGAGGAAAAAAAGAGAGGACAATAAGCATCTAAATCATAAACATGGCTCAGTGACACAGTGTTCAAACGCTCAGTAGCTGCCCTAATTTTAGAGTGATGTCAGACAAGAATGTGACATCTTTCTGCTGCTTTTGTTATGCTCATTATTTGGATAAAGTGGTCATATCCAATGTTCAGTTAACAAACTTTAAAATGGCAAAGTATCTGACAACACTGCTGTGAGAAAATGATGATGAGAAGAAGAAGAAGGAGGAAGACGAGAAGAAGAATACCAATGGTACTAGATCCTTTCATTTTAACTGTAACTTTACACTGAAGAACACAGAAGGGTGACTGTACGGTCACATTATCCACAAATGGATGATCTGGCGGCGATAATAACTGCACTTTATGACGAACTTACCAGAGAGATCTCAAAGCAAAGCCGACCCCCTCCCCCTTCTCCTCTCCTCCCCCCCCCCCCTTCTCTCCCTCAAGGTACAATTAAGCAAATTATTCCGAATACGGATTATCGAATAATCTTATACACACAGCTGATAAATACAAGGAATATACAGGTAAAATATTAGGAACAGCCACTTTGGTTCATTTTTAAGCTCTGTATCAAGTAACATGAGCAAAAATTATGGAAGGAATAAATAAGGTAGCATGTAATACACAAAAAAGAAATTACATGACGCTGTTGGCAAAACCTATGTCAATTATAGCAGACGCCCATTAAGACACGCTCAGTGTTATTACGTGTTTAATTAGTCTAGCCACACGGAAGTTTAGACGGGCGACGCACGAACGCACACAGAGTCACTGCGGCGACCCCAATAACCCTCTCTCGATCAAATGAACTTACTTTCGTCTCTCTCAGAAAACCAATAGCAGCACCAGAGCGCGATCTGCCGAGCAAACCAAGCCGAGGCCGTAGAGACACGAAGGCAGACGCCACACACACACGTCTGCTGCACGGTAGATTTCCGCCGCCCTCGGGAAAAGAATCAGCCGAGACAATGGCGCAACCACATCAGAATCAGTAGGTTCAGAGAATCTGTGTTTATCACTGAGCATCACAGTAACAATGGCTGCAAACAGACCCTGACGACTAACATTCATGAGTTGGTATATGGGGTCAATGGTATTTTGGGTTCGTCATTGCAAAGTAACTGACAATTGTTATTCAGAAATGTACTACATCGTTTCGAGAGTTATGTACTGTACATAAATTAGTGCTTCGATTGATGCTAAGGAAGAAACACAAGGATAATAAGATCCAGTAACAATAATGCAACGAAAGATGAACATATTGTTTCGGTGGCTCGTTGCAGAATAATAATGCAATATGATGTATTCAACTTGTTACTCTAATTACCTTCATTTCTGCGAAAATACCTTCACATAAGGAAATAGCCGGTAGCATGAAATTACCAAAACATAACAGAAAATGGAGTAATGCAACTACCTTTAGATGCGAAAGTACTTAGATGAGATGGGCGCCGCTGCGAGAACAGATTAGCACTGCACTGCATTCAATGAACTCACAATGTGCACATTATCAACTCTTCATCATTAAATATATCTACACTGTTATGTATCCCTCTTAACTGGCAACTAACAGTACTAGGAAAATAAATCTAAGACAGAACCCAACAGTACTGAAAGCAAGTTTGACAAAGAAGAGCAAAGTGTGCATTACTGTTGTCAACAGAAAATAATGGCACAGAACGAACAAGTTTATTTACACAAAAGACGCACAGAGCATACTGTCGACATTCGCATTATTTTGTAGATTTTTCTGGAAGAAACAGATAGAAAGATAAAAGGAACTAAGAAATCAGACGAATTACAATTACTCTGCTACGAGCCACCAGGGGTTCATTCTAACAAAACACTCAGAAAAACATTCCTGAACCACTTCCGAAATGCTGTCGGTGGCATTCGGGTTCACCCTGTACATACCCTACGCAGAAAAGTTTGTAAGAGAGAGCACTTGGATTTTCCCTCGTCACTTGTTTGGCAAGAATGACGCGAACCACCATTACAAATCCACCAAAAGAGAAGAACGATAAAGAGTCGAAAGAGTAAATACAACAGTTTGCTGGTAGGAAAGAATGGAAGGACATCATCAAGCAACCATCCCAGCATTCATCTTAAACGATTTGCGTAAACCACGGAAAACCTATATCAGGATGACCGGACGGGGATTTCAGCCGCTGTACTCCACAATGCGAGACCGACATCTCACCAACGCGCCACTTAGCTCGGTAAGACCATTGGAAGCGGAGCCTTTCCCGTTACTCCCAGTAAGCCCCAGAATCCGCCTTAAGCTATTTAAGGAAACCACAGAAAATCTATCAAATCTGGATGGCCGGATGGAGATTAGAGTGTCAATTCTGCCGAATACTTGTCCAGTTTTTGTGCTTATTTGTCATTTCCCACTCATGGGAGTTCGGTGGCTGTTATAGAACGTTGTTCTCTTAAGCCTAATATCCCAGCTGGCTGGGAGGGTCCCAATTAGGAATACCTGGGAGTAATTTCCATTTCCGGTATTCACTTAACGACCAAGGCAAGCCTTCCGAAAACCTTGATCGGGACTAGCGGGACTGGATCCGATTTTAATTTGTTTTTACAACGATGTTGCCCACTGTCCCAGACAAAAATAAAAAAAGTGTGTGTGTGTGTGTGTGTGTGTGTGTGTGTGTGTGTGTGTGTGGGCGCGCGCGTGTGCGTGCGCGAGCGAGCGCGCGCGCGCGCCTTCGTGTGTGTCTGTGTGTCGAATGCCGCGACCACAGCCCCATCTCCTTCGGTAAGGTGCTGGAAAATAGCACGAAATGAGAAGAACACGAAATTGACGGAACTTATATTTTCTGCAGATTAAAAGTCAACAACACCTAGTGTACACACTAGCAATCAGGAAGAGTATTTCCCCATGAACATGAACTTGCACGCGCACTACTAAAAATGAAGAAATGAGTAAGTGCCAGGGAAGCAGGAAGAAACACGAGAGTAATCATTGGTGTTGCAATTGGACACCAAGGGCGGCAGAAACTGCGCGTGTGAAGCATTCCCATTCCGGCTAATAGCTCTACGGCCGAACAATCAATGTATTTCACTCACCAAATGACCTGTCATCTCGTATTATGCGAACGCAGCTGTAGGATATTTCATCCCACGCATGTCAAAACTCTAGGGGCTCTGAACACAGAAAACCACGTAAGCTCGTATGTCAACGGTGAAATGCAAATCCTGTGTGTTTGCACAGATAATGGAACGCCAATCACGCCAGCAATGGAATAGGCTTGTTGAAAAGACGCAGACTAGACGAGAACAGAAAAGAAATAACGCACGTATTTCAGCAGGAATACAGAATTTAAATAAACTTTGTGTCCAGGTATGCTTCGGACACGGTACTCACGTAGACTGTAAAAGCATCGGACTGCTGACAACAGTCTAAATAACTGTCGCAGATTTTGGTAGACCAACTTGGACTCAAATTGGAAAATATATACAACTGGCAACCGCAAAGGTATTTTAAAATACGAATAACATGTCTTCGATGAAGCTATAATGCTAAAGCAGTTTCATTTGTAGTCCCGAAAGACTATTACTGGAGAAATATTAAGGTGATTCTAAAATATGTTCACAGGGTCTCAGTTGTTTGC
The DNA here is from genome assembly GCF_021461395.2 of Schistocerca americana. Classification (NCBI taxonomy): domain Eukaryota; kingdom Metazoa; phylum Arthropoda; class Insecta; order Orthoptera; family Acrididae; genus Schistocerca; species Schistocerca americana. The sequence goes on along the minus strand of NC_060119.1, from coordinate 321,061,667 downwards.
TGGTTCGACGAAACAAAAATGTAGATACATATTTTTGCGAAAAAGAACTGTCAAAGTTTTCTTCGAGATCTAGTAATAAGAATAATTCTCTCAGAGCATAACAAATACAGACCTTCGTCAATAATTTAAAAAGTGAACAGTATACTGACTGAGAACAAACAAGAGTAAATATCTGAGTTGTTTCTACTAATATTTGATGTGTTTCTAACAATAACATATTTGGTAAATCGACTGTCTGTATTGTTAGGTGCATTTGGAGATCCGATTTTGACTACGTCTGCAGCTCCAGCACCTTGGAAAAGTGAGGTCTTCCGCATGCGGTTATGGCCACAGTTACAGTAACATATTTTCGTGACAACAAAAGAATCAAATAACCAGAGTGAGATGCAGCAATAATGTACAACAGCAAATAGAAAACCATAATGTACTATAATTTGGGGCGCTTCGTTAAAAGCTCCAAGGTGTAGATCCTCCATATAAGACGACCATAGTGACCTGGATGCTAGAAACTGGAAAAAATCGAAAATTTCGCCTTCATGGAAGACTGTCACGCGAAGTCTCCGTGACTCACTAGCACCTACACCAATGTTCTTGCTCCGAGGTCAAACGATTCGCCGCGAAAATGTTAACAAACGATCAAAGAAGAGCATAGGAAAAAAATCTGCACTAGTTTCGGAGAAATTCACATAAACTTTATGTAGTCTGAGTCGGAACTTCATTCTTCTTGACCTATGTCACTCTGTTACTGTTCAGGATGCAAAGTTCTGCTTTTTATGCGAACTTTTACTGAAACAGATATTAAGTGCTTGTGGTGGCGAAAGGGGACTTTATCTACGAAAGCAAAGAGAAAAGTTATATGCCTGGCACTAAGCCCTATGTCCCTACGGCCCGAAAGATCAGGTGTTTTCTCACTCGGTCGTGCAGAGTCAAACCGACACGTCAATTACTTTGCTTAAGAAGTGGGCTGTTTGCAGCAAGAGTAACACTGCCAAATTTCACTCGTCATCGTCATCGTCTTTTGGGCTCAGCAGTTGGCAACATGATATGGGGAACCATTGGGTATCCAACACGATCACGTCTGGTTCGCAAAGCCGGTAATTTGTACAGTAGCCGTTACATTTCTGATGTGTTACGGACAGTGGTTGAGTCCTGTCTCAGAAGTCTCTATGAAGTTACCTTTCGACAACAATACGCAATGCCGCTAGTCACTCGCGGTGTCGCGACCTACCTCGCTACAGAGGATATTTGACCGTCATCACAGCCAGCGCATTCTCCAAATCACTAGCTCATTAAAAACATCTGGTGATAGAGTCAGGAGAGTCTGGCCGACCACCCCTCCCCAGCCACGTCGGCCGATGAACTCTAGCAGAGAAATGAAGTCGCATAGACTAACGTATCAGCATCTGTCAACCAAATTCTGTTCGATCGACGTCCAGCCCGCTTTAGAACCTCTGTTGTTGCCAGAGAGGGCAGCTCTGTTCGCTCCCTATACACCCTAATATGCCAACGCCATACCGCAGTGGTAATACCAGTTCCCGTCGGATCACCAAAGTCAAGAGCTGTCGGGCTTGGATAGCACAAGGATGGGTGACCGTCAAGTCTGCTGAGCGCTGTTGGCAAGCGGGATGCACTCAGCCCTCGTGAGGCAAATTGATGATTCAATTGATTGAGAAGTAGCGGCTCCGGCCACGAAAACTGGCAATGACCCGGAGAGCGCTGTGCTGATCTCACGCCCCTCTATATCCGCATTCAGTGACGCCTTTAGGCTGAGGAAGACACGGTGGTCAGTACAGTTGGGTTTTCCGAGACCAGTTCGGACGGAGAGGAGAGAGAGAATATACTCTCATACACTACAAATGTAATCACGTATTCTTCCTAGTCGATTACATATTCACAATAAGTAAGATTTCGTTATCTGCAATGCTTCTTGCTACTGCAATTTTAATGGGCAACAGTGTTTTAAGTCAGAGGCTTTTCTTTCCATGCGCGCTAAAACCAATACTACGACAACATTTCAGGTGCGGAACCACTGGCTAGCACCAACTGCTTAGATTGCTACTTTGTCGCTGACATGAAGTGGTTGAGCAACATCTCACTCACAGTAACAATTGGTCATAAAGTCAACTGGATTTAAGTGAACTCGTAGCAAACCCAGTCGAGAATTTCATTCTTGCATTGACTTTTGTTTGCATTCAACAAATTTGGCGCGCAACTTCTCGTTGTTAATTCTTCACGTCAAATTTATGCCGATAGCTTCAGCTATTTCGCACTCCTTTCCCGTTGTTTTCATCTGTCGTTGCAGTATTGGTACTTTCTTCACGTAGATAATCTTCGAGAGATGCGCGACCACGTTTGAATGGAGTCAACGCACTTCTGAACTCTCGGAAAGGAAAGAGCAGACATCATATAAAATTTCACCTACTTCGGATATTCAATATATCTGATAAAGCAACCAAAATAAAAGAATTTTATGGAGGCACAGTTTTCAATTGGTCGGAACACCCATGTTACCACTATATTAAACAGTACGAACATAACTATTCTGATGATGAAGGTAACAATTAACTTTTCCTATATCATCTACCAGTATAACAGGACCCACATTTTATTGACATCAATGTCATATCTGTCCTACATAAAGAAAACTATGCACTCGAAACGGTAAATGATCAGCTCTGGAGTGATTTGTTCAGCGTCATCTTAAAGCACTGCTTCCTTGTTGGAAAACATCACCTCTCTCAAAGGCTGTAGCAGATAATTTATCTTTTTTGTTAACGTATGTAATTCGGTCTCTAAATATACAAGGCGAAAAGAATATCATTATGTCGTCATCTGTCCCGCCATACATATATCTTCATGCTTCGCAGGAAGAATCAAGAATACTGTATCAAAATTACTTTTGATAGGCTGCCATTTTGTGGGATACAATACCAAATTTTAACATCAATATTACATTACTGCCTGTCACTCACTAACAGTTCCCGTTTTACGTTCCGTGCTCCATCGTTCTGACTGTGAAGAGCTACGATTGTAGTGAAACGCCTATGTGGTAGCTTCTGTAGAACGTCACGATGCTCTGCAATGATCGATTAATTGAAGTCCGGGATTGTGTGGAGCGCAACGCAAAATATAATTACATAAGTGTTGTAAAAGATGCTGCCAGTGTAAATATGAATACTTCGTTTACAGACTGCTTCAACGATACCCAAAACTTGAAATATTTTTCTTTAAACGAGAAGTTGCCAGTGAGTTACTCAAAAGAACGCCATTGGTTCTCGAAACAACATGGATACATTCCTCCCACTGCTACAAATAACTTCACTGAATTCGCTGACTGACTGAAGCGTATACATGTCTCGAAACAGAAGTTGAGGCATCTAGAAATTAATAGTCTCACCTGGATAGCATAATCTAATTCCGATGTATTTCATAGCAATCATTTTTAACTTTATTCAAAACGGCGTATTTTGACTGCATTAAATATCTGCTTTAACATGCATACGCCAAATGTTAATCAAAATATATGGCCTTAATATTTGTCTTTCTGGAATACCTGGTAACAATAGGTTATATTTTCCTGAACAGACGCGAATAATGGTCAAGCAAAATATGAACTGATGACAGAATGACAAATAGAGCGTGAAATGAAATAACGAAGGCGGACGTGCTGACTCAAATGCAGTAATTAATTCTGTAAACTCGTAGTCTATGCAACATACTTCCTGAAGTCCTTGGCACATGTGATCCCTGTCGTAATAACACATTAAAAACCTGACAACTTCAATAGTATATTGAGTATTTGGACTAGGAATGTAACAGAGATGCTTAAAAGGAATTGAAGGCAGAATCTGAGGGAGCGGAATTGTTTTGTCGAAGTCAGAGGCAGTATCTACGTACTTATCATTTCTGAACATTGGCAGCACTGTGTGGAATAGTTACTGTATTTATTCATATAACATAATTATTCATCCAATTCACGGTTACAAGATACAAGGAAAATACGTTTATTTAAAACGGGGAATATGACGTTCCCATAACTGATATTCCGCATAACAAATCGCATTAAGCGTTGAATCAAGACCCACTCAGGGCGATTAAATGACTCTTGAAGAATAATCATCACATAAACCAATTTCTAAAAGTCTTTTGATTTGGGCTTGACACAGATCCCATTTCTAATTTCTCAAATGGTTCAAATGGCTCTGAGCACTATGGGACTTAACATATGAGGTCCCCTAGTGCCCTAGCACTTAGAACTACTTAAACATAACTAACCCAAGGACATCACACACATCCATGCTCGAGGCAGGATTCGAACCTGCGACAGTAGCGGTCGTGCGGTTCCAGACTGAAGGGCCAAGAACCGCTCGGCCACACCGACCGGCTCTAATTTCTCACCATATATTATTTCATGCATTTCTTTGCTTCCTGTAGTGCGCTGTAGGGGAGGATGGTAAAACAACACTTCAATCGCGTTTGAGATTCCTGCATTCTTCATATTCTACAGTGTGTAAAGATCTTAAAGGTCTTCTTAAAGAAACATTTTTCTCAAAGTTTTATACAATCGCATTACTTGCGTCGACTTCAGTGAAGTAGAGGGTGGCCCAGGGAATCGAACGACGAAATATTCGCCATATGCAGCAACAGACTCATTGTTTACACTAACAACTAAAAACGGCTGCTTCCCGTTGGTCACCCCGTAATTCCAAATCACACCTCTCTTGGGTTTCATTGCGATGGGTCTCCAGGACCCGAAGCGACTGATACTTGTAGATTGGCTCGCGCACGAAGCAACTGAATAATGCATGACGGACTGCCTTTAAAGACCGTTCAAACTGCTAACGGTCACCTGAACGCCAAATATTCTGACCCAGCGAGGAGGCGCAGTGGATAGCACACTGGACTCGCATTCGGGAGGACGACGGTTCAATCCCGCGTCCGGCCATCCTGATTTATGTTTTCCGTGATTTCCCTAAATTGCTCCTGGCAAATGCCGGGATGGTTCCTTTGAAAGGGCACGGCCGACTTCCTTCCCCGTCCTTCCCTAATCCGAAGAGACCGATGACCTCGCTGTCTGGTCTCCTCTCCCAAACAACCCAACCCAACCAAATATTCTGCTCTATTACAGAAGGCCCTTAGGAACCTCCACTAATACTCGTCGCAGTGAATATAGTTGACGTGATTTTCAAAGACATTCCATACGAAAAAGAGAGACAATACGAGGTGAAAAAAATGGAGTACTGTTCGCATTTGAAAAGCAAATTATGAGGATTATCACAACACCACATGAATTCCTAACTACTCTGCATTAAGTAATTTAAATATGTAATCGGAACTTCGAAACAAAAATGGGGATTCGGCAAAATTCCGGTCTAAGGATCCAAATTCACACACATTTGACGTAAAATAAACATATGAACAAAATGTCAACAAATAATGTTAAGAGCAAGGTAATAAACTTTACGCAAAAACCTACAAATACGAGGTCTAGTTAAAAGATAACCAGACAGATTTTTAACAAACAGCGTGGGCCTCAGTGTCAAACACTACGCTGCCGAGTCAAGTGACATCTCTGCAGTCTACCTCGCGACCCCCAGACGGGAAGTAGCCTTCTTTTTCGTCAGACCGTGTATCAGCAGCCCCTCGAAAAAATGTTTAATATTCTGAAAGAGCAACAGATTTATGCTAAAATTTTAATGGAACTTGGAAAGTTCGCCACAGATGGAAGGAAGGAATATTATTGTTTAACGTCCCGTCGACTTCGAGGAAACAAAGTCGAACTGTTTCAAGGATAGAGAAGGAAATCGGCCTTGCCCTTTCAAAGGAACCATACCGGCAATTGTCTGGAGCGATTTAGGGAAAGTACGGAAAATCTAAATATAGACAGCCGGGCGCAGATCTGGACCGTCGTGCCGGCCGAAGTGGCCGTGCGGTTAAAGGCGCTGCAGTCTGGAACCGCAAGCCCGCTACGGTCGCAGGTTCGAATCCTGCCTCGGGCATGGATGTTTGTGATGTCCTTAGGTTAGTTAGGTTTAACTAGTTCTAAGTTCTAGGGGACTAATGACCTCAGCAGTTGAGTCCCATAGTGCTCAGAGCCATTTGAACTAAATCTGGACCGTCGTCCTCCCGCATGCGAGTCCTGTGTGCTAACCACTGTTCCACTATGCTCGGTAGTCCTCCGCATAGAGTTTACAACAAGTGTACAGTAAGGAATGTCCTTGATGAACTGAAGTTTCTGAATCGCTTAAGCAGTTCCAAAATGGACGAGAAGAGATTGGAGATCAGTCACGTCCAGGGCGACCGTCAAAGTCAATAACGGACGAAAACAATGAGAAACCGCCGGTTGAGTATTCGCGCAGTTGTTGATATTGTAAGAACCGACAAAGAAACAGTTCGGCACATTTTACATCAACGCATTCACATAAGAAAAGTCTGTTCAGAAATGGTGCCGAAAAACTTACATCGCCTGAAAAAAAAAAAAAAGACCCCTCTCGAATTAACATTTGTACTGACACTCTGAAAAATATCAAACACGATCCTAAATTTGTAGTGGTTTTTAACTTCTCTTCCGGAATATAAGTGTCAATCAGTGCAGTGGATGAAGTCAATTCACCAAAAGTGAATAAGACTCGAATGTCAAAATCACAATTCAAAGCAACGATGATTGTAGTTTTCGAAAAACGTGGGACTATGAATTGAGTGCCTGAAGGTCGAATTGTAAATAATGAATATTGTCTTTAAGTACGACCCACGCTCCGTGAACGAGCAAGAAGAAAGCGACCCAAGTTGTAAAGAAGTAAGTCATGGATTATCCATCAAGACAACACCCTGGTCTATACTACATTGGTTGACATGTCATTTGTTACTAAGAGTGGGATTTCTGTGTTAAAGATCCACTCTACTCACCAGATCTTGCGCCATGGGACTTTTCTCTGTCTCTGAAATGAAATATGCACAGAAAGGAACGAGGTTTACGGCAGCTGAGCCGTGAAAGAAAAGACGGCACAAATCAGTAACATGCCTGGACAACGGAGACATGCTTTCAGGAGACAATTTCAGACACTGCTCAAAGCGGTGGAAAATTCGCATGGAGTCGTTTAAGGAGCGGTAGCGGGGGTGAATAATGCATAAAGAATGTCATTCCCCTAGGCCGGTTTTTAACCAAATCTCATACATTCTAAAAGCCACAGTTAACAGTATGCAAAGAATCCATTTTATGGAACACATACAACTAATAGTTACAAAGAGGCTAAAAGACAAAACTCATCATACCTGAAAAGAGCAACACGACGCTTAATACGTTTAAACAAAGGAAAAATACCTAAAACACTAATTTCATCAAATATACTGGATCGCAACACAACCAGAAATATCTCACTACAAGAGGTTCTAGAAATAAATAACGTCTAAGAGCATTAGGAAGAATAACGTAAGAAACAAGTCTGGAAGGTAACATGTGAAACTTATTCGAATTTTTTTAACACGATGGGACGATGCCACAAGTGTAAACATTTTCTGATTTGATAGGCCAACGAGTGTTTTTCTTTTTCTTTTCTTTTCTTTTTTTTTTGTTGCTTAGACCTAAGTGAGTTATTAGAGAGGAAGAAATAGTAGGAGTTAGGGAGTTTCAAACTGCTGAGTTCATATTGCTAAATACGTTCACGGAAAACATTGGCCCAGCACTTGCTATCCAATAAGAATGGAGTTTTGACACGCCAATAACTGCATATATCCGTACACGCTACTACTTAATTAATCGTGGACTTGGCGTTCTACTTCAGACCTACCATAATTGGTATTCGTACCACTAAATAAAATCAAAATAAATCACGTCAGACAGATGATATATTACATTCAGATGCGAACTTCAGTGATCTATGTTTACTCTATTTCGGCTTATATTTAGCGGTGTCGTGAAGTTTGCGCTGTTTGGCGGGGATATGAGGCTCTTGCTCTCAGTGACGCACGGGGGCGCTTTTACGAGCCAGCTGCGTTCGAGAAATTTCCAGGCGGGCGGCGCAGAAGTGTACCTGCAGCCTACGGACAGGAGGAGAGGAATAAATGTTGATAGGGAAAACGAAAATACACGCGACAATAGCAACGAGGACATCAATGTCGCGCATTATCGCATTATCCACGAGAACATGTTGAGTTACGTCTCACACGCCCAAACAAAGTAGTTAGTAAGCACGTGTGGTGTGGCGCCCAATAGAAACTTTCATGTAACAGCATTGCCAAAATTCAATGACGTATATAATTAATTCAAAGTGTATAATTAGTCTAGCGAAAAAATTGATTATTAATAAGTGCTAATACCTGCGTAATCATTTACTGGTATTCTCGAGACGGAAATTAGTGTTATTGGTTACGTACGGAAACATCTTTTGATGGCTCTAATTTTGATGTAACTCCTTTGAGTTTATAATAATTATGAATGTTCAGCATGGTAGTGGAGACCATTATGTAGGTTGCTTGGCAAGGACGACGACTCAATGAGGACATGGATTCCTCTGCTGGCAAGTATATGGCGGTTAGGATTATATAAGCAATGGTAACGTAGTAGAGCTGCAGACCTCCTCCTCATCACTCGTACTTTTTATGAACATCAGTTTCAAATGGCCGTAGAAAATAGTGTCAATTACGACAGTATTCTGTTTTATTGCTAAGCCTGAGACCTGAAACAGCACAATGAAAGGCTCCCTTCAGTCTCACGTTCGACCGTTTCCTGGGGCATCTAGCACATAACTGTCGCGTCGGGTAGTCAGTGTCCACCACAGGACGCCATATAAGTCTTGTATCGAGAAATCAAAGTCTCTAAAGTAGATCGCGAACTTCGCCGTTCGCGAGAGGTAAATTATGTTCTTAAATCAAGCGGTCTGAGTGTGAACCGTACACTCGCAGTCTGCAGTTATCTGTCGATATGCTACCGCCATCATAGTTCCACTGTCGTTACTAATGGCTTTACGCTCTCTTTCTCGCTCGTCTCAACGTCAAACTATCTTTCTAAATATCAGAAAATATTCATTTCGTGCACTTTTCTAGCTTTATATCTTTGTTACCATTGAAAACTGATAATCAGTACTAGTGCGCTCTTTCACTGTACAAAATATTTGTTGCTTGACTGCAGTACGACCCTTCATTCTCTTCATTAACCATACTACTCAGAGCAAAAATTCACGACTCGATTCACGCTCTTAAATAGAATCCAGTACAATGCTTTCATGGCTACTCGAAATGGAATCTTTTTCCTTGGGTTCTACTTGTTGTAGGAACTGGCAGACAATGTAGCTGTAGTGCCACTCAGACTATTACTGATTGCTAGTGGATTTTTCAAGTGAGATTCTATAAATGTTTGTATGAAACTGACTTCAAATTGGGTTCAGTGTTGGTTAGTATTAACGCTTAATCATTGAGTGTGTCAACAGGATCGATTTTACATTGTGTTCAAGAAGTTCCACATGAAGGAGAAAAGTAATATAGGTCAGGGATAAGGATCTGAAGAAAAATCGTGAGGAGACATTGGATAGATAGATAGATAGATAGATAGAGAGAGAGGGAGATAGGGGAGGGGGGTTGCTAAACGAGAATCTCTATATATAAAAGGCAATGTCCTGACTGACTCACTCATCATCGACCAACCCAAACAGCTAAGGACAGAAACTTGAAATTTGGAGAAGAAGAGATTTTTCGAAATTCCAACCCTAAGGAGCTGAAATGGGTAAGAAGGGTATTTTTGAAAAATGTCGCTATTAACGCAATCTTGAAGATAGACCTACGAACATTGGTGTTTGGTTTTTCGGTCAGAAAAATAATAAATAGGTCTTACAGCATTTTTGGAAAATTAATCCTATGGGGCTGAAATAGTGGGTGAAAGCTTTTTTTGAAAATATATCATTATTAATGAACTACTAAAGTATTTAAAGCTATAGCAAACAAAAAGATACGTGTTTCAGTTTTTTTTAATTGAACCCCTAAGTGGGTGAAACAGGGAATGAGATATTTTACGAAAATATTTTATTGTGAAAGCATTTTTATAGGTAAATCTACGAAAACTTAAAATTGGCTTCTCAGTTAGAAATAAAGAAATACCTGTTTCAGTGTATTAGCAGCTCCAAGGAGGTGAAATAGGGGATGAGATTTTTTTATGAGAATATTTGATTAAGAAAGTATTTTTAAAGCTAAATTTATGAAAATTTAAGTTTGGTCTCTCAGTTAGAAATAAAAAATACGTGTGTTACTGTTTTTGGAAATTCAACCCTTTGGTACTGAAACGGGGGATGAAACTTTTTATGGAAATATTTTTTCGTGCATCCATTTTTAAGCTAAAGCTATTAAAGTTTGTATTTGGCTTCTCTGTTAGGAATCAAAAGTTGGCTTGTTACTCTATGGAAATTCGACCCCTAAGGGGCTGAAACAGGGTCAGACTGATTCACTGACTCATCATGATCCAGTCCAAACCGCTACGGAAAGAAACTTCAAGTTTGACGAGGGTGTGGATCATATACTGAAGGCATCGTTTAAGAAGGGGTTGTCGAAATTCCACTCCTAAGGGGGTTAAATAGGGGATGAAACGCTTTTTGAAAGCATGTCACTGTATTTGAATTTTGAAGCGAGAACTTCGAAAACTGGTATTTGATTTCTCAGTCAGAAAATAAAAAATGCAAGTTTCAGCATTTTTGAAAATTCAACCACTACGGCAGTAAAATAGTGGGTAAAAGTTTTTTTAAAAAAAAAAAAATCACTAAAGAACTAATACAGGATTTTTAAGGCTACATCTACGACAAAAGAACTAACCCTGCCCCAGGCATAAATAAAGAACAGCAGTCGCCAGAACTCCGGGTACAGTTTTCGTAGCCTTCTCGCAACATGCGATACATTTCTTGCCGCGACACACGCGAACAGCAAGATGGTGTAATGTTTTTCATCATAAAGGAAGGGCGGAAGTTTTGTTTTTCTGTGTATAGAATTAGCTGCAAGCCACCCAACGAACGTGAGTACACGACAAACGAAGAAATAGCCTAGTACACACCAAAACCGGATCCACAACACTACCGCAACCCCAAATTTAAAACGCTTACGTATGTAAGTTCACGTTTTCGTATTTGTTTTACAAAAAGCCGCTCACAGAGTTGCAGAAGACGTGATGTATGCCGAGAAAAACGGAAATAGAAAAAGCACTGAAAACATGCTGCAAACAGGGACAACAAATCTTAAAACCATGTTGTAACGTACAATAAATAAGGTAGTATGAAAGTAATAGGTAAATAAATAACAGTGTTTTGCATCAAGGCGGATTCACAATTCCCATATTGTTGTTTTACTATGTAAACACGGACCAAATGGAAGTGTTCCAAGACAAAGTTATTGCTCCTATATACAGTCTGTATATACGGGTTGCTAAATTGAAGTACGCTCGCTGTGTAAACGCCGTAATTTGAGCGCCGCTGGTAGTGAGAGTGAGCAAACAAAATCGCCTGTATTGACATCCCATACGCCGATACAGGTCAATCCTTCGTCAGAAACGAAGAGATAACTTCTAATTTAACACAGAAAACAGGAGAAAACCTCGGGAAGAAATAACACAGACAACCCAAATTGTGATAAAAGTCGAAACGCTACAGCAAGTGGTCACAGCTGATTTTGGAACAACCGAACTATTGGATGAGGTCAAGAAAATTTGCGTAACTTCGGAGGCGCGTAACGACGCTACCGAAGTTGGAATCACCTAATGCCGAAAAAAGAGAAATATAAAGCCAAGAATTTATGTTGCTAGAACCTAAATGAAAAAGAGGACATTGAGACAAAAATAATTACAGAAGACAGACAGAGGGATTGCAATAAAGAAGTGGATTACAAAATAATAGTACAGTAGGAACTGTTGTAAATAAAGGCACCGGATAGTTTGTAGGTAAGGAACATATTTGAACCAAACGGAAATAAAATATTTTTTCGCACAGCATTTACATGGAACAGAAAGGGAAAATGTCGTAGAATTATCTGTAGACAAGTGGGAAAGTAATACGGAAAATTCTGCGTCAAACAGACCGAAGGACGGTCGTGAAGGTCCAAATCGAGTACAGGGGCCTCAGATGTACGAAAACTGTCGCACCACCTTACGTAGGGGTTTATGTGGAAATGGAGTACCACATTTTTGTTGTATTATATTAATTGTGTATTAATGTATGAATTTTGTCACAGTGTTGTAAGGTTTTTTGATGTAAAAGAAAAACCATAACAAGTAAAGGTGATCCGGGGTATGCGCCTGGACACAAGAAGATGATAGGCTGAACTGGGAGAATCGGAAAGATAGACCATAGACTTTAGAGAAGCTGGTCGCATCGAGCCGTTTTTTGCAGTGACGTATTGTGCGTGAGGTAGAATAATGCTGCTCTGTTGCTTCTCTATAGTTCGTTCACAAGGTGGAATAGTCGTAGTTGTTAGCTTTGATTTGGCTAGGAGTTATCATCTAATGGTTATAGGGAAGCATTTCAATTGGGATAATATTACATGGAGACTGCTATCGTTGTCTATGCGGTCAAATCTAGGTTTTGATCGGGTTCAGCATATATTTTTCCATTGTGATTCGAAAGTCCTGACAAATAATTTATGGTTGGCGGGTCAGTATGGAAAGTGCGTCTGGAACAATGCGACAGGAAAAATAATTTTTAATGCTAATTGTACCCAATGCTATCCGAAAAGATATTTTCCCATGAACGGTAAATGTAAATGTCGTGTGACCAGGACCTCCCGTCGGGTAGACCGTTCGACGGGCGAAAGTCGTTTAAGCGGAGAAATATGTTTGTAGTGAAATGGATAATATGTAAATATATCGAATAATTCCTGACGTTAACTGCCTGCGAGATACAGAGAGCCCGACATAAAAAGCAACTTTATCTAAGCTGTGGCACTGTAAATTCTTGAACTGCAGGTAACAGGAACAGCATTATTCTCCACTTAAAAACATATTAACAAGAGTTTCTACAAACTGATGTAACTAGTTTTTAATTACTAGTAGCATAAAAATAGGAGATCCACAGTAAATAAAAATTAGATACAAAAATTACTGACATACTTTTTCATTTGGCAATTGGAGATTTGGTGTGTGTGTTTATCAAAAGTTTAATTCACTTTCACACGACCAGTAACGAAAAACAGACAGATGGTTTGTGGTGTCACCGCCAGACACCACACTTGTTAGGTGGTAGCCTTTAAATCGGCCGCGGTCCGTTAGTATACGTCGGACCCGCGTGTCGCCACTATCAGGGATTGCAGACCGAGCGCCGCCACACGGCAGGTCTAGAGAGACTTCCTAGCACTCGACCCAGTTGTACAGCCGACTTTGCTAGCGATGGTTCACTGACAAAATACGCTCTCATTTGCCGAGACGATAGTTAGCATAGCCTTCAGCTACGTCATTTGCTACGATCTAGCAAGGCGCCATTATCAGTTGCTATTGATCTTGTGATGCATGTACCGTCAGACCGACGTTCACCATTAATGGATAAAAGTTAAGTATTCCACCAGCTACGTCCGTTTTTTCTAAAGTCTAATTTCCTTGTCCTGTTCCAGACCTCAAGCCAGCCTGCGTGAGCTAAAACGCGTGCCCTTCGGCTTCCTCTAGTATTCCTGGGTTGGCTCTCCTGCCAAGCCACAACATGGTTACTTTCATTAAAGAGTAATGCATCAATAATCGTTAATTAACACTTCGGTTCGTCAGTAAATACGGAATTTAAAAATGTGAAAAAGTTCCTACAAGTGTGATACGAACAGGGAACTTTACGATAACAACACTGTTCCGCTACGCACTCAGCTGCCAGCGAATACGCTAACAGCCCCTACAAATTTTGTAGTTAAGAGCGCTCGGAAATTTTCAAATGTGCGAAGGCGGGTTTTTCAAGTTTTTTTTTTTTTTTTTTTTTTACAATTACATCGTATTCCTTTCGGAAACTGACTCCTGTGCTCTGACGTCGAAATCCTGTAAGTGTGAAGAAAATCGAAGAGGACAAGGCAGTGCGTAATGTTCCATTACTTGTTTTATTTGACGCTGCTGTCGGTTGAAAAAGATATACGTGGAGACAGGCCACCCCGACGGAAGCAATTAAACCAAGATTGCGAGGATGTCAGCTGGATGAAAAACAAGAAAGATAATCGTCAAGGAGTGAATGTGAAAAAAACAACAGAACAGTGCCCAAACACGACGCGAACATCGCTACGACAGCGAGCAAAGAACTAAAAACGTAGAAACGATGAATTAGACTACGAGTACAGCAACCAATATTCGCCAGTGACGTCACCAAGTCCGGACATGAATCGAATCAAGGAGATTTCAATGCGGAAAATACAGACAATGAGGAAGAATAAACAACAGAAGCTAGAGAGAGGGTAATACGACGAGGAAGAAGAGGAAATAAATTTGAAGAAATCGGTAAACAGAGTCCTTAGTAGGTAATAGGGAATATACACTCCTGGAAATTGAAATAAGAACACCGTGAATTCATTGTCCCAGGAAGGGGAAACTTTATTGACACATTCCTGGGGTCAGATACATCACATGATCACACTGACAGACCCACAGGCACATAGACACAGGCAACAGAGCATGCACAATGTCGGCACTAGTACAGTGTATATCCACCTTTCGCAGCAATGCAGGCTGCTATTCTCCCATGGAGACGATCGTAGAGATGCTGGATGTAGTCCTGTGGAACGGCTTGCCATGCCATTTCCACCTGGCGCCTCAGTTGGACCAGCGTTCGTGCTGGACGTTCAGACCGCGTGAGACGACGCTTCATCCAGTCCCAAACATGCTCAATGGGGGACAGATCCGGAGATCTTGCTGGCCAGGGTAGTTGACTTACACCTTCTAGAGCACGTTGGGTGGCACGGGATACATGCGGACGTGCATTGTCCTGTTGGAACAGCAAGTTCCCTTGCCGGTCTAAGAATGGTAGAACGATGGGTTCGATGACGGTTTGGATGTACCGTGCACTATTCAGTGTCCCCTCGACGATCACCAGTGGTGTACGGCCAGTGTAGGAGATCGCTCCCCACACCATGATGCCGGGTGTTGGCCCTGTGTGCCTCGGTCGTATGCAGCCCTGATTGTGGCGCTCACCTGCACGGCGCCAAACACGCATACGACCATCATTGGCACCAAGCCAGAAGCGACTCTCATCGCTGAAGACGACACGTCTCCATTCGTCCCTCCATTCACGCCTGTCGCGACACCACTGGAGGCGGGCTGCACGATGTTGGGGCGTGAGCGGAAGACGGCCTAACGGTGTGCGGGACCGTAGCCCAGCTTCATGGAGACGGTTGCGAATGGTCCTCGCCGATACCCCAGGAGCAACAGTGTCCCTAATTTGCTGGGAAGTGGCGGTGCGGTCCCCTACGGCACTGCGTAGGATCCTACGGTCTTGGCGTGCATCCGTGCGTCGCTGCGGTCCGGTCCCAGGTCGACGGGCACGTGCACCTTCCGCCGACCACTGGCGACAACATCGATGTACTGTGGAGACCTCATGCCCCACGTGTTGAGCAATTCGGCGGTACGTCCACCCGGCCTCCCGCATGCCCACTATACGCCCTCGCTCAAAGTCCGTCAACTGCACATACGGTTCACGTCCACGCTGTCGCGGCATGCTACCAGTGTTAAAGACTGCGATGGAGCTCCGTATGCCACGGCAAACCGGCTGACACTGACGGCGGCGGTGCACAAATGCTGCGCAGCTAGCGCCATTCGACGGCCAACACCGCGGTTCCTGGTGTGTCCGCTGTGAAGTGCGTGTGATCATTGCTTGTACAGCCCTCTCGCAGTGTCCGGAGCAAGTATGGTGGGTCTGACACACCGGTGTCAATGTGTTCTTTTTTCCATTTCCAGGAGTGTATATCGAAGTTTGTCCTGTAAATATCGATTCTTTTGCTGCAACTATCTTGCATCGCATCTGCTAGTTACCGACAACAACAGCAAAGAAGCAACAATTCTTGAAACCTGGTATGTGTTCTCATTTTAAAATTTTTTAGAAAATAGGCCAAGAAAGGTCCCCTTCCTAACTTCTATTCAGAAAATATCAGCATTCTAAATGTACCGATTTTTCGCATGACCAGCGCTCTTCCTCACTGTTACTAAAGATGTTACTAAAGTCATTCCATTTGAATTAATTAATGAAAATTTTAATTTCGCTGATGAAATGTTTGTTGAGCATAATGATCATTGCATTAGAGAAACTAATATTATTGCTTCATTTAAAACGAATTCTGAATTTGGTAGTCCAGTAATTTATGAAAGAAATACCCTATAAACATTCCAATTTTTGGTACTATTCAGAATTTAGAAATAACTATACTCATGAAAATGATAATTTAATGCACTTTAATGGTTATTTTGTTACAGTTGTTTTAGAAATGAATTAATAATGTTTACCTTAATAAATTAGGAGCCAAATCGTAAGTTATCAATTTTACCCATTTCCTGTAAGTGAGAGAACAAACAGTAATTTAAATCTTCCTTAGAAGGAAACAAATCAACATTAATATTGGTGATGGTTGGCTTCATCTTAATTGTTCACTACTTTATATTACTTTTGATGTTATTCACATAGATGGAAATGATTTTGCTATATATAATGGTAAATCAAATATTAAACTAATTGATAATTAAGTGATAAAATTCCTTGATGTTATTACAATTAAAAAAGGAAATAATATTTTATCTAGAATCGATCATATTTCATTTGTTCTCCAACTCTTATTCAGTTAGCTTCTTCCCTATCAAATATTGAATGACATAGTCTTAACAATGGAAAATTAAAACTCAACAAAATGAAATTCTTTAGAGTTGTTTGGAATATTTTTAAAGACTATAAAGATAAGTGTAATTTTTATTTGGAGTTCGAGAAAAGATTAAGAAGATTCAATTCCTTGTTGGACCACAGAAAATGATAATTCTACACTTCCAAAAGAAAGTAAAATTGTTCTAAAAGTACGGAAATTTGTGTTCCTGTTGTTAAATATGAACCAGAATATTCACTTGAATTAGAACAAAAAGACTTAAAAACCCAGAATTTGCAATTTCTTTCTTTGACTCCAAACAATTGAATTCGATAGTTTACAGGGCAAAAGGAATTTTGAACTAGATTTTACTAATTATTATAATTCTACATAATTTGATATGTCTTTAATTTCTTTGCTTCCCATAATAATCGAAAAAATATTCACTTACCTGATTGTTCTTCATTCAATCATGTTAAATTACAAAATATCTATGTTAAAGATGGAAGAAATGAAGTCTTTTCTCATGAGTTAGGGAATCTTAATTCATCAAATAACTTCTTAAAAGGTTATGATTATTTCAGAGATTTTAACAGAATTAAATAATGATATAAATGTAAGTACATTCAATTTTATTCAAAGTTATCCTATTTATGTAATTAATATGTCTAGAAGACACTGTTTTAACTGCTCAAACACCAACAATGAAATTATGTACATTCTTTAACAAATGATTCCAAATTATAGAATTTCTATGTTTTTATGTACAGTAAAAAGAATTTAACTTATGATTCACAACAAAGAATGCTTAACAAAAATTTCTAATTACATAAATGAATAAATAATTAGAAAAAATTAAAGAACTTTTAACTTCATCTTTTCATTCCCTTTTGAAATATTTTCAGAAATCTAGAGAAGATAAAAACCGAAAAATTATGTATTTCAAAAATTAAAATATTTTCCAAACATTAGGAAAGTGTTTTAATTTTTGAATCCTTAAATTTTTTCTGTACAAATAAAAATAAATACGAACGATAGCATTGGAAATCTGTTAACTGAACATAACAATTATAGTAATGGTTGTTCAGAAGAGTTCACAAAATAATAAGAACTTAAAAAACATATATCTTTTGTTAATTCAAAGGCTGAAATTTTACGAACTAAATCTGGTGATAAAGTTTTCTTACTTTTAGATGATAAATATAAAATTACTCTTCCTGATCATTATACTAAAACCTTTAGAAATGATGATGATAAATTAGATAAAGTTATTGGATTACATTTTATTAGTCCACGTAAAAAACAAAACAAAAATAGTAGCATTGTGTCGAATTTGAATAAAGTTTTAAAAAGTTTTGTATTTTTTAATTAAATTAAAAATTTGCTTTAGTACAATTTTCTAAGTATTTTTAAATAGCTCATCTTTGTTCTTCAATTTGTTTTTGTCGAATTTATATAGAATTTGCTTGGGAAATACTGCAAAATTAGAATTTTGGTTTCTATCCTGGAATTTTTAATGCAAAACGCTCTTTGTCCCAGAACTCTCATAAATATACTACTCCCGCTGTGGGTGAAGAGACTTTTCGATCGCCAAATGCAGATGTGTCCCCAAACGAGTCATTTTACTTACTGATGAACCCGTCCAAATGAAAGTAGGCTTTGTCGCTAAACAAAACCATATTCACATTAAACACGTGGACGTCCAACATTGCCAATACTGTCATCACGAATACTATCCATTTTCTCAAACTTGCAAATCAATTTCTTGATTTAATTCTTCATGCTTTCCCGGCGATCTAATGACATCTTGGGTTGTTGGATGTTCTGCCGGATATCAGCATCGTACCTGCTCGTTACCTTCATCAGGTGCGACCTGAGACTACTCCTCGAGTGGACCTGGTCCAGTATTTATCCCTGTGGCCTTCCCCCTTCACCTGGCGCTCCTCCTGCGGTCAGTGCCCGCTCGCTGCCATTTTCTGGAGCATTACCGTTCCCTTTTCCGTCCGCTGCAGTCCTTCGTGTTCTCTTTGCGGTCCGCGCCCGCCACACGCGTTCCTGGGTGTTCCATCTTCGGTCTGGTGAGTTTGGAATCCTGGATGTGGTACCAGGCATTCCTCCTGTGGTCCTCTCCCGCTCACTGTGATCGGCTGGAGCGTTGCCGTTCCATTTTCGGTCCGCTGCAGTTCTAGATGTTCCCTCTGTGGTCCGCGCCCGTCAGTCCCGACCTTGAACGTTCCGTCTTCGGTCTGGTGCGCCTGGAACTCTGTATGGGGATCGTTCTCCATGTCCACGCCTTCAGTTGTTCTATTTATGGAGTGCTGCAGCTGTCCCCCGTTGCTTCTTCAGCAATTCCAGAGCAGGATCCCAGGCTCTACTTAGCTGGTACCCCATGTCACGGTTCATGAGATTATCGGCCACTTTTATCTCTATTGACTCCCTTATACACTGTCCCAAAATCTGGGCATCTGTGCTAGAAACTTGGTTTCTTCATAATTCATAGCATGACCTAGTTCTAGGCAGTGTTCAGCCATTGCTCGCGCAGTAGGCCTTCACGAGAGCTTATACGTTCAGGCAAGCTGTACCGTGACATTGTGACGAACAAATGACCGACAACAAGGTTCGTCCGCATCTGCATACTAATTTTCATCGTGCCCCGCCGTCAACCGTGCTATTTTGATAGTCCTAACGCAAATCGTTCAAAAGTTATGACGATTTTACTTCATATAGGTCAACAATTGCCACACTGTATAATCAAAATAGATTATTCTGTAAAACTGGAATCTCTTGAGTGCGGCTGTGAATATCTGAGATGTTGACGCAATACTGTAATGGGGATATGTTTGCTTGGGCAACGGGCCACTGTTTGTTAGCTTTGGGGTGGTTCCCAAAATTCGAAAAAATAGAAAATTTCTAGCGAGGGGTATACTGTATGAGGATACGAAGTCTAATTATCATCTTCTTTCTTCGAGATTTACGTTCTTCTGGTGGGAGTTGATTCTCGTATGCTCCGTTGCTTGCACAGACTCGTTCTGTCGGCTGCCCTCGAGAAATTTTTAGGTGGGCGAGCCAGCTGACCTGGCAAGTCTGGAATATCCTGAGCAAACGAGCCGAGAATTTTCCGCCACTAGGACAGCACTGTGGCGGTTTCAGAAATACATCGGGGCTGGATTTTTAAAGGAGCTGCGCTGAAGCGCCTGGCTGGCATTTTGCGCTGGGGACCGCGAAATAATGTTTAATCGTGGTGCTTGCGATGGGAAGGCGTAAATACTATTTATTACCACAAAAAGAGTGCCCTCAAAATCACGGGAGAGAATTTTCAGTTACGAAAAGACAAGAGTACAAATTAATAAGAAGGTAAGTGGAATTTTGCTGTAACTACTTTGCCAGTATGTAACGGCCCACTGGGTAACGCGAGGTCGACTTATACGAGAGAATTTCAAAAAGTAAGTTATACATTGTCGGGTCAAGCCAAATAACTTTTATCGGATGCTGCACTGTGCTTCAAACTGACACAGATATATAACACTATTTTTCAACATAGTACAAAAAGTCTGTTAGAAAACGGTCGGAACGTTCTACCAATTGTTCAGTTCCTCGACGATAGAAATCCGCTCCTTGGTCACAGAGCAATTGCGAAACGCTCTGTGAACGTCCTCACCGTTGGAAAATCTCTTTCTCTCCAACGTTCTTTCAGCTTATCTAAGAAGGAAATCGCATGGTGCAACATTTGGACTGTGCGGAGGATCAGTATCATCCACGTTTGTTGGCATCATTTCTCAACGACTCGACGCGACATTGCATCGCGAGAATTTCAGATGAATCTGTGTGCAATTTATGCATTTTGCCCGCAAGAATCGAACTGTCCCGCGTGCTTCAGCTTTGGAGCCTGCGTCCAGCTGCTGCTTCACTCGCACACTGTGATACACCTGTTGTTCGTACCGCAGCAGAACTGTATCTGCAGGAAAGCCGTAACATGTATTCTCTTCTGATAATATGGCACTCTTACAGTGTAATGGTCTTAGCATAGGACGATATGTGTAGCTTATTTTCTGAAGTCTCTACGTAATACTTCTATAATATACAGTGTCCGCATGCTATTCATGTGTGTTACGCCTAATCAAGACATTTATTTAAACTCTAATGGAAAACTGCAAACAATTATATACCATCAGAGTGGTTAAACAGTCCAACGAGCAGACTAGGAAAATCGTTTAGCAATATGCACACAAGAGCTTTATTCACGTAGTATGGGCATTACAAACTGGCATAAAAGGGTGCAAAAGCGACGGCGTAAATGAAATACATCAGTCTGTAACTCTGCCACGTCCTACAGGGAACAATTTGTTATTCGAGCATTTGGTAAGCCTCGACTCTGCCTCCGGTCACAAGGGCGCGTGGAACGAAAATTAACGAGCTTAATAATCAAACAGTAGCGTGGAAAATTAGTCACACGCACACGCACACGCACACGCACACGCACACGCGCGCGCACACACACACACACACACACACACGAAAACGAAAATTCGCTGAACAATCTCCATTACATAGATCGCATTAAAATTTTGATTTCATTCGTCTCGCCTCTGTCATAGTTACAAGTCAACAATGGGAACGACGCAGAAACTTTGTGCTTCAGCAATGGCTTATTTTGTTCAGAATCAAGCAACTGGGCAGTGAGCTTAGGAAACGTCGGAAATAATACTGCTTGACAAGTGAAAAAGCACAACACTGGACTTTGTCGAATACCTGCGACATTTCTGCTCCCATTTTAAATAGCAATCCATATTTAACAGAATTTTTCCGCCCCCAATCGAAAAATGATCCTGTTACGGGTTTTGAGTATGAGGGCTATCTGAAAATGTACAACACTGCCCTACAAATGACTGTTGCACTACGAATGATGAACACTTTGACTGTATAGCTGAGGAGCCATCTTTCTATGACCACCGTCACCAAACAAAAGCCGGTCGGGTTAGCCGAGCGGTCTAGGCGCCCTGCCACGGTTCGCGCGCCTCCTCCCGTCAGAGGTTCGAGTCCTCCCTCGGGGATGGGCGTGTGAGTTGTCCTTAAGGTCAGTTAGTTTAAGTTATATTAAGTAGCGTGTCAGCTTAGGGACCGATAACCTTAGCAGTTTGGTCCCATAAGACCTTTCCAAAAATTTCCCACCAAACAAAATACTCAATATGTTACTAGATCCGTTCTGCGATGAACAAAATTTCAATAGCAGACAGGATACCATGAATTGTAATTCCGTATCTTTCTTTCACGGGTCTGTACAGGGCCAAGCCTGATTACGTTTGACAACGGAGAGAAAAGAGAACAATTGTTCCGTCTCCAATGATATCGCTACAGACACGATGGTATCTCGAGAAAAGAAGTGTTTCTGCAAAAAATCATCTTAGAATTTGTGAACGGCTCTATCTACGCAGCAGGTGTGGCACAGCCCTTCGCCAAGATGCTTCGATTTACACAAACTGCTGTGCAACTCAGCGCTACATTTGCAGTATACTGACTGTCCAAGGATAACTTTCTGATAACTTTCCTATCACGTGACGATTCCTTTTGTTTCAAAAAACTTTGTTTATCGTATTTGCATCGACAGTGTCGCGAATCTGAATATCAGTGCTGAAGCTTCAACTTCTAGGTAACTGATATGCAACGAATCTCCACAAATTCTGTACATGTCAGTAATTCTTCAGGCGTTCCCATAGACGTAATTGGTCTTAAGATTGTTTTCCGTTTCAGATTATTCACTGTGACTCTTTACCAGGTGGGTTGATTAGCACTGGTCCCCACAGTTTGAAACATGCATTAGGTTATCTGATCAGGGTTAGACAACATATGCCTCAGTTATCTGTTCAGAGAGCTAGTTCTCCTCCTGCTGTCCAGGGTACCCGTGTGTGAACCAATACAACAACTAACAGAAACTCTCTGAGGCACAGGGACAGCAATTTGCTGAAAGTATATGTCGTGTTTAGTGTTATTTCATGTTCTGAGAGATGAAACTTGCAAAAGGAGAAGTCTTTCAGTCTTCAAGTAGGGCAAGTCTGAAAGGTGGCCTATGAAGTGCGGTAGCATTTGCGGGAACGACAATAGTTTAGACATCCGGTCAAAGTTTGTTACCATCAACTAGATGCCCATTTCTGCATAAAATGCAAATATAGTAAATATGGACAACATGTCTAACAATAAAACTGCAAAAAAGAAATTTCAGTTGAAAATGGAATCGAAGGAAAATCGTTAGTGTTCCAAGTCCCAGGCGTTATGTGCGCACAAGTCGCACTACTGCGAAACAGAAATAGGTCAGCAGCGCTTAACCTCTAGACGTTTACGAAGACGGTACCAAGTACCCTCCACTACGCACTATACAGTATCTTCTTGATTACACAGCACGAACCCGAACTCCACAGACAAAGTATGGGTGACACACACCCTTATGGACAGATTTACGGACCAGGAGTTGGCCGATATGCACCTCTTGTATGGGTCCACTGAATACAGTGGAAAAGCGGCAGGACGACGCTATGTCGAGGTTTTGCCGCGGCCAAACGCATCACATTACTTTCGCTTCTGAAGGGTCGTGCATTACTCTGTTTTTTTTTTTTTTATGTACGTTTTCATGATCGCATACTACAAGCTTTCTCAATATTTTTACAGAAACACGGGAAAATGGGGTATCAAATCGAATAAATCATAATTAGTGAACCACGGGCCCCCCGTAGCAAACTCAGAAAAATCCCTGAACAACCTCCGAAATTTTGCCGTTGGATTTCATGCGGTATACACTATATCATCAAAAGTATACGGACACCCCCAAAAACATACGTTTTTCATATTAGGTGCATTGTGCTGCCACCTACTGCCAGGTACTCCATATCAGCGACCTCAGCAGTCATTAGACATCGTGAGAGAGCAGAATGGGGCGCTCAGCGAAACTCACGGACTTCGAACGTGGTCACGTGACTGGGTGTCATTTGCGTCATACGTCTGTACTCGAGATTTCCACAAGCCTAAACACCCACTTCTAAGCACCCACTTCCAAGCTCCTAAACATCCATAGGTCCACTGTTTCCCCTGTGATAGTGAAATAGAAAATGTACAGCACAAAAGCGTACAGGCCGACCTTGTCTGTTGACTGACAGAGACCGCCGACTGTTGAAGGGGGGTCGTAATGTGTGTTTGGCATACATCTATCCAGTCTATCACTCAGGGATTCCAAACTGCATCAGTATCCACTGCAAGTATTATGACAGTTAGGCGGGAGGTGAGAAAACTTGGATTTCGTAGTTGAGCGGCTACTCATAAGCCACACATCACACCGATAAATGCCAATCGACGGCTCGTTTGGTGTAAAGGGAGTAAAAATTGGACGATAGAACAGTGGAAAAAAGTTGTGTGGATTGATGGATCACGGTACAAAATGTGGCGATCCGATGGCAGGGTGTGGGTTTGGCGAGTGACCGGTGAACGTCATCTGCCAGCGTGTGTAGTGCCAACAGTAAAATTCGGAGGCGGTGGTCGTGTTTTTTATGGAGGGAGCTGGCACCTCTTGTTGTTTTGCGTGGTACTATCACAGCACAGGCCTACACTGATGTTTGAAGCACTTTCTTGCCTCCCACTGTCGAAGAGCAATTTGGGGATGGCGATTGCATCTTTCAACACGATCGAGAACCTGTTCATAATGCACGGCCTGTGGCGGAGTGGTTACACGACAATAACATCCTTGTACTGGACTGGCCTGCACAGCGTCCTGACCTGAATAATATAGAACACGTTTGGAATGCTTTGGAATGCCGACTTCGTGCCAGGCCTCACCGACTAACATCGATACCTCTCCTCAGTGCAGCACTCCGTGAAGAATGGGCTCCCATTCCCCAAGAAACTTTCCAGCACCTGACTGAACGTATGTCTGCAAGGGTGGTAGCTGTCATCAAGGTTAAGGGTGGGCCAACACCACATAGAATTCCAGCATTACCGATGGAGGGCGCCACGGACTTTTAAGTCATTTTCAGCCAGGTGTCCGGATACTTCTAGTCATATAGTGCATGTAGATTGACAGGACGCTGGGGGCCGGGTAATGTGAGGGCTTTGGTGATGGAACTGTAGCTCACGTCTAGGAAGTTTGAGAGCAGGAATCGCTCGGGGCCTCCATCCACTTGGTCTATTTCTGAATGCAACTCCACAGACTACACGTGCTGGGATTTACTGCTGCGTCGCAACGCGCAAACGAGGCGATACCAGCAGTTTCTGCCGAAACTGAAGGCTGGTTACATCATTGAAAAGCAGTAAGCAACCTAGCGGCACTTTAGGATAGTAAACACTAGGATTGTCAGATAAAGATGATTTATTCGTATTAAAATGGTATATCTCTTTAAATATAGATGAACGTAAGATAATGTCTATCAGACAGAGAAAAAATCCTATAGAATCTGTTTTCAAGATTTCTGGTGGAGCACTTCAAATCGTGTAGGTATTAAGGATTAATACTACGACGTGATACGAAATGGTACTATTATGTAAAGCCAGATTTAGAGAAGACAAGTCAAAGTCTTAGATTTTTTTAGAAGTCATTTGAGAAAATGCAATGCATCTGTAAGGGAAATCGCATACAAGAAGCCAATGCGGTCAATTGTACAATACTGTTCCAGTTTTTTGAGCACTTATGGGACAGGCATGGCAAGAGACATCGAACAAATACGAGTAGAAGAGACCTGACAGTTAAGTCAATAAGCAAATGCAACACAAATGCAAGGGGACATAAAAAGGGATCCTTAGAAGAACGATGACGTAGTTCTTTCGAAACGCTGTTGGGTGTATTAACACAACATGTATTCGATGAAGACTGTGCCAGTATTAAGCTGCCGCCATCGTACCTCTCGTAAGGGATCTTGAAAATAACATAAGATGCACGCAGAGAGGCACGTGGACAGTCAGTGATCCTTCGTTCAATACGCGAATGGAATAGGAAAGGAAATCGATCATACGGTGCGATGTACTCTCCGCAATGCATTGAATAGAAGCTTATGGAATTTATATATACATACAGAAATGTGATTCCGGAGAAAAAAGAAGAAAGCTACGCTGCTGTCAATGGCGAAGTTGTTATTGGATGTAGTTAATGACGGAAAGTGATGCTTAATGTTTAAGAAAGGGCCAACAGATATAAATGAAGCTCAAAGATATGCGCGACGCTCCGCTATTTATGGATGTACTGAAAAACAGAACACTTTTATGGTATCATTAAATAGGAAAAATGGCAAAAAATGTACGTGGTTTACATAAAACTTTGGTGTAAATTGTCACCAAAAGTCTGCAATAACGTAATATCTGTGAAACTTCGTGGCTAAATTTTCAAAAGCTGTAGTCAATACCCAGTAAATCTGAAGTAATTACCCAGTTAGGGATATACTCATACAGTGGCGGCGTACCTCACCCACTAGAGCGTCGCAGCGAGTACATATTAATGATCAGCGCTAATAACGTGATGCGTTCGACGGAAGCCACGGGAGACTACATTTCCTCGATAACGATCACAGAGCTAGTGACGTGCAGAACAGTCTTATGCTAATTAGTGCATAGATGATTCTATACAGTAAAGGGAAACAATACAGGAAAGTTACTTCTTCGGCAATAATGTGTGTATGGCAGTTAAGAATAAACGATTTATTTGCGAAGATCGCAAGTATCAGCTGTGATCCTGCCGGTAAGGGGCACGCGTACATAAAAAAACAGAGTATAGCGTAACAGGAAAGCGTTAAGGGAGCTGCACTGCTGTCAGGTAAAGCACTTTTAAACTAAGGCATGAAGTACTTTACAGTACAATAATATGCTCAATATTGCGTCATACAATTTTTATATTTTTATATAATACAACACAGAATATATTACATGAAGAAAGCTACAAGTATACCGGAGGTTCCACATTCTTAGGTTTTAAGACGAACAAGGGTACACGTGGAATACATGAATTACAGAATAGAATCATAATTAGGTTATCAGAGAAAAGTGTACGTATTTAGTATCCCTAGCAGATGATAACCCATTTGAATATCAACGTTTCTAAAAACAGACATCAATATCAAAGGTTTTTTGTTGGATTCTAACAGCTCGACAAAGTTTTGTAAGTCAGTGCAACGCATGAGGTAACTACGTCGAAATAGGAACATGATGTTAATGTCTGATAAGAGGAGGAATATTTTAATAAGACGCTTAATACGTCCCGCGCAGCTTTACAAAATGAGTTTCGATACATACCCACACATACATATCCAGTCGTAAACGAGATCGCAACTTATATATGAGTAATTAATTAAAGGGGGGGGGGGCACGCCTTCTTGCAAGAATACAGTTTTGTTTCCCCTCCAAATACGTTTAACACCAGAGTTGTCGTACGGTCTTTTTTATGTTTCTGAACTTTTATACACAAATATTATGTAGGCCAGGAACACGTCGATTACAAATTTTGCTGTTGTTTCGATTACATATGTACTTTACTTTTTTTACGTTGTGTGTGCCCTGTGGCTACCAACAGAAATCAGCCACAAATGCTATTAATACGACGTATCTTCGGCAACGCAGGGATGTTTGAGCAAAATCTGAATTAAATTTTTGTTTAGAGCGTAATCTTTAACTATACATTCTAGCAAAATAGTGCCATTTTCCCCTTTTTTTATGATATTTACAATCGGTGTAGTTGATCTGTCCTGAGTCGTATTTGCCTGCTGAATGTGTTGTTGTTCTTGTTATTCTTTTTACGTTTAAAAGACTTGTAGACACCGCTAAAATTTCGTGAGGTTTCGATTTCGAAAGACTGTTCCGTGAGGTTTGCTGTTTATAGATTGTGTTGCGGATTTTTAACAGAGTTCACTTAGGTTTTCCCATGCTCATTGATAAATTTGGATGTTACTATGTTGTGGCTTAGACACAATTTTCACTGCATATTTGAGTTTCAGATACGCCATTGACCGTCTCTGTTTCATTTCTTTGTTTTCGATTGGCGGTCGCGAAGTTTGAATTTTTTCCGATGTTTTTTAATGTGTGTGTATGTGTGTGTGTGTGTGGGGGGGGGGGGGCAAATTTTGTGTGTGTTATTTTATAGTTAGATTAGAGGGTTGAATACGTTCTGTTGCGGAGTACCGTTTGGTCATTGATGACTTTTAGCCCTGTATGATAGTTTTTCAGATGTGATAATTTGCCCGCATCTCGTGGTCGTGCGGTAGCGTTCTCGCTTCCCACGCCCGGGTTCCCGGGTTCGATTCCCCGCGGGGTAAGGGTATTTTCTCTGCCTCGTGATGGCTGGGTGTTGTGTGATGTCCTTAGGTTAGTAAGGTTTAAGTAGTTCTAAGTTCTGGGGGACTGATGACCTAAGCTGTTAAGTCCCATAGTGCTCAGAGCCATTTGAACCATTTTTGAGATGTGATAATTTGTTTCTATTGTTACTATGTGGCACAAATAATAACTGAGTTTTAACATCTCGAGATCTGTTTTATGCCACTAGTTTTATGGTTGTTTGAATGAGATAGTCTGCAAACGTGGAGTGCGCCCTGTCATTTAGAATGTTCTTAAAGGTTCAGAATGTCTTACTCTGAAATTTCTAAATGTGTATCTCATATAATTACACTGAATCACAATGTTTGCACGTTAAATGATATATACCTGCGCTGTTAAATTTATCTATAGCTGTGTTTAGCGTTTTTTTCATCTTTTTTGCAGCGTATTATTTGTTGTGGATGCCACATGTATTCCTTGTTCTCTCCCAAAGTATCCTATTCAGTAACTTAATTTGTTGTCAAATGTCAGAGTGTATCATATTTTTCTGTTGTTTGTCGTTTCTTTATCTTGTGTGCTTTGTGTGGTCTCTGTTGCATGATCATTACTGTCTTACTATTGTATTGTGCTGTAATATTATTGTGTGTATTTTATGTCAGTGGTGTTTTTATTTTTTGGTTCAGTTTGTGGACTGTGTTTAGTTTGAAAACGTTGCAATTCTGAAATTTATCACTTGTATGACTGGCACACTGTGTTTGAGAATTTTTGAGAAAGTACTGAGTGTGTGTGCGACCTCTTTAATAAGCACGAGAACAGCACTGAAAACGTCATTATGATAATTTGTAGATGAGGTCTGTAAACACTTATATTTCTCGTTCAGTTTTGTAACAAGAGAGCAATTTACGTGCAAGTTACAAAGAGGACACTCCCCCAAGAGATTACCATACAACTTGTTTTGTGTACGCAAGTGAATTATTTAGCTTCATGGAATTATTGTTACTTCACCATGCTGAGGTTCTCTTTTCTAAAGCAAGCGACAACGGCTTGATTCACTACTAGATATTACCAAGTTTTGCAATTGGTATGTAATCTCCCTTTAGTCGTGGAATGACCTATATTATTTCTGAGGAACAAATTGGAATGAAGGACAGACTCTGCATTCACACACAAAAAAGTCATTGGATACGATAGAATAGCAGGTCAATGTACCTAAAGACCACTGTATCTCATTGTGGTATGCGGACCAAGTAAAGCCCAACTACGAGTCCATAAATTTCAGGTATTAAATAATCCATGAGTTATGAAATCGGATGAGAAGGGAAAACTGTACGTTCCGTATACAAAAAGTGATACACTGGGACGTTAGTGAATGAATAGGTAGATACAGGGTCCAAACAAAATCATACATCATGGTAGTATAATCTGAGGTGTAGTTATCTGGTATACTTGCAAGGCACTGTCGCTTTCCATCATTAATACCACATCTTTGGAATTATTTCGAGCAGGCGAAACGTCCATGGTTCTGTGGTATTATGTTGACGCTTCCTCACATCAAACTTTATAGAGGCTCTGAGCACTATGAGACCTAACTTCCAAGGTCATCAGTCCCCTAGAACTTAGAAGAACTACTTAAACCTAACTAACCTAAGGACATCACACACATCCATGCCTGAGGCAGGATTCGAACCTACGATCGTAGCAGCTGTGCGGTTCCAGACTGTAGCGCCTACAACTGCTCGGTCAAACTTTATAGATCTTCAATGAAAGTAAACTATCGCCGTCGGCCTTAATTCGTGAATCGGTCGGTGGATATGAGAACTACAGCACGTGAAAGCTGTCAAGAAGTGGATGCCAAAATTTTATGTTGGACAGACTAGGCGCATTTTAACCTCAGGCACTGGCAACACGCTAACGTGAAAGACAATATACCAAATTTCATCTACATCATACTCCGTAAGCTACCTAATGGTATGTGGTGGAGGATACTTTCGGTACCACTGTCTGTTCTCTCCAACCCTGTTCCACCCGCGAATACTACGTGGGAACAGCGATGGTCGGTAAGCCTCTGTATTGGCTTTAATTTCTCGAACTTTCTCGTCGTGGTCAATACGCGAGATGTACGTGTGGTGGTGGTGGTGGTGGGGGGGGGGGGGGGGGTAGTAATATGTTGTCTGACTTCCTCTGAAAAGTGCTGTCCCGAAATTTCAATAGTAAATCGCTGCGTGATGCACAACGCGTCTCTTGTAACGTCGGCCAATGGAGTTTGTTTAGCATCTCCGTAACGCTCTCTCGCCAGCTAAACGATCCCGTCACGAAACGCGCCACTCTTCGTGGAATCTTCTCTATTTCCTCTGTAAGTCCTACCTGATAGGGACCCCAGACAGATCAATAATACTCAAGAATCGGGCAAACAAGCGCTTTATAAGCCAATTCTTCCGTGGATGAGTTACATTTTCTTAAGATTCTCCCGATGAATCTGAGTCTTCAGTCTGCTTTTCCCACTGTCTGTTTTATATGGTCATTCCATTTTAGGCCGCTCTGGATAGTTACGCCTAAACTTTCTCAACAAATTTTGTAGAGTGAAGTGAGCACAGGTGCTCCTCTGCAGCGCATTAATGATCTGCTCAAGAAGCACCTGAAGAGTCCAGACACTGATTCGAGTACTCCGTGCGCCATAATAGAAGATTGTACTCGATAGCGCATATCTATTTCATCAGCCGTTCTGCGTTTTAAGGAAGAACGCCGAAAACTGGAAAATTAAGAAGCATCAGAGATGCAGGCTTCGCCAAGCCCATCCACTTCCTCCGTTCTCCATTATATGTTATTTATATCGCCACATGTTTTATGACAGAGTTGGACAGCTAAGTCGAGGCATATTCGCACCTGGACTTCGATGCAAAAATGGAAACACAGCAGAAAAAAGAAAACTCGGATACGACTATCAGACGACGACCTTCAGTTTTTACTGCTTGAGTGTGGCTGTCTGATTTTTTGGCGTTCTGTTCATATATTTTAATTAATCTGTCACTACAGCTATACCATCAGCAAATCGTATTTGATGGACTAGTTCGATATTTTAGTTACCTTTGTCCTTCTTCTAAGACGTTCATCCCCTTCAATGAATATGTTTAACAGATACGGCGAAAGGACGTAGAAATTTCCGATTTCTTTCTTGATTTAGCTGTTTTTCGAATTCATTAAAAACTTATTTATTAATGCTCATTGCCACCTATACAATTTATACATAAACCATTCATTTTTCCGGCCCGGTGAAGGAAGGAAGATATGTTGTATAAACTCCCCCCCCCCCTCTCCCCCCCCTCCCCCCCTCGCGAAATAAAGGACCTAAACGAAGGAAACATTTCAGCTACACGGACACAGCATTCCTTGTGAAATACGTCGCTTTCATAGGTTGTTTCTCGACACTTCCACGAGAATAGACAGTAAATTCCACGTGCAAATGCTCTTGACAACTAATTGAATCGTGACTTAAAGCGCCAAAAGTGCTCATTGTTTCGCAATGTGAATCAATTCCATCGTATTGCTGCGAGTGAAAAAGAATAATTTGAACGCCCAGTTACGCGAAGCACGAACAAAACACTTTGATTTTCCGCGATCACAGGTTATTGTTCGCATCCGCCCACGTGTACGCAGACAAGTCCACTCTTTCAGTGACTTTAGCGACTGTATCTGTAGAATGATTAGTAATTTCATTATTCATTGAGGTGCTATAAATAAAAGGGGCAGATATATTCAAGCAACAAAAGCTTAAAATAACGAACAATAAATAACTCGGGCTTGTGACGTAAGAGGCGACCAATTTGACAATTTACACTTGAGGTCAAGGGCAGTAACCAGATGAACACCGAAGTCATAAAACGTCAATCGTTGAAACGCTCGTTAAGTCTATGTTTTTGGGGAAAGACACTAGTCCGTTTTTCTATCGTTTCTTCTATGTTTGAACTGATTTCACATAATGATGCAACAAAAAGTAATTTAGTGTTCCGATAAAGCATAATTTTTATTTATTTATTTATTCATGTGGCTCAATGCCTGGCATAAGCACACGTACTTGACACATCTGAGCGGCTTACTTGGTCAGGGGTCGCATGTCATAACTGTTTCGTGTAAGTCACTGCAAAATAGTGTGGTGGCGTGTTTGTGCTGCTGCTGCTGTCGTCATCGTTCTTGGTGTTGTTGTTGTTCTTGTTGTTGTTGTCGTTGTCGTCGTCGTCGTCGTCGTCGTGGGTAATGACGATAATAGTATGCAGAACGATTGAAAAATTCAAGTTGACATTTTTTCAAATTTCTGTATTGAAATTAGATAACTATGCTGCGTTAAACCGATTTGTCATGGCCAGGTTTAAGCAGCGTGATATAAACCATATATTTTACACATATTGGAATTAGGATCTTGCTGTTCGCCAAACAATCGTATCGTCAGTATTTCTGAAACCATGTCATTAGAGTAAAATAAAATAATGTATCCAGCCTTTACTTGAATGTTGTAACACATAATAAATGAAACTCCCTGAAACTTCCGTGTGCAGTAGAAGCATAACGCACATATTTTTAGTTACACAGCCGAAAAACCACTTCTATTTGGATAAGTCTTCGTAAATTAGATAAATGATGCAACACAGCCTTTAGTAAAGGCCTCCACACTAAATTGATCTGGAAAATAAATCCATTTAATTTATATATATATATATATATATATATATATATATATATATATATATATATATATATATATATATATATATATGAGATACGCCAAATTGTGCACTTTAATGTGATTATTTGGAGGTTGGCTAATATCATACGAGAGTTACAGCTGCTACTGTATCGAGACAGAAGGTAATTTAACGCCTAAAGAACAATAACATAAGAAGTGATGGGCAAGTAAAACTATTCAAAACTTTGCTACGCAATTGAACGTAAGTTCCGCAAAAATTAAGTAGGGAAACTACTTCATGCGTTACAGTAAACGTATCTGCTTCATTTATGATGTACTCTTGTACGTGAACGGCACGTTATCCACATTGTGAACAACTGCTCGCCGGAATGTAGAAACGCACAACAAATAACCGATGTGATAACTGGCTTCCCGTTTTAGTCATCTAATTACAGGAAAAGAAATGAATGTTCACTGGTGAAAAAGGGCCGTCAAAGTAAATGCCACAACTCGTTTATTCCCTTTAACAGGGCGGAGGACTCAGCTACTGTCCACATCATTTTCCACGTACAGGTTTTGCATTTACCGTATGATTACACAGCGCAGGCAAAATCACCAGAAAGGTAATGTAATGTAATAGACAGACTGCAGCCATTATAAGCGGAGATTCTTGAGTTTCTCCCGGCGTATTTGATAATCAAAATATCCACGGGTATGCTGCCGGTCTATAGTGTCCAACGGGCACAATATTTCGGCGATCATACATGTCGCCATCATCAGGTGAACTGACGGACTGAGCTCCTCTGAACGTGCCGGCAAGGAGATCCGTACGCTATGGCTGCTCAGAGGGAACTGGGTTCGGTCGCTGCTGCTGCTCACATCTTTTACTTTCCCCTCTTTGGGGAAGTGTGTGTGGGGGAGTTTGTAGCCTTTCGGCTTTTACTCCCCTGTGAACGTGTGTGTGTGATTTTTCTATAGTTTTTTGGTGTCTGTGACTTGTGATGTTTGTTGTGAGTGAGTCTAGTACTTGCCTGAGGTAGGCGAAAAGATTGGTGTTATATGGGAAGGAACTGGATTAGGGATTGGGTATTGGGATTTTCTCTTCGACTTAATCGTCGAAGATCGCCATAGGGCGCTTATGCTTATCGCGGGACATGTCGTACCGACCTAGGGAGTGGATGAGCGCGTTTCCGGATCTGGAAGAACCCTCATAGAAGGCCCTTGCCAGATCCTGGAACCGCTCTCTCAGGAGTGGGATTTCGGCTGCGGCGTGCAAGTCGTCTGTGGGGAATCCAAGAGGTAGGTGCAGTGCCCTTCTGAGGGCGCGGTTCTGCAGCCTCTGGAGTTTGTCCAGGTGCTGCTTTGCCGCGTATCCCCAGACAGGGCACGCATACTCCATAACTGGCCGGATCAGGGCCTGATAAACATTTACTGCTACTGGGAAGGGAAGGGAGCTGTTTGTGTTCAGGATAGGGTATAGAATGGACATTCTGGCGCAGACCTTCCTGTGGACTTCGTCTATGTGGGGTTTCCACGTAAGACGAGAGTCCAAGGTTACGCCAAGGTACTTGGCGGTTCTGCGCCAGGGGAGTTGGATTCCATTTAGGTGAAGGTGGAGGGGGGGGACGTTGAGGAGTTTCGCGCCTTCCGAGCCTGCGGGTAATCAGCATTGCCTGCGTCTTCTCGGAGTTGATCGTGATGCGCCAGCGACGGGCCCAAGTTTCTGTGTCATCTAAAACCTTTTGTAGCCTACGGATGACCAGGTCCTTGTTCGCATTTCTCGTGTAGAAGGCTGTGTCGTCAGCGTACTGCGCAGTGTGCACCAGGGGGGCCGTCGGAGTGTCCGCAGTGTACAAACTGTACAATACGGGCCCCAGGACCGATCCCTGTGGCACCCCGGCACGAATACGCCTTCTGGTGGAGGTGGCAGTTTCTACTTTGACGGAGAAAGTCCTATTCGTGAGATAGCTCTTAATGAGCTGAACTATGCTCCCGGGAAACCCTTGTGTGTACAACTTGTAGAGTAGCCCTCTATGCCATACTGAATCAAAGGCTTTGGCTACGTCTAGTAGCACTATCCCGCAGTAGCCTCTGTGGTTGAAGCCCTCTGTGGCTGCTTCAACCATTCTCATGACCTGCTGTGGGGCAGAGTGGTTCTGCCGGAATCCAAATTGGAAATCCGGCAGAATTTGCTCTCTGGTAATGTGTTCTTGTATGGGTCTTAGCAGGAGGCGCTCATAGATCTTGCTGAGTGTTGGCAAGAGGCTAATCGGCCTGTAGTGCTGCGGGAATAGAGGGTCTTTCCCTGGTTTGTGTATCGCGACCACTTCCGCATGTTTCCAGCAAGCTGGGAAAACACGGGAACGAGTAATCTCGTTGAGGACGTTCGCGAGGTGTGTGATCGCTGTGGGTGGGAGTTTTTTGACTAACTGGTTTGTGACACTGTCGTGCCCTGGCGCCTTTTTTGTAGGGAGGGACCTGATTACTCTTGCCACGTCCTCGGGGGCAAAAAGTATGGGTTCGTCCTCTGGGTCCTCCTCAGCATTGAGGAAGACGGCCAGTTGACGACTGACTACCTCTTCATGTTCTTCATCCTGAGGTTCTGCCGCTTGGAACTGCTTCTCAAAGGAGTCGGCGAGGGCGTTGGCCTTTCCAGCATGGCTGTAGACCAGTCCCCGCTCGCCATGCAGTGGCGGCATCCTAGCGCGTCGTTTTGTAAACTGTTTGGTCGCTTGCCATAGTGTGTGATCGTCTACTTTGAGAGATGTGAGGCGGTTTTGCCATTGCTGGTTTCTGTGCTCATTGAGCGCTACCTTCAGCTCTCTCTGTAGACGATTGAGCAGCCTCCTGGTGGCCTGATTTCTGGTGATCTTCCACTCTTTTGCCACTCTGTTCTTGTGTCGGATTTGAGCTAGCAAGTGTTCTGGGAGCTGTATTTGCGGCGGTGGGCCCTCCCTTTGTGGAGGGGTGGCTTCTTCCGCTGCCTGCAAGATGGTGCCTGTTAGGTCTTGTAGCGCTTGTTCTACTGTTTCAGCAGTGGGTGGCGGAGCGCGAGCGATATCAGAGGCGACAGTTTCTTGGTATCGCTCCCAGTCTGTACGTTTGTACGACGTCTGGTACCGTGGGAGTGCTACCCATTCTCCCACATCGACCTCCAGAATCACTGGGTTGTGGTCGGAGGACATTCTGTTGATTGTCCTTGCGGCCACGAACCCTGCGATCCTCCTGGTGAGAGCTATGTCTAACACATCGGGCCTGCTTCCGTTTTTCGGAAAATGTGTTGGCTCGACTGGACCCCATGTTTCGAAGTGGTGGGCGCGCGCTAGTTGTTGCAGTTTGGCGCCTGCTCTGGAGGTTACTCTAGAATTCCAATCAGGATGTTTGGCATTGAAGTCTCCCCCTATTATGAGTTTGCCTTCAATTTGCCCTAGAGCAGCTATGTCTCCCTCATCTGTCTGGTCGTGTGGGGGTCGGTAGACTGCAACAATTGTTAGGGGTCCAGTGGCAGTGGTTACTTCCACCGCCACTGCTTCGATTTTGTTGGTAGCTGGTAAGAATACCTGGTGGTGGGGGATCCCTCTTTTTACATATATGGCCACTCCTCCGCCTTGGGTTGGCCTGTCTTTACGGTAGCTAATGTAGTTGGGAACTGTCGCTTTTACTCCCGGTTTCAGGTGGGTTTCCCCCATCATGCATATGTCGATGGAGAACTCCTTCATGAGTTCTCGGAATTCGACCTCTTGATTAACAATGCCGTCTGCGTTAAAGACGCACATTGTCAGGCCTTGAATATTTGGTCGTCTATTCATGATGGGGTGTAGATACTACTGAGGAAGTCGCAGAGGGGAGCGGCTGCTGGACTGTTGCCTGAAGGGCGACGAGGATCTGTGTGTTCTGCTTCTGGGCTTCCCTGAATTCCTTCATCATTTCCATGACGAGGTTCATGGTCTGCACCATTACGCCTAACAACTGATCCATGGGGGGAGAGTGTGTGTGGGGTTCCCTGGGCCTTCCTCCGTCATGGTGGACCTGGTCGTTGTTGCTGTGTGTTTCCCGGTGTTGTTCTTGTGATAGTGTCTGGTGTTGTGGTGGTTGGGCTACGCTTTCACGGTTCCTCGGTGGAGAAACCACTTCCGCATAAGTCGCCCTCGGTGTGTCCGGCCTTGGTTTTACCCAGGCCTTGTCCGTGTGTGTTGCCATGGTTTGTTTTCTTGTGTGTCTCGGTGGGTTTATGGTGTTTTGTTTGTGTGTGTGGGGGGGCGGCCTTTGCGCCCTTTGTCTGTTGTGTGTGTCGTTTGTGGACCTCACAACCTTGGTATCCCGCCGTGTGGTTTTTGCCACACAGCGCGCACCTTATTTGTGGGTCCGTGTGGTGAAGTGTGCATGTTCTCGTGTCGTGGGCCTCGGCGCACTTCCTGCACCTTACTGGCATGGTGCAGTAGGCGGCGATGTGGTTAAGGCCCTGACACCTGAAGCACTGCACCGTCTTGTTCTTACGGCGCAGCGGTTCGGTGGTGACAGGCACTGCCAGAACCATCTTTATCTCCCTTTTGTTCTGGGGGATGTCCGGGAGTGTGGCCTGGTAAAGTGGCCACTTACTGTTTATGTTGCCCATCTGTTGGACCCCCTTGACGACGTACCCCTGGGCAGTCAAATCTGTTTTGATTGCCTGGGGGGACACTCGTCTTGGGAGGTCTCGTATCACGATGTTTCTGTTCCTTGTTTTTGTTGTGGGGAACGTGTAGTGTGGTATGTTTTTATTTGTGAAAAGTGTTTTGACTCTTGTGTAGTTTTCGAGTGTGTGAAGTGTGATTTTTATTTTGTCTCCACCAGCAGGTTTTGCCTGGAAACTGCCTCCCCCGATTTCTGCCTTCAACAGCTCGAAAAGCTCTTCGTAGCTTTGTGCGAACTCTGCTACAATCGGGGGGAGGTGGTGGGCGACTTGGTTCTGCGTTTGTGTGGTGTTTTCTGATGCCTCTGGCTCATCAGCAACCGCCTGGAATCTGTTCGGGGTGGGTTCCACTCCCCGGGCCGGCGGAAGCTTCGGCTGGCGAAACGTTTTCTTCG
Source organism: Schistocerca americana (assembly GCF_021461395.2). NCBI lineage: Eukaryota > Metazoa > Arthropoda > Insecta > Orthoptera > Acrididae > Schistocerca > Schistocerca americana. The sequence goes on along the minus strand of NC_060119.1, from coordinate 321,023,884 downwards.
CCAGCACGAAACCATCCGCATCCTGCCCGGTTACATGGTTCCCTTCCAGTACCGGTGTTTCCTGGTCCCCTCCCAGTGCGACGACAGGTGCTGTCGGGGGCGCTGGCTCCTCAGAGGGTGTGGAAGCGGTTGGGGTGGGGGTGGTGGATACTTTCTTCCCCTTGGAGTGCTTCTCCTTCTTGTCCTTCCTTGCACGCCGCTGGTTGGATGTGGTGGACTTGAGTGGGGGGGATTTAAGGTATTTGGAGCGGGTGGAAGACTGAGACGAGGGGGTGGGTTTGGGGAGGATTTTTGTCGGCAGACGGGGCATCTGCTTGCCATTCTTCATGGACGTGAGAAATTCGGGAAGTGTGCCGGTGGCGTGGGCAAGCAGGAGCGGAGATAGGACGAGGTTAGGAGGGGCAGGATTGCAAGTACTGACAATATATTTTGTTGTCGGCGTACTGTGTGTGACTGCGTTTTTTGGTGTGTTTGCCATGTCCGGAGCGGAAAGTGGGGCTGCTGCCAGGGGGGTGCCAGTTACAGCCTTCGTTGGCACCGTTAGGTAGTCCGGCTGCATTGCTGGCCCTATTGTACTTGTGGACGCGGAGGTCTGATCGGCGGCGGCGGAAACCTTCTCTGCGGTTCCGCGGCCGGCTCCCAGGTCCTGGCCCACATTTTCCCTAGCCTTGGGGGGGGGGGGGGGGGGGCAGAGCCTAGCTCTGCGGCAGCCGAAGTACTCGAGACGGCCGACGACGCGGCCCGCGGCAACAACAAGACGCGCTTTTTGTCGACAGCGGTTGACCGCTTCGACCCCAAAGCACCACTGGAGCTCGACATCCCGCAGTTGAAAGAGGAAACACGACAATTCTGCTGTCGGGCGTCTCCAAAAATATCCTGCCCGCCGTAAGACCTTACTGCAGACCTTGACTGGGTCCCGCCGATGCTTTAATAAAAGCAAAGCCGTAGATTCCCCTGGTGTGTCACCCGTACAAGCGGGGGCCTATGACTGACAGTGCGCGAGTCAGAGGAGCAAGCTCAACCCTTGACTGCCACTCAGCGAGTGAGGGTTCGGTCGCGGCGGCGGCCGATTTAAATACCCTCCGCCCGCGGCGCGCTCCCTCCGCCGTCCGCGGCCCGCGCCACGGTCGCGCGGTGAAACAGATTGCGACGGTGTCTGAGATGACGTCGGTGTGATGGCTCTGTCCGCCGTGGTCGTCACAACTATACGTTTGCTCGATTTACTCTTGATTAACCCGATCGCTGGTTCCCAAGCCTTGCTAAGATTATAGCCACAATCACGGTTTATGAGGTCGTCATTGGTGCGAATTTCGATGACCTCTCTAACAACGCTGTCCCAGTATCTCGACGTCTGTACCAGAATCCTCGTGCGGTCATACTCCATGGCGTGATTTTCCGACAAACAATGTTCAGCGACCGCCGAATTGCTCGGATACATCAGTCGAGTGTGCCTCTGGTTTTCACGGCATATCCTCGACGGTACGCATCGTCTGACCAATATACGACTTGCCACATTGACACGGAATCTGGTACACGCCGGCCTTCCTCAAACCGAGGTCATCTTTGGGGCTCTCCACCAGTGCACGAGTTTTATTTGGAGGACAAAACACAGTTCCGACCCGGTGTTTCTTCAGAATGCGGGCGATTTTCCCCGAGAGTGCGCCTGTGTATGGAATAAATGCAGTGCCTACCTCCTCCCTCGTGACTTCATCCATCTCAACAGGTTGTGCTGCAGTGGTTGGGCGGAGAGCACGTTGAATCTGCCACTCTGAGTACCCGTTTTTTCGAAATACAGTTGTCAGATGTTCCAATTCCTGGGGTAGACTCTCTGCGTCAGAGATAGTGCGCGCCCTATGTACTAGAGTTTTAAGTACCCCATTCCTCTGTGAAGGGTGGTGGCAGCTGTCTGCGTGCAAATACAGATCAGTGTGCGTAGTCTTCCGATACACCCCATGACCTAGGGTGCCGTCAGCCCTTCTCTTGACCAAGACGTCAAGGAAAGGTAATTTACCCTCCGTTTCAGTCTCCATAGTGAATTTGACGTACCAGATTCCGTGTCAATGTGGCAAGTCGTATATTGGTCAGACGATGCGTACCGTCGAGGATATGCCGTGAAAACCAGAGGCACACTCGACTGATGTATCCGAGCAAGTCGGCGGTCGCTGAACATTGTTTGTCGGAAAATCACGCCATGGAGTATGACCGCACGAGGATTCTGGTACAGACGTCGAGATACTGGGACAGCGTTGTTAGAGAGGTCATCGAAATTCGCACCAATGACGACCTCATAAACCGTGACTGTGGCTATAATCTTAGCAAGGCTTGGGAACCAGCGATCGGGTTAATCAAGAGTAAATCGAGCAAACGTATAGTTGTGACGACCACGGCGGACAGAGCCATCACACCGACGTCATCTCAGACGCCGTCGCAATCTGTTCCACCACGCGACCTTGGCGCGGGCCGCAGACGGCGGAGGGAGCGCGCCGCGGGCGGAGGGTATTTAAATCGGCCGCCGCCGCGACCGAACCCACTTCCCTCTGAGCAGCCATAGTGTACGAATCTCCGTGCCGGCACGTTCACAGGAGCTCAGTCCGTCAGTTCACCTGATGATGGCGACATGTATGATCGCCGAAATATTGTGCCCGTTGGAACTATAGACCGGCAGCATACCCGTGGCTATTTTGATTATCATAAGCGGAGTTTTAAATTTTAAAGACATTTCGACACTGTCTACGCAAACATAATCTTCAGTCTGTGGTCTCCTTTTTCCATACACGAACCCTTTACTTCGTGAACTTTTTGACAGCAAGGATTTCGTCTTCATTCTATCCATTGCGAATGACGAGCTGCATCTGTGATTTATATTGGCAGTTTGTGTAGATGTGTTATGCAAGCATTGCCTTTTTTAATTTAATCGATTTATTGTACCTTAAACCATATTAAACTCAAAAGAGTCTGACTACATATCTTATCTACATCAGCCACTAGTCGTTCTTCCCTCAGGAATTGGGCTTTTGCCCCATAACTCAAATTACGAAAAACAGCCGAAGAGACAGGTGCATATGCGTTTTTGTACCACAAAGAAGTGTCTCACTATAATGCCCACTGGATAAACACAATTATACTGCTTGAACTTCTTTTTTTCGACTACTGCCGTTCGAACATGATCATTTTTAAACAGATACTATGTCAACGTAGTTTACCTGCTACCATTTCCATTCTAAAAAAAGTGGTGTCGACCACGGAGTGCTTTTGGCATACATTCACGAACTACACAAGACCAATTTCGCCTTACGGATGTCAAGGGCGTCGTTCAGTACAAATGAAACACAGTCAAACCTAATATGGGAAAATGGTTGCGACCGTTCCGAAGTGTAACCATCGTATGCCGCAGAATATCTGCAAAGCAATAATTTCCTATTGACGCACATAGAATAATACATGCAGATCGCAAAGACCAAAATAAGAAGACTGACAGTCGCACCTTCTGTGAAATATGCCGACAACCTTTCCTGTAATGGACTGTAAATCCAAGTTATACGCGGTATTACTCATTTCTGACAGCAGCCTTCATCCTCTATATGCATTGAAGCAGCAAAGATCATTTCTGTTTATACCAGACGCAGCGATCAGCTATCGTAGTTGATTTAAAAACGAGCAGAAATACTGACGTGACAATGAATTTGCAGCTGTACGTCTCTGGAATATTCCATGCGGAGGAATACTGGTAGCTAATTTCAGGCGTCTCTCATTACGAGGAAAAAATGGAAAATCCTCGACGAGAGTGTGAGACACATTTTAAAAAAATTAAAAGAGTTGTTTTCTCAAAGTAGTCATCTTATAGGTGAAGGCAACTTAGACCAACTTCTTTCCGTGTCTGCATATTATGCGTACGTACTCGCCGTACTGCAAACGTTTTGCAGCCACAAATTTCTTTAAGAGTAGAGCCAGGTCAGATGACGACAAATCAGGCGAAAGGGGTGGACGTTACAATAATTCGTTCTCCACATCTCAGTCTTTCGAATGACTAAAAATTTTTGTGCGTAGATGCACCTGATTTTGTTTATTTCGTGGCAGAAAAAATTGTATGTAAACTATCAGAAAATCAACATTTATGTCCACAAACATTACAAATTTTTTAACAGTAAGCCTTTTTTACATTAGTATTCTGCCATAGTTACTGCATATTACGTCGGTAGCAGTAGGTCCGACACGTAGCACTGCATCGGATTTTGAGGATAGGGTAATATATGCGACATTTATCGAACTTCTGTGCTGTCAAGAATCGGATCCACATCATCTAATATACCCATTTAAGTAAGCTGTCTTTGCAATCGCCTACTTCAGTCTTGACGCTGTTAAGAGTTGTGCAGATAGCCGAGTTATACTGATATTATGGAGCAATTTCTTTAGCAGGTATCACCAACCCATTTAGGCTGGCAAAAGTTGCTTTCTATTGGATGCCTGGTGACTGCAAATTTTTCGCCGTTGTTTATGACGCTCTACTTTGACCGACGCCCTGGTCTGCAATAAATGTAATCACTGAAGTGATGCTTACTGTCTTTCAGTGATAACTAAATTCTTAACCACTACACACTTTTCTTCTTAAGTCTGAGGAAATAATTCCGCTGACACAATGTTTTTCATATTGTTTTAAGACGGCCACAGGTAACCTTGCTAGTTTTGTTTAGTACAATGGAGAAGGTATACCATCAGCTGCAGAGTACCAGCAAGAGTTTTGCATCTTACAAAAAATTGATCATTAGTCAACCTATCAGGCAAATGAAATAGACTAGTCTCTTTCTGTGCACACACTGCTTTTATTGTTGATTCGTGACATTCGAGAAATGGTTATCCCACTTATCATCCGCAGCACCAAATCAAAATACATAATGGATAAGTCTTCACCATACGTTACCCTCTGACGTTCCAACAGTGTAAGGTTTTCTAAATACATGAAATCTCACATGGTCCAAAATTATTTTCTGCGCTCAATGTTCTCATTACTGAGTGTCGTTTTGAGACGTCCTTCGCATGGGTCATCTTCACGAGACGTACGGTCACATTTGAATTCAGCAGCACATTGTCAATCGTCTAGACAGAAGCAGCGGACACACATAATAAACCTTACCACGATATAGTTAACGTCATTTGGCGAAAATCCGTGCAGAGCAAAGAAATTTTAAGCAGTTGAACTAAAGACGCCCGCCACGCTACATTCAAAAAGTTGGTGAAACAAAGATATTTCTTACACAAACTAGCAGTACTAAAGACAAGAATTCTGAGGAAAATGTTAAGTTAAAGATGCAAAGGAGCCTAGAAATTAAGGAGCAATGATGACACACATCAAAATATTAAACAATAATAGGAACAATAAGTAAAAGATGAAAAGTTTCTTCATTTATATAGGATGAGTGATGATCATCTGAAAAAACAAACTTTCAAGTATATTTGGAAACAGAAATTAGTGACAAGATAGACTCGAAAAGTTAAAAAAAAGATTTAGAAGTAAACAACACAAAAGCAGAACAAACAGCAGAAACAGGGATTTTCAAGGGCAAAATTTTAAATTTAAAAGGTCTCACAGACAAAAGGAGTAGGAGAAAACATGTGTAGTTTGAAGAAAAAGAAAACAGTAGTCATGGTACACTGAAGAGCCAAAGAAATGGTACACCTGCCTAATCTCGTGTAGAGACCCGCGAGCACGCAGAAGTGTCGCAACACGACGTGGCATGGGACCGACTAATGCCTGAAGTAGTGCTGGAGGGAATTGACACTATGAATACTGCAGGGCTGTCCATAAATACGTAGAGTACGACGGGCTAGAGATCTCTTCTGAACAGAACGTTACAGGGCATCCCAGATATTCTCAATGTCTGGCGAGTTTGGCGGGCAGCGGAAGTGCTTAAACTCAGAAGAGTGTTCCTAGAGCCACTCTGTAGCAATTCTGGACGTCAGGGCTGTCGCATTGTCCTGCTGGAATTACCCAAGACCGTCGGAATGTCAATGGACATGAATGGATGCAGGTGATCAGACAGGATGCTAACGCACGTGTCACCTGTGAGAGTCGTATCTAGACGTATCAGGGAATTCTTATCAATCCAACTGCACACGCCCCACACCATTACAGAGCTTTCACCAGCTCGACAGTCACCTGTTGACATGTAGGGCCCATGGATTCATCATGTTATCTCCATACCCGTACACGTCCATCTGCTCATACAATTTCAAACGAGACTCGTCCGACCAGACAATGTGTTTCCAGTCATCAACAGTCCAGTGTCGGTGTTGACGGGACCAGGCGAGGCGTAAAGCTGTGTCTCGTGCAGTCATCAAGGATACATGAGTGGGCCTTCAGCTCCGGACGCCAGTATCGATGATGTTTCATTGAATGGTGAGCACTCTGACACTTGTTGATGGCCCGGCATTGAAATCTGCAGCAATTTGCGGAAGGGCTGCACTTGTGTCACGTTGACGGATTCTCTCCAGTCGTCGTTGGTCCCGTTCTTGCAGGATATTTTTCCGGCCGCAGCGATGTCGGAGATTTGATGTTTTACCGGATTTCTGAAATTCACAGTACACTTGTGAAATGGTCGTACGGGAAAATCCCCATTTCATCGCTATCTCGGAGATGCTATGTCCCATTGCTCATGCGCCGACTCTGACACCACGTTCAAACTCACTTAAATCTTGATACCTTGTCATTGTGGCAGCAGTAACCGATCTAGCCACTGCGTCAGACACTTGTCTTATATAGGCGTTGCCCACCTCAGTGCCGTATTCTGGCTGTTTTCATATCTCTGTATTTCAATACGCATGCCTATACCAGTTTCTTTGGCGCTTCAGTGTACAAACAGCAAATTATATTAGAGGAAAGAAAATGCACAAATGAGAGGGAAACGGTTAAGCGAGAAATCCTGGTTCGAGTCCCAGCCCGGTAAAAATTTTCACATGTCACTATTGGGTAATACAGCTATACCTACTGTAGCCGATGTCATGAAATTTGCATTCAGCGAAAAATTTGAAATAATACAATGTAAACTTTCGTCTGGTCCCTTGTTTTGTAAAATGGAAGGTTAAAACAAACCTACTTCGAAGATCAAGTGGGTACTTAACTTCCGTATAATGTGCAACTTAGCCGGCCGGAGTGGGCGAGCGCTACAGTCTGGAACCCCGCGACCGCTACGGTCGCAGGTTCGAATCCTGCCTCGGGCATGGGTGTGAGTGATGTCCTTAGGTTAGTTAGGTTTAAGTAGTTCTACGTTCTAGGGGACTGATGACCTCAGAAGTTAAGTCCCATAGTGCTCAGAGCCATTTGAACCATTTGTGCAACTTATACCAACATAACGAAAAAAAATTTAATTGATATCAACACTACCTCTTTGGCAGAACGATGTATTTACATCTGCTCTCTTAAATATTATTTTTTCCCTATACTTTAACAATATGACATGTCAGTCTGTTGCCGTAAGAACACGGGACATTATGTTATTGTATTGTTAACATATTTGAGTTAGAAATTACAGAGAGCCCCAAAGTATTACGTCCCTTTCGTTGACTGCAGATTTGCTCCAAATTAAGACAGGAGAAATGCACAGCACAGGTAAGTAGTAGTATAGTCATAGGGCGTCATTACGCCGCATCGCCCCGTGAGCAGTGGTGCCTCATATAAAACGTCGATAACCCCTGGAGAGTGTGCCAACGTAAAGGGCAAACGCGCTCAATTTGGGCACTCGCACCTTTAATAGGAACGCCGAGACGGCCGCGACGCGAGTTCACGTGGGAGGAAATAAACACAGGCGTGAAGGGTTGATGGGGAGAAGGGAGGGGGGGGGGGCGAGGGCGGGAAGCAGGACTCTGGCGCAGCCAGCAGCCCCACTAGTTAAGACACCGCACCCCACCATGTCCTCCAGTCGATCGATTGTGGCATGGCTCGCTCGCTCACTCACTCACTCACTCACTCTACACAAGGGAAGATCCATTCTCTCTTCAATGAATATAACCTTTAAAAATATTCGGTGGAGCACACTGCCTAAAAATACTTGCAATTGGACAATGGCGGAGGAAGTGCTGAACTACATGAGCGTATCTTGAGGTACTGCATATTATTGCACGTTAAATTCAAAGAGGAGAGTGAAGATAAAATAATACACATCAATTCATGTAGAAGACCGTTCTGTCTAGCGGTACATCTGCAATTATTTGTTGTGCATTCGAACACACAGCAGACGCTGTGATCAGGTTAAAGGCTGTTCCAACCGAGCTCCAGGGAGCCGGAGCGCTCACTGCGGCAGCTCGGAGCCCGCGTGGAGGGGGAAAGCGAACTCACTGCCCCCTGGTCGCATGCAGCCGCAACTGACGCAATAATCCGTGTTCAATGACAGCTATGACTAGCTGCGGGAGCCCTGTACTTCTACTGGAGGATACCTTTCTATTGATTGAGAGGGATGGTCTTCCGCAGTGTGTTGTATGTCATAAAGTATTTAAATCTGTGAAGAGGTACAATATATCATCATCATCAGTTATCTGCTATATTAGCAGGTCCTTTGCCTCTCCATTTTCTGCGATCCATTGCTTCCTTCTTAAGGCTGCTGTATGTTGTACCGTCCATCATGTCATCCAGTATCTGGAATCTCTTCCTTCCTCGCTTCCTTTTCCCTTCTACATAACCTTCTAAAACTGTTTTTATTAGTCCGTCATTCTTTCTTAATATATGCCCAATCCAATTTCTTTTTCTTCTCTTTATTACATCTAGTAACTGCCTTTTCTCTCCCACTCTTCTCAGTACCTCTTCATTTTTTACTCTGTCCATCCAACTTATTCTTTCCATCTTCCGCCATGTCCAGATCTCAAAAGCCTCCAGCCTTTCTCTGTCTTTTTTCCTCAAAGTCCATGTTTCAGCGCCATATAGAAGAACACTCCATACAAGACATTTTATGAGTCCCTTTCTGAGTTCTCTGTCCATACCGCTGCAGAAGATTCTCCTTTTCTCATAAAATGCCTCTTTTGCCATTGCTATCCTTATTTTAATTTCTGTGGTGCACTTCCAGTCGGTGTCTATCCTGCTTCCAAGATACTTAAAATTTTGCACCTGTTCTAGTGTTTCTCCATTCAGGACAATTTTTATTTCCTTATTTCCTCCTATTGCCAATACTTTTGTTTTATTTGTGTTAATTTTCATTCCATATTTTTTTCCGTTAGTTGCAATGGTGTCCACCAAATCCTGTAATTCTTTTTCCCCTGTGGATAGAAGGACCATGTCATCAGCAAATCTCAAGCACCCTACTCTTCTTCCTCCAATTTCTACTCCTTTGTCATCTAATGAGCATTGGTCAATCATATTTTCCAAGTACAGGTTGAAAAGAGTAGGTGATAAACAGCATCCTTGTCTTACTCCTTTCCCTAGTCTGATCCAGTTTGTACTTTCTCCTCTCACTTTGACTGAAACATTTTGATTAAGGTACAATGAGTTTATAAGTCTTCTGGTTTTCCAGTCCACTCTATTTTCCCTCATAATAGTCGCCAGCTTGTCCCAAACCACATTGTCAAATGCCTTTTGTAAATCGATGAAGCACATATATAGGTCTCTTCCTTTTTCAATAAACCTTTCTCCCAAGATTCGTAGGAGCCCTATTGCATCTCTGGTGCCCGTATTCCGTCTAAAGCCAAACTGCTCCTCGCCGAGATTCTCCTCTATTACTTTTTCAAGTCTTTTATTAATTATTCATAACATCACTTTGGCTGCATGTGAAATGAGGCTGATTGTCCTGTGCTCGCTGCATTTCTTGGTTCCTTGTTTTTTTGGTAATGGAATCATTACTGTTGTCAAAAAGTCCTCAGGCCATTCACCATTGTCATATATTTTATTACGTAACCTCAATATTTCTCTTATTCCATTGTGGTTCAAGCATTTTAGTATTTCTCCCGGTATTGTATCTGTACCTACTGCTTTGCCATTTTTCATTGCAGCAATGGCAGACTTTACTTCTTCCATTATGATGGTCGGTCCTTTCTCTTCATCACTTACACTGTTGTGTGATTCAAGTTCCAGAGTTTCTGGTTTGCTATTTGTGTCATATAGCTCTTTTATATATTCTTCCCATCTCTGGAGGACATCGTCACGATCTTTATACACTACCTCTTCGTCTTTACTCAAAATTTCCATAGTAGCACTTCCTGCTCTGTTTTGTTCCCATGTCATAGTCTTTACTCTGTTGTATAGTAAGTCGTATCTTCCCTTCCTATCCAGTTCTTCAATTTCATCACATTCCTCTTTTAGCCATTTTTTCCTAGCCTGCTCTGTTTCTCTTCGCAGTTCGTTATTTAACCTTCGGTATATCTTTCTTGCATCTTCAGTGTTCTTGTTTTTCAATTTTCTTCTCTCCTCCATCTTGGAAATCATTTCTTGTGTGACCCATGGTTTTTTTGACCTTTGCATATGCAACGACATTATACATGTCTTTAAGTAAATGAAGAACTCTTGGATGTGGTACCACTTGATTACACCGCAACAGGACGAGACATTTTTGAAGCTGTTTGTGAATCAGTGGACAATACGAATTTGCCGTGGGATAAGCTCTACTCTGTAGCGACAGACGGTGCACCACAAATGATCGGGTGTCACCAAAGATTTGCTTCTCATTTGAAAAATAAACTCAGGGACGAATTCGGGAAAGACATTTTCACTCTTCAATGTTTTATTCATCAAGAGGCACTGTGTGCTGAAACAGTAGAGCTAGGTGGCGTAATGAAAGATGTCGTGAAGTGTGTAAATTTTGTGCGGCATCACGGTATGAATCATCGCCAATTCAAAGGATTCCTGAAAGATATGGAAGCAGAGTATGGGGATATACCTTACCACAGTACAGATCGTTGACCGAGTCGGGGAAAAGTTCTTGATGTTTTCTTTGCCATTCGTGAGAAGTATCCCTTTTTCTCGAAATGAAAGAGGAAGAAATGCGTTGTCTGAAAGATGTAAAATGGATATCAGACGTGGCGTTCCTAGCTGACATAACTATGCATCTGAATAATTTAAATCTGTCATTGCAGGGCAAAGGGCAGCTAATAGTTGACATGCACGACCAGATCAAAGCGTTCGTGAGAAAGTTACGTTATTTTGAGAGGCAGATGAGTAATGGACATTTAACGTTCTTCAATAGTCTTGCTTCTTTAAAACTACATGAAGGTACTACTTTCGGCGATTACCAAGCAAAGTTAAAGCAGCTCATCACGTCGTTTGAAACACGATTCCGAGACCTCACTAGTGTGGAAATGGAACTTAAGGTGTTCAGCACTCCTTTTTCAGTTTCCTACGATGACTTGTCATCGTCAGTTCAATTGGAGATTATTGATTTGCAAAATTCAACTTTGTTGAAATTGAGGTACTACAACACGTTGCATTTGTCACGATGGTATCGTTCATTACAGCAAGAAACTTTTCCCAAGCTACACAACAATGCGGCTCAGATCATGTGCATGTTTGGATCTACGTATTGTTGGGAGCAGCTTTTTTCAGCAATGAAAAGAGTAAAAAGTAAGGAACGATCGTCTCTTCAGGATGCAACAATGAAGGCCATCCTCCGCATTAACGCTGCGAACACTTTAACGACTGATATTTCCGATCTTGTAATGAAAAGAAAATTTCAAGCTACAGAGGCCCAATAAATTTAGTATGCAATTTCTTGTAAAACAGTTGTTTCTTATTTATTTCCTGAACATTGTATTTCCTTACGTAGCATGTAACCACGTCTTAGCAGCTAAGAGTATGGGGCTGTCGATCTTGTAAGACGCAGCTGGCACATCAAAACGCTTGCCTTGCCGCCTGCCTCAGCCAGCCGTGCCACGTGCTAGCGTGCCGGCCCACTTGAATGGTCACAGCGAGCGACACGGCTCCCTGGAGCAGGGAACGCTCTGCGGCTCACAACGGAGCCGACGAGCTGGAACAACCTGCGAGTGATTAATCCTTGCCGGCCGCTGTGGCCGAGCGGTTCTAGACCCTTCTGTCTGGAACCGCGTAGCTGCTACGGTCGCAGGCTCGAATCCTGCCTCGGGCATGGATGTGTGTGATGTCCTTAGGTTAGTTAGGTTTAAGTAGTTCCAAGTTCTAGGGGACTGATGACCACAGATGTTAAGTCCCATAGCGCTTATAGCCATTTGAACCATTTGAACTAATCCTTACTACATTTATCCTTTTCGCGACCTCTTCAGTTGTGCCATATCCGTCTAGCAAGTAAACCTGCCCAAGGGATACACTTAGATTTTGAACGGCTTTGAATACGTTATAGTGTACAGCAAAAGAAAAGACACGTACTTTTTTTACACGTGCCCATATGCCCGTTAAAGGGGTAAAACAACAGCTTGAAAAAATTGAGTTATATTTATGAATGAATCTACTACAAACGGTAACATATATAAAAAAATATAAATAAAAATACTATGGTTTTTAATGTAAGTTACAACGGTGCACCCCGATATGTTGAAAAAGTCGTTTCTTTCGAAATTTCCTCTCCACCCCCCCCCCCCCCCCCCCCTACACGATTTCGTTTTTCATTTCGACATATGACTAATAGCAAAAGGCATAGCAAGCAAAATTAATACAAAATTCAGTCATATATGATGAAACGGTGGGAATAAGCTAGAAACATCTCTATATCGCTGTACGCGCGCCAATATGTGGCTGCTTCAACGCCAATTGTCATGTAGGGTTGTTTAATAAGTCTTTCTCAGGTAAGTATGTCCTGAAAGTATGTTCTACACATACATATTTTAATTTTATGAAATATAAAATATCTTGTGTTTTATTTGGGTTTTCTTTTTACATTTGGTTTACTTGTTTGTTTTCAAATTTCAACTTTCTCACGTTTAATTATGCTAATTTGAAATTGTTTGTACATTGCTGTTGTGATATTATTGTAAATCTGTACAACAATGAGGGAGCGCGGAACTGTTTGGGCCAAAAAATGCTGAAAGCACTTTCATTTTGCGCACCGAGCACATAGAACAACTTCAATACCACTTCATCATATATGACTGTATTTGGTGTTAATGATGCTATTAGCCAAAACATAAAATACAGTGGGCAGAGGGGATTTCGAAAAAAAAAATGTTTTTTCGACATACCTGTGTGCACCGTTGTAACGTACATAAAAAGCATAGAACCATTCATTAATAGTTTTTTTTTTTTATACCTGTTACCGTTTCAGCGGTATACATTCACTCATAAATATTGAACTCAGTTTTTGTTAAGGGATATTTCACCCCCTTAACGGGCGAATGGGCACGTGCAAAACAATGTGTGTCCCTTATTTTGCTCTACACTACAACGTATTCAAAGCCGATCAAAATCAATTGTGTATCCTTTGGCTAGGTTTACTTGTAAGTGACGTGACGAAAAATTACTATACAACACACTCTAAGAAGAATCGCGATGACGTGGCTAATAGAAGTTGCTGAAACGACAGTAACCATCGCAGTTCGAATGGGTATTAAAAAACTGAGTGTTTTAATCTTAGTAGTTCAAAAGATTATGAAATCACATACGTCCATCCTTTATAGGCCAATTGTGATTATTCACCGAGGTAAAAAAAAGTACCCAGGACAGAATATTATGGACTTTTTCCCATATATTTGTTTCTCTCTACACTACGATTATCGTTCTTATTTGCTATAAATGCATATGCTCTCTTAAGCGATAATGAAAAATGCGATGCCGAAAACATTTTTCTTAATTCTCTTTTTCTGAATTCCCCCCTTGGTGGCTTCGTATTGGTTTTCGTACTTTCAGTGCAGTCAATTTTAATATTGCAACGAAGTTCGTCTCTTGTTCCCCGCAGTCAGGAAATGAGTACCGCTGGTAAGGAATAATTTATGGACACACTTCTCGTGTACGCGCATGCGTTTTAAACAATTTTAACGATTACTGCTTGTAATGGTGGCATTCAGGAATATGACAGCTTATTTGGTCAGGAATACATTATTCTCCGAAATTTGAAAGCAACGAGAAAAGAAACCTAGGTTTAATCTCAGGGAAGTTACTGTATCATGCTCTGTTTATGGCAGCCTTTAAAATCCAAATAGTAAAGCATTTAGAATTACCTATTGTGGCTAGCACTATTTGTGACAAGGGAAAGGAAAACGATTAATACTGGGTGGCAAATCCCACCATATCATGATTTCTGTAGGCGTCGTTGACTTATTGAATCACAGGAATACAGGAAGAAAGAGTACACATGAGCAGAAAAAACTTCAAGTCTAAGTCTGATTAGGTTCCGACTGAGAGCGGAATTTTTGAAAAATTCGAGACTGTTTTGACATACAAATAAAAGGTAAGTTCTAAATAAGGCAGCTAGCTGGAATTGGCTTGCAATTAATTTACGAATTTAGGACGCACAGAGAACTGTGAAGGTCTGCTCTTTATCGGAATAGCTCGCTACTGCAAGGACAAGCGAGAAGTTTATACTACGGCCACTCTTTCCTTTGTTCCAAATAAGCAGATTAATGAGGCGCAGTTCTCGGACTACTCGCAGTTTACTTTCGCAATCCGATTCAACTGTTCCACTGAAATATTTCAGGTATTTCGGAAGTTACACAATGCGCTGGCTGGAAGCACCAATTCATACCTGTGCCTGTGCAACCATTCTTGTTGACGAAGAATTTTTTGTTCTCGAATGGAAATAAAGAAAAAAAAATAGATCTCACCCTTTGTGTTGTACTGGCATTCGGAAAATTGCGCACAGTTTGGATCCCGAACGCTCTTTGCGCTCGATGGAAATACTACTCCTTGTAATGAATGTGTTTAGAGACTTCGATACGTATAAACAGGAAACAACGGCAACGCGTCAGAAGCAACTATCCGAGGGGTCCGGTAAACAAACGGAAGGAGCGTCAGCAGAGTTACCGAGTGAATGGACAGGCCGCGAGGCGTGTGCTCCGCTTTCATTAACCGTACCTCGCAGCTGTGCACACTGTTCGGCCCATCCGCGCCGAGTACACACGTGAGACGTAGCTGGGGGTAATAGGCAGCATATGCATGGGCGTGTGCAGAGCGCACGGGAGGGTGAGCTAAGCCTTGGCTGGCTCGCGTCACGTCTGCGCTTGGGCAGAACATTGCTTAGCTGGTGTTAACAACACGCCCACGTTACATCACGCAACTAGCCTGCTTTGTGCGACCTGTCATTGTCGTCTGATCATCACATGGATCACACGACAATCTTCGTTCTTCAGATACAGACAGAAGAAAACGTTGAATAAATTATAAGAGGAATGTAAACTTGCACGCTACATTGGCATTGCTCTTCCATATCCTACTTTCAAATGCATTTCAGGTGCTGAACCATACAGCCGCCTAGAAGAGCGTAGCGTTCCTAAGAATTGGAAAAGGGCACAGGTCATTCCCGTTTTCAAGAAGGGACGTCGAACAGACGTGCAGAACTAAAGACCTATATCTCTAACGTCTATCAGTTGTAGAATTTTGGAACACGTATTATGTTAGAGTACAATGACTTTTCTGGAGACTAGAAATCTACTCTGTAGGAATCAGCATGGGTTTCGAAAAAGACGACCGTGTGAAACCCAGTTCGCGCTGTTCGCCCACGAGACTCAGAGGGCCATAGACACGGGTTCCCAGGTAGATGCCGTGTTTCTTGACTTCCGCATGGCGTTCGATACAGTTCCCCACAGTCGTTTAATGAACAAAGTAAGAGCATATGGACTATCAGACCAATTGTGTGATTGGATTGAAGAGTTCCTAGATAACAGAACGCAGCATGTCATTCTCAATGGAGAGAAGTTTTCTTAAGTAAGGGTGATTTCAGGTGTGCCGCAGGGGAGTGTCGTAGGACCGTTGCTATTCACAATATACATCTTGTGGATGACATCGGAAGTTCACTGACGCTTTTTGCGGATGATGCTGTGGTATATCGAGGGGTTGTAACAATGGAAAATTGTACTGAAATGCAGGAGGATCTGCAGTGAATTGACGCATGGTGCAGGGAATGGCAATTGAATCTCAATGTAGACAACTGTAATGTGCTGCGAATACACAGAAAGAAAGATCCCTTATCATTTAGCTACAATATAGCACGTCAGTAACTGGAAGCAGTTAATTCCATAAATTATCTGGGAGTAGGCATTAGGAGTGATTTAAAATGGAATGATCATATAAAGTTGATCGTCGGTAATGCAGATGTCAGACTGAGATTCATTGTAAGAATCCTAAGGAAATGCAATCCGAAAACAAAGAAAGTAGGTTACAGTACGCTTGTTCGCCCACTGCTTGAATATTGCTCAGCAGTGTGGGATCCGTACCAGATAGGGTTGCTAGAAGAGATAGAGAAGATCCAACGGAGAGCAACGCGCTTCGTTACAGGATCATTTAGTAATCGCGAAAGCGTTACGGAGATGATAGATAAACTCCAGTGGAAGACTCTGCAGGAGAGACGCTCGTAGCTCGGTACGGGCTTTTGTTGGAAGTTTCGAGAACATACCTTCACCGAAGAGTCAAGCAGTATATTGCTCCCTCCTACGTATATCTCGCGAAGAGACCATTAGGATAAAATCAGAGAGATTAGAGCCCACACAGAGGCAATCATTCTTTCCACGAACAATACGAGACTGGAATAGAAGGGAGTACCGATAAAGGTACTCAAGGTACCCTCCGCCACACACCGTCAGGTGGCTTGCGGAGTATGGATGTAGATGTACATGTAGATGTAGACACTTCGAAGCGGTATTTCATATCTAATTAACAGAAGCAAGATGCAATGTCAAGGAGCTCCATCAGTCTGGATAAGGAATCATCTTGTGACGGAGGACCTATTACATCCAACGTACAACTACATATAAATCTACATCCATACCCCGCGAGCCATCTTACGGTGTGCGGTTGAGGATACCTCTGGTACCATTATTTTTCCTCCCTTTCCTGTTACATTCGCGAATGGTGTGTGGGAAAAATGAATGTCGATAATACTCCGTATGACATCTAGTTTCTCAAATTTTCTCGTCGGCATGTTTCAGCAGAAATACATAGGAACAAGCAATACGGTGCTCAACGATTCTCGCAACATAATCTCTCGAAAGCTCAACAGTGAACATCTCTGTGATGCACAGCACCTCTCTTGCATTGTCTGCCACTAGAATTCGTTGAGGGTCTTCGTAACGCTCTACCGCCGATTCAACGATCTCGTTAAGAAACGTGCCGCTCTTCCTTGGATCTTCTCTATCTCTGCTATTAACCAAACTTGGTAAGGGTCTCAGACTGATTAACAGTACTCAATAATGGGTCGAACGAATGTTTTACACGCCACTTCTTTCGTGGCCGCGCGGTCTCGGGCACCTTGCCATGGTTTTTCACGGCTCCCCCCCCCCCCCCGTGTGTGTGTGTGTGTGTGTGTGTGTGTGTGTGTGTTGTCCTTAGCGAAGGTTAGCTTAAGTTAGATTAAGTAGTGTGTAAGCATAGGGACCGATGACCTCAGCAGTTTGGGCCAATAGAACTTACCACAAATTTCCTAAATGTTTTCCTTATGATTTTCTCAATGAGTCACAATCTGGCATCTGATTTCCCTTCTATCTGTCTTATATCCTCATAACACTTTAATTACTCCGGATGGTTACTCCTAGATATTTTAAGGTACTTACTGATTCCATTGAATTGGCGCCAATAATGTACTCGAACAATAGTGTATTTCTTCGCTACTTATGCGCAAAACTTCACAATTTTTTTTACGTTCGGGCTACGATTTTTTGGCAATCACCCACTGCAGAGAGGGCAAGCTTTCTACGAGTGCGGGGAATGTTTTTGTATTCATGGTTCTGGAAAATATGCCGCAGAAATATTTTTACTGTAACGCCAAGCTGCATCCTGAGGAACTCGAGGAGATAAAAGTATCCAGCCATGGTTAAGTGAGCGGCGACAGCTGAGCTGTAACACGTCAGCAGTCATTTAGCGCTCGGCGCCAATGCGGTGTCATCAGGCTTTTGAAACGATAATTGTAGAGTTTTTGTTTTTGAACTGTGTACTGAAGACACGACTTTAATTGAATGAAAATTGTATTTGCCTTAACTGAAAATACTTAAAGTTAGCCAGGGACTCAAGAGGCCCAATATAAGTAAATATTTGTGAGCAATATATTTGCTTGAGTTACAGCAGTTGTCGTCTTAAGTTTACTGGAATAATGTCATTCAACAAATGATCACTGGTAGAAATTCTATGGGTAGTGCAGTATGATTTTGAAGTAAAATTATGTTATTTTGTGGTGCAATAATTAAACTGTGAAAGTATTATTCTGTGAACGTGTTATTTTGTGAACGTGTTATTCTGTGAACGTGTTATCTGTGAACGTGTTATTCTCTTAAGGTATTACAGTCTCCATTTGTTGACTTTTATCAATCGCAATCGATTACGAAATTTAACATGAATTCTTGGCATTGAGAAGGGCATTTTTACCAGCGCTACACTACGTAATAATACGCATTCTCAAGGCACTAATCTTAGAACCTTCAGTTCGTGCTGCACCTGAATCAGGTTTTAGAATCTTTGCACGTCCAGGTTCGGCAACGTGAGCTGGAAGCGGACTGGCTACTACAGTAGTAGGAATCGATATAAACGCAGCGTTCCTACGAAAGTAATAGTACAATGTCTGTAGCATACTGCATCAAATTAATTACGCAATGAGTAGAAACAGGTAAGACATAACTAGCCATGACGGAATTGTAATTACCAAAATAAGGCGTTTGCATTTTCTGCGTGGAAATTGTTGTAAAGAAACTCACTGTTTTGTTGTGTTGTTGCACTGTTATTACTTTGTGCAACCTCCATTCTTCCTGACTATCTCAAAAATTCTCTTTGACATTGATTTTGTTAGGGTTTGTAGCTCTTGCAGAAAATATTTCTCACTCTTCTCGTATCGCTCTTATCAGCTCACATACAGCCTCAAATAGCCTTGTACTGCGATAAACATGCATTGCAAGTATTCCCCAAAGATTTTCCACGGCGTTCACCTCCGGGCTACGAGCAAGCTAGGACGAGAAATGGATATCTTTGTCTTCAAACCACTTTTTGGGTGTAGCAGAAACATGGAACATGCATTATCTTGTTGAAACATTAGACTTTCGGTCCCTAGGTCCTAATACATTCTAATCATTTCTGTCCCTACCTTCTAAGTGTACATGTTCATTCTAGTGTTCAGCCAAGCAACGCGTGATTTACCTTTAGCGTAGAAGGTTGCCCAAATCATAACACTTCCACTACCAAAATTTCTGCTCATTCTTGCCTGCCGCTCACTTCTCAGTTCGTGCCAATAGTACTGGAAACCTTCCGGTCCATTAAACTTGTTCTATTCACCGACGATTATTTTATCCCATTTATCCTATTCCGAAGTCCATGACATATTTTTCAACAACTTCCAGAACTACCTGTTTATGTCTGGGTGTTAGAGCAAGTTTCTGCAGTCGTTTCTTGAATGCAAGATGTTTGTTATTTGACAAAATTTGTCGTCCAAGTCTGACAGTTAAATGGCTCTAAGCACTAAGTGACTTGACATCTGACGTCATCAGTCCCATACACTTAGAACTACTTAAACCTAACTAACCTAAGGGCATCACACACATCCATGGCCGAGGCAGGATTCGAACCTGCGACCGTAGCAGCAGCGCGGTTCCGGACTGAAGCGCCTAGAAGCGCTCGGCCACAGCGGCCGGCTCTGGCAGTTACTAACGACTGTAAACCAGCAACAAGTGAAAAGAATAGCGTTTTGTGGTTCTTGCTTTGCTTAAAAGGAACCAAGGCCTCAAATAATTTTCTTCTTAGGGCATATTTTCCGGTCTGTTCATACCGTGCGCCCAATCTAATAAAATTATCAATCACTGCACTCGAATAGTTCACTTTCTTCGCGGTTAGTCGATTAGGGAGCACCATTTCCTTGTACGATTATTGTTTTTTCATCTCATTACAACTGTTTTCTGTATGACATTGTCACAATCGAGGTTTATCTACACAACACGCTCTGTCACTCCTGCCTACAGTAAGTCACATAGGCACATACAAGGTGGCAATTATCGACATATATGAAAAGAAAACAAATTAGTTATAATCTACGGTATGGCCACATTTTATTTAACACGCAAACGTCACTACAGATATTCGGATTTAGTTATAACGTCTTCGATGTGTCTGCCTTCATTGGCACTGATGTGCCGCAGACGAATAGCGAAGTTCTGCATGACACGCTGAAGTGTCGGACGGAATATCGATGCTGTCAATGACCTCCTGAACGACTGTTTTCAGCTCAGCAGTGGTTTTGGGGTTATGCTGTACATCTTGTCTATAATATAGCCCCACAAAAGGAGTCGCATATCCTCAGACCCGGAGAATATGGCGGCCAATCGAGGCCCAAGCCAGTGGCCCCCGGGTACCTTAGGGCCAGAATGCTGTTCCCAAATTGTTTCTCCATGACATCAAACATTCTCGTGCTTCGATGCGTCGAGCTCCGTCTGCCATAAACCACATCTTGTCGAAATCAGGGTCACTTGAGATAACGGAGATGAAATCATCTGCGCCAATTATGCTTATTGATGAACCCATACAAATGAAAGTGGGCTTCGTCGCAAACCCAAACCATATTCGCACCAAAGTCCTGTTCATCAATTCTGTGGGCAATAGTGCTAGAGAAACACAACCACTGTTCCATAACCCTGGGGGATTAATGGCTGATTGATTTGAATTTTGTATGGCAAGAGATGCAGGTATTCACGACAATTTGTCGCAGTGTCTCCTGGTTGATTCCCAACTGTTGTGCAGCTCGTCTGATCGACTTCCTGGGGTTGGTTTGAAACACAGCGCTTATCTTCTCGATGTTTTCAGGGGTTTTCACCCTTCTTGAACGACCGACATCGCCAACACTGTCATCACGAACACTACCCCTTCTCTCAAACTTGCGAATCAAATTCTTGTTCTTGATTGTTAGCACACTTGGACCGGTTGTCTTCGGTTTGAAATCGGCTGCAAACTTCCACTGAGCTGCAGCTGGGCTGTAACTTCTCCCATAGTAGGCTTTCACAAGCACTGTGTGCTCGGGCAGGCTGTACCGTGACATTTTCACGTGCAAATGATTGACACTAACAAGCCGCCTGCGCATGAGTATACTCAAAAATGGATCTGAGCACTATGTGTTTTAACATCTGAGGTCATCAGTCCCCTAGACTTAGAACTACTTAAACATAACTAACCTAAGGACATGACACACATCCATGCCCGAGGCTGGATTCGAACCTGCGACCGTAGCAGTTGCACAGTTCCGGACTGAAGAGCCTAGAACCGCTCGGCCACAACGGCCGGTGCATGCATATACTAATTTTCATCATGCAACTAGGCAGTTTGAACGTCCTAAGCAAACCGTTCAGAAGTTATGATGATTTTATTTCATACAGTTCAATAATAAATATTGTTACCCTGTACTAACAGAACACAGAGTCGACTGCCTCTATACTGAGTTCCACCCTCTATCACCTGAATCGTTGACGTCTTATCATATACTGTATTACTAACATCAAATGCGATACGATTTGACCGAATTTATCAGTATATTGGGTCTCATACTGTTGCATATACACTGTGCACAATTACTCTAGCCAACAATGTTATTTTTCTTATAAATATCCATGCCTTTATACCGATTTCCACAACTGTAACACCTCCCGAAAGGCGACCGCCACAGCTTAAAGAAGTCATAAAGGCAAAGTGCGACGCACCACATCTTAATATCTATTAAAAAGTGTCCAGATATTTTTGAACATATTGTATATACAGGATGTTCCAGGAATATTGCAACACTTCAAGGGTTTGTAGATGGTGTCGGTAGGAACAAATCGAGGATAGGAACCTGTATCAGGAAACATAATCGGAAGACGCGTCGAAATTGTTGGCGCTGGCTCCTGCCAGTAGGCCACCCCTTCGGCAGTGAATGTGACTTTGTACGCTGACGGATCGTGGGCGGGATGTACTGCAACACTGTTTCTTGTTCAGTGACCACGACTGATTGCCACAATCGTCAGTGGAGAAGATGGAGCTAGCTGCCGCGTAGAAAGTCCTTGTCTCGTATGAATGCGATACTCTGTTATTTTAGTAGGTGATGGTATCAGACACAGGTTTCCGTCCACAGTTTATTTCTCACTTGGAAGCCCTTAAAATCTCCAATGTTTTTCAGTATATAGCAGAAGGATAAACTACAGATGAGACCCGCTTCCAGAACCGTCATCCACTAAGGCAACAGAGCATCGTATTCATAGGAGATAATGCCTGTCTACGCATTAGCTAGCTCCATCTTCTCCACTTGCGATCGTGGCAAT
Organism: Schistocerca americana; assembly: GCF_021461395.2. NCBI lineage: Eukaryota > Metazoa > Arthropoda > Insecta > Orthoptera > Acrididae > Schistocerca > Schistocerca americana. Next base: position 321,001,540 of record NC_060119.1, on the reverse strand, counting down.
CGGTCGCGATCACTGAATTACAAGGAACATTAAGAGACGTGCCGTCTGTGGTCCATAAGCCTAAAAGGCACCTTTGCAGCCGACTGGGTAGTCTTGTGGCACGTGCAGGCGCTTGTAACTTCGACGCTCTGTAGCGTCGTTGGATGACGTTTCTAGACACGGGTTCCTAACCTCGATTTATTCCTCAAGAGCAAGATATCCTCTACAACTCTTCGAAATTTGTTGCAACATTTCTGGGACACCTAGCATATATGTGATAGAGGACTTACAAAGAAGCAAAAAGGTTCATATATACATAGGTCGATATTTTTTTTTTTTTTCTTATTTACAGATACTTTTTTGTTGTTACATGTTCGCTTCGTTTCTGTTTTTTTCCATATTTTCAGCTTGGTTTTATAGGTATTATTTCTTTCCAATATTGTTATTTTGGGGAAGTGTTAAGAAAGACTTCTTATGTTTATCTTAATTTACGAAGTACTAGTTAATGGTTCAAATGGTTCAAATGGCTCTGAGCACTATGCGACTTAACTTCTGAGGTCATCAGTCGCCTAGAACTTAGAACTAATTAAACCTACCTAACCTAAGGACATCACACACATCCATGCCCGAGGCAGGATTCGAACCTGCGACCGTAGCGGTCACGCGGTTCCAGACTGAAGCGCCTTTAACCGCACGGCCACACCGGCCGGCAACTAGTTAATAAACAAATCGTTTTAGTACAGAGAACAAAATCGGTAGTGGAATCTTACACTGCAGTTCTTACTGAATTTGTGTTTAATATGTACTGAACATTCTTTCCCCTCCAGGAATCGAATCAGCTATTTCCGAGAGGGACGTCACCGAACAAGCATGCGATGACGACCTCATATGGAGAGCGCCGTGACGTGTCTGACATGCTGTCAAAGGCGTGGCGCCTGCTCGGCCGTATTCGTATTGCACTAGGGTATACTGTACAACGTATTCTAGACATCACATGGCGGACTTGCACCTTATTTGTTGACTTGCACACTGCAAAGCGCCTCAAGCCAAGCGTTTGTAGGCTGAAAGATATGGTTGTAGAGAAAGGTCCCTTTTGAGGAAACGTCATTTCATCGTGGAAGACCAAATAGTGTCAGAAAACATGATTTAGAAGATCGAATGCTTTACACCACACTGAGGACAATAGTGACAGCAGCACCAGAGGCATAGCACAAACTGAGAATGAGGGTCACATGACAGTCTGGAAAGTGTTACAAGACACGAAACATCTTCAAGGAATGCAACGTTTTACTGAACCAGATGTTAAATCCAGAAAAGCTTTTTGTATTTGGTTACTGGGGATGTGTGCTCAAGACCAACACATTCTGTATACCGTACTACTCACTGATGAAACAGATTATCTCGACCTTTCATTTTCCAAGGAACACTGACTGGAGCATACAGTGGAACACTTAATGGTTTTTCTAGAAGACATTCCACTACACTAACGCCAGTACTTGTGGTTCATTTACGATGAAGCGAAATTTTGCTCTGAAGGTAAGAAGAATTTTAAACCAGTGTTTCCCAAGTAGATTGATAGGTCGTGGGGCGGCAACATCTTGGCCTGCTCGATTTCCACATTTCAGTCCACAGGTCTTTTATTTTCGGGTTTATTTAAAGGACACAATGTATTCAAGAACTATTGCGAATATTGATATTTTTCGCCAGCGGGTTTGAGGAGGACTTCAGCAGATACAGCAGACATGCGGAATATGGATGCGAGTACGAAAACCCAAATGCGGCGTTTAGAAGTTTGGGTTATAGCTAATGCTATAGATTTTGAACATATCATTTAGCCATCTGAAGGCAACATTTGCAAAGAAAAAATAGTCGTAGAACGAAGCTGGAATTTTGAAAAGAAAAGGCAGAAACGAAGCAAACTCATAACAAAAATGTCCGTAGATAAGAAAATAAATAAGATCATTCTTATTTAAGAATTTTTCGCTTATTTTTAAGTCTTCTATCTGGTCAGAAACAGTCTTGAAAAGACCAGAGAAAGTATTCTTCCTTTGGTTTTCTAAAGCCGAAGAAGAGAGTGATACAAAAATTGGACATTGGGCGGTAATAAGGACCGAACTCTAGCCAAATGCTGAGAAGTCTTCTACGCTATCATCCATGCTATGAGAACAACTGACACTAATTGTATGTATCTGGAAGGCCGCATGAATTTGTGCGCGCAACGTTCTGATTGACTAACTTCAATGCTAATTAACTCGTAAACAGCGCAACATATTGTTTTTTTTCTTAACAATTATTTCTCAGCACATACTATCCTGCAACACCCTTACAAGCTTTTGAGACCGTTGCTGTCTACCCTGTATACATAACGGCGGTCTCTCCTAAAAATTGTCAGGTGCGTTTTCTCTGGTGGTTCGACAGATATCAGCAAGTTCGATTTTCCACTGTACAACTGGAATCAACCCAAACAAATATTACCCATCTCGTCTGTTTGTTTATCTCTACAAATAAAATGGTTTTTGAAGCGAAATTTTACATGCCTATTCGGCACAGTGGCCCTACGCTTAGTCTAGTGCCATATTTGGTTTATCCACGTGTATTAACAGGGACAGTAAAACACGAAGAAAACCTAGTACTACAGCAGCGACTGAGCAGCGCTGCTGCATGGCGGTAGAAGTCAGCGCAGACCAGAGTGGGCTGTCGTTGCTGGCGTACTGGTTATTCTTCTTGTTTTATTGCCCTTGTTAATACATGGTGTTACAACGAATATCGCACTAGACTAATTTGGAACCACTCTATCGAATAGGCACGTAAAATTTCGCTTCAAAAACCATTTTATTTGTAGAGGGAAACAAAGCGAAGTTTTCCGTCGACACTGGTAGTCGCATGAAAAACGTGATGAGCAGTATTTGCTTGGGCTGATTCCAGCAACACATCGCAAAACCGAAATTGCAAACATCAGTCGAACCACCATAGAAAATGCTCCTGACGACTCTTAGGAGGGGCACCCTGTACAAAAGGTGATTTCGTGACGATGTTACAAACTTCTAGGGATGATAGACTTGGGTGTATATATATTAACTTGAGGTAAGGGACCTGGTCCGGAAACAATGGCGTCGACAGTTTTTAGAGAAAATACTTCTGATGCCTCTGACTGTGGACTTACCCTACTGCAAGCTCTTTGTTTCTCACATTAGGGGAGGAGGTAGTATGGACGAAAGCACGAAAAAATGCCCAGTAAATACGCGATCTAAGGCACATTGCTTGGGATCTATGAACATTTGTTCATCCTAACTGCTTACAACTTCCCACAATGGCACAGGTGAAGTCGGGAAGAAGAAAGTGATATAGGACACCTTCGGTCTATCAAGACGACAAACAACTTCGGATTTGCCTACAACAGCCACCTAATGTACAGCGCATGCGGCCAGTAAGAGACTAAAATCGTCCTGCTAAATTAAAAATCCTTTGTTCTTGTACTTACAAATGTAAAATTTATGTAAATTTTATCTCTAAATATTGCGAATTTTAACAGCATAATATTAACAATTAAATCTTTTGTTCGCCTGGTCTTCTTACTACGAAACAAGGGTTGCTAGAATGAATGGGAAACGTAATTATTTTGTTCCTATTGTTTACATAAGTCTTCTTTCTTTACATTCTCGGGGATGTTTAAGTTAATAATGTTAGCAAACTAGCTGACTACGACGGTGACCTAAGAGAGCGAGAACTTCGTGCTGCGCTCATGTACTGTAGTTTATATAGCCATTGTAGGCCAGTTACTGTATGCAGGCTTTCAGGCTGATATTTAGTTACTGCTGATACTTGATTTATGGGCGTAGTTCTCTGCCTACAGTTTCGTCTTCCAATGCTGGAGGCATCATTAGAGGCTTTAACAATTCAGAAATCTGTTACAGACTTAAACAGGCTCGACAAGTAGAACTGTTCATAAGCATCCACGCAACGGTCGGTTCGTGACGTTAACAGACTGCTCCCTGAGATGGCAGAGTGGCGCCAACGTATGCTGTGGAGCTTGTGGTTGGGACGAGTCGGCACTGTTTTATTTAGCGCCAAGGCCGAAAACTATTCTAATTTCACTCTTCCTTCTCTGTTGAAACTGTTTTTGGGCTTTGGATTTCCATATCCTTTCTTTACATCCTAGAGTAGTAATTATTACATCTTGTTAAAATCACAGAAGCAGATCATGCACTAGGATCGGGAAACCACCAAATTTATTTCTCTGACACTGCTATTTTAGCAAGACCTAATAATTAATACGCTACGATGAGGCTATAAAAATTCAAAAGCGTAAAAACAATTTCAGTAAAAAAGCAGGAGATTGAAATTGGACGAGTTGTGGGCCTTAGTGCTAAATAAAACAAACAGCGCCGACTCTTCCCTACTAAAGGCTCCATAACATAAGTCGGCGCAACTTCACGAACTCAGGCACCGGTCTGATGACGTCAGGAACCGACTGTTCCATGTATAGACGTAAACAGGTCAGGTCGGCTTGCTGAGCATGTGTGGGTCTCTAAAATTTTAAGACAAAACGTTAGGCATAGAATTATGCCTTGGATCGTGGCCTTATGCACATAAATCAAATATCAGAAATAACGCAATTTTAGTTACACCATTATGATATATGGCAAATAGTTCTCGTTTGTACCTTACATATCCAGGTTATTTTTGTAAACTGCTCTCTGTGGTAAAGTCTTATATTACGGGGTGTGGTCTGAAGAGAGTCGAATTCTACATTTTTATTATAACGTCGGCACAGTACGCCACCGAGACACTCTCAACTACCGGTAGTTGATTTTCACAATCAGAACTTCACAGTCACAAAAATCCCTGCAATTACGCTACATAATCGAAGATAATCGTCGCAAATACTCCCAACTGATGGTAACAGCGAAATCCATTCTTCACACACTGCAGAATAAAGCGCGCGCGCGCACACACACACACACACACACACACACACACACACACACACACACACACACAAGAATTATGGAGGACACTCCTGCAACTGAGCTTCGTACGAAACACAAAACCCGCTGTTTCTAGATACACGGCACCGAAAAATGTTTAGTACCTATTGACACAGTATACAGTTCATAAAAAGTCACCACAGAGACTAAACAAGGCAAGCGTTTTTCATAGTTGGACACAACAGGTAGTCGTGTGTAAAAGAGTACAGTAGAAAGAGTTTTTCGTTTACGTTCAACAACAAAACACGAATCACATTTACGGAAAAGGCAATAAAACTGCTAAAAAAACGCACACATCCAGAACTATGTGAGACATTTAATTTCCATTAAAACTAATTTTCCGCTACAATCGCCAAAACTAATTGCCCGATTTGGTTTCTGTCTGTGGCAGTTTCGCAGATCGACTCCTCTGACATTCGTTTCACCAAGAATTTTGTTTGATCAGGTCTGTAACAGCAAATTTCGTAATAGCGCCAATTTTATGCTGATTTTCACAGAATGGGTATTATCGCATTGCTACCCCCCGGGGTGACATTGATGATAGCAAATAACCTGCTCACGTGTTATTCCCCGCTCCCAACACTTACGTATATATGCTTTCAGCAGCTGCCTAGCTGCTTTACTTCGTAATAGCTTTCCTCCTCTTATATTCGCAGAGTTAATGCGTTAATTACATCTCGACGTTTATATCTTCAAGCAAGTTGATGTCAGTTGTGTAAATACTAGATGTTCAAGATACAAATGACAGATAATGTTATATTGTTACGCCTGTTATCTTCCGTAGCACATGCTTTTGCAATATTCTGTCACAACTATATTTCTTTCAGAGAGCCACCTAAGTTGTAACAAATTTGGTATTGTTTTTCTCTGGTGTCAATGGGATTTTCTGTCCGTTTCTTTCTTTACACTACTTCCTCTTCAAAACGGCTCCGTTAATTTCAGAGACTGCGTCTACTGACAAAACACGAAGTATCGTTAGCTGACGCTGTAATCTGCAAGAGAATACTTCAAGACAACTGTTTTATATTATATTCCGCATCAACTCTCTCTCTCTCTCTCTCTCTCTCTCTCTCTCTCAATATTTCCAGTTGAGTTGTACTGACACCGACTTTCCCAACAAAAGTCAATCATGAGCTGCTCGATGTAAGAGATCGTACTCTTAAACTGTCAGAAAAGATTTAATCTTTTACTTCATGTCTGAGGCGTTTTATGTGCAGAATGGTTTCCCTGCACACCAGAGTTCCACCGTGTTTAATATGTCGATAATATTTTCTAGTTTCTCTTTCTTAATTTATTTCAAATTAATCTCTTGATTCACTTACACTTAACAACTATTTAGTGTCATCTTCCTTGATGAAATGTCGTTCATTATCTGTCTAAGTACATTTTAGTTCTGCGTTCATAACATACGACATTTCATGTACTAGTTGTACATCCTGATTTCTATGGTACAGAACTGTGACGAACTTACCAGCATAATTAACCCATATAGTTATGATTCTACTTTTTCCCCTCTGTTCAAGTGAAATTTTCGGTTGATATTGCAGTAACACTTAATTTGGGGCTTCATTTTTGATTTTAGAAACCCAACACGAACACGTAACTTTCTTTTCCTTTTTAATGACCATTCTTCCAGTCTCCGTTTTCTTCGGTAGGCGAAGTACGTGTCATATTTTAAAGATAAACTCCCATCCGGTGTGCCAAAATGTGCAGGAATTTCGTGAGATCTCTACGACGGATCGGGACTCCTGCTTTTCATGGGATAAGAGCGTCGAAAAGTGTCATCCGGATAGCCTCATTGGTCGACTTGAAGCCTACATGTGAACTTTTCACCAACCTACTTTCCGGCACTCAATGGAGGCTTAGCTAGACGAACACAAAACCCAGAATGCAATAATTTCGGGTCGAATGCCGGTACAGTTCGCAGTTCCTAACTGTGAGAAAGGTTAATATTCCATGTAATTTATCTCTATATATCCGAAATTTAGCAATGTTTTACTGCTATAGTTTTTCTTTCAGTTATTATTGAGCCTCTTTCGTAGCGCACTATTGACGCAGGGTGTCTTTCCTGTAACATTTTCACATCTTATCGTTTCACTTCTAGATTCTTCCAGCGATACAACTTTTTCTTCTAGAAATTGTCGAAGCATGGTACGACTGGTAATTTTTATTGCTATATAACGAACGCACAATGTGTGCAACCTAATTTTACCAAGACAGCAAATTCGGCATGGATTGCAGCACTGGTGATTAAAGTGAATGAACATTGCGCGAAGGGCACGTATTAATGAAGTTTCATTCCGTGGCACACCAACAGGTCCGTATAATAACGCTTTCAGTCACCTTTGTTGAGTGAAATTTTTTTTCGATGAAAAACAGCTTGCAAGTACTACATTTACCTGGTAGATTTCAGGCGTGTTATAGACGCAAAAGACATCGTTAGTGTCACTGGAATATACAAAAAACCATTTAATTTAGCTTTCTGTAATAAAAAAATTCTCCAACTGCGATACAGCTTTTGAATAGTACACAGAAATGAGGTAACGCCTGGCACGAGCTGACCTTTCCCACATATTCCCATGGATATCCAATCGCTTTCTATAAACAAACGTTATAAAATGCGCAATGAAGTATCTGAAATCTGCTAGGATATTACGCTTGTTTTCAGGACTTACTGAATAACGTGAACTCGATGACAGGATCAGTGTTCGTGTCTGGTGAACACTAATTGGCGACTCACATAAACACAAATTCACCGTAGCGCGAAGATTCACTTCTGGAGTGACGACGGCGTTTCCTCGTGGTGTCGCCTCCACAAGACATCGAAAGCTTTCGGCAACCATTCTGATTGACAACCGTTCAACACTTTTTCACTCTCTGTAGAGGTTACTAGGAGGTCCATAGCACATACTTCGATAGTAACTCGGACGCGGCCGACAGCATTCAGTTGGCGCGACATTGTGGACCAGCAAGCAATCCGTGCTTAAATTTTTAGTGTGATTTTAGACTGGAATTTTTATCATCTTTTCTTTCTTTTTGAAGTTTGGTACGACAATCTTTTAGGCTGTTGCCTGGACGAGTGTATTCCTTGACATGTTAAATGTCGCCACGCCATACGTTTTGTTTTAATCACTATTTTTTCCTACGTCTACCACGTATGTGTCGTTGAACCTAGAAAAGCACAAACATCATATGCACATCAAAGAAAAGTGTATTCTTTGGCAGCATTTAATGCAATGCTGCACAGTTCCAGCTCAGAGTTTATAAAAGCGTTCTCACATAATTCGAGAGAGACAGCATTGTGTGCTGCCTCACTGAAAGTGCACATTCTCAACGACGCTTGATGCCAGGCGAGCCTTTTCATCCACCGATTACCCATTGCCAGTGTTCCTGAGCCCGTGGTAGTATCTGTGCGTGCCCTGCGGTTAGCAGTACTCGTGCAGACGATCCTAGGTGGTACGATTCGGCAAAGATAGTGATTCCCCTGGCTTGACGCACGCTTCCTTGCTACTTGCTGCTACGACCTGGGCATAAAATTACAGTGATAGTCTGACTTTCCCTCGTCGTTCAGTTGATTAATAGGATACGATAAAGTTAAAAAGGTAATAGGATACGAGTGTCTGATAGTTTCGCGTTACTAGTTTGGAGACGTATAGAGGCTGACATATTAGTGGTGACAACCTGATACTTTGATGTCGAAAACATGATGGTCGCTGGAAACTGGATAAGTTGTCAGTGTCACGGCAGAGTCAGTTATGGCAAGAGTGAAGCGCAATACAAAACCACACATCAAATTGAGAACGTGTTGGTCAAGCATACAATGATCGGCCAGAACATTATGACCACCGACCTATTATCGGTATTAAACCGTCCAGGCGATAGCAGCATTACTGGCGAGGAATGACCGCTATTCAGATGTACGAATGGCGCATGTAGTACCAGTGACCGTGTTGCCCGTGGGTAGATGGGGAAGGCGCGCGATCTATTTGAGTTTGACCGAGGGCAGATTGTGATGGCCTGGAAACTCTGCACGTTTGAAAATTGCACGACTTGTCGGGTGTTCGAGGAGTGCTATGGTTAGTGTCTTCAACACATGGTGAAACCACGTCCAGAAATCGTGGGGTTGGGCGGCAACCCATCATTACATCTGTCGGACGTCATAGGCTAGGCAGACTGGTAAAACAGAACAGGCACCGAACTGTGGAAGAACTAACATCAGACTTTAATGTTGGCAGAGTACAAGTGTGTCTGAACACACAGTGCACCAAACACTCCTAACGATGGAGCTCCGCATTCGACGACCCATGCATGTGTCAATGTTAAGACCAGGACATCGGCAACTACGACTAAATGGGCACGTGACCATCGACACTGGATGATGGTGCAGTGGCGAATCCGTCGTCTTCCAGGGGAACAGTTCCTTGACACATGTACCGCGGGACAGAGACAAGCTAGCGGCGGGTCCATTATGCTCTAAGGAAGATTCACTTGGGCATTCAATGGTCCAGTGGAGCTCGTGAAAAGCACCATGAGGGTCAAGGAGAATCGCACACTGGTTGCAGATCACATACACACCTTCATGACGATCATATTTCCCGACGGCAGTGGCATTTTTCAGCAAAGTAATGCGCCATTCAGAAAGCCAGGAATGTGATGCAGTGTTCCGAGGGACACACTGGCGAGTTCCAGTTGATATTCTGGCTCCCCAACTCGCCAGATCTGAATCCGATCGAACACATCTGGGATGTAATTGAACGTGGCGCCAGAGCTCATCGCTTCCCCCCTCCCTCCCCTCCCCAGCGCTTGTATGCGCAGATGTGGTGTCAACTACATCCAGTGACCTACCAAGGCCTAATTGCTTCCATGCCACGACGCGTCGCCGCTGCTACCCGTGCTAACGGTGAACATAATGGCTATTAGGTAGGTAGCCATAACGTTCTGGCTGATCAGCGTGTATTACTAAACGGGTAACCCGGTTCATGGCCCACAGTCCCAGTTGCATGCTGCCTATGTAATGGCTTCCAGGCGTAACAAAAGTCTGATTTTCAATATTTCATTTAATTATTGAACGAATTAAAAATTTGAAACGCTGCCACATTCTGCTCCTTAAAGGGTTAATATTTTAACAAAGTAAGACAAGCAGTGCACTTATAAACTATGTATAATGGGAAATCAAATAACAACGAGACATGTGGAAAACAGTATATTATTTCAAAAGCTGTTAATACATTTATTCCACTGTGAGACAGTTGATCCCTTCATGGAAAAATGTTTTCCAGTTTCCTATGGAACGAATGTTTTTTCTCAGGGCTCAAAAAATATGAAAATCTCATGAGGAGACATAGAAGTTGTGTGGAGTATTTGTGAAGGCTTCCCAGCGAGACTTCTGCAGCGTAGTCGGAAGAACAGTACACCTACTCGGGGAAAGTCATGACGACGTTTTTAACTGCAAGGCCCCCCTGCTTATTGTCTTTCTGGAACATGGCATCACGATTGACGCACAGCAGTATGTGGGCACTTCGCAAAACCTGAATTGTGCCATCAGGTGCAAACGCCCAGGAATGTTGACAGACGAGATCATTCTGTTACAGGATAATGCTTGCCCACATTTTCTCAAGTTTGTTTCGACTACGCTGCAGAAGTTTCTCTGGGAAGCCATTACAGATCCTCTACACAGTCCCGAACTCTTCCCAAGTGATTTGCATGTTTTTTAAGCTCTGAAGATATGCATTGGTGGTCGGTGACTTGCTCTGGACGTTGAGGTTCATACCTCGGTACAATCATGATTATGTAGCAGGCAACCACAAAAATCTTTCTCCACTGACCGACGTGTCTCGCAGTAGGATAAATGCACTAACAGTAACAGCAATTACTTTTGAAGCAATGAACAGATTATTTATTTTTTCCATCTGTCTAGTTTTCATTTGACTGCCCCTTAAATATGCCCCCAGGCAGCGTAACTAATGACACACAAATTACCCAGACAATATTCATCCAGTATTTGAGAATAAGAGCAATTAGACAGTTACAAAAAACTTTGCACACAATTTCTGACTTTTAGGAACCTTTCTCTTGAAGACATCCGTCACATGGCGATAGGAAAAATGTTTAATGCTCACTACATTTTTTCTGCTCGTGTACGAAATCTCCAGTGTCATCGCTAACACATGTGTATAGTAATTAGAAAATTGTTTCATAATGTGAATTCAGTTCTTTAAAGAGTCAGGGGTTTACTGGTACTTAACTTAGGTTATAGATGTCAAGGACACAAACAATGAGTTGCATTATAATATGAATAGTAGATGGGATGAGAACAGGAACAGCGTGCACTGTTGCCAGATCTCATGACGTAAACACCACGTGTCACATTCCTCTCCCACCCTTCTAGGCCGTTTGGGTGAGGTAAGAAAGGTAGGAAATTCAGATGCGCACTATCCCATTGGTTGGGCGAGCTGCATGGTAGCCAGTCTTCCATGACTTTAGGAGGCTACAATTTAAGATTCACCTTATCTTAATTACAGGCTGCCCCACGCGTTGTCAGATACATTTTCTAAGCTGTTTCAGTAGATATTTGCAATTTGTAGCTGGCATCGCCCGAAACAAATGCTGCTGATCACGTCTTTCATGCGATGCCCAGTGTCACCAAAACGTGTCAGTTGTTTTCCCATCATGTACAAAATGATTCTGAAGTGGAATTTTACGTACTATTCGAAAGAGCAGTTCCACATTAGTCTAGTGTGGTATTCGTTTAATCAATACGTATTAACAGAGACATTAAAACATCAGGAATAATCAGAACTCCAGCAGAACATATGGCAGCACACACAATAGCAGTGACAAAACAATCCTGGAAATTAACACCCGATGCCACTAATCTATCACCCTCAGATAAGTGCCATGTAGTTCATATACGTAACACAGACATCATCCAGACTATTATGAGCGTATCCTCAATTCATCTCAAAACAAAATGTCACCATTGTTATGCGTAAATCATGGGAATCTACAAATTTTTTAGTGTTGTAAGAAGTCTACCACAGTAGAAAAACAACGATAAATGGAAATACTGTTGGATGATGGCCACATTGGGCTGTATCAATTACAGTATGATAGGTGCTGATGGCAATAAGGAAACTGCATATCAAAATTAGGAAGAAGAAAGTTGGGAGAGCATATGCTGTATGTCTCAAATACTGTAGTTTTAATGGAACATTTGTTAATGGTAAAATATAGTGAAGAGCAAATTAATAGCTCTCCAGAATGATGACCAAACAAGCATTGTTCTTGCACCTTTAATTATACATTGTTTAGTAGAGCATCTGCAGACAGGCTTTACTTTGTGCAACAGTATATTCCTGTGAGGTGGAATCACACACGCAGATCTACGTTAAGAGTTGGGAAGATTTAAGTGTTTAATACACGTATTGTTCATTTTTCCCATGTGCTATTCGAGACTGAAATGACTCTGATACCAGATTTCGGGAAGAGCAGCATATATCTCCTACAGGGAGAGCTTAGTGTAAATATCCTCAGTGATTCTATTGGAAGCCAGTCCCGATACAACAGTACCATTCTATAAGATAGAAAACTCCCTCAACGCCAACACATATGGACCAAGATCACAACGGGAACAAAATAAGTAGCCCTACTGTAGCATCTACCACAGAAGCCGTGCTGACTAAATGATCACTCTGCATTGGATCTTCTATTAACCCAACCTGGCAGGCCTCGGACTGACGAGCAATACTCTCAAAAAATATTGGTCGAATAACTGTCTTGTAACCATCTTCTTTTGTGGATGGGTTACATTTCCTTAAGATTCTTCGAATGTAATCCACCCCCCACCCCCACCACACCCCTGGCATTTGCCTTTGTTTCATGTAGCCATTCCTCTTTAGATCATTCCGGACAGTTACTCCTAGGTATGATACGACTTACTGTTTCCACCAATAGTGTAATCGTACAGTACAGGATTTCTTCTCCCGAGTACGTGGAGTACGTTACATTTATCCACGTCCAGTCTCTGAACCAGCTGTAGATCCTCTGTGTTATGGTACTCCTAACTTCTTACAGATAACGGCATCGCCCGCGAATTGCCACATCTACATCTACAAACGTACTCCAAATGCCACTGTACAGTGCATGGTGGAGGGTACATGGCAACAGTATTATCAATTTTCTTTCCTATTCCATGTACACAATTATTAAATAAAAAATGACAGGCCCGCATCTCGTGGTCGTGCGGTAGCGTTCTCGCTTCCCACGCCCGGGTTCCCGGGTTCGATTCCCGGCGGGGTCAGGGATTTTCTCTGCCTCGTGATGGCTGGGTGTTGTGTGCTGTCCTTAGGTTAGTTAGGTTTAAGTAGTTCTAGGGGACTGATGACCATAGATGTTAAGTCCCATAGTGCTCAAAGCCATTTGAACCAAAAATGACAGTTTTCTTACCTCTGTACGTGCTGTAATGTCTTTTATCTTAGCCTTATGATTGCTACGTCAGGTATATGATTGTGGATGCATGATGTTATCCTAATTTTCACTGAATGCAGTTTGTTGAATTTTACCGAATATTGGTACGTGAGAAACACATTATTTTTCCGAGGTTTTCTGTTAAGACTTTTTTTCGAATGGAGTATACTAACATGATACGCTGCTAGCGCCTCATGGAGCCTCCAACACTATCCAATGGATCCTTTATACTGATGAGGCTGCTTGACAGGTCAGCCACAGTCAATTACATAATGCGATTTTTTCAGTAACCACTTCTTTTGTGAATGAATTACATTGTCCTAAGATTTCCTGAGCCCAACAACTGCTTTTCCTTTACGTCGTCATTCCACTTTAGGTCGCACCAAATGCTGACTCCTAGACATTTTACAGTAGTTACTGTTTCCAGCAATAGAGTAATAGAGGAGTACTCCATTTTTCTCCCATACATGCACAGTATGTTACATTTATTTACGTCCAGTCTTTTTTCCAATCTTTGATTTTGCAGTCTACCGACATCGATAACTTTCTTGTTATAGACAACCCCTTCATCTTTGCGTATCACGGTAAGTAGCATATATGTATTTTGTAGGCAAACCATTACTGTCCGCCACAAAACACATACTTAGGTTGTATATTTAGTGGTGCATTTGTATTAAAGTTAGACTTATATTGTAGCTTGAGAGTTACATTATATCACTGTGCCGTCAAGCGATACAAACAGCAAAATCTCAATCTATTTGTAAAATTTTTGATAATCGTGATCCCACAGAGGAATCATTGACCAACTGATGAAGTATTCTGATAGCTAGTTAGAGAGGCACTCCCCTACTCTATCCAAACTTTCCTAAAATCCACACTGTTCACAATAGATGACATATAAATGGTACACTGCATAAAGCTCTGCCCAGACGATGCTAACGTGAACCAAAAATCAGATGACATCATAGGATATGTGGTGGAGACCACTTCCATCATATAGCCTCGTCATACCTGCGTGCTATCCTAAGTGACTTGAGACTCTGTACTCTGAATCAATCTCTTTCATGTGGTGTAAATTATCAGATAGCTTATAAAACATCACTGTGTTGTTTTTAACAGTGTTCGGCATTTGTCTACTGGGACAATAACAACAGATGGAAGTTGACTGCTGTGCAAGTAAACTTTCCAGATAACAAAGAATGAGAAAAGATTATAAAGTGTTCTGCCTACCTACAGTTTTAATTAACTGGCTATAACGATGTGGAGATTGTTCATGCAAATTTCAACAAAGACAATATAAGTATTATACAGAAGTGTTATATTAATTTCGACACCATACCTAAAACCCACTGTCAAACTGATGAAGACTGTTTAAAAGTGAGGAAGGAGTCATTCAGATACATTATTTCATCAAGGCTCACTATGATGCTGTCCGAAAGGCACAGGGAGGAAGGTTTGTGAAACACAGCAGGTGCCATCATCACGACCAACGCCATCATATGCTGCTGAATTAAAAATTAAAATATTATACCAAATTCGCCTTAAAATGTCTGGTTATTCCATGACACACCAAGACATTGTTCTACTCCCTCGTTAAATTGCTCAGGGCATCGACAACAACCAATTTTGCATACAATAAATGCAGTGACTGATCTTTCCCAGTCACTAGTTTCTGAACAAATAAAAATATTTCTTTCTACAGCAGTGCAAAAAATATTACAAAAATTTGCATTGCTGCTCACCCAAGTAGCACTGTTTTGTGTTAGATTGGACGGTTTTAAGCATCCCACCTCCCTCAATCTGAATTTACCACTTCTGACTACATATACGAGGGGAAATGATAATTACTGTCGAGTAGTGGAAGAAACGTCGATACTTTATGATGAACAATATAATAAAACTGATAGAGAAATGCACAGGTACCATATGTAATCTCACAACTGGAACGTTGAGCAATGCTGCCGAGATAGCGCGTACAGTGTATACCACAAATGTGCCATGGGCAACGAAACCTAGTTTTCACAAACGATGTATCAGGCGAGTCGATAATTTTTACAGCTTCTGTAAGTGTCGCTATGAAAGATGATTCAGTTTTTTAAGCATGCTCTCCACTATATCGTACTTCTAAAGCAAGGCTGAGCACTGCAAAGCGTCGGTGCTAACCTGAGAACATGGGCATAGTGAGCTCGGGGTGGAGCTGCGCCAACTGTCGGGACAAGTACATCTGCGAGCGGCAGTAGGTCGTCGACAGCAGCAGGTCCAGTGTGTCCCTGCCACGGTCTGCCGCGCCACCTGCAACATACAAACAGTAGCAGAATGCTGTGAATAGAACTCAAAGATTCGATTAATAATGTACGGCTACGATACAATGTACGCTAGGCAGTTTCCTCCTTCAGCACGATCTCGACCAGGAGCAAACTTTCGTCGTTTATTCCACAGGAAGAAAGAAAGAATGGAGTTAAACGTCATGTCGACGACGAGGTCACCACAGATGGAGTACAAGCTCAGACTGCAAAAGGATGAGGAAGAAAATCGGTCTTGTCATTTGTAAGGAACCTTCTCGGTAATCGGCTTAAGGAGTTTAGGGGACTCCGGCGAAACCACGGGAAATCCAAAATGTCGGCGACCGGTCCGGTGTTTGAACCGCCTTCCTCCAGAATATTAGCCAAGCGTCATCCTGCTGGGTCACCTCACTCAGTTGGTTATACCACTTGACCTACAAATACTGCGCAAAGCACTGAATAGTACAAACGTGGTTGTGACATACAAGCGGTCAAAAAGGTCTCACTTCAATTGTCGGTGTTAGGCTACTCGTAAGAGAGGAAAACAAAACTTCTGATGTAATACGTAAAACTAGTTCTGTGTGTAATCCTCGGTAAGTTACTTCTCAATTACCGTTACTAAAGTATAGCATGAAGTGTAATTTTAATAACAGATACAAGTATCTTAAAGTGAAAGAATTATGTAACTAGTTCAGGAATTAAAACTACTGCTACAATTTCTCCGTTACTAGTTAAGGTCGATTGCCTACAACGTGAAGTAAATGTTCTAAGTGTGCTGTCAGCGCAGCATTTTTAGTAAACTTAGCTTGAGCAAACAATTTTTGAAACTGGGCAAGCACGAGCGAGCTTGAATTATTGCTATTGCTGGGTCTGCAATTAATATTTGTCTAGTACGTTGCTGAGTATGTACGTAGATGTAGCTAGTATGATACCAATATTTTGATTCACAGTACCACAAAAACGCAATGGTAAAATGGAAAGTGACGTGTCAGACCCACATCTGAAAACATATTCTTGCGAAATATGTAAACACTTACAAACACAAAGGCGAAAACAAAGCTAAGCTGGAAAGTTCTATACTGTGTCGATATCTGACAGTTTCTTGGTGCACTCTTGTCGGCCACTGTAACAAATGAAAATAACTGTTGTGAAGAGCTTAACCTTGTTCGTACTGTTGAAGCGCCGTTAGTAAGTGTGGAAGCTCTTAATTGCCCGTTATCCTTCGAAACATGTCATAACATTACTGCTTCCCATCTCTACTATAACTTTACTATTTTCACTTCTTTGCTTTTGTACTCCTTTCTCACTCTCTCTCTTTTTTTAAGCAGAGCAACTCATAATACAAGGAGGCTCTTATATGTTTTGCAGCCAAAGTCATCTGACGATATATTTTAGAAATATTTGAGATGTCGAACACAAATGTTAGTGCTGATTTCACATTCCGCATCTAAAAGTGATTGTAATCATTTTGTATTTATTTCACGTGAGACGTAGCAAGTTTTCAACGATTGCACAAATTGTACAATGGTAAGCAAAATTAACGTCAAGACGTCTCAGAATATGTACTTGCGTAAAGTTTCAGACTAGGGCAGTATCAATTTGTAGGCCTGACATTAATTACGAAAGTGTTTCTCTGCATTCTCGCTACTGTTCCACAAGGCACAGCTTTTTAGTGGTATGAGGTCGAGAGGCGACGATATGGAGCGACCATGGAAATCTGCTATCCACTGGTCATAGCGTAAACAGCCTTTATTAACGTCCGTGCAACTGGTGGACGGTCTGCGGCTCTGCAGTCCAGCCGCTGCTTTGGGGGGCACAATTACCGGAACGCTGCTCTTGCTGTTCAAACGACATTTCGAAATGTAAAATATGGGCTGTTCACATAGAATGAATAAAATTAGCAGAATACAGCTCTGAAAAAGTGAAACTGATCAAGTTTTGCATATTTTGTAAAATCTGCAAAATACTGTGATTTTAAAACGTGTAAACACATATGACGAGTTGTGAAAGTTATATTCTGATCATACATTAAAGACTTTCATGACTGCGAGCTTAACCGTCAACTGTTTATATTCTGTTATGCATACATGATGGCACACAAACTTCTTATCACATTGCTGTCTGCCAAGGACACACTACATGTGCCCATATCACTAATACATTCCATGATGCAAAAACGAACTAAATTCACCTAATAATGAAATGCATAATGGAACTCAAAAAAATAAAGTGCCAGAGCAGGTGTCTTCGACTCATTACTGCTTTTCCACTTTGTAATTTTCATTTTTAGGCATTAATATTTCATTTTGCATAATTCATTTGTTGTATTTTTATATTTTCTTTTTTCGCCAATTAAATTCAATATCCGATGTATTATCCAAGGATTTCTACTAGGCCTTGTCTTTTTGCCAATCAGGAATAAGGACCCTAGAGTAGAAAACATTCTCTAGCCATGAAAAAACTATACCACCTGGTATGAAAGATATATGAGACGGGCAAAGTACCCTCAAGCTTCAAGAAGGATGTACAAATTGTGGTTGCAAACAGGACAAGTGGTAAAAAGTTTGCGTATTACCGAACTGTCAGTTTAATAAGTCATGGTTTCAAAATATTAATAAGAATTATTTACAAAGAATGGAAAAATTGGTAGAAGCCGATCTCGTCTTACATTAGTTTGGGTATTGGAGAAACGTATAAACACGCAGGGCGATACTCTCCCTACGACTTATCGTGGAAGATACGCCGAAGAAAGTCTAACCAATGTTTACAGCATTTGTAGATTTAGAGAAACCTTTTGACAGTGTTGACTGTAATACACTCCTTGTACTTCTCAAGGATGTAGGTATAAAACACTTCGAGCAAAAGGTTATTCACAACTAGTACAGAAGGCAGACTGCAGTTGGCGGAGTCAAAGGACTTGACAGGGGAGCAGTGGTTGAGAACGGAGGCAGTGTTGTCGCCCATCTCAGAAGATATTCAATCTCTGCGCCGAGCAAGGAGTGAAGGAGACAAAGAAGAAATTTGGAATAGGAATTAAATTTCAGGGAAAAGATTGAAAGCTCTGCGGCTTGCCGATAATATTCTAATTCAGAGAAACAGACAGTAACTGGGAAAGATGTTATGAGCTGAACATCGACAAAAGTAAAACAAGGATAATGGAAAACGGTCACATGACATCAGATGATGCTTAAACGATATAAAGTACAGACTGGCAATAGCAAGAAACGCATTTCTGAAAAAGAGAAATTTGTTAACACCGAATATAACTGTTAGGAAATCATTTCTGAAGCCATTAGCGTGGACGTGAAATGGTACAGGCAAGAAGATTAGTTGGTTGTTTCGGGGAGGGTGTAACACCATAGCTCTTATGCTGTACAGATTTATTTTGCTTTTGTTTCATTTAATATTACATCGTTAAGCTTCTGTAAATGTGTTTGATTGAATAGAAACACAAAATTGTATACTCCTTTCTTTGTACAAACTCTGATGTCATGATTTGATTCTATGCAATGTAGTATATTTGTCATTTAAATTCTTTGTCCCACCTGGAGGGAACAAAACTTACTGTATATAATTGTAATTTCTGTGTGAATAATTTTTGGTAGAAATACTAATATGTGCAAGTGTTCAGTTTTATTTAAAATGTTGTTTGCTGTTACGTAAACTGCTGATCCTCACTGAGGGTTCTTAGTTATCCTGTATGTAAAAGGTGTTGTGGTTCCCCTCGGGAACGGAACTGTGTAGCGCCTAGGTACAAAAGGTGGAACAAGAGTCAGTCGGGGACGAACTACCAAACTGTGCACTGCCATGTAAATGTTGCATATTGTGCTGGTTCCGAGAGAGGCTTTTCCTGCCGCTTTCCAATGCCTCGGATGGATGGATAAATAGCTGGAACTATTCTGGAATTTGTATCTATCATCGCCACCAAGAAATGACAGAGTCCAGCAATTCTACCTGCAATTCCACCTACCAACATGCAATCGCCACCTCATTGCGCAATCACTGTAATGGAGCACTATAGTAATGTACAGTGAAGGGTCAGCTTAATGGGTGTGTGAGTCTGCTCAAATGTAAGGTAATTTATAACTGAATTTATGTACCTACCTTGATTTTTCTCCTTATCATAGCACCTCTCAGGTTCCTCTCCGTTTGAACTAAAGTGAACACCGAGTGTCCTTACTGAAAGAACATTAAAGCCCAGTGTTTTGCTAATTGATGCCTCTTGAACATAGCAAAAAGAAAGTTAAAGTTAATGTGGCAAGAGAGTGAGTTAAAGTTAATGATGCTTGCTGAAAATAATTTTCCTAGTAAAACTGCTTATTAATGTGTTGTTGCCAACTACAAATTAAAAGTTCTTAAGACTGAGGCTTATAAAGTTTTGCTTAGTAAATGATCACATTACTGCCTGTTGTAAATCGCAGAAGGTGAGTCAGTATCTTACATATATGTTAATTTTGTCTCTCACTGTAGTAAAAGTGGAAAACTGCAGTTGTGAAACGTTATATACTCATGTTTGCTAAGTGTTTGTCTCTATTGTGTATTAGAAGTGCATATTAATAGTATAACAGGATCCACAGTTTGTCTATTGTGTTACTGCTCGGTAAAAGGTAACGGAAAGACCATTAATTATGAAAATCATAATTTCTTTATTCAAATGATAGTGAGAAGCAACCTGTTAGTGGATTCCAATTAACTTTCATTTTAAATAGTAAAGTATTTAATTGAGAGAGACTTAACCTATATCCAATTAATGATTCTGCAATGAATAGTAATAATAACGTTATAAAGACCATTCACTTTGTATAAGCCCTGAAAGTAATAGTGTGTTTCGGTATCTGTTATAATTTTGCAAATAGTTTGTGCTGGTCTAACTGTTAGTTTCAATCTTAACTTAAACATATGAATGTGGCACAGTTCATTGCACTCGCGTGTGACAAAGTATAGGTTGTGTTTATCCGTTAAAGTTACTAATAACTATTTTCTTGAACGAGAACGTTAATCATTCTCTTGCCTAGTTAGGCTGGCGACCGTTTTCTTCATCCGTTAAACAGTGCAGACAGGCAAAATTTTGTTCGTTACTGTTCGAATATTTACGTAATTCTGACTTTCATTTCCGATAAGCCACCTCCGTTAGGTACAACACGGTCAACATAACAAAATTCCTCTCAGAGGGTAACACTGCTCTGTTGCTTTATACCATAATTGCTTTAACAAGATAGTTTTACTTCACGACCTGCCTACTACTTTACGGTTATGGTACAGCAGTAGCAGACGGCAGTGTTATAAGGGGACCAAACAGCGAGGTCATCGGTTCCATCGGTTTAGAGAAGAATGGGGAAGTAAATCGACTGTGCCATTTTCAGTGAACCATCCCGGCATTTCCCTGGAGCGATTTAGGGAAATCACGGAAAACCTAAATAAGGATGCCCGGACGCGAGTTCGAATCGTCGTCCTTCCGAATGCGAGTCCAGTGCGCTAACCACTGCGCTACCTCGCTCGGTACGCAAGAAGAGAATTTTTTTTTGGGTTATCACTCCTCTGACTGGTTTGATGCGGCCCGCCACGAATTATTCCCCTGCGCTAACCTCTTCATCTCAGAGTAGCACTTGCAACCTACTTCCTCAATTATTTGCTGGATGTATTCCATTCTCTGTCTTCCCTTCTGTCTTATTTCGTCTTAAGTCCTCCAAAGCTCTTTTAAATTCTGATTTTAATACTGGATCCCCTATCTCTTCTAAATCGACTCCTGTTTCTTTCAATGTATTCTTTCCACCTATCCGCTCTCTCCTCTAGATTTAAGAGTGGAATTCCCGTTGCACTCTTAATGTTACCACCCTTGCTTTTAATGTCACCGAAAGTTGTTTTGACTTCCCTGTATGCTGCGTCTGTCCTTCCGACAATCATTTCTTTTTCGATGTCTCCACGTTTTTCCTGCAGCCATTTCGTCTTAGCTCCCCTGCATTTCCTATTTATTTCATTCCTCAGCGACTTGTATTTCTGTATTCCCGAGTTTCCCGGAACGTTTCTGTACTTCCTCCTTTCATCAATCAAATGATTCAAATGGCTCTA
This sequence comes from Schistocerca americana, assembly GCF_021461395.2. Classification (NCBI taxonomy): domain Eukaryota; kingdom Metazoa; phylum Arthropoda; class Insecta; order Orthoptera; family Acrididae; genus Schistocerca; species Schistocerca americana. Next base: position 320,979,756 of record NC_060119.1, on the reverse strand, counting down.
AGAACTACGGGACTTAACATCTGAGGTCATCAGTCTAATAGAACTTAGAACTACTGAAACCTGACTATCCTAAGGACATCACACACATCCATGCCCGAGGCAGGATTCGAGCCTGCGACCGTAGCAGCAGCGCGGTTCCAGACTGAAGCGCCTAGAACCGCTCGGCTATAGCGGCCGGCTTTCATCAGTCAACTGAATCAAAATAATAGAACCTTTGAAAACTTGTACCACAGAAGTAAGCAGAAGATCAGATGGGTAAATCGTCTAGCAAATGAGGAGTTCCCGAATTGGATTGTGGATGAAAAATTTAGGGCCCTATTTAACTGAAAGCAGAGGTCGCCTGATAATAAGACACATCATGAGGCGTTAAGGACTTGTCCGTTTCGTATTGGAAGTAAGTGTGGCAGATGAGAAGTATGGAGGAAGACCAAAGTTTCACTGTGTAGTAAGCAGGTTAAGATGGATGTTTCTTGAGGTAATTATGTAGATGTGAAGAGGCTTTGTACAGTATTGGCCAACGTGGAAAGCTGCATCAAAGCAGTCTTCGGGCTGAAGACCACAACAACAACTTGCTGAAGTACCCTTTTAGAAACAATCTTGCGAAATGTCCCTTAATCGAATGAAAGAAAATCCAGAAAATGTTTCGTAGATGTGACTTCAGCAGCTACACGCTCCAGTTACATTAATGTGACCAACACCTACGTTCGACGTCAAGGTGCAATAACCTTTCACATGCAACAGGTGGCAGCACTAGCACTGATGGGTATAAAAAACGTGTCGAGGGTGCAGAAAACTGCACTCGCAATGCAGAAACAGAGTGATTTGTCTAACTCCAAAAGGGCATGATCACTGGCTTTCGGGCCAAGGGTGGAAGCATTTGCAAAACGGCAAAGTTTAAACTGTTCGCGTGCCACCGTAGTTAAACTATAATGCATGGCAAAATGGCTCTCTATCTGAAACCGGCACAGAGGTAACTGTGATGCACCACAGGCCATAGATGACAGGGGTGAATGACAGCTGCGTAGATGTGTACGCCCGAACAGACGTGCAACTGTTGAGCAACTGACTGCCCAGATGAACAAAGGCGCTACAAACAGTGTTTCCTCAACGGCTGTTGAGCGAACGTTGCTGCGTACGGCCTCTGTTGCAAGCGCCATGGTTCACGCACCCATGCAGACTGCTGTTCATCGGTGACGAAGGCCGGAATTTGCACGCCAATACCGCAAATGGGCGACCGCTGAATAACGACAGGTGACCTTTTCAGATGAATCACGTTTTACGCTCCACCGGACAGATGGCAAATACCCTGCAACAATTGTCGGAAGGGTCCAGCAGGGAGGAGAAAGCGTTATGGTCTGGGGAACGTTGTCATGGTGTTCCCTGGGTAATTCGTCATTCTGGAAGGCACAATGAATCCGTAGAAGTATGTATGTATTCTTCGGTACCATGTCCACCCCTATATACGTGTACGTGTGTGGTTCGAAGAGCACCAGCACGAGTTTACCATACTTCCCTGGCCACCAAGCTCCCCGGATTTAAAACCAATCGAGAATCTGTGGGACCATCTCAATCGGGCGTCCGTGCCATGGATTCTACAACCGTGAGATCTAGCGCAGCTGGCTACAGCACCGGACATGACACCATCTCCCTATGATACCTTCCAAAACCTTTTGAGAGATTTCCTTCAGGTCTCCCAGCGGACCGTGCTGGAAAAGGTGGTTATACAGGCTCTTGACAGCTGGTCACATTAATGTGACTGGACAATGTACTTTTGGCGTTCAAATATCTGATTTTGCGTTAACAGTTGCAGATGTGTTGCTTGTACACTGAAGAAGCAGCCCATCAGACCCCACCAGGGACCTGGAGAAAAAATTGCGGCGCGGAAGGCAAAAGAACTGACGCAAAGCGAGGGCCAGGAGTTTAGCAGTAGGGATGCTGCGGCTGACGGCCGGCGTGTTTTGCAGCGACAGAGGGTTTGTCGTCCGGAGGCGGCCACAACACGGCAGGGCACGAGCCGTGCGCTGCCTTCGGCGGCGGGCAAATTAATCGCAGTCTGTGGCCGAAGGGCAGCAATTAGCGGACGCTGCGGGTTGGGGTGCTGGGAGGGGGCGGGTGGATCAGCCCGAACCGGTGAGCGCCCGTCTCCACGCGACCGGCAAAAACTGCCCGCCACGCTTAACAAGTACTTCGCACGACCACTGACCTGTGAAATGTCAAATTGAAATTTCGTTCCGGTTGGAAAAATGTGTCGATTAGGTAAACGCTTCAAAATAACAGGGCTGATTTTTGACCACAGCTGTCCGACCAACAGAATACAGGAGATCTTCGCTGTTATCAGGTCTCCGGGACAGAAACGTCTGCTTCCACTGCGAATTTCGACACTGACAATAAAGCAGTGAAGAGAGACTTCCCGTTACTAATAAACCGTTCTATAAGAAACAAAACTGGTTTTTAGACTTTTCATGTTCAGTTCCCCGTACCTAAATTTTTACCCACTCCTTCCTCACATCCGACCTCCCACGCACTTCAACCATCCAGTTCCTATCCTCAAAGAAGATATTTAGAGGTCATCACATTTCCACATTTTTATCAGAAGCACCAGCAAAATTCCTGAGAATATAGTACTTCTACACCTTGAAGAGAGAGATTCAGACGAGGACTGGGAAGGTGGCACAAATATTAAAAAGGCCTGAAACGATACCGTAGATGTGGACGGCGTTCACCGACTGTAGCTCTTTTGTATATCTTCACCTGGACTGTGCGTTTGAATCTTAGCCCGCATCTCGTGGTCGTGCGGTAGCGTTCTCGCTTCCCACGCCCGGGTTCCCGGGTTCGATTCCCGGCGGGGTCAGGGATTTTCTCTGCCTCGTGATGGCTGGGTGTTGTGTGGTGTCCTTAGGTTAGTTAGGTTTAAGTAGTTCTAAGTTCTAGGGGACTGATGACCATAGATGTTAAGTCCCATAGTGCTCAGAGCCATTTGAACCATTTTGAATCTTAGAAAACAGATGCCTGTAAAAAAAAACTAAGTCCTCAAACGCGCGATAGAAGAAATGCACGCGGTATTTTTTCAGACAGTGTTACTCAGACGAGGACACTCGACGGTTTATTCCTTGCGTACGGCATCGCATTTACACTAAAGACTGGCGGACCGCAGTACTTATCTGTTTTTCCTATTAATTTCCTGAGACAGCAGCAAGACGTACCTGACTCGAAGCAAAGATTGAAACCTGCAGTATACCGACTGTCTCTCCTAAGACGCGTCAGGCGGATTATCTGTCATTTCTGCAAGTGTTTGAAATTCCGTTTTGGCAATATGTAGATGGAGTTGGCCCAAACAAATACTGTTCATCAAATGTTTCATGCAATGACGAGTGTCCACGTAAAGCATCGGTTTCTTTTCTATTGCAACTCAAAACCGAAACAAAACTTTTCTGAACGAGTGGTAAATTTATCAGAAACAGTCCTTTCCACAAAGGAAATCGAAGTGTTAGCAAAAGGTTTAAAATATGCTCCGCATCATACACCTTCCACTAAGCAGTTAGATGTAATACAAGTTGATAGAGAATACAGTATAAATACCGACATAGCAACCAAACACACAGCAGGGCGTGAAATACAAAAATGGCTCGAGTGTAACACTACTACAACTCAATTTATTGACCACAACACAGTGAATAACCTGAAGAAGAAAATCACACAAAATAAAACAATTATTACGAGAGCAGATAAAAGTAATACCCTGGTCCTCATGGACAAAATTAAATATGCTGAAAAAGTGAAACAACTCCTCACGCCCAATACCTACTGTGTCCTTAACAAAAACCTTTAATGAAAAAATTAAAAACTTAACCACGTCCTGCAAAAGTATAATACACGATTATGAAGCTAAATATTTGATCAACATGAATCCAATAGCTCCTAAACTGTGTGGACTCACTAAACCACACAAAAAAGACCATCCTCTAAGACCACTTGTCCCAAAGTCCGCCGCCGGTACCTGAGTGGTCAGCGCGACAGAATGTCAATCCTAAGGGTCCGGGTTAGATTCCCGGCTGGGTCGGAGATTTTCTCCACTCAGGGTCTGGGTATTGTGTTGTCCTAATCATCATCATTTCATCCCCATCGACGCGCAAGTCGCCGAAGTGGCGTCAAATCGAAAGACTTGCACCCGGAGAACGGTCTACCCTACTCACACAACATTTATTTACTTGTCCCAACCTACACTGCACCAAACTACAAAATTGCCGAAGAATTACATTCCTGTATCAAAACCAAAACAAAATTCAAATCTAAGTTTGGATTTGTAAACTCAGTGGACCTTGTCAACAAAATTAAAGACCTTCCAATACCAAGTAGTAGCAGCTTATTTGCAAACGTACCTACACAAGAATGTCATGATATTCTGACAGAACTATTATACAGAGCAGGTGTGAACCCAGTACAAGTAGAAGACATAAATTTTGCCACCCAAACATGTCTGAAATAAAATTATTTCAAATTTGAAGGTACCATTTACAAACAGCTAGAAGGATTGGCAATGGGGTCCCCCCTCAGTCCCCTCTTAGCTGAAATATTCTTGGACAATTTAGAAAAACAGTTCCTAGAAAATGAACCCCTCAGTAATTATATCAAATACTGGTACAGGTATGTAGATGATGTACTGTGTATGTGGACAGGTACCAACAGACAAGTGAACACATTCCCAGAACATCTAAATTCACAACACAAAAACATACAATTCAACATGGAGCTAGGTGAAAAATCCATTACCTTTTTATACCTTAACATAGATATCACCACAAATACACATACTTTCAAAATTTACATAAGACCTACAACAACAGACACAGTAATATGTTCACAACACCCAATAGCACACAAACATGTAGCCTTCCATTCCATCGTACATCGCCTCACATCTGTACCAATGTCAAAACAGAATTTCCAAACAGAAGTAGACACCATTGAATATATTGCATATAACAATGCCTATAACCCTGAATTAGTTGACAAAATTCTGCACAAAAAACAAAGAAAGAAAATCTTACCCTACATTTATGTCCCTTCTGCAATAACAACCACATCAAACACCAACTGGTGTACTATTCTATATCTAGGTAAGCTATCACACAAACTAGCCAAAACACTGAAATCCCGAAACTATAAAACATCATTTTATGTAAGAGGCACTACAGCTAATCTCGTATTCAACAGGAAGGACAAAACAGATAAACTAAACAACAGTGGGGTCTATAAAACAACCTGCACTGACTGTAATAAACTGTACATTGGTCACACCAGCTGTGCCATATCAACAAGGCTGACTGAACATGAACGCAGCTGGAGATTAAATAATTTTTGTGGTTTATTTTATGGAGCTGCGAATTTCCAGAAAAAATTCTGTAACGAAATCATAAGAAAACCTTCACACATCAAATCCTCTTGGCAGCTCGACTCAGTAAGTTGTGTTACTGGTCATAGATCTCGGCTTTCTGACTGCCAAGCTGCTTCACAATACTAGCGTCTCTGAAACAATTCAAATCGACCGTCAACGATACGAAATTCCATATTGTTCTTCACTTAAGACTCACATGCCAGGGTGATAAGTACGAAGGAAATGAACTGATAGGCAAATCGCAAGAAAATACTTTCAGCTCATAGTACAGCGGTGAAAAACTTACAATGCTGCACAACAGGTAACGCCTCTTTCTGCTTCCGACAAGCAAATTTTGGGTTTCTAGGAACACACAACTTTATTTATGAAATGCCACATTTGCATACCTGTTGAGCTTGACACAGCATACCAATTAAACACAGACCCAATCGAAATCTAAGTGAGTAGTATTTTACAAATTTGCGCCGATAGAGGCACGCTTGTGTACAGATACTCAGTTTTATTAAAACAGACTTTCGTCGTAAAGTTATCGTCGGTAGTTTTATTTCGTTTCTTATAATACAGTGCAAAATTTTCGTAAGGTTTCTTTTAGTGTTATTAAAACAATACTAAACATGAGAGAGAAATTAATCATCAACGATATATGCGAATTCTCTGGTGTTACAGATAACGGTCTGACAATGCACATGCAGTTCATTGATTACATGCATGTAGAATACTTGTTCTGAGTTTAAGCTGTCAAACAAGGTTTGAAGAAGAATAAAATGCCACTACCACACGACAGCTAATGTAGAAAATACTTTTCTGACTATTTGGCCACGATGCGCTCTCCCTGCCCGCATCTCGTGGTCGTGCGGTAGCGTTCTCGCTTCCCACGCCCGGGTTCCCGGGTTCGATTCCCGGCGGGGTCAGGGATTTTCTCTGCCTCGTGATGGCTGGGTGTTGTGTGCTGTCCTTAGGTTAGTTAGGTTTAAGTAGTTCTAAGTTCTAGGGGACTGATGACCATAGATGTTAAGTCCCATAGTGCTCAGAGCCATTTGAACCATATTTTGCGCTCTCCCCATACATAATACAAAAGCTTCGAGATGCATCTGCTGCCTAGCCGTCTATTAAACCTGAAAAGAACAAAATGTCGCAGAAGTTAGCCCTTTTTCCACATGCGACTATTTTGGGTTGAGAAGTGAAGGGAATTATGTTCAAAGTTCCATTAGATTGATAACTTCAGCAGAAAGCAGAATTGCGTTTCAAGAAATGTAGCAGTGAATGTACACGAATTCACGACATCTTATCTACAGTGCACAACGCTTACTGTTATGCTACTAGCTGTCAAGTAGCTACAGCTGTTCCAGAAGTGAACAACAGTTCCTCCAGAACTTCCGCATTCCACAGTGCTGTGAGATAATACATATGGCTGGATCTAAACTTCTGAGAGACAGACAGTTACAGCTTTTCTTTTGCACTGCACGGCGGTTTCAACCAAACAGATAGCGCAATAGAGTAGCTCAAATGGAAAGGAACACTTCCTATTTAAAATTCTGCATCCTACACTATTGGCAGTTCTGTGTAGGTAGCAGTTATGTTATTTTATTTCGGTGATTACAAAATAGAGTCGAATGTATGCACTGGATAGTCGAGGCAGCTAGTTCATGGCGATTAGGTCAACCAAGTAAATGAATGTACTGAACATGCTGCAAACCACTACATGGAGCCTGTGTGTCAGAATTCTCATCGAGTGTGCCACATCGGTGTTATGATAGAAAATAAGTCACAGAGAAGAGCCTTTGGTGGTCTGTTGGTTTGATGATAGGTTCACATACTGACGGTCTAGGTTCGATTCCAACTTCTGCTGATGCCTTTTGAAAGGGAGAGACAGATTCTATTCGCTTCTGGCTACGCAAGGTGAAGAAGGTATAATGGCATTGTGGTCTGAAATTCACATTAAACATGATATTCCTTCATTCTATGATATTCCTTCTCTACCAAGTAGATGTTAGGTTGAACTGCAATAAAGTCAGGAGTGGCGACATGGAGAAACTCTTATCACCAGTATCCTTTCTTATACTAGTTATTTATTTCTAGTGACGAAAGAAACGCTATGTAGGGTCACAGGACGCGTATTCCATCTTTTATTTGAGCTTCTGTATGCCGATAAAATTGGTTCTGAACTGGGAATGCAACTCAGACCGCCCTTAACGCGGAATTTGATTCCTTCGTGACAATACAGCTTGACTACTATTTGTTGTTTGTTCAAAACTGCATATTCCTCAACATCTCCACATATTGCGCGTGAATGGGTTCGAAACCTGGCCCGGCACTAAGGTTTTCATTATGAATTATCAATCTGTAGGATGAGAACACCTATCTGCTGGTGGATATTAATTTTGATTTTTAATGCATTTTCATTCGTTGTCAACTCTGACGATATCTGACGTTTTTGACTCCCAGTGAGACATATAACTATTTGCGAGATCACTGTAAGTTCAAGGATGTTATTCCGAGCTGCTGGTGGAGAAAAATTCGGTAGGTGACGTCTGTTTGTGTGTAGAAACGATATGTGTGGGGGTGGATTCCCAGTCAGCACTGAACTCTTCGTCATATTATTTCTAGTTCAAACATGCTCACATGTCGCTGCTGGTGTAACAAACCCTCATTTAACGTCAGTTTTCTCTAGAATATAACAGCGATAGGTGCCGGGTGGGAGTCCTGGAGCCGGCCGCTGGTGGCCGAGCGGTTCTGGCGCTACAGTCTGGAACCGCGCGACCGCTACGGTCGCAGGTTCGAATCCTGCCTCGGGCATGGATGTGTGTGTTGTCCTTAGGTTAGTTAGGTTTAAGTAGTTCTAAGTTCTAGGGGACTTATGACCTCAGCAGTTGAGTCCCATAGTGCTCAGAGCCATTTGAACCATTTTTGGGAGTCCTGGAGGGAAAAAATTAATGTTTCGTCTCATTATTTCAGTTTAAAACATCTAGCTACTGCCGAGAAAATCCGATATGTTACAGTTGATTGTGCCTCGATAACAATCTATCTAGGTTCTGGGTTCGAATCCCTGTACAACACAAAGCTTTAATTCACGGCATTTCAAGTAGTTACTTGTGGAGAAGCAATATTTAACATCTCTCGAAGTTCGTTAACAAGGACAATAGATGCTGGGTAATAATTCGCGTGCGTTAAAAATGTTTACTTTATGTAATTTAAAATTGATATTTGCTAACTGATACTGTCAGGAATGACTGTTAGTTTCCGTCAGTCGCGAAATCTTAGTCTGCATGACCTGGGTTTGAATCCATATGCAGAACGAGACGGTTCGTTGTGTCATTTGAACTTCATACATATTCTCAACGAGCTGCTCGTCAATAACTTAAATTTTTAATGTCTTTTTTGTTAAATAACAAGTACGGTATATTACTCTGAAGAGGAAATCACGAATACGATGAACTTACTACATGCATTACCTATCTGACGTAATAATGAATGGTAACATTTCAAGTATGTCATTTATTACAATAAATGTGAGCTTACAATCCTTAAGGACAGTCTTATCTGTGATAAGGTGTTCCCTGATATTTCTAGTATCGTGGTATTACTTTACATCTTGAGTTATTGCGATACAGAGCAGTGTTTTCTAGTGGTGACTTGTTGGAACCATTTTCAATTGTCAAACGACTGTACCAAGGAGCGATTAGAGGAACTGCTAGACAGCTGCGTTATGTGGGTTGCATGCGAATCAGGCGAAATGCAATTCAGGTCGTTCGGATACTTTTGAGCATGACTGTACATGTCAGAGTTCATTCTAGTGTTCGGCCAAGCAATGCGTGATTTACCTTTACCGTAGAAGGTTGCCCAAATCATAACAGCGTAGAAGGTTGCCCAAATCATAACACTTCCACCACAAAAATTTCTGCTCATTCTTGCCTGCCGCTCACTTCTCAGTTCGTGCCAATAATATAGGAATCCTTCCGTCCACCTAAATTAAACTTGTTCTACTCACTGACGATTATTTTATCCCATTCCGAAGTCCATGACATATTTTTCAACAACTTCCAATCTACCTGTTTATGTTTGGGTGTTAGAGTAAGTTTCTGCATTCGTTTCTTGAATGCAAGATGTTTGTCATTTGACAAAATTTGTCGTACAAGTCTGGCAGTTACTAATGACTTTAAATCAGCAACAAGTTGAGAAGAATAACGTTTTCTGGTCCTTGCTTTGCTTAAAAGGAACCGTTTCAAGGCTTCAAATAATTTTCTTCTTAGGGTATATTTTCCGTTCGGTTCATACCGTGCACCCAATCTAATAAAATTATCAATCACTGCACTTGAATAGTTCACCTACTTCGTGGTTAGACGATTATTGTTTTTTCATCTCATTGTAACTGTTTTCTGCATGACATTGTCACAATCGTGGTTTATCTACACAACACGCTCTGTCACTCCTACGTACAGTGAGTCACATAGGCACACACAAGGTGGCAGTTATTGACGTATATGAAAAGAAAACAAATTAGTTATAATTTACGGTGTGCACACACTTTATTCAACACGCAAACGTCACTACAGATATTCGGATTTAGTTATAACGACTTTGATGTGTCTGCCATCATTGGTGGTGATGAGGCGCAGACGAACAGCCAAGTTCTGCATGATACGCTGAAGTGTCGGACGGAATATCGATGCTGATTTGATAGTGTATCACCTTTTTTTTTTTAAAAAAAAGGTCAGAAATATTGGTATCCTGTACGAACCAATTGTGTCACTAAAGATAATGAACACGGCGCGCATGTTCAAACACCGAGACGCTCATTTTATCTTGAAGTACAGTTAGTATTTTGCTCTTTTTTTATATTTACTTGGAAACCATAACAATTGTTGAACAAGCTAAGTACAGTTTTCGTGCAGCAAGTAACGCCCTTATCAAACAGAAAGGCCAGCAGAAGTTGAAAGATTTCTGAGAAGCGTTGTTACAACCATGACAGGTTGGTATACCTCATACGAGAGTGTAACAAAGATACTCGAGGAACTTAAATGGGAATCCCTGAAGAAAAAAAAAACATAAAATAAAGGCGACGTTGTTTTCGCGACATCCTGTTGGGTTAATTTACAGAATCAGTATTCGCAGAGAAATACGCAACAAACTCTCAGAGGCAGAAAGTTCGTTGTTTCTCCCTCGCTCGATACCCATATGGATTGGGGTGACAAGTTGCTAATATTGGTATGAAGTAGCCCCCGTCAGCTATTTTTCGGTAGCATCCTCTTTTCTTCTGTAAACGGAATGTTATTCGCTGTTATATGTCGAGAAATTCCTTTATTTTAGAGTATTCGCGAGTGAAGCTATGTCACGTCGAAGGTGAGATGATTAAATATAGAGCACAAGTCCGGATTCGAAGGTAGAAATCAGAAGAAAATAAGACTGTCGTTTCCATGGATACCATCCCGTTATTTCCCATAAGCGACCACGAAAAATCTAAGTCTGGATGCCGGGACGAAGAACTTCGAGTTTACCGTCCGTCCTATTCTGGGCAACGGAATTTTCTGACTGTTTCCGAAGCTCCTGGTAGAAACACACACTCCATTCCAGTCTGTTATTAATTAAATTGTCATTTTTTGCCGTTTGTGTGCTATGTAAATGCGCAGATAGCAAATGATAGTTGAAACATTTTACAGTAATAGTTTGTGGAATTTTCTCTCTCTCTCTCTCTCTCTCTCTCTCTCTCTCTCTCTCTCTCTCTCTCTCTCTCACACACACAAAGCGAACATGCGTGCTTTTTGTGTGTGTGTGTGTGTGTGTGTGTGTGTGTGATGCAGATACACAGAGAGCTGTTATACAAGCATTATCGGTTTTCTCTACTGTTTCTCGTGTAATGATATTTCGGTTAGGTCACTCGAAATGCTAACACCATAGGGGATAGACTTCAAACGCCACATTTAGCTTTTACCAAACGCATCGAGATATGTCGTGGTCCCTATTTACATTTTTTACACTGGAATGTCATTACTACTTTTTATCTGTTTGAACCTATGTTTTGAAAGCTATACTTTGAATGCCAGTCGATTTTCCAACATAAAGTGACGCTAGAGCAGCATTCTACTTTCTTGTATGTAATTTTCCTTTCAGATGCACAGCAATTTCCCCGATCTCTTCTCATAAACCCAAATGCAACACTGACCTTATGTACGAGTGACTTTACGTCTTCGTCCCCTTTCGTATCACTCGTTATAAAAACTTGAACGACGTAACATGCTCCATACATTAATTATTAGTCACATAATCGAATATTATATGGTTATTTCTCCTTGTAATGGGGATAACGTTGATTTTGTCCACTTTCTATACTGCTGTCATTAATCCCGTAAAGTGGAAATTTCGTCCAAGTCTTTTGTCACTTGCTTACGATCGCCCAACGAAATTTGCTGCAGACAGCACCTTGGTCGGGGAACAATACGATATTTCTGCTGACCCTACATATTTGTGATCGTTAAACCTTTTTGCTCGAGGGCCACTCCTGAAATTTTTCATGATGAATAAACCCGCTCCAGTTGTATTTGTCAAATCCTTTACTTGGGTAAAATCGTACACACGACCCGGGCTTCTGGATGTAAAACCCTACCTTCAGGAGTTTGATTTCGTAACGAAAGTCGTAGCCGTCATATAAAAAATCCAGCTAATTTATCAAGTAGCATGCGAGATCCTGTGCGGCTGAGGCACGAACAAGTTCTCTGAGTCAACCAGAACAACCCCGAGTAACCGTGGCCACGAAAGTGATCAGCCCGCCGCATATCGTGGAAGCCAGCGACACCGCTCAACAGACTCAGACACTGTCGGGCGGGACCTCGGGCCCCATATGCACCGATCTTATTAATAATTGGAAAACTACATAAATTAGTATGTTATGAGCCCTCAAGGGCCCTGCCAGAATACGATACGTTGGCCGTCAAAACCCCTTCTGCCAAGCACTGATCGTTAGAAGTCGGCACCGTTCGAAATGCTTCGTGTTGAATGTTCGCCGTTTCGGATTGCTGCTACCCTCAGCACTACCAAACTTGTGACACTGAAATTGCCTGACGAGCTGTTGTGTTGTCTGGGTGACTGGATGATTAATTGTTTAATAACAGTAACTGTAATTACAGTTAAATACATTATGTAGTGTAAGACGCGATCATAAATTTTTACTAAACATTTTTGACGTCATTTTTCTTCTACTTGTCGCTTTGTATCCACCAGCTTTAATTTATTTTCATGTTCCTTGCTATAAGTAGCAAGGAGATGCGCATTCACAAACACATGTTACTTCGGTTTGAAATGTGTACCGCAGCAGCCGAACGGTAAGAGTCACATACGCCTGTGAGACAAACAATGAAACATTCACCCTCACACCTAACTCAGCTACTTATCCCTTCCTCCGTGAGGTACGCGGCCAACATTACTTAGGCCTCAGCCTAATTAACCAATATCAATTAAAACTAAACACATCTCAAAATATTGCTGCGTCTACAAATATTTTTGTTTGTTACTGAGGAGGGAAATTATGCTCTTCAGATGCTCTTAACGTTGATTGACGTTTTTCGATCCTTTATCATGGGACCTGCAGCATGTATTGTGTCAGAGTACGATAGTGTCCACAGAATTAATGGACAGTATGCTGCTTGATATTTTATTTTCGTATATAAGCTTATTTCGGCTTTATTGCCTTCATCAACACATCTGCAAACAATCACATTTATTTATATTTTACATAATATATAAACCACAAAGATTTTTATAGTGAATGTTGTACTCACGTCTTGACGTTGTAGATGGACATATGTCAACTTTGAGTAAACTGTTACTACTGTCCGTATTTGCTAGATATAATTGGTTTTTCAGTGAAGTTTTAAAGTTGTTCGATAATTTGATGCTGCAGGTATAGTACGTTCTCTATTATTTTAACAGTAGGTATCAGACGTACAACAGAAGTCTGTAACATAACAGAATGATCAATAACGGTTCCATAGATACGCAACCCGCAACAACTTAAATATCATTGAGTAGACAACTGGGTGTCAAACTTGAATTACTTCGAGTGTCAGACTAATAAAAAACGTATGATAATACACGTACAACATCAATTTATAGAACAAATTCAGAACGTTACATAAAAAAGTATTACATCCAAAAAATACGGACAGCAGAAATAGTTTACTCAAAGTTGACATATGTTTATCTACAACGTCAGGACGTGGGTACAACACTCAACGTAAAAAAATCTTTATAAATTATATATTATGTACAATATAAATAAACGCGATAGTTTGCAGATGTAATGATGAAGGCAACAAAACCGAAATAAGCATATATACTAAAATAAAATATCAGTCAGCATACTGTCAACTAATTCTCTGCATGACGTTTTTCGATTCGTCTGTTAGTTTACTGTTGACAACCACGGGGCGCACCAATACTTGATCCAGGTCGCAGACCACTGCTGTATATCATGTGCTAATTCAGTCACTTGGAGACCTGGTGTCCTTGAGTAGATATACAACATAGCATACCAGCACTTTTTTTCCATTTCTGCTCATCTTGAGCTTCCGGTTGCCAACTGAATCCAGTAGTCTTTCTAAAGTTCGTCTCCCTTCAGTCCGGTGGTCTCCGCCTCGGTGTTTCTTGGTAAATTGGACTCAATTCTAGTATAGGTTTTGATCATCTGCCATCCATTCTTTCAGCGACGAGCAAACAGCCATATCAGAGTATTCACTCTTTCTATTACGTCACTGACTTTTGTTGTACGTCTGATCTACTGCTTTCTTTCTTGTACAGCAACAGCTACTCATTCCTCTTTGAGCTGCTATGAGTTGTCTGAGAATGAACTCATTTAAGAACCACGTCTCACAGATGAAGCTGATGGTTGGTGGTCTAGGGTACTAAACAGCAAGGTCATCAACGTCCTTGCCTGGAATAAATATAGACGAGAGTGTTGAAAAAATAATATTAGAATGAAAATATATGTGGAAGTGAGAACACAACGCTGACAGTGTGATAGAAAGAGCAATCATAAAAGTCAAACAAAATTCTGCAGAATAGTCGGATAAAATCAAGGACAAAATACCAGAATGGACACAGTTAAAGGAAGGACATATTTCTGTGGCTGAATGACTCTTATAAACAATTTATGACCGAGGCACTCTGCGACAAGCTGTAATTTCTCTCCCAATATTTCGGAAAAAATGCAGACATCACACAAAATCTTAAAACGCCAACTACCATCGCCTCATTATCCGTCAAACTAGAGTATAGGTCCTCTGGGAGACCCAGATCTGCTCTCAGGTCGTATTATGAAACACACTCAACTAAAATACGTCGTATCGATAGTTGTGTTCACATATGTGATACACTGATGGTTCCTCGAGACAGCGAGAAATCTTTGAGTCGGTGGGCAATGCCCCAGTCTAAGCCTCGTATGGGCTACTTCTTCAGCTCGTCGTGGTCAGAAGGAAGTAAACCACCGCCGCACTGAAGGGTTCACTGAACGTAGCTTGTTATTACTCCCCGTCAATTACTGAGCCTCCCAGCAACACATGGTCCTCTAGGTAACAAATGTGGTAACAGCCTGCAGAGAGACTGAACAACGAGTATGAGGTGGAAGCGAGCAAGCCATGTCTCTCAGCATTAACTTATTACGGGTAGTATACACTGATCGAAAACGGTTTTCTTCATCTCAGCTTACATCTTAGACATTAAAACTAAAGACTATCCGCTGTAAACTTGACAGCCAATTTAACATGTCGAAATATTTTTGGTTTTAAATCACTCTTCATATTTACAAGTTGACACAGATAGATCTATTTTTTAGTTACAGTTGCGTACTTCCAATAAATATATTTCTCCCCGGCATCCGTTCGTTTACCATGAGCTTGGTTATATCATAGTTAATTTTTACATCAACTCCAGAGCAGATTAACCCAAGTTTGCTAGCTAATATTTGAAGCTTTACTACATTACTTGCAAATTAAACAATATCATCAGCAAATCTCGTGTTATTTAATCTCTTTCTCAGAACTTTGATGCCCTTTGTTTTCCAATTCAATTTAGATATTGCTTTTTCCAGGATGGCTGAAAATAGTTTTGAAGGTACATATCGCCTTGTTTTACAGCCTTCTCAATGGGAAATTCGTTGATTCTTTTCAACAACATTCACAAACGCTGTGGAGGCTTCGCATAATATGCTATATAAGATTTTAATATGCACACTTTAAGTCTTATTACGCTTCCTTGGGATACAGCGATATTATTTCAGTATAACGTACTGGGTATAATTACTAAAAAATTCATTGAGGCAATCGCATATCTGCGACGTCAACGTTGTACAGTGATATATGAATGTGGAAGTTACCTGTTCACCTAAGTCTACTGTTATTTGATGCAAAAATTTCAACGACCGGTTCAGCTGACTGCTTCGGGTGCTGCGAGTTTTGTGCTTATGTGTACAAGCTGCCTGGACTTCTAGCAGAGTGTGCAATATTGTTGGACTCACGTCGCACCCGGAAGCACACTATTAATCAATTGCGCGAGAAAACCTGAGAGGTCACGGACGTTGTAATGCTCTAGGATCCCGCAATGTGACGTCAACGCTATTGGTTTGTAGCTCTGTGAAGCCGTTCTTTTATCCTTTTGTAAACAGGAGTGCCTTCGTTATTTTACAGTTACATGTCCTGTTCGATGCGTAAGAGATGATCGAGAAAAGAGGGCTACGAAAGAGACTGATTCTCCATAATATTCGGTGCAAAATCAAATAGGAACGCCGTTAGAAAGACCATCTGAGAACCTTGGAAAGAGTGGGAGGGGGTCAGTGTTGCCAATGATAGGATTTGGTGGAGTGGCGAAGGGGAAATGAATGGGAAGAATTTGTTACTGTGCAACTACTTTTCCAGCACAAATGTGTCTAGCGATGGTTTTCCTGTGAAAGAAAAAGCGAACCAGAAAATTAAAATCACTGGACAGAATTTCTGAAGCTTGTAGTTCCATATAGGAAACTTTGTATAGGAAGTATTGATCTAACTGACAGACGATCATTGCTCTTCACTCAGTAATACCGATCTCCAGTACACCTCAGAGAGCCGGCCGGAGTGGCCGTGCGGTTCTAGGCGCTACAGTCTGGAACCGCGCAACCACTACGGTCGCAGGTTCGAATCCTGCCTCGGGCATGGATGTGCATGATGTCCTTAGATTAGTTAGGTTTAAGTAGTTCTAAGTTCTAGGGGACTGATGACATCAGAAGTTAAGTCCCATAGTGCTCAGAGCCATTTGAACCATTTGAACATCTCAGAGAGAATCTAAGGATCTGTATTAAGTGGAATCCAGATAAGTAGAAATCCCACTCGCCGATGAAAGCAAGACACCAGCTGAGTTGAGAAATTTGAAACCTTCCAGCCATATACGTTCACTTTCAAGAATTTGAGCACTCATCTAGTCCTAGGATTTAATGTGAACTGAAAAAATCTTCACAAAGAAGTATACAAACAAAAGTTACTTCACACATCCTGCACTGAACTGTTGGCGAATAAGTGAGCAACTACATATAGGGCGAGTCGTAAATGAAGAAAAATATTTAGTAGAAAGTGTCATGCATTGGGCTACAAACACAAATTCGTTTTCCCAATGTTCCTATGTTAATAAATGACAATGCAGTTGAATGTTATAAGATAAAGAAATGTGATGCTGGCTTTGGGTGTTCTTGTGCGCCGACACAGGTCTAGGGGCTAGATCAACACCGCACAACACACGAGTGGTGTAGGTAGTCCACGTCGCCGATTTGAAGGCGAGACTTGTGTCGTCAAGCGACGCTCTGCGTGACAATGTGAGCAATGACAGTGCACAAATCTATCTCGTTCCATTTCCACCAGCCGGTCCTATGAATCGTGGCTAGTTGGCATAGGTAAACGAAAGTGAGGAGGAATTCTATCATTGTGTACGCAAGGCTTTATTACTCTCTTTTTGAATCCTGGATTTAGTTTTAAGGAACGAGTACAAAGAATCAGAATACAAAATACGGCTACTCAGTTATGTCCAAAGTCAATCCAAAGGAATATAATACAACTATACAATTCTAAACCAACATAGAACATAACCAGAGTTAAAACTGACGGCCACGGTGTACGTGGCAAAGTTCGACTCTTCACAGAAAGGACTGCTGAACAGGATCCTTCATGTCTGTACATCTTCACGTAATATCGCGTGTTGCATCCTGTGTCGAAGGTTGTTGCCATCAACAGTCCCTCCTTCATAAATCACAGACTTCAGATGGCCTCACAAAAAGAAATCCTGGGATTAATGTCTGGAGGTTTATCTGGCCATCTACAGAGCCTCCACGACCAATCCATTTGGAAGGGAAGGAAATATTCAGGTGGCGTCGCACTGTGCTGCTGAAGTGCCCGAGGCCTCCATCAAGCATATATCAAAGGTTCATATGAGAATCCAATCTAACGCTATCAGCAATTCCAGTAATGTAGCATCCAGGAAACGCTGATATCGGTTTCCTGTCACCCTTAGGGGTAGCACATGTGGCACTATGAGATGCCGATAAATAATGTCATGTGGCATGTAGAAAAAGATAGGGAAAGAGGGTGAGGGAGGGTGATATGTACGTGCGTACGATAAGCCCCTTCCCTCAAAATATTACACTCCTTCATACCTAGTGTGCGTTAACACTGATGACATGATACTGACCTCCTCCTTATTAAGATAGCAGTACGCGAGGTGCCTACTTGCTTCAACCGCCCTGGGTGCAATGCGTAAGTTCTAATTATTGTTCACCACCCTGCAGTCTTCTATAGTAGCTGTCCCCTGCGCTGAAAAAGCACGTAGGTCTTGAATTCGTCACCTTGAGGCTGTAACAAACTCTTAGCGAGGAACTCATACTTCATAAATAATTAAATTTCCAAATTTGCTTATACGGGATGCCATTCGCTTTTAATTAGCAGAATACGAGAACGTGCACAATTATATTCCACTTTATGAGTCACAAATAATCTCCAATCTCACACTTTCATAAAACAAAATATTGTACTGCGTATTTTCGCAATTTCTATAAAACTGTTCTCAATTACACGTCCACATAACCAGAAATTTCTAATAAAGTCTTAATGACACCGACCGCGACAAGCAACACGTCTGTCCTCCGAGGCTGCCGAACCAGCTCTCATCTTACAGCCGAACCACTTCGCCCGCCATCCAAGTTAGGTGCGATCCAAAGATTATCGATGTGCTTCGTCTGCCTTTTTGTTTAGCAGTTGTTTATTATTCTGCTGGTTATTAATACCTGTCAAATAATGGAATGATAGCGCGCTATTGAGAGATACTTAAACATGAAATGCAAGCAAATACGCTGTTTACTTTTTCTAGTGTTAATAACAAAAGTTTCTCATTTTCGCGCTCAACTTCCGAACGCAGTGGCCAATCGCGGAGGAGGATCACAATTTAGACAGCCTTTCTTACAATACCCGTACCGAGCAAACCATCTGTCATCGATACCTCACACGACATTACGTCATCTTGCCACTGCTGTATTTTCAGCTGCTCTAAGAAGAGCTTTTTTGTACTTGAATATGATAGACGCAACGCCATAAATATTATAACCACACCGGATAACGACACAGAATAGTTGTTGGTGCCCTCGTACCATTGTGTTGTGGGGGGTTTTCTTCTGCTCACTCTTACTAATCATGCGAATTCACTATACCCTTCTTCGTGAAATAGGTTTCGTCGGCGAACAGTATTGTTCGTTAAAATTCTGGTCGTGCCTCCGACGCTGTAGGATGAATCTTCAAAAGTCCAGCCTCTGCTGGTAGTCTCCCGGCGACAATGCTTGTGTTTTCTGCATGTGAAAGGAATGGTAATTGTTTCTGTGCAGTACCCGCATAACAGTAGATTGTGATATTTCGACAGCAGTGGCGACAGACCAGGTGCTTATTATTCAGTTCTCCGCAACAGTTTTGTACTACGTTCTCTTTGTCATCCGCACTGTACTTCGACAGCCGACCCCGGCCATCACATCCTGGATGTGCTACACATGCACCGTGCTCCCTGAAATACGTATCCCCAGAGTAAAACGTTTTTGTGAATGGAAGGCGCCAGTTACTAAACCTCTCGTGAAACAGTTGTCTTGCGACGTCAGCTCTTTCATCGGCAAGCCCATAGGTGAGGTGGATGTCAGCGTATTCCTCGTTGCTGAAACTCGCCGTGGCAGAAATGTTGCGACGCTTCCGCTAGCAACTGTAGGCGCGGCGAATACCGGCTAGAGCAAACAGCGCAGTGCTGTTGTAAACACGACGGGCACGGTTTCCGCCAATGACCGCTCTTCCTGTTTACAGGTCAAAGAGACTGTACACTCTGTCACCGCCGGCAACTGTGGATGATGAGTTCTGATACAATTCCACATATACTGCGATGAGATTTGCTCTTTGTCGTATCTTTCAAATGCTGGCAGATACAAATCAGCTTATTGATGTGTCATGTGATGTATCTGTGGGTGAACAACGTGTCGTGATAGAGGGGTTTGTCAGGTTCTCGTTAAATGGTTAACCATTCTTTTGTTTTACGTACACAATACACCGAGGAGAACAACGGTCCGTCACTTGTTGCGCGGTTCTAGACGCTACAGTCTGGAACCGCGCGACCGCTACGGTCTCTGGTTCGAATCCTGCCACGGGCATGGATGTTTGTGATGTCCTTAGGTTAGTTAGGTTTAAGTAGTTCTAAGTTCTAGGGCCTGAAGACCTCAGATGTTAAGTCCCGAGTGCTCAGAGCCATCTGAACCATTTGAACTTGTTGCGCATAACAGCATGCGGTCGTCGGAATATTTTTCCTCATTTACGACTGTATAAAGATAATACGACACACAGTAGAAGGCCTGTAAAAATTCCTGATTGTATGATTTTTATTAACGTAAATAAAATTATTTATTGTTTGAAGAACTGTTAGTACATGCCATGGTCTCATCTCTCATTTAATGATTTCGTGATGTAAGCCACGAGAGTACTTGACGACTTACTCTTGAAATAAACATTTCGTAACCAGTCCTTAATATTTGTATCTATTAATCAAGATATATTTCGGAGACTTTTATCCTTCTTCAGTGATAACCTTGGACTTCCGTTCGTGGGTATAGCTACAATGAGCACCACACAATTAGAGGTTCTACAATACCTAAAGTTTTCGTTCTACAATAACATCACCACTTGATTTATAACAGAGAAATCTATTTTTAATAGGTGTTGTATATTTACTTTAATTATCTGCGCGGTGTTTGGAGCTGGTGAGTTCCGCATGAGAATATTTACACCATTTCTTTTTTTAACTTCCACCAACGATTAATATTAGGGCCCCACGCGGTTATCTGCATCGGGGACCATCTCTGGCCCCCGATCGAATCCATCTGGCGAATTAACGACGAGGACCGGTTTGCCGGCCAGCGTGGGTATGGTTTTTAGGTGGTTTTCCACATCCGGCTAAATGAATACCGGACTGGTACCCGCGTCACGCCTCAGTTACACGATTTGCAGACGCGTTTTCACACTTTCACATGGGGTAACACTAAACCCATCCATCCCAACCAGGGAGGGGGAGGTGTGAACATGAAAGGAGGGTGGCGACAGAAATGAAGGGTACATCGTCCCCTCCCACCACTACCACTACCACTAACATTGCCGTATCCAGATTAACATATCGACCCCATAAAAACATGTCATAAGGCCAAGAAAAGGAAGAAAGTTAATCACCAAAGATGGATATGTTTAAAAGAGCAACTTTTAGGTTTCGAAAACCACCAAGGACGCATAATAAAGTGAAAATAATACATTTAATTGTTTTCATTTTTAAATACAATGACGACAGCCTATGGAGTAAGTATCTAACCTACCAACAGTATTACTTAATTATTTCAAGGTTTCCAGAAATTACAAACTGTATTCATATTTAAAAAATAAGTTGAGAGATTTAAACTATTTTGCCTGCATTCTGTCTTATTTCTACGATACATTCAATGAGTGTGAAGGAGGTTCGTAAAATCTCCCATGTACTCACTGCCTAATATCTCGTAGAGAATATAATTAGATTTAGATTTGAGATGCCCGGAGGTCTCAGCTGTCTTCAAAACTAGTTGCAATAGTAGTCTGGCATTTTTTTAAACTGAATTCAGTGAGATATTCATTGTAACTACTGTCAGATATCATTCCCATCTGCCAAAATATCGATAACCACACTTGATTTTGTAAACTCCGGTGTGATTTTATTTTCATGATTTGTAGTGACCGTGACGGTGCAGTGGTGTTCGAGTCCGTCAAGGATGACCTCAGGTCCACTCAGCCTGCTAACAAATGAGGACCAGAGCACTTTCCACGGGGTAAAAGGCGTTCGGGACGAAGAAACCGCCATCCTACCCCTCTTTAGTGCTGCGGCAAAGAGAGGCTACACTCTAGCTGCATTTAGGCTAGTAGCCCATACTTAATCCTTGGCGGTGTTGGTCGAGGTGGTGCTCAACAGCGAAGTCATCAGCGCCCTTACCCAACTAACTGGATATGAATCTGGTTTTGTTTTGCGAAAAGAATAAGGTAAATGGTAAAATATATAATGTAATCCTCCGCCACCACGGGACACACACTCGCACTCACCCTTTCATACAGAACAACTGTCTCAACGCAGTTTGTGATTGAAATACACAGACTATAAATACACAAGACCTAAAACTGTGCAACAAGGAACTGTGCCCGCTTGATAATAAAAAAAATAGACGAAGCAACCATCCTGGAAACAGATTAAAATATTTTACCTAACACGCAGTCCACAGCTACTGAGATGATCTGACATCACACGGAATCTTAAAACACCGATCACATTCGATACATTATCTCCTAAAATAGAAGGCACGTCAGCAGGTATGCTGGATGCAGCCCTCATGGATTGGTATAAATCTATATTTGTCAGCAGTTTTGGCTAATTGGTAAGAATTGCTTCCTGTGGATGGTTCTGATGCAATGCAGGCCTGTTTGTTGATTTACTGCAACGTTTGCCCTCAGAACACCAACGGTAAATCAGGTTCTCCGTGATACATAAACCCGCTTTCGCAGCGTTTGCTATTGGAGTTGGATGCGACTCTCCGTTACGCTTTCACGCTTACTAAATGAACATGTGACGAAACAAGTTGCTCTTCTTTGGATCGTCTCTATTTCCTCTACCAGTTCTAACCGGTAAGGTACTCAGACTGAAGAGAAATACTCGAGTACCGATCGAAAGAGGGTTCGATCGGTATCTTCACGTCCTTCGCAGGTGGGCATCACTTCTTGAGGTTCCTACAAATGTCTTTGGGGCATGCCTCGAAGCTACTTTTACGGATGAAGATTTCTCTCCTGTAAGACAGGCATGCCGTTTAGTATTTGATAGGAACTCTGTACTCAAATTACATAGTTGGTCTGACACTCCATACGCTCGTACTTGGTTCATAGGGGACAGTGTGAAACTGTAGCAAATTCCCTCTGGAAGTGAGGAACACAGCATCACCCTGGGCGAATTCAGAGTCTCATCGACGGAAAGGGCGAGCTGGGTTTCTCACGATCGTTGTTTTTGGAACTCATGTTGCTTCGTACAGATGAAAATTTCGGTCTCCAGCAAGATCTTAACACGTGAGCACGAAATGTGTTCAAAAAGTCTACAGACTAATGTCAGCCTTACAGCCTATAGCAATGTGCGTCTGTTCAAAGTCCGTTCTTGAAAGTTTGGTATTTATGAATAGTAACTGACGTCCTGCACATTTTTCCAATCACTAAGGACACCTCATTCGTCCGGAGACATGCGGGCGAATGGCACTGAAAGAGGATCAACTTCTTTTGCATATTCCATGTACGATCTTACAGCAGCACATCAGGTAGAGTCGCCTTTCCTTCCTGTTTCGCGATTTTAGTTTATTTTCTATCCTTAAGTTTACTAATTTCCTTTTTTCTCTCATGATAGTTTTAATCATGCCGTCAATGGAGCAAATTTTACATACAATTATCATTTCTAGCTATCTGATTATACAGATTTCTCTTGAGTGTGCATCTTAATACAGAGGCAATTTCAGTACCGTGTCTAGTCATTCCATTATTAATTTTCTACGGCGACATATTTAGACAAATGCTGAGATAATTACAGAGCACTGCCATGAATTGCGGTACCATTCTTTCTAAGGGCTTTTCTTTCCGACGATCATAAACTGCCACATTAAACATAAAAGATGCAAGTCCTTCGCCACATGCTCTACGAGGGTGTGTGGAAAAGTAATGCCTTCGAATCTTTTTATGTGAAGACTCAACTTTTTAAATAAAACAAACATTTTTAACAGTCTACATCTTTATTCTTCATGTCTACATATTTTCAGCGTTCTGCTGCAAGTGAGGTACGAATTGTAGCGTGTAATATGGCTGTGTGTCACGTAACTGTGTCGGTGCTTGAGAAACAACGTGCTGTAATCGAGTTCCGAATTCGAAGAGTTTGTTCATTTATGGAGCATCCTGTCCTCAGCACAACAATGCCAGACCATCTGCAACATTCCAACGTCTTGTGTTCACTGTCATCGATCATCCTCTATACGGAATGAAATTTTCCAAGAGTGTGCGCTGATACGAAGCTTCCTGGCAGATTAAAATAGTGTGCCGGACGGAGACGCGAACTCGGGAACTTTACCTTTCGCAGGGAAGTGGTCTACCGAGTGAGCTACCCAAGCACGACTCACGATCTGTCCTAATAGCTTCAATTCTGCCATGACCTCGTCTCCTACCTTCCAAATTTACACGCGAAACGGAAAGGTCTCGAGTTCGAGTCTCGGTCCGGCACACAATTTTAATCTATTACGAAGTTTCATCCTCCATACAGGCTTAGACCCACACGATTTTCGTGTGTTTCTATAACTTAACGAACTCTTTCGAGGACTTCACTTTGATAGTAATGAAGTGGTGCGAGCAGAGGTGAGGTTTTGGCTCCGTCAACGAAGTCAAACATTCTAGTGTGACGGTAACAACAAACTGCTCTCGCTGGGAGAAATGTGTTCGTCGCTAGGATGACTATGTTTGCAAATAAATATGCATACACGAATAATGAAAATGTAGAATATTAATAGCGTTTGTTTTATTTAAAAAGCTTTAAGAGTTTTGACATAAAAAATGCGCAGGCATTACCCCCGTAGATACACCGAAATATTATTGGTGGTAGTAAAGCTGTAAGGACGGATCGTGCATCATGTCCAAATTGCTGAATCGGTGGAGCATTTGTCCGCGAACGGTAAAGGCTCCAAGTTGGAGTTTAGATCCAGCACACAACTTCAATCTGCCAGGAAATTTCAAATTGACGCACGTTCTTCTGTAGAGTGAAAGATTCTGTCTACTTTGCAGTATTATCACAAATAAGTTTAATTAATCAAAGGAGGTCCTTCTTAGTAGTGTCCACACAAAATACCCATCTGTATTAATCTAGTAAAACTTTAGTTTTAATTTAAATGGTCTACATTTTAATCCAGACTGTAAAGTCAACGGTGTATACACACCAT
Source organism: Schistocerca americana (assembly GCF_021461395.2). Classification (NCBI taxonomy): domain Eukaryota; kingdom Metazoa; phylum Arthropoda; class Insecta; order Orthoptera; family Acrididae; genus Schistocerca; species Schistocerca americana. The sequence goes on along the minus strand of NC_060119.1, from coordinate 320,954,818 downwards.
TATTCATCCCCAATTCTCTATCTGCCCTGAAAGACGCGCAGTCAAAGAGATGACCTATGAGACACAACAAACGGAAATATTTTTCGAGATGAAATTAGAAGTTTACTGATTGTAAACTGCTAAGTCATTAGAGACAGTGCACTAGCTCACTTGGCCAGAGACAGAAGTGAAATATGCAGCTGTACTGTTTAAGGATGTGGTTTGTCATTCGACCCAAGCGGTTTAGAAGTAAAATTAAACTCTCGAATACGAGTCCATTTCCCGTGGTAATACCTTTAGTAAGACAGTAAATCCGCAATGAAATACGTGAATGGATAAGACTACCAAGCCTTCGAAAATAGCAACTGCGCGAACAGATTACGCCACATCTGCGACCACGGGCTTTTATATCAGATATATGAAACTTAGATTCAGGCACACTTGCACTTCAAAGATTTTACGTTTACATATGAAACGAAAAAACACTTCCGCTTGCTGTGGCTGTACCTTCGAAAGCACTTGTTGGAAATGTCCTGTTTACCATAGATTTGGACGTTGGAATACGACAGTTTGCAGGTCAGTTTGCAGGTCAAATAAAACATCCAAGGATCGGTAAGGGCCTTTTAAGAAAAAATTATTCATCAGCGTGTGGGTGATTTCACGAGCCGTTTACTAAACTAACAATCATACATACCGAGCGGGGAAAAGAGCAAACAAAAGTGGCCCGGACAAGTGGATACGACTGGACGCAAATGTATGCACCTAACCACACCCCGTGACGCGCACATTACGTGTAAGCTCATCACGTGATCGACACCGGTTCAGGGCACATATGGGCTGTGTCAGTGTGAGAGGAGCAGTGCGAAGGGCACGATGGTACTCACACTAGAGCAGCGGGTTTTCGTTGTGGACAGCTACGTGGAAACGGTGCGATCAGTTGTTTACTGACACGTTCAATGGTGTCGAAGTGCCAACAAAGAATACCCTGCAACGCTTAGTCCGAAAATAAGTCAAAAAACATTCCGAAACGCGCCCACACACCAGAAAATGCTTCAGAGTGCTACCCGACATCTGTCGCAAGAGACCGGCGTGTAATATCGATTATGCGGACTAATACTCCCCTTGTATCTGCACATGCATCTCTACAGAGTGTCTGTAGTTCATGTACTGAAACCAGCAGAATCTCCCCAGTGCCTCCAGTTTTCTGAGCGGCTGAGATGACAATGAATGACTTTAACATGGATCTGTTCTTTATGGCTGTTGAAGCCTGGTTTCACCTGTGTAGTTACAGATTCTGGGCAACAAAGACTCCGCATAACTTCCACAAAACACAATCGCATGAGCAGAAGGTTGGGGTTTGGTGAGCAGTGTCTGCACGCAGCATTATTGGTCCCATGTTCTTTCATCAGACGCTGACTTCAGCGCGTTACATTGCCAGCATTTTGAAACCATTTAGGCAGCATTACCGGAGGAGGAAAAGGTCTATAGTTATTTCCAACAGGATGGAGCAACTGCCCATACAGCCTGCTGAATGTTGGAGCACATTTCCACAATCTTCACGCCTGGCAGAGTTGTTAGCAGAGGTCAGTCTGCTCAGCTGGCCACCCAGGTCACCCGTTCTATTAGTATGCGCTGCAGCAAACATTTCGCATGAGATTGTAGCAGTTCCAGCTGTTCTGCTTCGATCCGCCTTCAGAAGCTTCCTGACCAGGGCTCAAACGTGCCAAGAGATGAATGGGGTCACTTTTAACATCTGCTATAGTACTGTATTTCCTTTCCTCTTCTGTGCTTCTTTATACCCTGGAAGTCTGTTCTCCGGGTCACTTTTATTTGCTATACCCTGTATATCCGATATGAAAACCGAGACTCATTTTCTGCAAAGACTTGCAATATAGAAGGAATCAAAACAAGAGAGGGGAGGAATTCGGTAGTCTTGGCTTTCCGCGTTGTAAGGCAATGACGAGTGGGCACGTGTTTGTAAAGGAACGAAAAAACTACAAAAAAAATGTAAACATTAAAATTTCTTTCTCACACGTTAAAAAGCATGCTGCAGTATTTTCCACGTCACAAAACTGAGCAGTCAGTCGTGTGGTCCACAACTTTTGCTCCCATCATCACATTCCTCCGTAGTCATAGAGAGGGGCAGGTCAGTCGAGGGGAAGAAAGTCGGCGGTTGAACGTGACAGGGAATCAAAATAATTTCCTAACATTCGACTAAGGACTGATCCTGAACGTCCGAATGTCTGGCGTTTCAGACTCGCAAATGGCAGTCATATTTTCTGTTCCTGTAAACAGGTAAGAGAAGATGTCAGATGTCTGTTTTATTTGCATTATAATTTCATACACACAAAACACCAGGCACTCTAAACATCAACATGCGGTTACATCAACAAATAGCTTATGCACCTGTGGAATAAGATACGCGAACATCTGCAGTTGCAAAAAGACACACTGAAGAGCGCTCTTGGAACAGCTACACAAACATGTATCTAATTAGTTTTATGTGTTAGGTCTTCCTGCGAGTTCAAACGTGAAATATTCTTTATGTACACAGTGACCACAGGTTAGAAGCCACTGGTGCGCGCGATCAACATTTACACAGATTTTGGAAATCATAAAATAGACGCCTTATGTTCTGTTCCCGTCACAGGAGCCACCCTCTGTTCCAGTGGCGCTATACACTTTTGCTACGGTAAAGGCTATTGATGTACGCGACAATTCAACAAAAATTAGTTACACAGGGAGTGTGTGCGACATTCAACTGGACTTTCTTGCGACTTGGGGCGGCACGGATTATGTAGACACTACTGTCAATCACCTTCATCCCTTCATGTCTGACGTCTTGCGCTAAGTGATGGCATCTTTCAGCAGGATAGCCTTTTGTGTCAAACGGCCAGTATCGATCTATGGTGGCTTGAGGAACATCGGTGTCTTGGCAACCAAAATCACCCGAGCTAAACGAGATGCAACACATGTGTAACACTACTGGGTACCAGCTCCGATTCCATAAACCACCGACTCGTAATTTACGGAAATTGCGTGACCTGTGCGTACACATCTGGTGCCAAATACCTCCGGCAACTTACCAAGGACTTGTCGAATCCATGCCACGGAGAATCGCTGCGGCATTGCATTCCAGACGTGGGCCAACACTCCATTATTTGTGTACATCTTCCATTACTGGTCAGGGAATTCAATTAAAAGGTCTCACAAGTATATGGGCAGACGAATTGAAATATGGAACGTGGTTAATAGAGAAAACGGTGTTGAAAAGTAAGCTTGAGGTTGATGACAGTTTTACCTTCCCAATACAAGCCCAATGTCATCGGTCACCAATATACCACCTCTGTCAGTCGTTCGTTACAAAAACGTGTTCAGTGATTTATCACAGCGTCTCGTCTCTCGATATCACCACCACCGTCCATTGTTCTGCCCAAGGGCGACATATGTGTCATTTGTGGCCTAGGATTATAAATTATTTCCTCTTCTGCGCCACATTCTTAATTTCTGAAGCATGACACATTTATTCCTTTCTTTTCTATCGTTTTGCATGTTCTCCGACCTTTGACCTTACATTCCTTCACAGTTCCATTCTTTATTATGTAGTCATCTCATCGAATAGTCCACGCAACTTCTTTGACTGTCTTTAATAATCATCTTTCCTTTCACGTTTTTAAGAGCCCGTTATTCCTTGTTTCATGTTTCCACTATGCGCCTAAAACCTCAATTCAAACTCGTATTACGTAAGTTTTTATATGGTGTAGATCTTCACAGCGTCGGTGCTTCTGCATTTCGGCACAATATAGGGTTGCACTCCATCCGAAACACTTGAAACTTTTATTTGCTTGCTTATCCAAAAGGCATTCGACATTTTTCTATAAAAAACCTTTTTCAGTATTCTTATTCTCACATATTATTGACACTTCATATAGCTACTAGTTGTGCATCATTGCAAATACTTCTCCCGCTTGTTACTTTACTTTCAAGCCCCATTTATTTTCTGCTAGTCACCTCAGCCTCAACACTTAACTTCATTCTATATCGTTCACAGTTGTTTTTTGAGTCCTTCAAACTGCCAATGTTTGTTTGCCTCGTCTACAAGCTGTACAGTCACATCATTAGGACGACCCACATCTGATCGACTAGTGAGTAACCCAACATTTTACGTAATGCAAGCTAGTTCTGATGTAACAGAACAGGCTCTTTCGACTACTACATATAACTGCTTGGAAATACCCGTCCCATTCCGTGTCGATCTTTTTACTTCCGTTCGCTTTGCCAGTTTTCTTCGGGTGGTTCAAGTTTTCTTACATAGTTTCTACATAGTTTCTTTTTAGAAATTATCCCCAGTTTTACTGACATGTACCGGAAGTCAGAATCACCTCGTATTCGCAGTGAAGTAATAGGTTTTAGTGGGAAATAGCTTATGTGAACTAATACCATCAACTCGGATATGATAGCGCTACTCATCTCAGTTTTTTTTCACTTTTTTAGAAAAGCACTTTGAACCGATTGAGATATTTCATCAATCGGAGCAAGAGGTCGCAGCAATACCACGATTCTGACGGCTAATTTTAGACAAAGTCAATGCTTTGCCTAGACAAAATCGCATTACAGTTTCATAATACTCTGGACACAGTAACATTGTCTGATTTTTATTTTGTCTTTTTTGTGCTGATTTTTTCTTGTCTGTGTTTTTAGCTCTTTAAGTCCCCCTTCCCATCCGATTTAAAATGCATTAGATAATCGATACGCATGCGAATAGAAGTGGATATTTCTAAGGGATTTCGAAGTTCACTGAAATGTAATGAATTATCCGTATAGCTGGCCATCAGCATAACTTGAAATTATATGGAACTTAATTCTATGCACAAAATGTGTCGCAACTTGAGATCACGGGAATGACATAATAAGCCACCAGAATAAACGAGCAGCTTCAAACTAAGGTGGACAGTAATTCTGCGGGCAATTTTGGGCACGATATCGACGGGATTAGCAAGCAGACGCTTTGTCAGCTACATACTTGCGTATGGTGCTGTACTGTTTTTCCCTAGTGTGAAAGTGAAAACACTACTGCAGCGAGATATTCAGTGTATCTCACTTATTCTATTGTTTATGCCTGGAAGCCAAACAACCAAAGATTGCGAAATGTCATTGTTTGTCACCTATAAAGTTAATTGACACCTGAAACAAAAAATGGGCTCCTGAACCTACAACCCTGGAAACCAAAGACCAAAATGTTAGTTTACTCATGGGATTTTTGGATTTCGTATTCTAAATTACTAGCCGAGGATGGTATTGACGCCATTTCAAACAAACTATAGTCAGTGGGAAACGCTTTCTGAAGTAAAATGCTAACAAGTGGTGGTTGCCAGAAATGTCTCCCGGGAACGGAGACGAAACGTTAGTTAGTTAGGATTACGCATCGACGCCGCCCAATCAACACAAAAATTCCGAAAGAAGTGAATACCGGTTGTAAAACTCTTCACTGCAGATACGATAGGTAGTTATAAAGTTTCAATTGTCGTCGAAAAAAAGTAAATTTGCATAATTACGAAGTACGTGCGTGCATGCATAATACACACATAAATTCCCACGCCGCAGTACTGTACCACGCCGTTAGGGAAATCAAATTAGAACAGCGCTGACCAGTGATGAAGTTGGAAACGGCCTGCAGCATTCTGAATTCGATCCTATAGCGGCGTGTTACGGCACTGCGGCGTGCGTATTTCATTATTTGCAAGGCCTGCAGATCTATACCTGCAACTGAGCAAACAATTAATTACGTAATTTTATTTTTTCTCGAGTGATAATTACGTTACGTTTGCACGTCGTACATGGTATTCTACAGGAATGTCTTTTACTGGCGGGCCTCTGTGGTCTTGAGACAGCATCTTTAACTCTTCATGCCAAGGTCACGGGTTCGAGTCTCGCAACGAGCATGAGTGTTGTTTTTTCCTTCCTTGTTACTAAAAAAATAAGAAAATTTATATTGTTGTACAACGGTATACATTCAACAGATGTAACAAAGAAGAGTGAATCAGGATGAAGAGCAACACCGTAAAAAACAAAACAGTAAAGAACTAGTGAGGGAACAACCGCCACGTTAAAACCGATACCGGCATTTTATTTTGAATAACCGGCATTTTCCAGTATTTGTTTGGTCTCCTTTACATGTTTTTTTTTATTTTTAACAAACAACCATATAAAAAACCGAAGTATTTTACAAATGAGAAATGTATACTCCTACAATTTCCAGTCCAGTGAAATATTGGGTTATTTCAGAAAATGGGGAGAGAGTTCGGTGATATTTTAATGAAACTGCTGACGACTAGAAAGTAGCAATAAACACATGACATAAGAATGAGTACAGATTTGATGAGACAACATGTGGCGTCGCCTATAGGATGGTAAACATGTAGGTACAGTATGTACGACTTGCCCTATCTGGTCTAAACGGTAGTTTCTTACTGTCGTCCCCTGACATCAATTGCACTGCAGAATGGCACCTTTTCTAGTTTGGAAGTATGTTGAGAAGTGAGGAATAATGAAGTACAATGCTCCATTTGCTTCAAAAGACTAAAAACGGAAGAAGTACAACATACTTGCGACATCATACAAGAACTAAATACCCGCAGTGTCCCTCGGAAGACGAATCCTTCAGGGAAATAGATTGACATCATCCATAAGTGACGATGCAGGCAAGTCCTCGACAGCTACAACCGCCATTGTTGCTGGTAAAGTTGTTGGGGTATAAGGCTGTGGTCCACGAAACTGTTCAATTCCTAACGTTTCGTCAAGAACTGCGCTGGACTTTCTCAGAGGCGATACTCCTCCGTTGAATCTTGCCGACTGACGGATCAGACATCTGAAAGCGACACACACACACACACACACACACACACACACACTATGTGACCAATAGTATCCGGACACCTGGCTGAAAATGACTTACAAGTTCGTGGCGCCCTACATCGGTAATGCTGGAATTCAGTGTGGTGATGGCCCACCCTTAGTCTTGATGACAGCTTTCACTCTCGCAGGCATACGTTCAATCAGGTGCTGGAATGTTTCTTGGGGAATGGCAGCCCATTCTTCACCGAGTGCTGCACTCAAGAGAGGTATCGATGTCGGTCGGTGAGGCCGTGCGAAGTCGGATTTCCAAAACATCCCATAGGTGTTCTATAGGATTCCGGTCAGGACTCTGTGCAGGCCAGTCCATTACAGGGATGTTATTGTCGTGTAACCACTCCGCCACAAGCAGTGCGCTATGAACAGGTGCTCGATCGTGTTGAAAGGTGCAATCGCCATCCCCAAATAGCTCTTCAACAGTGGGAAGCAAGAAGGTGCTTAAAACATCAATCTAGGTCTCTGCTGTGATAGTGCCACGCAAAAAAAGGGGTGCATGCCCCCTCCATGAAAAACACGACCACATCATAATACCGTCGCCTCTGAATTTTACTGTTGGCACTTCACATGCTAGGAAATGACGTTCACCGGGCATTCGCCATACCCGCACCCTGCCATCGCATTGCCACATTGTGTACCATGGTTCGTCACTCCACACAACGTTTTTCCACTGTTCAATAGTCCAATGTTTACGCTGCTTAGACCAAGCGAGGCGTTGTTTGGCATTTACCGGCGTGATGTGTGTCTTATGTTAGCAGCCGCACCATCAAAAAATCCAAGTTTTCTCACCTCCCCCTAACAACTGTCATAGTACTTGCAGTGGATCCTGATGCAGTTTGGAATTTCTGCGTGATGGTATGGATCGATGTCTGCCTATTACACAATACGACCCTCTTCAACTGTCGGCGGTCTCTGTCAGTCAACAGACGAAGTCGGCCTGTACTCTTTTGTGCTGTACGTGTACCCTCACGTTTCCACTTCACTATCACATCGGAAACAGTGGAACTAGGGATGTTTAGGAATGTGGAAATCTCCTGACCACGTTCGAAGTCCGTGAGCTCCGCGGAGCGCCCCATTCTGCTCTCTCACGATGTCTAATGACTACCGAGGTCGCTGATATGGAGTACCTGGCAGTAGGTGGCAGAACAATGCACCTAATATGAAAAACATATGGTGATGGGTGTGTCCGGATACTTTTGATCACATAGTGTATACCGTAGAGAAAGGGGGCGTGGCCGGAGTTACACGTGATAAGCAGATATGATCTTCGTGAATGATAAGAAACTTAACCAACGAGTGTTGTCTTTTCAAAGATAAAAAAAACTACAGTTTAACGATTCTGCAGACCTATTGTCCATATAATGTTGTTTCATGATCTCTTCAACATCAATATCATATTCTGCAAGCCACCTGATGTGTGTGGCCGAGGGTACTTTTTGTATCACTAACAGAGCCCTCCATCCCTGTTCCACTCAGGAATAGCGTGTGGGAAGAATGATTGACGGTAAACGTCTGTATTGGCCCTAATCCTCGAATTTTCTCCTCGTGGTTATTATGCGAGACGTATGTGGGGTGGGAAGGGGGGGGGGAGTAATACGTTGTCCGATTTTAACCGGAAAGCGGTCTCTCGAAATTTAAAAAAATCTCTCCGTGATGCACAACACCTCCCTTGTAACGTCTGCCAATGGAGTTTGTTGAGCATCTCCGTAATTCTCTGGTTCCGACTAAGCTATCCCGTGACGAAACGTGCCGCTCTTCGTTGGATCTTCTCTATCTCTTCTATCAGTCCTACTTGATAGGGACTCCAGACAAACAGTACTGAAGAATCGGAAGAACAAGCGTCTTATAAGCCACTTCCTTTGTGGATGAGTGGATTCCTCAAGATTTCACCGAGCGAGGTGGCGCAGTTGTTAAGTACACTGGACTCGCATTCGGGACGACGACGGTTCAATGCCACGTCCGGCCTTCCTGATTTAGGTTTCCCGTGATTTCCCTAAATCGCTCCAGGCAAATGCCTGGATGGTTCCTGTGAAAGGGCACGGCCGACTTCCTTCCCCGTCCTTCCCTAATCCGATGAGACCGATGACCTCGCTGTTTGGTCTCTTCCCCCAAACAACCCCACGCCAACCCCTTACGATTTGCCTATGAATCTGAATGTGGTTCCTGTTTTTCCCATTGTTTGTTTAACATGGTCATTCCACTGAAGGTCGCTCTAGATATTTTACGACAGATACTGTTTCCAGCGGTTTGTCACAATAGTGTAGGTACAGAGTAGTAGATTTCTTTTCCTATGTTTGCGCAGTATGTTAATTTATTTCTTTCAAATTAAAAATGTCCCTAAGTTTACACATTTCAATGGGTTCTCTACATACCCGTGGATAATAGTTTGTCGTCGCAAATAAAATTTTTGTTTCGGAAAACTTAACTTCGTGACTGCCTGAGTGAAGAGGATGCTCTGCTATTTTCCCCAATTGGCAAAGAATTTTGTATTCTTTAGGCCATATATTCATGCTTCTCTTGGTTATTCCAATATAATCTTTACCCCAAGTGCATGGAATAGACAGAGGGGTCACGAAGTGAAGTTCAGTGAAACAAAATTTTTATCTACGACAACGGCTATGTGGAGAAGCCATTGACTGATGTAAACACAGGATAATTTTAATACGAAAGGAGAAACCATGAAACTTACTGACATATGGACAGCACCACTGGAGAATCTCTGAACAGTTTTTGTATTTGATAACACGAAAATCGATCGTTAAATTTTATCTTTGACAAGGATCATCTCCGCTTATCAAGTGTGATTCCGGCCATGTCCCCATTCCTGCAGTAGACTACACATGTCGCTCTCAGACGTCCGACTCGTCAGTCGGCAGGACTCAACGTAGGAGCAACACCTGCGAAGATGTCCAGAGCAGTTCTGAGCGAGACACCAGGAACAAAACAGTTTCGTGGGCTACGATCTTATGCCCCGAAAGGATTTGAGCAGCAATGTCATTCGGTCGTGAAAGCGTTTATTCTATAACCGCCATTGCTGTTAAGAACCTGTTGCCGTATTGGCGTGCGAATCGCATCTCATAAGGAATCAGAACGACACCCATCCAGAAACAGGGCAGAACGCACGGAGCGAGACAACAATGGCACCGCGAGCAGCGACGAGATCAATTGGGCGCAAGCGCGGAGCGGTCGTGCGCGGGCGGAGGACGCGGCGGGCGCGGAGCGACGCACGTGGAGGCGGCGGTGGCGGCAGTCGCCAGCGCGCCGCCGGCCATGGAGGACAGCAGCGGCCGGCGCGCGCCCCACGCCGACGCCGCCAACGCCACCGACGGACCGGCCGTCAACGCCACCGGCGCCGACTACTACGACTTGTGCGGCAGCGTCGAGTTGGACGCGGTGCAAAGCGTCGCCGTGCTTCTCAACCTCTACTACATCCCGGTGCTGTGCGTGGTGGGCTGCGCGGGAAACGTCGCCTCCGTGCTCGTCTTCTTCGGCACCAAGCTGTGCAAGCTCAGCTCGAGCTTCTACCTGGGCGCGCTCGCCGTCAGCGACTCGCTGTTCCTGCTGGCCGTGCTGGGCGCCTGGGCGCTGAGCGTGCTGGAGTTGGCGCCGAGCGCCGCCTACTGCAAGGCGACCGTCGCGGCGTCCAACCTGTGCAGCCTGCTGAGCGCCTGGCTGGTGGTCGCCTTCACGGTGGAGCGCTTCGTGGCGGTGCGCTACCCGCTGCGGCGGCCCGCCGTCTGCACCGTGGCGCGCGCCAAGTCGGTGCTGGCCGCGCTGACGGCGCTCGCGCTCGCCGCCACCGCGCCCAGCCTGTTCTTCGTGACGACGGTGCGCGGCCCCTGCCGCCAGATGTGCGGCATCGCCGACGACTGGCTGGCCGTGGCGCGCGTGCTCAACGAGGTGGACACGTTCGCGTCCATGGTGCTGCCCTTCACGGCCATCGCGGCGCTCAACGCGGCCATCTGCGCCACCGTGTGGCGGCTGGCGCGCGTCCGCCTGTCCATGACGCGCGGCCGCCGCCGCAGCAGCAGCCTCGCGCACCAGCCGCCGCCCCGGGCCTCCACCGCTGACAGCTCGCAGACCAAGGTCACCAAGATGCTGCTCGTCGTCTCCTCCGTCTTCCTAGTCCTCAACCTGCCCTCCTACGTGCTCAGGATCATCGCCTTCAGCCAGTCGCCGGAACTCACTGACTCTACGGTGAGCCCTCGCTAATAAATCTAAGATGCTGCATTCTCTATCCTGAGTTCCATTATGTCACACTTCAGATAAATTGAAGCCACCGATGCAGTTTTGCGAACTAACACACACACCGTCATTTTGCGATCTTTTGGGCTACAGGCCAGTTGTCACTACAGTCTGCATTCCAAAAATTAAGACACACGGAAAAAAAAAAAGAATTCTCATTCTCCCCTTTATGTTGCCGCACATACAGCGTCACATACCAACTTGTCTTTACATTCCAGGACGAAGCTGATATCTGGTGTGGGTAAGTTCAATCTCCTCTCTCTTGACCAACTTCTGATGCTGCTGCTGTTGTTGTTGATCGAACTACCCTGATTGTGGCAGCTAATTCCTCTTCTAAGCATATCTTTTCGCGCCACGGCATTATTTTAGCCCGTAATCGAAGCCGCTAACACAAACATTTCCCGCTGCGGTGTATTTGAAGATATAAAAATGGGAGACGGTAAATGACGTGCATTGCTGGTTACTAGCGTGTCTTCCAAAGTCCTCATCCAAACAACCCAAACCTCTTAGCAGTGTGTCAATGAATGAACTACGTGATCCAACTTTTCGATGAGAACGCCAAGCTGGGTAGCTCTCTGCATTTACATCTAGATTATATAATCCACAAGCCACCCTGCGGTGCGTGGCGGAAGGTATTTTTTACCAATACTAGTAATTTCCTTTCCTGCTCACCTGTTAGACAGAGTTACCGAAAAACCATTGTCTATATATCTCCGCGTACGTGCCCTAATTTTTATTGTCCTTGCGGCTCTTACGCGAGCTTACGGTATCGGCAGTAGAATCGTTCTGTAGTCAGCTTCAAATGCCGGTACTTTAAATTTTCTCAACAGAGTTCCTCGGTAAGAACGTCGCCTTCCATCCAAGGATTCCCATTTTCGAGATCCCGAAGGATCTCTGTAATACTTACGCGTTATTCGAACCTACCGTTAACAAATCTAGCAACCCGTCTTTCTTTAATATGATCTGGTGCGGATCCCAAATACTCGATCAGTAATCAAGAATAGTTTGCAGCAGCGTTCCATTTGTGCTCGCCTTTACTAGGCAACCACACTTTCCTCAAATTGTCTCAGTACACCAAAGACAACGATTCGCCTTCCCTACCACAATCCTCACATATTCGTTCCATTTCGCGTCGCTTCGCAACCTTATGTCCCGCTGTTTAACGACGTGACAGTGTCAAGCAACACACTACTCATGCTGTATTCCATTATGGGATTGTTTATCCTACTCAATTGCATTAACTTACATTTTTCTACATTTCGAAATAGTTGTCATTCATCACACCAACTAGAAATTTTGTCTAAGTCATCTTGTATCCTCCTAAAGTCACTCAACGACAACACCGTCCCGTACACCACAGCATCATTAGCATGTATTCGCAGATTTCTCCCCATTCTGTCAGCCAGATCATTTATGTACACAGAAAATAACAGCGGTCCTACCACACTTCAACAGGGGAAGCACTATTCGGGAGGGGGGGGGGGGGGGCGAAAGGGCCTTGTATCGACGTAAGGTTTTGTCCACTCCTTTTATCACATGATGGAACCACGCGGTGCAGTTGTAGGACACTGGACTCGCATTCGGCAGGACAACGGCCCAAATCCTCGGCTGACCATCGAGATTTTCGTTGTCATTGATTTCCCTAAACATGTTACAGCAAAGACCACGATAGTACCTTTGAAAAGGATACGGCCCGTTTCCTTTCTCATCCTTCCTTAACCCGACCTTGGGTTATTGCGCTAATGACACCAGCGAGCGGACGTCCATCTTCTATTCCTATCATTCTAACAAAAACACAAACACGAGGCTACTCTTTTACATTCACTCATAATTGGTCCTTTCGCTGAAACAGTTTCACTTATATATTTCCCACACGCTAGGCGTCAGGTAAGGTTATCTACAGAGACGCGCACCTGTCCGTTAGCCACACAAAATAAGAGTCTATGAATGGCACAGCGGAGAATGGTGTCCGCCTGCGCAATGTGTACAGTCTGGTTTTATCTTGTTTTCAGTTTGTCCATAATATATGTGATTTCTAACTGCGAAGACACATCTGAGTTTGTCAAAACCGACGTAGGGGAAGGACGATTATAGTGTAACACCCAACCATGTAGCGCTCATTATTGCGCCATCTCAAGCGGGAAGGAATCTGGATGGAATTCAGCTGTGGGCTATTTAATAGAGTCATTGCGGCATTCGTCTGGTTGGGAGATAACACGATAAATCTGTATGTTGATGATCGCGAAAGTGGTTATTTGCTTTTTCGTAACACGAGTCTAGCAACCACCTCATACACATTACTCATTGTAGAGACATGACTAAAAACTATACAGCGTACCAGCTCAATACCGTTAATACGGTGCGTGGAGCCAGTCTAGTGTATCTTATTTGTATCCATCTTTCTGTCTACATGTGTTTCTTTCCTCCTACTGTTTTTATTAGGTAATTTAGCACCTTTTACCAAAGCACAGACTGATGGAACACGTCGCAAAGCAATGGTTCTGCTTAGCACCACGTTGCCACAGCGACGAAGGCCATAAATATTATAATACATACACACACATTCCCGCAGGCGGAATAGTAAACGCGGCCCTGTCATTACCGGAAACTATTTCCAACGAAGACAAGTTATTCGGGCACAAATAATTTACCGCAAGCAAACTAGCGATAGTTCAGTTGGTCAGCAATAACTTACTACACAACAAGAATTGCAGAGAACAACAAACATGACTGTCCATGTCGTAACACACGCAAAAAGTTACTCGGGCGTAATAGGGAAATTACATCATCTGTTTGCAATGGCAAACAGATTTTCTTCTGGATAGGAGACTTAATACATGTCTACCACAAAATTCGAAGAAGACAGTCATCGTATGTCACCATGCAGGGCAGTGCGCCTCCTACATTTGTAACTGCAATTCTCGATAGGAGAATGAGGATACAATAGGACTTACTACAATTTTTAACGCAAAGGAATATATAACAGAAATGAAAACTTTTCCCTCCAGCACGGTGAAGTGACATTGCTGTTCTTCTTTAAAAAACTGGAAGCGAAACTAAGGTGTACTATGTTCTGCGATTCTTTGTACTGGTATTTTCCACATGCGCGATCAGTATAACACATATACAGATGGCATGAAAAAACTCCAGTGCCATGGTTTTCACTTAATGAGATTTTTAAGCCAAATCACCTTGAAAAGCAAGAAGTCAAAATCTGCGAACATACTCAGTTTTTAGTCTGAATTATTATGCTTCGGCCATTTAGTGAAAAAACTACAGTATGTTTCCACTGTAGTTAGTTTCGGACAGTGGCATTTTCAAATAAGAGGGCATGTTGAAAAGTAATGCTACCGAATTTTTTATTTGAAAACTCTTAAGGCCTTATAAATAAAACAAACGTTATTAACATTCTACATCTTTATTCTTCACCTTACATATTTGCAGCCTTCTGCCGCTAGAGAGCTCCGAATTTTAGTGCATAAGATGGCGGTGTGTAACGTAACTATGACGGTACGTGACAAACAGCGTGCTGCAATCTAGTATCGAATTCGAAGAGTTCGTCCACACATGAACACCCACTCCTTCAGCACGACCACCCACGAGCTCTGCGGTATCTGCAACAATCCTAGGCCTTGTGTTTAGTGTCACTGACCATCCTCCATACAGTCCCGACTTGGCCCCATATGATTTTCACCTGTTTCCATAACTTAACGAACTCTTTCGAGGACTTTACCTTGATAATGATGAAGCAGTGCAAGCAGAGGTGAGACTGTGGCTCCGACAAAAAGTCAAACATTCTACACTGACGGTATCAACAAACTGCTCTCTAGTTGGGAGAAATGTGTTCGTCGCTAGGATGACTATGTTGAGAAATAAATATGTAGACAAAAAGAATAAAGATGTAGAATGTTAATAACGTTTGTTTTATCAAAAAAACTTTAGGTGTTTTCATATAAAAAAATTACCAGCATTACCCCTCAGCGTGCCATCGTATAAATGAACAAATTAGATACACATCACATAAATGTGCATATTATCCGTGAATACCAACTGCGAATGGAAACGGTCTGAAACTAGGTTTGAGATATAAATGAAGGAACACTGCAGCTACGGTAAAAACATGACCTTTTCAAAATACACAACAGCTGTTGTGCCCACCAGTATGTGCAACTATTTGTCTTCCTTTTTACAAGATACGCTGTCGTAGCATCACTCGAAGTGCTGCGAATGTACATATTATCAGTTAAGTAATTAGGTTACTTCCAGCACCCACTGAATCCATCCTATTTTTCTTGTGTCTATTAAACGAATTAAAAAGAGAATCATAAAATTGTAACCGGAAAAAGACAATTAACATGATTTGTTACCGAACAGCAAACAGTGCACGTAGGTGTCGCGGCGGAATACCTGCAGTACACACAGTAATCATGCGTAGCACAGCTCCGCTTTCCACCTGTATTTTAAAGTGGAAACGCTCAATACAGTGATATTTTTTCCCGTCAATATTTAATTAGCTGAGAGTCTGCCTGGGACTATCGCAAAACTTAAATAGAACAGGAAAGCTGACCCTATGTGCAAAACAAATGAAATTCGAGTACCATAAATACTCCGTTTTAAGTTTACATCACACAGAAGAATATTCAGGGAACGTCATTTCACTAACATTTCCTAAAATGAAAAGTTTTCTTTTGTCGAGTAAAAACCAAGGTTATGAACACGATAAAAATATTCTGAACATCGGAAATTAACCAGTAACTATTTTTGTGCTTATTAGTATTTATTCGTATACCGCCTACGTTAAGTTCATATTCTGAAACCATAAATATGGTAATCAAAATGAGTTAAAGTGAATAGTTAAACAGATAGTTCAGTCCCCGTTACCATGTGAAGCGACAAGCTAGAATTAGTCAGCACAATAGTGAACCAAGCTATTGATTCTGCTTGTAATTTCCGTAGGGCTCTTATTTCGACATATCGTCCTCACGACTATAGGTTACATGAAATAATTCTTGAGCCTATTTCAACGGAGGAAGGATCCATATTATGACATTCGCTTGAAGTAATTAGCAGAAATTACAAACAACTTAATTCAGGCGACTACACAGGGATTTGATCAAATTCCTTCTCAACGTGAGACTAGCATCCTGGCCAAAATGCGTTTTATAGATGCGATTCACGCCGCAAGGTCGACACCTACAACTTTTTTTTCTTCCACTGGCTCATTGATTTTCCAAATATATTAGAATAAGCGCACTTGGAATGTGCTTATAACAACATTTAAATATCGAAACGCCACCGTAAATCATGGAATGCTAAATGGTGGGAAACATAAGCATGTATTAATTTTATTAGCTACGCACGTGAAACTCTTCAAATTATTTTGTAATTTCATTGTCATGCAAACATAACTATAATGGATAATAGATGAAATAATGTTTACGTTGGCAAACAAATTGATTTACGGCAGCTGACTTTGTGAATGCACCAGCTGCACATGCACTCTCAGTATTACATGTGCAAGCTAATAGTTACATTCGCTACTGCATGGTATTGCAACTTCTTTGCTATCATAACGACTTCATTCAGGGTACATATTGAAAAACTGCTTTCATTTAAATATAAATTTCTTGTCAAAACTTCATCTCATAAAAACAACTGCGGGGTAAAAATCTCTGTTCGAGCTCAAGTAACGTTGAGTTTGACTTGGATTGAGATGTGATTACTTCCGCTAAAGGTTAGTTCGCAACAGACTAATTCTGTTTACGAGCAGCGCAATTCAAACCGCCGAAGTGGATTGGAAGTTACAGCGTCTCCGCACTTGTCCTTATTGAAATGTAAAAGATACTTTAAGTATAGTGTCATATGACTATACTTGTTATCAAAAAGTACTGTAACACTCAATATATGTACTGTGTTATATATTTGACATATTTCCCATTCGTTTTTGGTAATTTCAGAAGCAGATTCCGTTATGTAACATAGAACACCAGGCTGGGCTACATCTAATAATACGATACGGACTGCAGTCCCATACTTCAATTGTTTTATTGCTAACACGCTAGACTGTGGTGATGTTACACCCACGCTGCTGAGCAGCTGTCATCTTACAAGAAAGAGGCAGTAAACACAGACTTAATTCACTGCAAGACCAAAACTGACGGCGAATATAGAAAAGATTCGTCTACATGCTGCACATAAAAGTTGAAATAATGCAAAACATACCCCACTAGAAACGTAAATAATGGTAGAAAATAATCCAGATTAGGTTATTTGTCATAATTTATATTCATTATTGACTGTGTAAGGTACTGCCAGGAAAAGTAAATGAATCGCTGGTACTTTCCGATCTTTCGAATAAAAGCGGACACAAAAAATAAATTATTTGTTTATTACAAACGCCATGAGATAGATATGTACATCAGGGAGAGAATTTTTACAAGGAAATATTGACCCAAAGAGATGACATATGAATGTCAAACAAAAAAGTTAGGTGACAAAGAATAGCTCCCAATATAACGTCTCGCAAAACACATTAGAAAATAATGAACATGGAAGATTATTTCTTACAAGGTGAGCACTCAACGCGAGAAGATAGTTTTATTAGTCATACGTAATATTCAGATGGGGAAGACGATGAAAACTATGACGACGGGATAATCAATATTCAGAACACATTTAATAACTAATTAAACGTTATTATTGCCTCGAATTCTGTTAGCAAATACGTAGCGAGTTAACAGAAATTATTTCATAGAGACAGCAAACACATACGCCCGCAGCTGATTGAGAGATAAATGATACATCGATGCAATCAAATTAAAGCTGAGAATTACCTACGGTCCTGGCGTACAGGTGGAATGGGAAGGCACTGGAACATGCCGTTTAAACGGTACAGGCATATGAAACGTGTAGCTTGTCGGCGAAAGATGTTGCTTATGAACAGTTCACTCCATACTTCTCTGAATACAGGCAGTCTTCATGGCATTGACTGTAGAAAAGAAATCTCAGGATACCATAAGGCCTATGAAATCGGACCATTGCCCTGGGCAGCAAAATAACTGACGACGGCTGAAGAATACAAAATGCAAACCAGTAAATAGAAAGAAAAGCTTTCCTAAAAAAGAGAAATCCATAAATGTTAGGAACTCTTTTCACGAAGTATTTGTCTGGATTGCAACCTTATATGGAAGTGAAATGTGGACTTTAAAAAGTACAGATTAGAAAAAAAAGACGTTTCCGAAATGCAGTATTGCGGAGAAACGTTTGGAAAGATCGGATAATCAATCAATTGGCGATGAGTCTAATTTGGGTGATGTAAAATTTACGCCACAAATTCACAATAACAAGGGATTGTTCGGTAGCGCACATTGTGAAACATCACTGAATATGGATTTGGCTATGGAGATAAACGTGAGAGTAAACATTGTAAAGGGAGACCGACGTCAAAGCTAGAAGGCAGTAAGCAGGTTCAAATAGTTGTGGGACACCTTATTTATACAAATATTAAAAGACTTGCACAAGACAGACTACCTTGGGCAGCTGCAGCAAACCAGATTCAAAGTGATAACAGCAACAGACTCTATAAAGCTTCCGGTGTCGTACGTCATGAAAAGGAACAGCTGATCTGAAAAAACGTTGAAAAACGTCTATCATCCAAAAGAAAACTACACAGAAAATAATGGGCGTTTTCCGAGATAAAAAGACGGTGTATAACTACAAGGCTGATAACTTCCTTTGAGCACTTTCCGTTAATTCAAGTTCAGAAGGACTAAGCCTCGCCTCAGTGGAGTCGGCCAACAGCTTGCAGGCAGCAAGGGCGCGGCAAACAGTCGGAGGCGCTGTTTACCCGTACTCCAGCCAGTGCCTGCCGCGCTACAACCTGACTGACTACACTGGCCAGCCGCAACGCTCCTCTCTCCACGCGTCAAGCACACGCCGCACTGCACTCTATACGCCACTGGAAGTCTATCGCATCCGCGGTATAGGGATTAACACTGGTCGGTAGTCATCATCCAAACTTAGGATTGAAAATTCTAAGCAGAGTCAGTACATTTAATGTGTGTGCCAATTCTCAGTCTCATAAACCCATCACATAAATCTAGTCGGGGGGAAGGCAGATGAAAGACACACATTTATTAGTAGAAATCTGCCGGCCGCTGTGGCCGAACGGTTCTAGGCGTATCAGTCCGGAAGCGCGCTGCTGCTACGGTCGCTGGTTCGAATCCTCCCTCGGGCACGGATGCGTGTGATGGCCTTAGGTTAGTTAGGTTTAAGTAGTTCTAAGTTCTGGGGGGCTGATGACCTCAGATGTTAAGTCCCATAGTGCTTAGAGCCATTTGAACCATTTTAGAAGAATTTTGAGAATTTTAATTCACGCACTAACAGGTCGCTTACAAAAGCTACGTTCGATCAGTTCTTGAGGATTATTCGTCAGTTTGGGACACTATATATAATCGGATTAACGAAAGACATTAAAAAAAGATTCAAAGATGAGCAAGACGATTCGTCACGGGGTTGCTTGGTCACCAAATGCTCAAAGAAACTCAGTGGCGGACGTTACATTAGACACGATGTGCACATCCCAGAATTTTTGTCGTAAAATTCGGAGAGACCACGTTTCTTAATGAGCCAGGAAATGCACTCCTCCATACATGTCACCCAACAATAAATGCGCTAAAATAAGAGCAATTCGGCCTATTTGGAGGGGTACAGATAGAATTTTTTCCCGCGTACCACCTGTGAATGGAATGGGAGGGGGAGGAATGGGAAATAAACTGACAGACTACGTATTTTCCACCGCACACCTCCCGAAGGCTTGCGGGGTATACCGACATTTAGATGTAGATCTGAAATTTCTCTTCAGGTATCGCACGCGACCAATTCAGGCAGAGTGAGCGGACGGAAAGACGATGGCTAATGTATGTAAGTACTGAAAACCTGTCGCAGTGTGTAGTTTCAGAAAGGAAACAGCTTCATTAGTGGATGATACCTTTTCGAAAACTAAGAGACCAGTAGCATAGATAGAATCAATGTCTCGAATAAAACTTTAACTTGTTAGCATACACTGATGAGCCAAAACATTATGATCATCAGCTTAAAAATTCGCTGGTCCACGTGTGGAAAGCAATACAGCAGCGATTCTGTGCGGCGTGGATTCGACAAGTTCGGAAGTGAGCTTTCGGAGGGATGTACTATCCAATCTCTATGCTCTGCTCATAAAAAGATCACGTGATTACCATAAATTTCAGGCTGTTCCTTTAGGTGTACCCAGCGAATTTGTTGACCTACATATCAAAGCAAGTTCTTTATATCACGTTCCTCGAACAACTGTAGCATTATTCTGGCTTTGTGACTCTGACAGTTATCGAGCTGGAATATCATCCATGAAGGGATGCAGATGGTCCACAATAATGTTTATGTAGTCTACGGCTGTCGTGGTACCTTCGATTACCAGCACAGGTCTCACGGAAGTCCAGGTGGAATTACTCCCTCTCACCAGCCTCCATCCGCGCACGGTGACTGTTCGCGCAAGCGCTCATCTGAACGACGACCCACTGCAATCGCAACTGACGAGGGCATCGAGTCGGCGTGGAAACACTTGAGTGTCGGCTGCTGCGGAGTCCCGTGTTCAACAATTAGCGCAGAATATGTGCTCCAACCTTGTGCCAGGCACTAGTATTGCAATCTGTCGTCAGACGCGCCACAGATTGCAGCCCGTGACCTCCACGTTCTGTGATGAGGCGGGGACGTCCAACACATTGTCGCTGCTCTCGATTTCATCGTCCTTCCTCCACTTTGCACAGATGCTCATGCGAACAGCCGACCAGCTTCACTGTTTCGGATTTGCTTGTCCTCCTCCGTAGGGCCATAACAATCTGACGCTTGTCAAAAGCGCGTATGTCAACGGATATCCCGATTTGTCGCCCGTATCGTTTGCTTAGCTCTGCTGTGCTCTTATACTGTCCTTGCCGCTTCACGTACCCGCAGCGACAGCAAATAGCATTGAACTTCGCGGTGACCGGCAGCCACAATATTTTATCTCATCAGTCAACTATCTAGTACCGTCGTTTGCTACAGAAAGTGTACAGCTATCGGAATCTTACTCCAGAAGATCTGTTATAGGCTCAAATGGTTCAAATGGCTCTAAGCACTATGGGACTTAACAGCTGAGGTCATCAGTTCCCTAAACTTCGAACTACTTAAACCTAACTAACTTAAGGACATCACACACATCCATGCCCGAGACAGTATTCGAACCTGCGATCGTAGCAGCCGCGTGGTTCCGGACTGAAGCGCCTAGAACAACTCGGCCACCTCGGCCGGCACTCTTATAGGTTTCTGGAACAGTGTGGTAAGAAAATATTCCTATTTTATCTCTCTTACGTTTCCAATTATTTTGTGCTTTAAGTCATTAAAGTACCGTACTTGTTCTCTTGGCCATTTTTTGATAATATGTAGCTGTTATTTAGTATATGATTTGTCGATCTTTAAAAAAATATATATATATATATATGTAGCCCATAAGAGAGTATGCAGATGCTAAGATAGCACGCATTTCAATGACATGACATGTGACAGAATGTTACAACAAAATATTCAACGCACTTGTTTGGTTGGTGAAAACCTGAGGATTTTAAGCACAGTGACGGGAAGCATGGGCTTTTTAGAGATTAATTAAGTGCAATTAGAAAATATCCACTGAATAGCTTGCCCACACAAATAAATGAATAAATGTACACACCACATCACAATACAATGGTCTTAAATATTTGCAGGATCACTACGGAATAAATTATATTACGGAAATAATATAATAATCCTATACCACTCTCTACGGAATGAACACATCTTGTTTCTAATACATTATACCGTCGACAATTGGAAATAGCAGAGGCGGAAGCATTTTTCACAAGCAGTAACACATTAAGTGGCGGAAGCACTTTCAAGCAGTAACACTTAACGCTGTTCTTTTATTCGAAGTCGGTTCCTGACGCGAAAAGAAACGAGAGGTCATTCAAAGGACTGTATTATGCGCGCAAAGCCTGCCGCGAACAAAATATTTATTCAATTTCGCATTCACTTCTTTCAACCTATTCGAAGACACCAGGCTTCGAAACAC
Organism: Schistocerca americana; assembly: GCF_021461395.2. Classification (NCBI taxonomy): domain Eukaryota; kingdom Metazoa; phylum Arthropoda; class Insecta; order Orthoptera; family Acrididae; genus Schistocerca; species Schistocerca americana. The sequence continues at coordinate 320,932,566 of NC_060119.1, read as the reverse complement.
ATTTATCTCGTGTCAGGTAGATGAGTTCCTGGAGCTTTTCCTTGAGAAACCACCTTATAAACGATATTCAAAGAGAAATGATACATTACAAATATTCATGATCTTCACATCAACGGTTCCTTTTCTTCTCACAAGTCACTGTGCATTGATTTAACAATAAATACAGCGTATAAAAGTTTAGCTGCTTCAGTTAAAGTCCATCGCAGAGACTAGAGTTTTGAAAATATGTTACGTTGTTTTGTCTTTCCGACGAAACGAGTTATTGCTGTCATATTGCTACGTACTGCATTCTCTTCAGAGGTCATTACTGGACTTGGTAGACTTCCGTCGAAAAAGTTGCGACAAATTGCGTTATCAGTGCCAGGAACAGACAACCTCTAAAAAAAAAGTGCTCTCACAGTATAATACATATCGACAATGCACAGCATCCGTAAACATCAGATGCGATGTAGCTTTTAAAGACAACTATCATTCCAGATTACAACAGTCCAAGCAGGACTGAAATCTCCTAATCTTGCAAGTTGACTATCAGACCTGTCGATCATGTACTTTGATGAGTCTTAGGAATGTTACAGAGGGCTCTCCTGAGTACTTGAGCTGAGGCTTTCCTTGCGACGACTCCCAGTTTTCTAGAAAAGTATGTTGAAGTTTTACATGTAACTTTAAGCGAATTTTGACGAAGCGAGCGTCTCTACCACGCTGACGCTAGGGGTTCAAAACCTGCCTAAGCCATGCAACATCATTAAAAAATAGTCATTTTCACAATAGTAATCTCACAAACAAATCAGTCATGACAGTACACTTCCGTTTATTAAAGAATAGATTACAGAAACGTCTTACATTCTACGCCTTGCATCTCTTGCTGTGCCAGAGCAGAATTCCGCATGGTATTTATCGCAGAAAAATTTAAACGATCTGTGTTTTCCGGTATGCCTCCGTACAATTCGTGTGCTTCCAAAGCAGTACCTCTCATTAAATATGCGTGGTGCTCCACGAATTTGTTTTGATTGCTGCTATGAAAAATACCATCCGCAATTCTGTTCTAGCAAAGCAAGTGATGCAAACGATAGCGAGTAAAATGATTCTTTAAACTATTTTGTAAAAAACGGAATACACATTGTAAGAAGATTTGCTATAATGATTGATTTAGTAATGAAATTATTACGACGAAAATGAATATTTCTGAATAATTTTACGTGACACACTATTTAATGATTTTCTGTACCATGAAATTGAAAAAAAAAAATACGCAGGCAGCATATGAACCCATGTCATCAACATGCTAGCCGTTAACCTTACCTGCTCCTCTACGCACGCTTGTTCGAAATATGGTTACCGTTGCATACGTGGAAACGGCATAAAACTTCAACATCGGTTTTCACGGAAACTGTGGTCGTCGCATGAAAAGCCGGTAGCCAGGCATTCAGGACAGGTCCCTCTAAAACATACCTAAGATTCGTCAAGATCCGTGATTAGCTAACTAATCGAATCGTCCACTTATTAGTCAAAGCAGTTGCCAAACTTTTCACAGCCACGGACAGCTGTTATAGGAACCCTATATGATGCATGCAAAACCTCCACCTAGCCGGAAAAAGTAAGCGCCTCCCCCTTCCTTTCACACTTGAAAACTAGCGATTAAATTACACACTAGCACTGCTATCTACAACTGAACTAAGTCTCGCGTGAATATCTATAAGCCGGATTATATCCAACAGATTTTAACGTGGATATAATGTATACACGACCACCGTACACATACGGTAAACTACGATTAGTTATCGGCATATACTGTTATGTTTAAAGCGACGTGCGCTAATAACGGAATCGGTGTTCTTATTGTTGAAGTACACACAGTGGGAACTAGTCTGGGTAAGTCTTCATTTGCGGACAACTTTAGCGACACGAAAAAGGGAGACTGTAAGGACGAGCTGGTCGAATCCAGTGGATAACGAAAGAATACACACCCGTGTCTGCAGAACTCATTAACTGCGCCGCCCTTCGGATGGAGTGGGGTCACCTGTCCACTGCCTCCGTCACCGCGGCAGGGTGCGGTGCGCGCGCCGTCAGGCAGAAGAAGAACATCCGCCCTGTTTATTAGTGTGCGCCGCTCGGAACGCACCTTCTACGCAAGACGGTTTCCGGTACTTGTGACGGACGAATGCTCACGCAAAATAAACGCTGGCGACCTCATTCTCAAGTGTGTTCACTGGTTGCATTCGCGGAAAAGGCCCGCACAGAAACATATAAACACTACAGAAAAAGGTGCTTACTGCATAAAACATTTTCATGGCGCTGTTGTATCACCATTAACTAAACCGAGTAAATTCTGCACTAGTCACGAGATTGAAGTTTCCTATCGTATCAGAAATGGGGCCCTGTTCGGTATCGTTCATACCGATCGGAGCAGTAGGTTAGCCTCGATAGTGACGTTATTTTCGGTTCTTTATCGGAAGTTCCTACTCGAAATAAGTTTCTGAGACCTGTTACCGACTGGTCCTCCTGCCAATTTTTCGAAAACTGTCCCGAGAGGTTTTGGATTTCGGTATGGCCCTCTCGTTCGGTTTGGTGTCGTTTATTTCCACCTACAATTTGTTATTTTAAACATATTGAGCGGTTTTAGCTTCGGATTTAGTGACTATGTTACTGAAGAATCACCACGACGTGTTCAGGTGGAAAGTGAGTTCACAATAGACTATTTTTCTTTGCTAGAGATATGGTTTGTATTCTTGTTACTGTGAATGATTATAACATGGATGTGTGTATTAAACCGGAGACCTAGAAACGACGGAGAGGCTTCGTGCCGCCGTAGCCCTCAGTGGTTCACAACCCCGCAACAGCCCACAGCAGTCCACTCACCTCACCGCCTCCCGATACCGAACCCAGGTTGTGCGGTTCGGCCCCCAGTGGAGCGCCCCCCCCCCCCCCCCTTTCCCTCGCCACCGGGAACGTCAAGTACCAGACGAGTGTAACCCCAAATGTTTGCGTGGTAGGGTAATGATGGTGTACGCGTACATGGAGACAGTGTTTGCGCAGTGTTCGAGGCGGAATTAGGGGAACCAGCCCGCATTCGCCGAAGCAGATGGAAAACCGCCTTAAAAACCATCCACAGGCTGTCCGGCACACTAGACCTCGACACTAATCCGTCGGGCGGAAGGATTACAATATATATATATATATATATATATATATATATATATATATATATATATATATATAACAGTTTCGGTCAATATTCTCACAAAATACCTGTTATTTTTACGTAATTATTACGAGTTTAAAAAATCATTAAATTTCAAAAGGTCGGCTGTGCTTACGTATATCACATGAGTGTTAGCTGAAATTACTAGTGACTTCGCGTACTGTTTTCCGAAAATGCTTTACTTGTTAATTATCGAAACGCGTTTAAAACTTTTAAGTAACAATGCAAAGGTATTTTGTGACGCCTGATAGAGGAAACCTTCTAAAATTTCATGCATTTACAGTTTAAGCCCGCATCATTCGGCATCGAAGTCAGCCTACACCTCTCTCTCTCTCTCTCGAGTGGAAGTATGTGGAATAAAGCGCTGAGGGCTTGCGACTTGTAGTACTGAAGCTGGACGCCGGCACGGTAGCTCAGCGTGTTCGCTCATAGGGATAGCTGCCATCTGTAATAAAAAAACTGAGTGAATGGATCAACGATGAACTCCAACAAGCGCCAAGGGATGTCCATCCCAAACAAATACAACCACCAATAAAAAAATTTTAAAAATAAAAAAGTTGGTAAGACAACGAGCTGCCGTGTCGAAGGTCGTAGGTTTGCATACCGCTGGATACGAAACTTTTTTTTTCCTCTTCGTGTTCGTAACACATTCTGAGACTTCGTCAATCGTCAAAGTTAAGCATTTTTCCAAAATATTCATTGTTCGTAAGAGCTCGCTTTCTCATTAACCAGCATCTTCGGTTTCATGACTTCCATATGTTTAAGAAATGAAAGATGAAATCGCTGTGTGTGAAACAACTGACAGTGACATTTATACTTTTTTATGTCACAAATAATTCACCATTTATTTCTGAATACGTAGCGATTCCCGAGAGTGTGGTGAGACAAGAATCTAAGAGCCCAACTTAAATTACTGCTAATGAAACTAGCAGCAATCATCTTTATACTCTAGCTTGTCTCAAGTATTTTTATCTGCGCTCGAATCCTTAACAGCAGCAGACAGGTGAAAGATTCTCGCCACAATATTTTCAGACTATACCAGCATGTATGAAACATTTTGATTCATCAGATGCATGTTATAAACTACAACGAACTTCTATAGCTGCATTCACCACACGCTCTCGAAAAGGCGTTTTTAAAAATTTTGTTTTTATGAACCAAATCGTTGATGTATCATATAAGAAAGTATGAGTTACAACCACATTCTATGCATCTTCTTATTCTCTGACACTCTCTTAAACAATTTTTCGGGTTCATTGAGATGTGTTTCGTCTATGCAACTAATTGAAGGCAGTTTGTTTATTGCCATACGCGTTTTGGTTCTTTTATTTATGATGCATCTTCACGAATAACAGAAGTGGAATGCGTATGATAATGAATCTTCACAAATAAAAGAACCGAAACGCGGATGGCAATAAACAAACTGCCTTCAATTAGTTGCATAGACGTAATGTACCTCCATGAATTTTGAAAAACTAAGGAACGACGGAAAACGGAAAAAAACTGACGAATTTTTCGCTTGTTTCTATAGATGTATTTGTACAATGTGCTACTACACTCCATTCCTAACTCATGCTCCGAAACGTAAAATCCAAACGAAGACGTCGATGTGAATGAGAATAAACTGACATTTATGACAGTTTCCAGAACACAGTCAATATTCTATCGTTATCAATTATTCACGGAAGCACGTGGTCAGCGAAATTTGAACACTATTATGTACTCTAACCACACTTCTCGGTACTGTGAAGAATACTGTGCCTGTGTCGGCTGCTAGCCGCTTCGAGTTCGTGATGCTGTGGCGCTGCAGTGCGCATGCGCGGATCTGAGGCAGATTGTATTTGATTGGTTGGCGCGAGGAGAACTGACAACAGCGTTTCGATTCGCTAGGACCGTTCGGCATCGCTTCCGAAATGCTTACGGAATAATGTTGGGGCTCTTCTTCGAAAACAAGGCCATTCGGTGCACTGGCGCGGCACAATGGCGGAAAGACACAGAATAAGGTCCCAACTGTCAACCGACACAAAATATTCAGGCAAACGATGCACACTGACACCACGACCCCAAACCAATTTGTCCAGCACCTTCTGAGCTCGCCGTGCCTATAGCGCTGCAAATTCTGTTCGTTCCTTAAGTTTTATGCCACTGCCAAGGAAATGACTTTCCTATCTGGGTCAATTCAAAGAGGCACTAATTTGGGCATTTGCATAATAACCTTCAGATACACTGGAATTAACTAACGGATCAGTCTAGACTTAGCTGTTGGTGTGCTTTCCTGAGATCTTTGTCTTGTACATTTCGGTACTTCAAGTAATTTCTTTATTATAACTTGTTCCCTAAATGAGTAACAAGCTTGGCACAACCAGAACCTGATGTAATAAACTCTCCTAAAATTACCAGAAACATGTTGGGCGATACACATATACGAGGGTTGGAACTTAAATATTGGCAACTGCTTATTCACAACCGATACAAAAGAGTTACATGTTTGCACCTGTTACTGTCCTTCAAAGTAGTCACCAGCGTTGTGTAGAACCCGTTGTCAACGATGTGGAAGGCGTAGTATACCATTAGCAGAGCCTGTTCTGTTGATGTTGCGAATGGAGCGGTCTACTGCCTGTCGAATCTCTAGAACAGTTCTGAAGTGAATGCCACCAAGTGGTTCCTTCATCGTCGGAATCAAATCAAAGTCACAAGGACTTAAGTCCGCGGAGTATGGTGGATGGTACAGTACTTCCCAGTCCCATCGACGGAACAGAGCAGCCACAGCTTGCGCTGTGCAAAATGATGGGTGGGTTGCGCAGAAGGTGTCACCGCTTCTTTCGCAAAGCTAGTCGCAGGTGATGCTACAAGAACGAACAGTAATACTGTGCACTGACGGTGTGCCGTGGAGGATGATAATGCGTTAGGATAACACCATGACAGTCGTACATGATAATCACCATACCTTTCACCATACTGGGGCTCTGACGCACTTTTGACTTTCGCGGCGACCCATAATGACGCCATTCGCTGGATTGGCGTTTCAGTTCTGGCTCGTACGATGTGGCCCATGTCTCATCCAGTGTTACGATAAGGCCTGAGAAAGCCTCTCCGCGCTGACAGCGCTCCAAGTCCGTCTGAGCAGCGTCGTAACCCATCCATTTCTGCATTTCCGTCAAGTCATGCGGAACCCACCGTGATGCAATTTTTCGCATGCCCAGGCGTTCCTTCAGGATGCGAAGCACAGTCGTATGCCCTAATCCGGTTTCGTGGGCGAGCTCACGAATCGTATGGCGTCGATCACTGTCCACTAATGCGGCAACAGCATGCACTTCTTCAGAGACCCTAGGACGACATGCTCGATGCATGTCTGCCACACTTTGCTGACCTTCGTTGAAGGCTTTTACCCAACGTGCCACTGTTCTGTACGGCATTGGCGATTCCCCGCAAGCCTCTTGAAGAACTTGATGACACTGTCGTCCTGTATGATCTCTGGCACATTCAGTCTTGATGCAACTCCGTTGTTCCTCTTTCGAAAACATAGTGACACCGTTACGTTAGACCGCTCGCTCACAAGTGATTGTTTTTCCCTCGATTTTGCGCACGCCGGTGACGTGGGACGGGCGAGTCCATTTGATCGGAGGTAAGGTAGGTATGTCAACAACGTGTGCTATCAGCGACAATAGTATGTTCCATTACATAGTGTCTCCACAGCAGTGTTGCCACTATTTAAGTTCCAACCTACGTACAACAGACGCTACTTCGACAAACGCCCTCGACTTGTCACAGAAGAATGATGCTGAACCGCTAATATACTAGGTTTCTTACAAAATATTGTGTAGCTTGTTATCATAAATAGGAAGTCATAACGATTTTGTAACAAATGGTAAGTGTACATTCCCCTACGCATACTGATCTGTACAATCTTAGTTAAAGTTGATCGGATCGAGACACAATATGTTAAAAAAAAAAAAAAAGTGCGTGCAATCTTATGGGACTTAACTGCTAAGGTCACCAGTCCCTAAGCTTACACACTACTTAACCTAAATTATCCTAAGGACAAACACACCCATCCATGCCCGAGGGAGGACTCGAACCTCCGCCGGGACCAGCCGCACATTCCATGACTGCAGTGCCCCTAGACCGCTCGGCTAATCCCGCGCGGCGACATAATATGCTCAGGTCAATTTTTTAGGTCAAAGGTGCTACACACATGGAAACTTTGTCATAAACATAAAAAAATCTTGCCTCGTGTTACTTCGAGAATGTGTGGAGCCCATGAAATAAATTTTTCCAACCACAAAAAATGCACTGGGTTTCCCATATCGTGTTCGTGGGCATCGAGATGGAAGAGGGGTGGAACACCATCCTGTTGGTGGGTAAGTCCTCATTGTCTGTCTCCAGCTCTGATATGCCCGGGCACGCGTGTCCTGAAATGGTCTATTCCTTGAAGAAGCACTGACTCTCAAAAGGAGAAAACTTTAAACTGTGAGGTGACAATAGAACACAACAAGTTTTTGTTGGGTTGGGATCGTACAGGGCGATTGTAAAGAACGAGGGAACAGGGGGTTTGGAACTCTCTGTTCCAGATTCGTACATTGCTGCTTCAATGCATTTGTGTAGGAAACTCAAAATGACTCAGCATATGGCAGTACGATGCCTGTTAAATTCGTTCCTGTAAGGCGTCCCGAAGGATAGGTTATAAAATGAACTGATCACGGTCGATGCGAATTCATCAAGATTTGACTTGCATCAGAAGAAAACTCGCTTGAGGTTCTTCATTTTTGTCTTGAATATCTGTTGTCATTTTTTCATCAAAATATTCTGAAATTTTAAAAATAACGTTTCTATGTTTTGACACGGACAAGCAATTATTCTTCATACTAAACACAGCAGATTGTTCTCCCACAAGGTCACCTAGGTTGGTTCAAGTTCATTGTATGGCACATGTCACGACTATAGTTAGTTGACGTTTAACTAACTGAGTTGATAACTGGATGCAGAACTGAATTAAAAAGACTTTTTGAGCGTTCTAGCACAGACCAACCATCTCCTCTCCATCGATTTCCCTATTGCGTCAGACGTACGACGAACTCTTGGCTTTGTTAACAGTGAGTCATCTGAAGCCTCCTGGCAAATTCTTTCTAAATATAAGCATATTCAGTGGTATTTAAAGGAAAACAGCTTAGGGGAGAAAAGATGCATAAACAAATAGACAGTTTTAAACAGGTGCAAAGTTAGGAGGCTTGGCTCTTTAGAGTTGGATGAACTCGCCTCCAGCTGGGCGTGTTTGTTTTAGGATCAGCACGAGGATACACAGAAGCGTGCCACTAGTCTCGGACCGTAACCAGTGTTAGTGCGTTCTTAGCAAGATCAAGTTGTTTTGCAACACCAGATAGTCTACTAAGTACTGTTTGTATACACTTTTCAGATTATCGAAAATTGCAATTATATATTCTAAAATCAAGCAGTTCTTCATGGCTACACAGAGAGAGCTAATGGAGATTCAGTCAGTCAAAGATTAAATATTAATTGAAAATAAGCATTTTAACTACGCGAGAGAGTAACTCACTGTGATAGATAATAAAAGTTTTATTTTTTCAAGAATCAGTAAGAGGTATAACGTGCTTTCACACGAAAATATGGACACCTGCATACATCGGTGCCCACTTGATGAAAGTACTGGTGCCTAGTAGTACCGTAGAAGACCAAATACTTTTGGTTTAATAAATTCATACGACGGGTATCAAGCAAAGATGAGTTAATCTCTGTAGATCCTGATATCAGCATTTATTAAATTTCTGAAAAAATCTGGTATTTTAGGAGAGAGCGGCGAATCAATGCAGCAGAGTAACAGACAGCATAGAATTTGATTCAACGCACAGCATTTACAGATGGGAATACTCTTTACATGCACGATACAACAGTTGTGCACGTCAGACCAGAAACTCAAACGTACTCACACTTCAAAATAATGTTCCTAGAAGTTCTTCTCTATCCAATGAATTTCTGCCGTGGATTCGTAACGGTAAACGGCACACGAATCCCCTGAGGAGAAAGATTTAAAGAGCCGACTGAGCCAACCGAATCTTGGACAAAAGGGTCGCAGAGTAGCTTTGTCGGTAGTGACAATTATAGAGTAAAATTGTTTTAATTTAAAAATCTATTTTCTTGCCAATTCTTTGGAGACTGAAGTAGCGTGTTATTGACGACTCTTTGAACAATGAACTGTAATTGGAATGTGCACGACTGTAATCCATACGGATGATTTACTCCAGAAAACCGCATCAGCTAATGTTTCAGTTGTCAGAACGGCCTAACAGTAAGAACTGGGAACCAATTATCACCACATTTACTCTGTGTCCAATTTTGATTTCTTATTGACATGATGGGAGAATCAAGACTCGCATACTAAAACTGGAGCTATTGTCGAATGAGGGGCTGATGGTCGCAGTGTGATTTTCTGGGCTTCAGCTTGTTCCTAAGAATGAAAACGGTGAATAATTGGACTTTCAACTATACGGAGCTATTACGCTGGAAAACAAACGAACTCTTTTTCCCAGAATCTATATATATATTTCTATCACAATTTGGCGAACAATACAGTCACACTAGTAAATGATGGTTTGAAAGTTCTACTGAAACCGATTATTCCCTGCCGGCTTTAATAACGCCATTAACTAAAGGAGAAGAACTATGCTACTTCAATTTAAAATTTTCCAAGCCAGTAGGGATGCATTGTCTGAAGAATATCATTCGATGCGGATTTAGATCAGGAGATATATTTTACGTGCATCAATTGCGTTGTGGGAGACCTTCGCAGTCGTTGCCACTGGCCCGAGCCTCATCGAAATTTTCCGAATGTGTCCAGAACCGCGCGGGGATTGGAACACACTCATTAACAACAGCCTCAAGGGAACTTTTTTCCCACTAATCACCTCGTTGTGTGACTCTTAGTATGCTTTCGATGCACGATAAATATTTTCTGAAGTTTTAGTTCGAGGCCTTGCCCTTTACTGATTGCCTGCAAAATTAAGATCTGGGTGGTTTTGCTGCTCGCAGCACCGTGTGGAGAGTTAACAGTTTCATGCAGAGGAAGCTGAACCAATCAGTATGCCATTGTGGGTGGAACAAGGTCATTCAGCAGGTCGACTGTAGGGCCTCACATGCTCAATAAACTCCCTTAGTAGCTCTGAACAGGGAAAATCTGAGAGTCAGTCGTGGACCCTCAGGACGCGCGTGAACGAGTCACGATGACAGTTAGACTGTAGCGACAGCTGATTGGAAATTGGAACTTTCAAAGTCGGGAGTATGAGAACTGTTCGGAAAGCAAGAAACGATCGCTAGCGTAACGGAAACCACAGTCAAAATCCGTTGGATCTTTGCACATAGTTTGGGCTGTGTCTCTCGTAAGCCCATAGATAACGTCACGTCGTTCTTCTTGAGAGCGTAAAGATGCCTTGAAAATAATGTCTCCCGCTACGTATAGGTGCCTGCCAAGGTATTTCGCCTGATTTTATGCAACCCTACATAACGTAATCGTCATGCAGTTACTTCTTGACAGTTCTTGGCTCCATACTGCACGGACAATAAGGACGCTACTGCAGCGTTATCTACGGGAAGTTTTGACCACAGACCATACAGCATGTAATTGGCTTGCCCTGATTTTCGGCTCTGTTCATATGAACCGCTGGCTTGCACGGACTACGATCTGCATTCCAGCGCAGAAAATTGTCGGAAAGCACGGGAGGCTGCCTTCTATGACGAGGGTATCGGAAAGTTGGTACACAACTACGACAGATGTCAAAGTCCCCGGAGCTGTGACTATCTAGAGAAGTGGATGGAAGAAAAAAACAATTTTGATTTTCACTGTGGCTTCCATTTCGCGTCAGATCGTTCCTTATTTTCAGAATAGCGTTCGTACACTGATTTAGCCCAAAATGTTGTTATTTTTCGGTGGCAACTTTGTATTAGAAAGGGGAACTAATTGAGAGAAGCTATAATGCGACTTGTTTATTTGCTGACATTGTCGAGACCGCTGCAAGGAGCTTCCAGTAAACGTGAGTATATAATCTCCTGCGTTTGTTGAGACAAATAGAAGTTCGTTATATGTGAAGGTTATGTGAGTTTACAGAAAGGATGGACGGTAGATTACGGTTTAGCGCTCGTTGACTACGTGGTCATTAGAGACGAAGCATCAGTTGGGATTAGGGAAGAATGGGAAGGGAATCCTCGCACCCTTTTCAAAGGAACCACCCCAAGACTCGGCGGTAGTGACACGTTTTGTCTGAATTGTCACTTTTTAAGTCTGGCTCGTGAGTTATGAGAAACTGGCGATTCTAATGAAAAAGTAATATATCAGAGCAAAGCGTTGATCTAGATCAATCGATTAACGCTTTCTTAGCGAACAGTTGCACAGCGAAGTCGACTAAACGGATCAAGTGCTTTGCGTGAGTCACTGGAAAGACGCACTTTGACGATTTTCAGTGACTTTCAAAGAGGAGAGAAGGACGATGACATGGTATCGCATGTTGTAGCGAACGTTGTCCTCTGTCTTTAATTTTAGGCTCCTAGAGAAGAGTAAGCGACGTCGTATACTTTTTATTTGATTGCGCTTTATTCTTCATATCAATGGTACTTTTGTATATAGAGTAAAACTCAACCAAGTATGAGCGTTGGCTGAAAGAGACCTTCCCAGATAGAAAAAAATATACACCACCTCTGAAAAGTCGATCGTTGCTGCTTGAGCACAATCTTTCACTGCAATAAAGTTGGTAACTGAACGAAATGCATAAACTGCCTTCAATGAAACAACTCTGACATGTTACATGACCTGGTGTTAAACTTGCTGTAAATTTGACAAACATCAATAAGTTACATTTTAGATTTCAGTAGAAAGTGCTGTTTCTATCACTTAATTTGATTCTGCTTAATAATAACGCGAAACGGAACAAATATGAACATGGATATTATCTGTCCAGTATTCACAAGACCCTTTACAATAGAATGCACTAACCTGTCCTGCGTTAACCAGGCCCATGATTTCCGTTTGCATATAAACAATGTAATTCGTCCAAATGTATGTTACCAAATGGGTAGAGGCATCAATGGAATCCAACTCACAGATGAGACAGTGTAAGGCAAAAACGGGACAGAAACGCTTGCTGGAACTCTCTTTGTGCTAAAGTGAGTGGCACCAGTACACAGAGGAGTCGTGGAAGGGTTAGCCAATGTTGTACTCGGTAGTAAGCTGCTCCATGCCTGTTGGCATGCGTCGGTCGTCAAAGAGGAGTATATCTCGACTACTGATCCTTTGCTATTCTGCGTAGTTCATAGACGATTCCTTCTTTTTCCATGATGAAATCGGTTTATATAAGCTATACTTACGATAGCACTCAAAGTAATACATAAGGAATGCGGATTCGAGAACAATAAACTACCAGCGTCTGTTCTTTGTTGAATATTGATAAATCAACGCATTTCTCCAATCACGCACAGATACTTAGTACCTACTGACTGAGTAGCCCCAATGTTGCGTGTAGAGTTCTAAAACTATCGTAGGCTACTGAGAGCATCTCACGTAAGCGCAGACTAAGGTACCTTTCCTAGTACTTTGGACAGTTAAAGTTGTACCTGCGTTACCTGTACATTAGAAGTGTTGCACACATATCAGGCGTTACCTCATAACTATCACTTTCTTTGCTATATGATCGGTGTCTTACAAGATTCTCCTAAAAACCGGAAGCGGTGAACCCTCTGGAAACCGAGTGAGGTTATATTAAGGGCTGGGTAAACTATGGAACAATTTCGTTCTACATAGTTATCCTATTTAAAAGTAAACAGCAGGATTTACAGTAGAATTGAAATTATCTGTGTTTAATTGAGGTTTTCATCGAAAATTGTTGATCTGTATTGTGAAAAAGAGGGATGTTATAGTAAAAATAAGGAAAGCAATACAGATTTATCATAAAGCGCTAGAAAACGCAAATTCCTCAGCAAAATGGTAAAACAAAATAAAAAAAGGCAAGACAAAAATATATCACACATCACTTCAATACTTCGTCGAACATACATAAAACATGTTTCTGTTATTCATAAACAACTTTCGCATCCAACAATAATAAGATGTAACTCTTGCATTTGATCATGATGAAGAACGTTCTACTGAGCACTAAAAATAACAAAAATAATTATATATAATTCTTTATGTTTGTGCATGTACACTGAACTTACTTCCGTCACATAAAAGTGTAGAAGTTATGCGATCAAGTCATTTTCATCACTTATAAAATGCATTTTTTATTCTGTAGCGGTATAAAATACACAACGGATTAACACTGAATAACGTTCCGTTTTAATTATGTCAAAAAGAGAGAGAGTGAGAGAGAAGTCGTTGGTTTCCAGTTTCTCTCACACACATTCATTTACGTAAACTACCGAACCGACTTGCGTGCTTAGCACACTGGACTCGCATTCGGGAGGACGACGGTTCAATCCCGCGTCCGGCCATCCTGATTTAGGTTTTCCGTGATTTCCCTAAATCGCTCCAGGCCAATGCTGGGATGGTTCCTCTGAAAGGGCACGGCCGACTTCCTTCCCTGTCCTTCCCTAATCCGATGAGACCGATGACCTCGCTGTTTGGTCTCTTCCCCCAAAAAACCAACCAACCAACTTGCGTGCTACTGCACTGCGCATCATGTCGCTTAGTGTACTGGGTCGGATAGATGTAAATACGAGTAGAATAAAACTTGCACTTGCTTCTTAAAAAGTTATTTATAAAATTATAGGTTGGTTATTTACAGGTTTGTTATTGACTAATTGTTGCCGTTCTCGGATACATCACTAGCACACAAGGAGTTGACAATAAGGATGAACTTTCATCTGCATTTTAAAGCTCTACTGCCAGCAATCACATGTTTTCAGTTCCATGGGGAGACTAACGACAAGAGTTTTATAGTTACGTATTTCACTGCATTCTATGTTGAAATTCGATTCACTAAGGGAGAGTGCTGATCGTTTTTCCTTCTGGTACCGTATTTGCGAATATTAGCCAAATGGAGCTTAGATAAATTTCACTTGGAAATAAATGTAGTGTAAGACTCGATAACTAAGTGGGCAAGCACCATACTGAACGAAGGTAGAGTCGAAGCTCAATCCTTGGTGACTCGTGGTTTTTCCCTTCCTTCCTTCTCCCTCCCTCCCGCCCCCCCGTCTCTCACTCTCACTCTCACTCTCTCTCTCTCTCTCTCTCTCTCTCTCTCAACTCTGGCAGTGATTTGTGAACTTTCAACACGCTAAGGTGCGCCGTGGTTCGGAGTTCACGTTAAACTGCAGGTCCTCTATTAGAGAGTGGGTACATAGTTCAAAGCTCAGAGAAAGGCAAGAGCATGCCACCTCCAACAGGACGTGCCTATTAATGCAGCGTGGTGTTCAGAGTAACTTTAAGGTTTGCGGACTGCTTTTCTTAAGGCTTCACTTAATTAGTAATACAGTTACCTACAAGATTTAGATCTGGAAGCCCCACATCTAATTTTAAGCAATTTCTTCTGCGTGTAGAATATATTTTGTCTACGTGATAAAACAATCGAAAATAGTCTCTTACACGAAACCAAAAATTAAAATGTGTAACACGTAAAATTAGTTAATTCTGTATTTTCAGATTTGGAAATTATTCTTACGGTGAAAATAGCTGAACTTACAAGATTTATCAGACATTCCATATGATCTTTCAGCAACGGAAAATAGGCTGCTTTTGACAGTCACAGATCCGCATTATATTCACAAATTTTACACACAGTCAATTTGCGCAAAACTAGTTATTTATTAGTTTTTCTGTTGATGTTTATTTGTTCGTTTAAGCTACAATGTATCTATCCGGTAAAAAAAGCACTCACCATGATACGATGTAGGAGAGAGCCTAAATGTCCCAAAATGATGAATACAAAAAAAGTATGTCTTTTTTGTTTGAAAATCGTAGGTCAGTGTAAGCAAGAAAGTTGCGGATCATCGAATGCAATAATCCCATCCAGCTAATGATGTAGCGCTCCTCTGTGAATTATTCGAACAACGTACCAATTTCCTGAATTCCTGTTTCTTACAAACACTGAAGAGCGAAAGGAACTGGTACACCTGGCTAATATCGTGTAGGACCCTCGCGAGCACGCAGAAGTGTCGCAACACGGCGTCGCATGGACTCGACTAGTGTGTGAAGTAATTCTGGAGGAAATTGACACCATGAATACTGCTGGGCTGTCAATAAATCCAAAAGAGTACGAGGGCGTGGAGATCTCTTCTGAACACCACGTTGTAAGGCATCCCACATATGCTCAATAATATTCATGTCTTGGACGTTTGGTGGCCAGCGGGAGTGTTTAAACTTAGAAGCGTGTTCCTGGAGCCACTCTGTACCAATTCTGGATGTGTGGGATTTCGCATTGTCCCGGTGGAATTACCAAAATCAGTCGGAATGCACAATGGACATGAATCGATGCATGTGATCAGAAAAATGGCTCTGAGCACTATGGAACTCAACATCTGAGGTCATCAGTCCCCCAGAACTTAGAACTACTTAAACCTAACTAACCTAAGGACATCACACACATCCATGCCCGAGGCAGGATTCGAACCACCGTAGCAGTCACGCGGTTCCGGACTGAAGTGCCTAGAACCGCACGGCCACCGCGGCCGGCATGTGATCAGACAGGACGCTTACGTGTCACCGGCGAGAGTCGTATCTACACCTATCAGGGGTCCTGTATCACTCCAACTGCACACGCCCCACACCATTAAAGAGCCTCCACCAGCTTGAACAGTCCCGTGCTGACATGCCGGGTCCGTGGATCATAGGGCTGTCTCCATACCCATGCCCATACACGTCCACCAGCTCGATACAATTAGGAACGAGATTCGTCCGAACAGGCAACTTGCTTCCAGTCATCAGCAGTCCAATGTCAGTGTTGACAGGCCCAGACGAAGTGTAAAGCTTTGTATCGTGCAGTCATCAAGGGTACACGAGTGGGCCTTCGGCTCCGAAAGCCCATATCGATGATGTTTCGTTGAATAGTTCTCAGGCTGACACTTGTTGATGGCCCAGCATTGAAACGTGCAGTAATTTGTGTAAGTGTTGCACTTGTGTCACATTGAACGAATCTGTTCAGTTGTTGTTGCCCTCGTTCTTGCAGGATGTTTTTCCGTCCGCAGCGATGTCGGAGATTTTATGTTTTACCCGATTCCTGATATTCACGGTATACTCGTGAAATAGTCGTTAGGGAATATCCCCACTCCATTGTTACCTCGGAGATGCTGTGTCCCATCTCTCTTGCGCCGAACTATAACACCACGTTCAAACTCACTTAAATCTTGACAACCTGCCATTGTAGCAGCAGTAACCGATCTAACAACTACGCCAGACACTTGTTGTCTTATATAGGCGTTGCCGACTGCAGCGCCGTATTCTACCCGTTTACATTTCAATACGCATACCTATACCAGTTTATTTGGCGCTTCAGTGCAAGAACTAAATTACGCAAGAGTTGCGCTAAGTATTATATTAATATAATCGCAACGAAAATGTCTAGTACCTTTTGTAACAGCAACTGAGTCAAACGTAGCTCTGTGGGCAACACCTTCAATGTTTGAAACTTCCTGGCAGATTAAAACTGTGTGCCCGACCGAGACTCGAACTCGGGACCTTTGCCTTTCGCGGGCAAGCGCTCTACCATCTGAGCTACCGAAGCACGACTCACGCCCGGTACTCACAGCTTTACTTCTGCCAGTATCTCGTCTCCTACCTTCCAAACTTTACAGAAGCTCTCCTGCGAACCTTGCAGAACTAGCACTCCTGAAAGAAAGGATATAGCGGAGACATGGCTTAGCCACAGCCTGGGGGGTGTTTCCAGAATGAGATTTTCACTCTGCAGCGGAGTGTGCGCTGATATGAAACTTCCTGGCAGCGCAATCTCATTCTGGACGCTGGATGTCTGATGTACCACTGTGCAGTCAGAGTCCCGCCAATCACTACCAGCCGTAGCCTGAAGTCATAGTCGACCGTCTTCGACCAATGGTGCGGGATGACTGACAATGATGCAGTGGTTCCTTTAGATGATCTCGGGTGGCAGGTGCAGAAGTGAAAGGTTGGTTGGTTGGTTGGTTTGTGGGATTTAAGGGGCCAGACTACTAAGGCCATCGGTCGCTTTTTCCACGAACTTGAAACACCCACAAAGAATAAAAACAAACAATGGAGATGACAAAGGATGACACAGGACAAGAAAGACACAGACAGAGACCAGAAAAAAGCAATTAAAATCACACCGAGTGTGACAATGGTCCAAAGGTAGGAGACGAGATACTGGCAGAAGTAAAGCTGTGAGTACCGGGCGTGAGTCGTGCTTCGGTAGCTCAGATGGTAGAGCGCTTGCCCGCGAAAGGCAAAGGTCCCGAGTTCGAGTCTCGGTCGGGCACACAGTTTTAATCTGCCAGGAAGTTTCATATCAGCGCACACTCCGCTGCAGAGTGAAAATCTCATTCTGGAAACATCCCCCAGGCTGTGGCTAAGCCATGTCTCCGCTATATCCTTTCTTTCAGGAGTGCTAGTTCTGCAAGGTTCGCAGGAGAGCTTCTGTAAAGTTTGGAAGGTAGGAGACGAGATACTGGCAGAAGTAAGGCTGTGAGTACCGGGCGTGAGTCGTACTTCGGTAGCTCAGATGGTAGAGCGCTTGCCCGCGAAAGGCAAAGGTCCCGTGTTCGAGTCTCGGTCGGGCACACAGTTTTAATCTGCCAGGAAGTTTCATATCAGCGCACACTCCGCTGCAGAGTGAAAATCTCATTCTACCTTCAATGTTTTGTTACACCTGGATATGGCATACGTGACGAAACTTGCGGACACTCTTCCTCGACGATGCCAGGCCATTATGAAGACTAGAGGCTGTGTTAAATAGTTATGACGTAGTATCTCACGGCAGTCACTAATTTTACATCCTGTGTGATTATTTTGCATCTGCCACTTTCCATATATCGAGAATTGCTTTATTTATGCGCGCACAGGGGTGGCTGCTGGCGGCGCTGCAGCACGTGGCGAACCCTCTGTTCTACACCAACTTCGGCATCAACTTCGCGCTGTACTGCGCCAGCGGGCAGAACTTCCGACGCGCGCTCACCGCCATGTGTTGTCCGAGGCTGCTGCGACGCCGCCGCCCCGACTCGACGCAGGGCACAGGTCAGCACGCCGCCTATTCGCTCATGCTTCATTCGCTACGCTCTGCTTTCCTCCTAGTTCAGTCCTGCCAGCAGGCAACCCAACGCTTACTATTTCTTTAACAAATTTTCTAAAGTCCAACTTTCTCTCCATCCGTAATCTACTTGCCTAACAGAATAGATAACGTGAATGGACTATTAATGTTACAACTGGAGACTGACCATGTCTTACGCTAATGGCCATTAAAATTGCTACACCAGTAACGATAGGAAATAACGATATTTCACTTCATCAAAATTGGTTAAAAGGACATCCGCAACTGAGCATTGTGGAACCAGATAATAAACCGCTTAGTTGTAAATAATTTTGTTGGTTCCATCACGAACGATTTCGGCCGATTAAAAGGCTATTTTCAGGTGAACAAAAACCATGACACGCGCGTAGTCGGCGCACATTGGGCACCAGGCTGCGGGCAGGTGACTGTCCCGCGTGAAGCCAAGATACGGTACAACTGAAGCGGATTATTGTCTGGTTTCACGATATTTTTACTTTTTGTGCATCCTCAGTATAGTGAAATAACACATTATTAAATCTGTACCTGATTTGCGAGAAATGAGAATTTTACACACAGCTGGCACCTCTGGCAGCAGCGATGGCTCCAACCCTGCTGGGCGCTGAGTGGAACTGAACTTATGAGGGGAGTTACGCCATTCCATGGTGCTCCTGCTCTATGACAGCGTTAATCAATCGTAATGGCTGGTGAGTGGTGGCGTGCCCTCTCGGCGACTCATTATCAGATATGTTCAAAGGGTACCAGATCTGGAGAATTTGTTATCCAGGGAAACAGTCTAACACTTTCTATTTGGACAAATGACAGGGCAGCACCGAGAATACGTCTTGCTTTATATTACTGACAGATAAGGCCACTGGAACCTTTAAGATATGGCACAGGCACCGTCCTTAAAAATAAGAAATATAACTACAGCATTCCTAATTACCAGTTATGCGAACCAGAGTTCATCCTGTTGTATACTCAATGACAACTAGTACCTTCTCGTTACGTAGTGGTCCCATGTGACGATGCAATTTGACAGCAATAGTTCTCTTGCGAGCCTCCACACGTCTTCCGTACTGCTGTACGCACAACGTGAAACCATCTGGAAAGATGGTGTGGTGCCACTTCTTGTGGCCAGTGTCTCTGCTAGGCGCACCACTGTCAACGACCCTCTCTCTGCTCCCAAGTCAAAGCACACCGCACAATGATCGCCTTGCTAAAAGCACACAGTGCTCCATACGTCGTGGCACTGTCAGTGTAGACACCGGCCTTGCTGCAAATCTACCCGCATGGGGCCGTTGAGATTGAACATGGCCTTGACTAAGGACCCCATATACTTCATATTGGCTTGACAATAGTGAGATACCGAGAGCCGACGCGACAGAGGAGCACATTAAAGCGCCCACTTCAGGGACAGTGAAAGGTGCATCGGCCCCGGATCGAATCTGGCCGGGGGAATGATCACGGAGTCCGGTGTGCTGGCCAGCCTGGATGTTGCCCTCAGTCGGTTTCCCACATCCAATTACCAAAATACCTATCTGGTACTCAAACGCGGAGTACGGAAACATTCAGAAAATCGGTGTCATACTTGAACATACAATTTACGCCATACGTTTAGAGCTGAAGTGAAGAAATTTCGTCCCGGGGGCAGTGCTGGCGTCACACAGGAAGGGCATCCGGCCACCAACTGCCACTAATTCACTGAGGGGAGAAATGTCATGGGAGAGTAGTATGCACATATACAGACGGCGATATTATCGCGTTCAGACGGTATAAACGGGCGATTCATTGGCGGAGCTGTTATTTGTACTCAGGTGATTTATGTGAAAAGGTTTCCGATGTTGTTATGGCCGCATGACGGCTATTAACAGACTCTGAACGCGGAATAGTAGTTGGAGCTAGACGCATGAGTCATTCCATTTCGTAAATCGTTAAGCAATTCAATATTCCGAAATCCACAGTGTCAAAAGTGTGCCGAGAATGCCAAATCTCAGGAATTACCTCTCACCACGGACAATCTATATCTACATAGATACTTCGCAAGCCCCCATACGGTACATAACCCGTATCAGAACTAGTCATTTCCTTTCCTGTTCCACTCGCAAACAGAGCGAGAAAAAAATAAGTCTATATGTCACCCTATGAGACGTAATTTCTCGTATCTCATCTTCGTGGTCCTTACGCGCAATGTATGTTGGCGGCAGTAGAATAGTTCGGCAGTTACCTTCAAATACCGGTTCTCTAAATTATCTCATAGGATTTCCCGAAAAAAAAAAAAAAAAAAAAAAAACAACACGACCTTCCGTCCAGGGATTCCCATTTCAATTCCTGAAGCATCACCGTAACACTTACGTGTTATTCGAACCTACCGGTAACAAATCTAGCAGCACGCCTCTGAATAGCTTCGATGTCTTCCTTGAATCCGATCTGGTACGGATCCCGAACACTCAAGCAGTACCCAAGAATAGGTCGTACTAGCGTCCTATATGCGGTCTCCTTTACAGGTGAACCACTCTTTCCTAAAATTCTCCCAATAAACCGCAGTCGACCAGTCGCCTTCCCTACGACAGTTCGCATATGCTCGTTCCATCTCATATTGTTGTGCAACGTTACGCCCAGATATTTAAACGACTGGACTGCGTCGAGCAGAACACTAGTATACTCTCTCCGAACATTACAGATTTGATCTTCCCACTCATCCGTATTAACTAACATTTTTCCACATTTAGGCCTAGCTGTCATTCATCACACCAACTGAAAATTTTGTCTAAATCGTGTTGCATCTTCCAACAGTCACTCAACTTCGACATCTTACTGTACACCAAGGAATCATCAGCAAACAACCACAGATTTATACCCACTGTGTCTGCCAAATCATTTATTTACACAGAGAATAACAGCAGTCCTATCACACTTCGCTGGGGCACTCCTGACGATACCACTGTCTCTGATGAACACTCGCCGTAGATGACAACATACTGGATTCTGTTATTTAAGAAGTCTTCGAGTCACTCGCACATATGTGAATTTAATTCCATATGCTCTTACTTTCGTTAACAGCCTGAATGAGGCACCGTTAAATGTTGTATGCACATGGTCAATGGAAACATTCCGTCACAATGATACTTAAATCAAGACCAATAGCCGTAATCAGACGTCAATAACTGCACGTTCATCAGAAAATACGACCAAGGTGGGAAATGAACATACCTTTTCGTACTTACAAGTAAAGTACTCCATCTTCAACAGCCAAAACCTGCAATGGGGCATCATGTCAAATGCTTTTCAGACACCTAGAAATATAGAATCTGCCTGTTGCCCTTCATCCATAGTTCACAGTATATCACGTCAGAAATGGGCAATCTGAGTTTCGCACGAACGATGCTTCCTAAAACCATGAAAATTCGTGACGTAGGCTTCTCAATCTCACGAAAAACGATTATATTTCAACTGAGGTCATGTTCAAGGATTCGTAAGCAAACAGAATTTAGTGATATTGGACTATAATTTTGCGGGTCAGTTGATTTACCCTTCTTATATACTGGCGTCGCCTGCGCCTTTTTCCATTCACTTGGGGGCTTTGTGCTGGCCGAGAGATTCACGGTAAATGTAAGCTAGGTAAGGGGCCAATGCCGTAGAGTACTCTTTGTTAAACCGAACCAGGATTCCATCTGAACCTGGTGATTTATTTACTTTCATATCTTTCAGTTGTTTATCTACGGCAGGGATGCTTATTACTATGTCGTCTCTGCGGGAGTCTTTCCGATTGTCAAACGACGGTATGTTTGTACTATCGTCCCGTATGAATGATGTCTTGAACGTGAAATGCAGTGGTCGATGACCTTCACGTAACAACCGTGAGCAGCGGCGTTTGCGTAGAGTCGTCAGAGCTAACAGACAAGCAACACCGTGCGAAATACCCGCAGAAATCAATCTGGAACGTACGACGAACGTATCTCTTAGGATAGCGCGGCGGAATTTGGCGTCAATGGGCTATGGCAGCAGGCGACCGACGCGAGAGCCTTTGCTAACAGCACGACATCGCCTGCAACGACTTTCCTGGGCCTGTGAGAAATCAATTGGACCATAGACTCCTGGAAAGCCATGGCCTGGTCAGATGAGTCCCGATTTCAGTTGGTAGGAGCTGTGGCGCCGACCCCACGAAGCCATGGACCCAAGTGTCAAGAAGGGACTGCGCAAGCTGGTGGCGGCTCCTTAATGGCGTGGGCTGTGTATACATGAATGCCCCACTACGTCCGGCAAAAGTCGGTCAGACACGATATTAGGAGACATCAGATTTGTTTTGTCACCTCAGTGTATTCCCAAAAGTCATATAAAAATGCGACCCCTTAGAGAAAAGGCAAAAGGCGAAGAAGTAGAAATAAGACCGCTACCAGAAATATCGTGGAACTAAGAATCGCAGTCTCGATAGGTCATGATCCAGCCGCTCTTAAATTCTGACACATAATGTTTCATTTTTCACTTGCTTATACGAAGGATAAAACGCTCTTTTTACAGTCAACGTTCAAACGTGATTTCTGAATTAGAAACCCGCTGTGTAAACTTAATTTATATATACAGAATGTAGAATACGCTACTCCAGCCTACTTTGTGCGATTGTGTTGAAATGATAGTTATTTGCAATCTAAGCATGTAGTACACTTCCTTTCCTCTGACGTTTATTGCATGCCATTTTCATGATGTTGCTTTCATGGCCAGTAGTGCATATTCTGACGACAGAACGTCAAAAACTTCGTGAGAGCATGTACATCAGCCATGATGGAGTCTAAACTGAAGTAGTCGGAGCTGTTTCTCGGAGATCATTGAAGTCAAGCTTTATTCAATACGTAAGATCATCGATCAAGAAAGGCATTTGTTTGATCTCTTAAAACACGACGCTTAACGACATAACAAGAACACAGACGATGCAGTTGTGCTTTTTAAAAGCGGAATGTATGTACACCCGTAAGATGACGAAAAATTTTAATATCTAATCACCGAATCCTAGCGATTCCTTCTGAGAAGAGATAAATATTACGTTGCTGAAAAATCATAGATATATCTGACATTATGTCAACCAAATGCACTCAATGAGTCCAAGATAGTTAACGGCAGATGTCAAGTTTTACAAATAACGTCCAGTAGATGAATGAAAAGTTGTCACTTAACACAATTTCTTCATGAAAACAATAGTTTTTCATCCGTGAAACATGTTCACGGATAGCAGAACAAAATATTATGTGGTCATTTCGAACTTTAGGAAAAAAAAAAAATATATCTGTAACAAGCCTCTTCACGTTCACCTAATTTTCCCAGAATATTTCGTAATTCTACAATTACGTGAGCATTGCTAAAATATACCGGTCTATTAGTAAGGCTGATATTTAATGTGAGTTTATTAACGCACTTTTCATTGACTGTGTCAGTAACTATGGTTATATACTGTATGTTGCTAATTTGGCCAGTTCAACTAATTCTGAAAGCTGAAAGAAAAGAAAAGCAATGAACTGATGATTGCACACCGAGAAGAAAATATAGTTCACGCTACTGTGCTCTCGTGTGTCAACAATTCTCTGTTTTTCCTGAGAATAAGAAACAGATGTAACCGGCAAAAAATTGGCAGAGAAGTAGATCATATACGAGCGCAGGTTTGAAGATGATATCTTAATTTTATTCACAGGTTAGAGCTAAAATTGGATTCTACGAAGCAAGATCATTCAACAGAAAGAAATGGAAGTTCTGCTTGCTATCCTACAAAGAGAAGCATTTAATATACGTGCTATTAGCGCGCTTTGCTTTTCAGCGCGAGTAAAATTAATCAGTGATCAACAAAAGTGGTGAACGGCTTTTAAATTACTATTTCTCAGAACTGTGCACAGACCGCAGCATTTTTGAGGGCTTACGACGGGAGATAGATATAATCCAGAGACACGTTGTAATTTGTTTATCCAACATTTCTCTCTCTCTCTCTCTCTCTCTCTCTCTCTCTCTCTCTCTCTCTCTCTCTCTTTCTCTCTCTCTCTCTCCTGGCGAGAATATTGGGTTTTCTCACTGATTCCTGTAGACTCCGCTATCAAGGCACGAAAAAAGGGAGATATTACCTGCGACAGAAAAATCGTCAAACCAGCAGACTTTGAATAATAACCAAAAACGCCTGGAGGAAAAAGTGCGAAAAAGTTTGGCGAAGGTAAATTATACGTACGTAATGCCATAGGAGTGAAATAAATTACAATAATCTGTTATCTCTTTCGGCTTTGTGCTACTTGACAACAGTCTCTCTACTGTTGAATGAGTTTTCCATTGCTCTTGTGTTCTGGTGGCACAGTCTAAAGCAGAAGTAAATTCTTAAAATCGTAAGCACTGGTAAAGAACAAAATATAAATTAAAGACCTTTTGTAAGATCAGTTAGGAGATACCAGACGTATTTTTCGAGGAGCCTTTGGCATTAGACAGTGTGTATTGCATTCCTCTGAGTCCTAGTTGATATATAAATGCTGCGAATCATCTTGTAAAGAAAAACATCAAGATTAGAAGCAAAAAGTAGTTGTTATGCTTAGTATAAATGAAAACCGAGTTATTGGCACTCTAGTTACTTTTAAGTCAATGAGCAAAACCAATTGCAGCCGAGTGTCTCCTTTAAGACTGCATCTTATGATGTGTTTAAGAAATGAGGTACGTTATTGGAATGTCTCAGTCAAACTGAGATGTTTTTAATGCCAATGGAAGTCACTGAGTTTAGCAACGTTATCTTCCGATCGCTTTCCGAGTGTTTAAGGACCTTCCTTTGTTATCTAAACTCGAAAACAGGAGAAGATTATGAAGACAGTTTCTGATCTACTGTTAGGTCTTCTCAGTCTGCTTTCACACTATAGATCGCTGTTGATCATATGCGCAGAACACGTGTGCTATGACAGCATGTGACAAATTGAACTTCAACACTTGAGACGGATGCCGTAGGCAGAATTATAGTAGCGCCAGTAAATAGATTGAGATAATAAGTTTAAGCGTCACCGTTTAAAACAACGGTATGTGTTGCGTAACGGATATCCGGAGACAATACCCAAGTTTTGCGCAGAGAACCGAAAAGAGCACCGCGACTGATGTGGGACAAAAAAGCTTTGTGTTGCCGTCTTTGGCCTCCCGTGGAGTATAGCATTCGGAACTGCTGCTACTGCATTTTAAGCTAGTAATTTCAAGGAAATGACGCAAAACATCGCAGTTCTGAGGATTTCGCCTCCTCCCTATTTCTGCGAAAAGTAACCGCTGGGGGCTGACAGTCATCCATGAGTATCTGTTCACTCTTTTGCTCAAAGTGCACGAACGAAAAAGCCGAAAACGGAGTGTATTTTTTAGAAAAGTAACTATAAGTAAACCAAATGAAATTAGAAACGTTGTATGCGTAATTCATGACACAGATTTTAAGTTTCCTGCACACATATAGTGCATTTCAAAAACTACAGGTTGGTTATAAATAAGCTTTCGCTACTTGAGAGGGCCTCTATGAAAAACGAGTTATCGTAGGACAATGAAACTTTGTGAAAATATTTGTAAGAACACGCGAAACAGAAAAAAAAAAATGAAAAAAAAAACAGTTGGAAGAAACACGTTTTAATTTTCGCATGAGAAAGTAACATTTGTTAATAACGTATCACGTTTACGTTCCAGGTTGTAAACGTTGACCAGTGTCGCGACCAATTGCAACCTACGAGAGCTTGGAACCGCACTATTCCGCTGCCCGAAACATCTGAGTTGGAATGTTGCCTAACTCCCCCGCTACCCTCATCTTCAACGTCCAACGCTAATATACTACGTCATTCAGATGATCTCACACCAGCAATCACACGCGGCCAGATATGGTGATATTGGTGGTCACGGAGTTTGGAAAGATCGGTCAATGATTCGGTTTTCTCCAGATGCATTACCGAGTAACCAAGTGGCCTCAGGAACAATGTGAGATGGAGCTCCATCGTGTATCAAAACAGTGGAGTCCAAAGCACCTCTATCTCGACGAGCAGACATCACAGGTTGGCAAAGCAGATCACACTGCATAGCCTTAGCCCCTTGGATCCGAGCTACTCGAAGAAAAATGGACTAATCGTGAACTATGCCGTAAAGGCAAATCACAGAGTGAAACGTTCGTTGGCCATGACGATTCCCAAATGCGACAATTGTGAGTGAATGTTCATTGTCCCAGTGAGCGTAAAGTGTGCTTTATCACTCCACAAAATCTTCCAAGGTCAAATACAAAACTTAAGAGCAAAGTCTACGTGAATGACTGCGTCAAGTGGACAAAGTTGGTGAGATATGTTAAGTTCGTACAGATAACATTTCAAAATCTTTCGCAGAACTTTCGAGTGGTGGGCCATAGAATATTCAGCTTTCGTCACAGCTCGTGCACTGCATGAAGATCGCACATTGCGTCCAGTATTCTCAACAACGGTAACAATTTGTGACATATTGGCCGCCGGCCTCTCCTAGGAGCAAACGGCAAGTCGTGACCTTAACACTACTAACAAGGCAAATCAGAGTGCACAATCTGAACATCTTTTCTATGAAGTTGGGTACCAACACGGTTAATAGTTTTCCGTCCATACTGGCTCAGTAGCGAAAGTTTAATTATAACCGCCGTGTATCATCGAGCTCCGTTTTCGTGGAGAATGGACAGCTTGATCTACATAAGGCGAGACATACAAGTCATCTATCTTTATCATGCATGATACTGACCTACTGTGGACTATGTTCTACTACATATATTAACTCGGAAAGTCTCGTTCGGGTGATGAAACTATGGCGTTTTAAACTGCAGAGTTCTACAGTATTCGTGGAGGCTGTGGGACTGAAAAGGAAATGTTTGCCTATTTAAGGAAACAAGGGAAGACATGCGTTGTTTCTTTCAGCTTCACAGTTTGTACCAACTTCCGCAGAGAAGCAATCAGGGAAGAAGTCATACAAGTCTTACGTTTCTGCATTTTCAGCACATCTTCATCCTGTTATTCTATTATTCACTGCGTAAAACAATATATGGAACAAAGCAATTTAAAGAAGATCTCGCTTTCAAGCAGAATATTTAACGACTAAAACTGATCTAGAGTGTTAATACAGAAAAGAACACAAATTAACCGGTTAGCGCTACGAATTAATCAACTAATGGATTGAATACGCATTAGTACTAACAGTTACTAACTACGACGGCGACGACAAACCACTAACCGAAAAATTGACATAATAATAGCTTGAGCGCTGTACACAACTTGTTTGATTTTAGTTCGCGTGAGAGCAGCGAAGGAGTGGCTAAGAGAGCGCTTGTCTAAGAGAACGCCGACTTCGACGGAGACAACGGCGACAAGTAGCTACCGGGACACGCCAACGAAACAGGTATACAATAACAATCAGCAGCTATCAGCGAAGGGATCTCATGATTCGTGTGCCGTATTCGATCCAAAAATTGTTTTCGCAAACATTAACGGCAGCTGAGTAGGGTGCCCCAGCGATAAGACTTACTCATATTTACCGCATCCAATCACGGCTATTGTCTTGAGATAATATATTGTTGATCTTTCACTAAATGTATTAAAGCAGCTCTGCACAGCTACACCATGTATTATCTACTACTGTTTTCAGGTTCAACGGGCGACACAATGCACCTTGTAACAACTGCCCAGTCACAAGCTGTCAACGGACCGGGAATCACGATGGTATAACTCTGTTGGTGGGTTCTGGTAATTACAATAACACGAAAACACTAATCGCTGCACGACGTTTATTTGTCCTGGCACTGTTCAGTACTAACTCTCACTGCCAGTAACAACTACACAATCAATACCCGATATTCCGGTAATAGTTTCATTGTAAATTAATGCCTCACTTCCCGTAGGTCACTTCCTTCACATGTAATTAAAATTTTAAAAATGCAGAGTACAATAATACACCCACAAATATAATTTTATGAAACGACTGAAACATCCATGTTGACACCTTACTGTTTCGTTCAAAGGTTCAAATGACTCTGAGCACTATGGGACTTAACATCTGAGGTCATCAGTCTCCTAGAACTTAGAACTACTTAAAACCTAACTAACCTAAGGACATAACACACTTCCATGCCCGAGGCAGGATTCGAACCTGCGACCGTAGCAGTCGCGCGGTTCCAGACTGAAGCGGTTAAAACCGCTCGGCCACCGCGGCCGGCTTCTGTTTCGTGAATGTATTTTACTGTCTTTGCATAAAACCATTGTCCTATGACCGGAACTGCAATTAAAATTTCACCGTAAGCAACACATCTCTTTGATTTTGATCTTAATTATTTAAAAAATGGTTCAAATGGCTCTGAGCACTATGGGACTCAACTGCTGAGGTCATTAGTCCCCTAGAACTTAGAACTAGTTAAACCTAACTAACCTAAGGACATCACAAACATCCATGCCCGAGGCAGGATTCGAACCTGCGACCGTAGCGGTCTTGCGGTTCCAGACTGCAGCGCCTTTAACCGCACGGCCACTTCGGCCGGCATCTTAATTATTTATACCTAACACTTTTAGACTAGCAGCACAGATTAATCTAACACCAACACAAGTATTTGTTCTTTGAATCGCACAATGCTGCATTTCACTGTAAGAGCACTATATTACGATTACTTTATGCGAGGTCATGTTATTGATTTTTCATACATCATAAAACAGCTCTCTAATAGTTGACCATATCTGTAAAAAGAGAGGACAAAAATTTATCAGCATTCGAATTGCAGAACCAAGCACGAATCAGGGACATACGTCCCCGGATGAACTGAGTAAGGAAATGACATACCAGACCATCAAAAGCCTCCATCCCACCAGTTTTTTACAATTTATTTGCTATCAACTTTAGCTCTCTCCCTCTAGATTGCCTTCCCATTTGAGATTTAGTCGGAAAACATATCGTTTAATTACAAGGGTGTAACTCGGGTGAGTCTGTACACGGACCGCCGAGTGCCAACTCAACTCAGGGAGGAAGCGAGGGGAGGCAAATTAACTGTGGCCTCCCTCGCCGCTGCTCTTGCGCTGTGCCAGCAGGGCGGCCCTCGCTGACCGCCACCCCTCTCCTCGCCTTTCTTCTGTTCCAGTAGTATCGGAGTTCTACCTGCGGCCGTCCGGTTCCGGGGGTCGGCGGCGAACCGTCACCATCAACGGCTTC
Organism: Schistocerca americana; assembly: GCF_021461395.2. Taxonomy (NCBI): domain Eukaryota; kingdom Metazoa; phylum Arthropoda; class Insecta; order Orthoptera; family Acrididae; genus Schistocerca; species Schistocerca americana. The sequence goes on along the minus strand of NC_060119.1, from coordinate 320,902,968 downwards.
CAGGCGGCCGGCTCGTGGCGCGACGCTCACGAGATGCTGCCGCTGACCAAGTGAACTCCGGGCGCACCTACGGCTGCGGTCTGTCACGCGCAGCCTTCGCCACTGCTCATCCGCTACCAGAAGTCGTCTCCGATATCTACCGCCTGTGCATTGATGCTCAATGTACGGCACTTCTGCCGGTGACAATTTTTCTCTCTTACATGCGCTATCCTCGACTTCCCCTACACTTTACAGCTCTTCCACACATATCGACGTACCAGCAACTACATTCTACACTATCGACAAACTGAAAACCACCGCCGTCCACCTTATCTCACAGACTCAAACGCTCGAGTTGACAAGGTTCGCCGACGTGTGTACAAAGAAAGAAATGTCGCGCAGCTACCAGCGTGGGTCTAACCTTTCCTCGTGACGTCACTTAGCCACTCACGTACCGGTGTTGCTGCAAATGGATCAAGTTGGTCTCATGAGGTAGAACGGTCCGACTCCAACGCTTCTGCGACATGTGACATCGAGGTAGCTGACGGAAATAGAACCTAGAATCCTCGCGACAGCAGCCAGCATTATTAGGCATCGGTGACAGTGCCAATGCAGCGTTCTTCCCACGTCTCTTGCCCTTCAAACAGCTCTTCATGGAACCTATTACGTCGTCACAAACTGAAAGACTGGACATGCGTAGAACACTAGTTAGGAAGACGTAAGTTAAGATCCTTATTAATTCCTTACAACAGACAAACCTGTCTGAGACAGCTACTTGAATTATTTTACTGCCGATAGGTCCGAATAAATTCCCTACGTACGATGTATTCCAGCTGCAAAACTTTTAAATAGTTTTACTTTTTTAACCATTGGTAATTCACGCAAGAGAAAATTTTCCCTCTGAATACTGTAACTGATGAAGCTCTTCAGGGGCGTCCATGGAAACGTACGGTTCCTACTTCACAATACGGAAGCAAATAAAAACTATAATTACAGTGATGTGCAAAATGTGCACAATATAAATAAGAGAGAAGTAACTCACTTATGCTGCTATACGTTGTACTCAGAGTCGAAATATTATCACTATGCAATGAATTTCACACCCCTATAACATCACGGACCTAGCAGTTAATCCTAAAAGCTGGATTTCTTTGTACTGTACCTGGATACAGCCCGTGTGATAGAAGGAACTACACCTCCTTTACCTTCACGCCAAGGAAAAGTTTTGGAACACCAGTTATAATGCGGATCCACGTTACGTTACAGAGCTTTCACTACAACATACCCATCGGCAGAGTGACCTTTCTTGCACCATGTCACTGCTACATATAATTTACGCAGAGAGGGTTAATGGACACTACGACCTACTTCACTGTAGGAAGAAATGTTTCACAAATAGAAGTATCAAATGCTTCAAAAACATTTACACAGTTTCTAAACAAGGGACGTACGTCAACGTAAGTAAACTTTTCACATCTAGTTGGTCCAGCTCAACACAGTATTCAACGGACATGAAAAATACAGGAGAAAACAGATCATTTTTAAAACACACATATTGTACTCTGCCCACTTTTTTATTTACCTCAGAATTTTGTGCAAAACAGACAGCTATTTTATATCAGAAAACGCTTACAATGAATGCCATTTTCGAACATTTACTTTTTCAAAGACTATTGGGTTTCATTTTATGAAGGTAGCTTCATAAATCAAGCGACGCAGCCGTGCTTTTCCGTATGATGACAAAGCTGTTCTGGGACTAGGCTGCAATGAAAACATAGGTATTGTAATGTTACTAAGTCATGTACAAAGCATTTCATTCAATATTGTCTGTGTGTTTGAGTGATATTATGTAAGATTATAAAAAAGTCATGTAATACCATTCTTTTACAAGCAAAGTATTTTAAAACCTTTGCTCCTCAACGTTCTAGTCAATAATGAAGCGTGATAATTATTTAAACAGGCATACTTGATCTATATTATCTTTTATTTTTGCTCTTTTGAAGTGTGTATATTGTATACAAATTCTTGTTCACGTAAATTTCAGTGTATATAATTCTTCGTAATAAAATAATTAACTTAAGCCATATCAACTAAAGCGATTAATATAGCAGTCTGGAGTATTCATTTTTCCAACAATACCTGTTTAACGATTTGATGAAGCGTAACACTCAGCAGCAACCAAAACTGATATTATATAAACAGACGTACAAAGCCTGATTCCCAAGGTACGATCTGGTGTGATGCAAAGAATGGTGAGGGTCTGAAGAACTTACACAACGTATTGAGAGGTTTTCTGGAGAATCAAACCACCTTAGCCTTATAGTACCAACATTCAAACAGTATCAGAAAAACCGCTTCTTGTTGCAACCCGCCTTGCCCTTCTGTGGTCAAAGTTTGGTAATTCTTTCTTACCAACCTGAATTTTGCAGTAGGTCAACAATGTAAATCAAAACGAGTGTGTGTTTTTCTCATCGTCATGACAAGCTGAGCCGTGAAAAACTTTACTGTTCTGGCGCCACAAAAGGTGCAAAATGTACACGCTGAGAATGGCTTCCATACTTTATAACTGTCTATTTTTGCTCGAGAAAATTTACATCACAATTTACATCAATTACAATGTCGACAGACAAAGAGTGTGCACAGAAGAATCCGAATGTTTAGAGAAGTTTGAATAAAAGTGCGAAGAACTGATAGAAATGGAAGCGTACTATCTATTCTCGATTATTGCTGAAGTCGAAGATCCTTGCAGACAGAGTCGAAGCAACAAATCAGTGCATTCATATGCTCGGGCCTAGAGTTTAAACCAGCCGCATCCTTCAGTACAAGTATGTTATGGGAATTCAAGAAGGAATTAATAAAAAGACGATGTTCAAATAGCACAACACTGTTAAGTTCAGATAATAAGTATTTGGTAACGATTCTAAAATCATACTATTTTCTCCATCACATTTTCCAGTAACCACACCTGAACCATCGGATTTGTGCTCAATTAGCGAACAAACGAGGAATCATGCGACTTTAAAACTGTTCGGTTCCCTCCGCCAAGTATTGTTCTATGTTTTTGAGCTGTTGCACAAAATAATATCAACACGCATCTTATGCCATGCATTCAAAACAACCTGCCTACCCCCCGGTAACCGACGAACGTAAATTCTGGGTTGTGATCAATGGGACCTCACACAAACAGGCGCTGTAAGACTTTTTCTCATTTCTCAAGAGTTTCTTGGAATAGTAACAGATCTTTCATTGCTTTTTCAACGCACGACACAAGGACCCGATAAAAGTTATATCTGGTAATTATAGACGTTCATCCACATGACGTATTGCATGTAGCCTTTCGTCTAGCCACAGCCCACGACCAGCAAGACAGAGCGAATCGTTTACAATGACAGCCACTCGTGATGGCGAAACACCCGGAAAATCACTAAACAAACGTCGGTCAAAGACACGGAGACAAAAGCCAATAGGTATTACGTCAACAAAGAGCGAGCAAAAGCCTCTACAGTTCTGTTCATCTACACGTTCACCAAACTTTCATAAAGATTTGCAGTGTGAAGAATATCCTCTCGGCAGTACAATTCTTCTAGTATTTTCAGTATATAAAGACACTCTGTTGGGGAGCACAGTAACAGTAGTAGTACATTACTGAATAGTGTAAGTTTTACGCCTCACCCGGAAGTGAAGCCACTCTCTTGGAGTCACATGGTTTACATGAGATAAATGTAAAGTCAGATAACAGATCCAAACCGTCCAATCCGCAAGGGAAACCGACGAAAATATACCGAAAGCCGATATTATTTGTTGAATTTAAAAATACATTCACGCTCGAGGATCCTTCCACAGCAGTGGTTCCCAACCTTCCTGAGACCTTTATCCCCGAGTTCAGTCAAATCTAGTGCAGAACTAAACTTTAGATTGTAAAAGAATTTTCTTTGAATGCTCACACTGTTAAAAGGGGGAAATATAAATAACATTTAGATTACGTGAGTATTTTACAGAACCGAGATTTCATGAGTAATGCTTTTTTGGTTTCACTGATACCATAATCAAAATTCTACTTGCACATATTTGAATATTAATGTGTCGTTTCTTTCCCATGTGCTGTGTTTCTCTAGTTTGTGTGCTGGAATAAATGACGAAGCAACTCTCGTCGCATAGCGAGTGCTACCTACAACTCCTCAGAACAGAAAGTTGCAACGCTCGCCTCCCCTGCGACACTTGCTTCGACCACACCATGTACCCCCACATTTAAAATTAACAAAGTTTAAATGTGTGGACTATACTTACTGTTTGTAAAGACTTTACTACTGTAGTCCTTATCTGGGAGCTGACTGAAATTAGACGACTTCAGTTAGCCAATAGTTGCTGTCCGGCCACTGGCACTAATAATAATAATAATAATCTATTCTAATATAAAAAGATGTCACCGTTTAACGTTGTTACCAAAAATACCCAAAAGTTCTTGACCCATTTACTTCAAACTTTTACACAATATTTACTCGGAAGGACATACGCTAAGCATTATACACAGTGACAGAAAAAATAATCGCACCACCAAATGGAGTTGTACGACACAAACAAAAGTTGGTATGTGTGTTCCCACTTCTGAAACGTGATATCCGTTCAAATTTCACGCCAGTCGCATGAAAGTGGCGGTAGTAGCGCCACTATGAGAATGCAGCTCAGGTTTGCTTTTAATACACGCCGTAACAGTCGTGAGCATTAGTTACCTTCGAGATTGGACGTGGCGAGTTGATATTAGTTAAGAATGCTTTTAAGGCGACGAAGCCGCCATCATCAACACCTCACTGAGTTTGAACGAGGTCGTGAAATAGGGCTACGAGAATCTGGATCTTCCTTCTGCGATACTGGAGGAAGACGGGACTGTAGCACTGTACATGGCTGTTGGAAGCGCTGGTCATGAGAATGTACGGTCGCAAGAAGACCGGGCTCCGGACAGCCACGTGACATTGTGTTTGGCGTATGGGTCTAGCACATCATTCTGCATCTGCAGCAGCAGTCTCAACAGCAGTTGGTACCACAGTGATACAACGAACTGTTGCAAATCGGTTACTTCAAGGACAGTTTCGAGCCAGACGCCCTGCGGTGTGCATTCCACTGGCCCCAAACCACCGCCATTTGCGAGATCCGTGATGTCAAGTGAGAGCACGTTGGAGGGGATGGAGGTCTGTTGTGTTTTCTGATGAAAGTTGGTTAAGCCTCGGTGCCAGTGGTGGCCGTGTGTTGATTACAAGGACGGCAGTTGAGGGCCTGCAACCAACCAGTCTGCGTGGTAGACGCACTGGACTTGTATCTGGAGTTATTGTCTGCGGTGCGATTTCGTATGACAGCAAGCGCACTCTTGGGGCTATTCCTCGCACCCTGACTGCAAAAATATATGTCAATCTGGTGATTGGACCAGTTGTGCTACCATTCAAGAACAGCATTTCATAAGTTGTTTTCCAACAGGATAACGCTCGCCTATATATTGCTGTTGTAACCCAACATGCTCTGCAGTGTGTTGAAATGTCGCCTTGGCCTGCTCAATCACCAGATCTGTCTGCAATCGAGCCCATATGGGACATCATCGGACAACATTGGAGCGTCATCCACAAACAGCATTAATTGTCCCTGTACTGACGGAGAATTGCAACAACCATGGAACTCAACTCCACAAACCGACATCTAGCAACTGCACAACGCAATGCATGCACGTCTGAATGCCTCCATTCAACATTCCGTCTGTTACACCGGTTATTAATGTACCAGCATTTCACATTTGCAGTGGCTTATCTCGCGCTCACATTAACCTGCGATCTTGCGATGTTTATCACTTAAATATGTTACCGGGACAAATGTATTCCCGAAATTTCATTATTCTATATTAGTTATTTTTGGTATTGCGATTTTTTCCGTCAGTACACATACGGAACATTGGTAGCAACAATTTCGAAAAGTTCTTGATCGATTTACTTTGTAGATTTACATAGTCCTCAAATAAAGGTCCGGATGGACAGAGGCTACAGATTTTTAATAGGTATGACACACACACACACACACACACACACACACACACACACACACACACACACACAAAACACACACACAGACACACACACACACACACACACACACACACACACACACACACACACACACACACACACACATATCCTGAGAAATATCAAAATGAAGTTGAAGCTTGAAATTAATGAAACACGCTGCTATTGCACATCTCAAGATGTAAGCGTGAACCCCACGTTGCTCATAATATCGACATCATTCATGAAAGTAAGAATACGATTTCCTGCCACAGACGTTGATGTTCGGTATCACGCTTGCGTCTTAGGACGTGCAATAGCGGCGTGTTTCAGTTATTTCAAGCTTCAACTTCGGTGTACAATTTCTCGGTAATATTTAATTGTCTTTGTTGTTCTGATTTTTCATGTTACTGGTTTCGTAAGAAACAATAAGAAGTGCCCCCTTAAAAAAACATAAGTTTGTGTAGAAACTTATATTTATTGGATATAGGTTCCGTCTTTTATGCAAAACTCTCTTTTTTCTTGTTACCTAAACATGTTTCGGCACCTCTATACCATTATCAGTGGCTTTTGTTAACTGAAAAACTGTAAAAAGCGAACATATTTTAGGTTGTAACTGATCCAACAAACTGAGACCTAAAGAGAGTTTCATTTTAGAATGTCTCATAGTATTTTTATGAGCTCCTACCTTACACTCATACCCGTGAAAGTCGTTCAAATGGCTCTGAGCACTATGGGACTTAACACCCGTGGTCATCAATCCCCTAGAACTTAGAACTACTTAAACCTAACTAACCTAAGGACATCACACACATCCATGCCCGAGGCAGGATTCGAACCTGCGACCGTAGCGGTCATGCGGTTCCAGACTGAAGCGCCTAGAACCGCACGGCCACACCGGCCGGCCCCCGTGAAAATCGTTTTCCAATATGTACTATTGCGCCACAGATTTGCGCTGAAACGTTTAAGCAGGGCACAAATAGGGAAAGTTGTTAGTAAAAATCTTGCGAAGAACATGTGAATTTGATAGCGCATGTGAAGATGTAAGTTTCAAAAGCGCAAGCGTAACATCCACCACATAGTGTCATATTTTGATGGCAGTATTCGAAAAAAGTACTGGCCACATAAGTAATCGATATTACAATCTGACAAAATGATCTTAATGATAATACGAGTAACAATAATGATATTTCAAAAATAATTTAGATTTGTGACTGGCACAGTCAAACCCTCTTGGTTTTTACGCCTCAGAAAATTTCATTTTACCTCTCAGAGGATAGTTATCCCCCAGGTTGGAAACCACTGCTCTACAGACACGGGGCTGTCCGCAGAACATGCTGGTGGGTATCGAAAGAGAGTTGTTGGGGTTTGTACAAAAGACTGGTAGTACTGGTATTGTCACTGTGCCATACTCGAACTGATATACTCTGAAGAGCCAGAAGATTATGGCCAGTGCCCAGCGCGAGATTTAATGCCTGCCGCCTGGTGCCGTTGCGGACGCGTGACTAGGTAAGGAACGTAATTAACAGGAGCAGAGGCGAATGGGGTACCATTCTAGGGATGACAGAGGCCGCAAAAGAAGAAATGTTCTGACATAAGTGACTTTGACAAGGGGTAAATTGTTATCGCGTCTGCGAACTGTAAGGCCTTTTAAACTACGCCGCCAGTTGGCGCAGCAATTACTCGTTCTTCAGTCTAGGTAGTTCGGCAATTCACGCCAGTCTAGCTGTCTATGTTCCGTTTCCCTTGCACTCTTTCCTGAGCACTGTTTTATTTGCGCGAAGTGTTTACTGCCGTATGTCTAGTGGACTGAAGATTGTCACTTGTTGTCCGACATGTTCCCTGATCACAGTAGACTGAGCATATCGTAGCCAAACCGAATGGTGATGGTCGTGAAGGTGGTGGTGGAACTGGCTGCGCCGCCTTGCGGCCCCGGTATAATGGGCTCCGTATGACACAATACCCAGTTACGAGTCTCCGCCAACAGTGGGTGTCGACATGGCAGCGGAGTAAGACAGCCACTCAACAGCCAGCTTTTGGCGGTGCCACCGCCTGCTCTAATCTAATGCTGGGTGACCAGATTCCCAAAATCAAAATATGACTTAGAACTTGAAATGAATCCAAATTCTTTGGGATAATACTGGATGTATCTAAAACAATCATCTGATTTTTAAAAAATCATAACAATTATATTATTTGAGGTATGTGCATGAACAACGTCCTGTTGGAAAGACCAAACTCTCGAGTTTTACATGGTTCTTGCTACGTAGTAGCAGTGTGCATCTCCTTCAGTTCCAGGAAAAATGGTGTCGGGACAGCATAAAACGTTTTATGCAGTGCGGGCCAGTAATAATTGTTCAGCGTGACTTTCGTACGAGGAATGGTGTGGATACTCCTACCGCAAAGAGGATTAGACGATGGCATGAAGAATTCCGAGAAACAGTTTGTTTGTGTAAAGACAAATCTCCGGGTCGTCCCCGAGTGTCTGACACAGACGTCAAAAACATTTCGATATGCTTGAGAACTTTCCTTTACCAACAGGATGGGGCACCACTACACTGTCATCTAGAAGTGCGGGAATTTTTACATCGAAGGATTACTGAAAGATGGATCAGTTGCACTGGACCAAATGATTCACCCTTACATTACTGGCGCTCAAGATCACCGGACCTGACTGTGTGATTATTTCTTTTGGGGGTTTATAAAAGACTCTGTTTATGTGCCTGCGTTGTCAACAACAGTGAATGAACTGAGACATGGCATAACAGCAGCTGTGTAAGCTGTAACTCAGAAAATGCTCGCTGCATTGTGGGAAAAGTTTGAATACCGCGTTGACATACGCCGTGCATCTCAAGGGGGGGCATATTGAACACCTATGAAAAGATAAGAAAAAACTTTTCTGAGCTTCCCGTTTATCAAAAAACAAAATTCATCACATATGTGTATTAGTTTCAGAAATATAGACGTGCCAAATCGGATGATTCTTTTGATATACTCTTTACTACATCGATATACCAGTTTTGTGTTAAAATACTTGCTTTATGCTACAATTACATACATCATAGTACCTTTTTGTTAAAACAATCACTAACAGGACATTAAAATACCTTGCATTACCAACCGATCAAACATTTTATTGTGTTACTGTTGTCACAAGCAAACAAATGTGCAAAATAATTTCACGCTTTGCTGTTCTAATTTCAGGAATGACAACTCAGCTTCGATTTCTCCAGTAAATACAAACGTTCTTTTTGCCATTTCAGTGAGGAGTTTGGATATATGATATCAAATAAGGAAACCTGTCACTCTGACGGTCTAAAACCACACTTCTAAACGCGATGATCTGAAGCAATAGGCCAATGCGCAAAGGAAATGGAAATGACAAACTGGTCGCCATTTGAAACCATTACACACTACAAGCCACAGAATTTTAAAAATCGTGTCTAGTTAAGTGTTGTTTAATCAGAGTGTGTATTTTTTATTATCAGGGAGTGAGCACGTTTCTTCTAGATTTTCTTATGTTGCGCTTTATTTAAAAACACGCAATTTGAAAACAAAAGGGATGGTTAACGAAAAACGGGACATTATATGTCCTGTATGTATTTTGTCAGAACAACAGGACATATAGTCTAAATAAGGTACGGTCCAGTGAAATATGGGATATCTAAGTCACCTTCACAATAAATTCCCAACAACGACCAGCGCCACCGGTGGCGAGGCCGACAGCGCCGCCTAGCGGCATAGTGTAACAAAGGCCTAAACGCCGAAGCTGGTCAACTGTTCGAATGTTATTGCCGTGGACGTCTCTGGGAAGTAGTTCAAGGCTGGTGAAATCCTGAGTAGGCGTCTAGATGTTGGTTGCCTTGGTCATCAAATTAACCTGAACCGAACCCGGCGGAACACATTTGGGACGCTATGAGGCACCAGCTCCAGTCACAAACCACCGGCCCGTAATTTACTGGAACTGCGAAACGTTTTTTGGGGCTAGACAGCTGCTCCCCCATACCTCTGGAAACCTACCCAGGACTTGTCGAATCCTTGCCGCGTAGATCAGCTGCTCTATTGAGCTCTAAGGATGTACCAACGCGTAATTAAGCAGGCGGTTATGATGTTATGGCTTACCGGCGTATTTGCCCTTTCACTTCAAACAGTAATTTTTCCCTTCCTTGGATCGTGCGAGATTTATGAAATATTCTGTTAGTTGTTATACTGTTATTAGCGAAAACATGACCTTTAAAACAATCATTTTCACTTTTCCTGACGCAATGACGGTACGTCAGACGCTCCTTTTCACGGTCAAAAATTCCGCTAGGGGTGTCGACGATGCCACATGTTTGGTACATCGGTTGCTCCGTTTCAGCCTGTAACATGAGCTAATATGCTTAAAAACCAATGCAGGCCGAAATCGATAATGATCTAAATTGAATGTCTTATCGCAAAGCAGTACTCGATGAAAATTTTGTCATTTAGTTTTACGATAACTGACGCAGAAAAAAGAGCATATCCTAAACTACGTCTGAAGACATCATCTGATAGGATATTCTAAGTTCAAACATTATGACATCCTGGAATAAAATTAGCCTCCATCATAGAAATAGCGGGGATTTAATGAACCACCGCCTCACCTCGCTTGACTGGAAGACTGCAGCGCACCTATTAAAAGACTTAAGTAAGTGGATGTATTAAGTAAACCCCATACACGATACTAATGCGACCTATTATACAACAGTGGTCTAGCGTTTAGTGTCCTGGTTAAGCACAGACGACAATAAGGCCAACCGATTTCAGTTTCAGTCTGCCAGTATCAAGTGTATCAAATACGCTCACGCCACTTAAATACGAACCATACGTACAATGATGATATTACTGTAAAACGTTGTTGGGAAAACTTAAGACAATGGTATTCGTCTCATGCGCTTAGATGATTTTGCTACTTCCATCGTACATCTCGCGTAGGGATCATTAGAAAGAGACAAGGTAGATTACTGCGCGTTTGTAGAGACACACAATATTTTTTTCCCTCGTTCCATACGAAATGGAAACGAACACGTAGTTATCAATATTTGGAAAAGTACCCTCCACCATAACGTGTACATCGACTTGGGGAGAATACATGTATGCCATGTGCGAAGCGAAAATGTAAAATACAGATAAAAACATTATAGGGAAATAGAGAGCACTCCACGATGCAAGGAAACAGCGGAAAACTAAATCTGGATGACCGGACGAGGATTGGAACATTACTCCTCCTGAATTCGAGTATGCCGGCCGGGGTGGCCGAGCGGTTCTAGGCGCTACAGTCTGGAACCGCGCGACCGCTACGGTCGCAGTTTCAAATCCTGCCTCGGGCATGGGTGTGTGTGATGTCCTTAGGTTAGTTAGGTTTAAGTAGTTCTAAGTTCTAGGGGACTGATGACCTCAGAAGTTAAGTCCCATAGTGCTCAGAGCCATTTGAACCAATTTGATTTCGAGTATAATACGTACCAATCCACCATCACTTGCCACATGAACACGTGAAACACAGGGAGCTAAGTATTACCCAGCAATGCGAGCTGAAGAGCTGAGTTCGAGAACTGCAGAGTTGAAGCAGCAACAGGCAGTAACAGAGTATAGGGGTCTACCCCAATGTTCTTACAAGCGCTGTCACACGTTACAAGTCTACAGGCCAAAAACCTTGCATAGCACACAGACTGAACATGAAGGAGCACTTCTGTTTTACGATACTTATCGCAAAATTTTAACTGTGACAACATTCCACGGTATAATGTGTATGAATCCATGTTTCGTCTCAACAGACCATTGGCCGCTTTAAGTTTGATGCTTCCTTTTTCCGTAAAATTCTAAAACAGTACATGTCTTATGAAACTGCATTGTCTCCTTCGCACATGGTGACTCGCCTGACATCTAAATTCCACAGAGAAAACAATTTCTCTCAGAGTTTCCTTGTCAACCCTGAATCCCAGTTCTGTGCGACAGAGCTGTTTAGTTTTCGAAAAGACTGTGTTTTCTTTGTATTACTCATAATATCTCAGAAACGGCTGCCTAATAACGCATTTATCCACAATGTTATTGGAATATTTATTATGTGCCCTTTTCTTTCAGATGCTAGACTCTCACGCCGTTCAGCATCGTTTCCTCCTGCAGTAATTAGCTCACCACCGACTTACTCAACATGAACATCAACATTTTCTTTCCACTTCCGTCGTCTGTTCTGTCCGCACTGACACGGCTTTCTCCTACTCATTGTCAAGAAATTTAATGGCGTTAACAGAAGGCCGTCGCGGCTGCATGCGAAAACATTTTTCTCGATCACTTGCCGTGCTTGCAATTCGAACCCGAATGTGGCTGAACCTCGTTACATGATAAGGTTAATACCCGCTAAAGTCGCGTATGCAGTTCAATTTGTCGAATATTAAACAGCAAATTACCGTAAAGCTGCTGTCACCACGGTACACGTGCGATAAGTGGGCCGCGAGAAGATAACATTAATTCCCTTCCAAGTTACTGCAATACAACTCGTTGATTCAAGGCGGGGGCGTAGACGTCGGACGTATACACCATATCACTGGGCTTGCTGAAATCCCACTTTCGCCACTGGCCGTCCAGCTCCCCGCTAGAGCTGGAAGCCATCGAAGTGTGTGTATGCCAGGAGAGATGGCGGCGGTCCTTCCTGGAGTCCCTGGAGGACGAGCCGATGGGCGGCGTCACAGATACTGCGCTTTAACGGATCGCCCCATCCCACAGCGAGATAGCGGCCAACCGTATCAACAGGCAGCCGCTTTATTCGAAAGTTGCATTATTCCCCAACGGTAGAGGAGGCAGTAAAGAGATATCCACAGTCAGGCGGCTATGAGAATAACTTTCGGTTATAAACCCTAGAGCGGAGAAGCTGCGTCGACACAACCTACCGTCTTCGACGTATGCGTGCGCTTTGTTTCGAAAAATACCACATAACTTAACAGCAAAAACAATGCGATGCTGTGAGCCTGATTGCGTAATAAGTCTAAATTACCGGTGATTCTTTCCTTTTAAGGCACTTGCCACAAAAGTTTAGGAGATGCAAGCAGTATGAAACGGGACGAAACAGTTTCCGAGCAGCCAATACATAATTCGTACATTTACAATAGGTAGTGATTCCAAATGCTGAAAAGATGTCTAGAGCAAAAAAATAATTTTCCAATACGCTCCAAACGAGATACACAGCAATTTTCGAGACTCATGTACATTAAAATATGGAAAACGTAGATTTAATGTGATGAAGCACATATTTAAAAATATTATGAATTAGTAGCAAATTTCGTACCAGAATAAATTTTAATAATATAAAAACTATGCACAAAATGAAGTGCACTTTGTGTGTCAGACAGTATCACTTGCGCTAAATACTTGTACAGCTACTTTTGGATCTACGGTCCTGTATTTACTACAATATTACAAGAAAACCAATCAAAAGTTTTATTACACATGATATTAAATGCAATTAGGAAGTCAATACCTCAAGCGAAAGACAATATGCGTCCTTCGGTTTAGTGGGTCAGTGAGCCGGCCGGTATGGCCGTGCGGTTCTTGGCGCTTCAGTCTGGAACCGCGTGACCGCTACGGTCGCAGGTTCGAATCCTACCTCGGGCATGGATGTGTGTGATGTCCTTAGGTTAGTTAGGTTTAAGTAGTTCTAAGTTCTAGGGGACTGATGACCACAGATGTTAAGTCCCATAGTGCTCAGAGCCATTTAAACCGTTTAGTGGGTCAGTGAGGTCTTTCTTACGCGCACAAAACCTTCAGAAATAAGAAAAAAAGTATTTACACAAACTCGCTGTTAAGATTTGTACGCATTTATCAGTTAACACTGTTACATGGTCTTTGATCTTCTACGTGTTCATTTCGGCAGTGTAGTACCACCACTCTTACGGTTCTCATCTTTTATTGTTCGCGAAACACTTCCGTAATGGTTAGCATAACGCTATCGTCTTCTATCATGGGTCTCGCTACTGACAGACCGAATTCTCTCCACATATGCCACTTTCTCGATGCCCTAAGCATCGTTGCGATATCCGTATGAACGGACGTAAGCCTCATGTTATAGTCGTGTTGCGTTCTGTCAACGTGGAAAAGAGAACGTGCCTCTGGATTGCTACTTATGAGTCAGGAACCGTAGTCTAGTTTAGATTCAAATGAAACAACAGATATGCCAGAGACGGTTTTTAAGGCAACCAAACAACTGAAATTATAAAATATTGTTCCTTATCGCGAACGTTCGTGAAAAGAACTTTCCGCAAGAAGAAATTCACTGTTAACCAAGTCGATGATAATAGTAGGTTCGTGCATAAGTTCGTATCGTTTTTGTTTTGCATATTGGTACCCCGGTTGCTATGGGTTTATTTATCGATTGTCATCTTTTACTTGTAGTTCGCTGTTGCTATTTGAGTTCTCATTCTGTCATTTTGGAGTTAGTGAGTGGAGCTGTTGTCGCTAGAAAACGGAGTGCCAAGAAAAGAAACATTTCCGACATATTCTGCTTGAGTTCATCAGAGGGGTGACAGCAGCGGATATAGCCAGAAACATTTGCGGCATGCATGGGGAAAATGTTACTGGACAGAGCACAATCGTTTTGACATTAGTGACTTCGCAGTTTGATGAAGATCGTTTAAACGCATTAACCCAGAATGACCCACGTTAGCGTACTCGAGGATTGGCAAATGTGTTGAATTTTGATCATTCCAACATCGTGCAACATTTGCATGGTGTCGGGAAGGTTCAAAAACTGTGTGTGTGGGCACCGTATGCTCTCAGCGAAAATCACAAATATAAGCGAGTGGCCATATGTGAATCTCTGTTTGCTTGTCATCAATAAATTGGCTCGTGAACAACACCGACCATGTCTATCCTGTAATGTTACAGGTGACGAGCCTAGAACACGGCCAGGGAGACAGCATGAAGTGATACTACTCCACGATAACGCCCGCCCGCGCTCTGCTAGACTGACAAAATACAATTTAAAAGAGCTGTATTGGGAAGCCACTGCGCACCCATCTTACATGCCTGATCTTTGCTCTTCGAGTTTCACGTTTGCCGCTCTCTGTCGAACAACCTTCACGGAACTTCCTTTCCGGATGAAAATGTGCTCCAAACATGGCTCGACGAGTTCTTCGCCTCAAAACCAGGTGATTTCTACAGTCGCGAAATCGAAAAGTTACCTCATATTATTCATGACTAAAGCTTCTGTTGTGTGTATCTATTGTGTTCAATAAACTTATGGAAAAACGCTTCGAACCTACGCACCAACCCAATACAATCTCAGATAATCAAGCATTCTTCTTCTCTGGACAGGAACAGAGAAGCACAACTTATTTGCTATGTGAAGTTTAAGAGTTGCATTAAACATTCGTACAGTGCATATAATTTCTCCCTTTCACAACCATCTTTCTAAATCGTGATTCTTTGCAGCTGAAAGTGAAATGTTCTGAGGAATTTTGACCCTTAATATATTTACGCAAATCGTTTTCTACCACAGTTGAAACCCTCTGAATTTTTGGAATTTCCACTGATGTGATTGTTAAAAGAAAAGAAAAAATTTCTTGACGTCTATATTTATGTGCTGCTCCATGACTCTGCTGTCAATATCTTTATTCTTGGCTGGTGTGTAACTTCTGTGTTTTCCTTCGGTAAATGTGGTTTCTTTTCCGTATCCAGGGTGTAATTACAAAGCTAATAAAATGTTTTCTTGCCATTAAATAATATTTTTCATCAGGTTATGGGCCCAGAGATCCTTAAAATTGTCGTAGTCTTTTCCCAGTGTAGACAAAATTCGACCATTTAAGATTCTTTCAGATAGCGTATTTTCTTCATGTTTTGCTAATTCATCGTTCAGGTCCACAAATATCTTTTGCAGTTTGGCCACATGTGCACTAAAATCTTCCGTTTCATCACGTTTAACACGGAAAAATGTTTCAATCAACATATTCAAACGCTGAGTACTGTTACGTTCAAATCGGGCGCGTAATTTGTCCCAGATTTCTTTAGCATTCTTGCACGTTAAGACGAGTTCTGCAACAGGTTTACTTAGTGCACTTGCTATAAGACTTGCTGCCTTTGCGTCGTCCTTGTGCCATTCCACATACGCTTCTTTTTGTGCACTTGTCGCATCTTGCGGCAACTCTACACGTTCATGCGTACCGTTAATAATATCTTCTAGTCCATGTGAACGTAGCACCATAGAAATATGCCATTTCCATTTTGCCCAGTCGTCAGGTCCTTCAAGCTTATCAATGCTGACCTTATAATCGCCGCTAGCAGTCATGTCTCTTTACAGACATAGGCTCATTTCAAATATTGTTTTAACTAAACTATGTTGTTTCCCTTTACACGTGTATGTTTCAAAGACGATTTTCGTAAATTTCGTCGAATTTTCTTTTTAAAACACAAAAGTGAAGTGTGTACTGCGCTTAAGCAGTTTTTAAATGAAGCACGAACTAATGGAGATGTTGTCAAACAATTTAGATGTGATGGTGGCAAAGAATTTAACAATAAGAATGTCAGAGAACTGCTTGCAGACAGGGGAATAGAGCTACTGATTCCTCCTCCTTACACTCCTGAACAAAATGGTGTCGCCGAACGGGAAAATAGGGCCATAGTTGAAGCTGCCCGGTCAATGCTAAATCCGAGTAAATTACCTAAAGGGTTGTGGGCAGAGGCATGTAACACAGCAGTCTACCTAATAAATCGTACTGGAAAATCTTCAGTTGAAAATAAAACCCCTTATGAACTATGGTTTAATCGACCAGTAGGACGACTTGATCATCTCAGAATTTTTGGCACAGGCTGCTATGTTCACATTAACAAACAATTCCGTTCCAAGTTTGATGATAAGGCAGTTTTTGGGCGACTAGTTGGATATGTTAATGACAAAGATGGGTTTAGAGTTTGGATTCCATCTAAAAGAAAAGTGGTGTTGAGTCACGATGTGAAATTTAAGCCAGAAATTGATTGTGATTTTCATAGTGATCATGTTGAATATAGAGATCATGTTGAATTTGAAGTCCCTCAGGAAGAATTTAATGATCCGAATTCATCTAAAGATGACCAATGTAAATCTCCTAGGCTGTACACTTCTGGAGGAAGCCAAACTCAAGAAAAAATTGGCACTCTCGATTCTACAGAAAGTCAACAGTCGAGTGAATCTGATGAAAATAAAGAATTAACAGAATTTCTAAAAGCAGAAGCTGCTGAATCTTCTAATGAAGAGAAACAGAAGAATAAAAGACAACGAAGAAAACCAACCTGGATGGAAAGTGGTGAATTTTGTATGGCAACAGAAGTTGATGCACTTGAATACAAAGACCCAAATTGTTTTTCAGAAATATTGCAGTCAAACGAGAAGGAAGAATGGATGCAATCTATCAGTGAAAAACCTCAATGGCTACAGAAAAACAATACCTGCGTGCTGGTTGGCCGTCCGAAGAATACCAAAGCATTGCAAAACCGAAGAAGAGTTAAAGATTTACGCTGATGCAGATTTCGCAAGTGATAACCGAACAAGGCGCTCAACAACTGGAATTCTTGCAAAGAACTCAGGTGGTGCAGTGTCATGGACAAGTCAGTTGCAGAAAGTAGTGGCCACATCCACAACCGAGGCGGAAATAATTGCAGCTAGTGAAGGAGCGAAAGAGTTAGTTTGGTTACATCGTCTGCTATCAGAATTAGTGGAAATGTCGGGGCAGCCTCCAGTTCTTTACAGTGACAATGCTAGTGCACTGAAGTTGGCAAAAATTCGAGAATATCATCGACGTTCTAAACATATAGAGGTCCGACATTTCTTTGTTCGTGAAAGATATCTGAATGGTGAGATTTTCTTGGAACACATTGATGGACACAACCAGTTGGCAGATATTTTGGCGAAACCTCTTGAACGAGTTCGATTTAATTTTCTATGTTCAGAAATTGTCATGCAAGAACACAGCAATAATTTCATGATTTTTTCTTTTGGAGGAAGTGTTAAAAAAAAAGAAAAAATTCCTTGACGTCTATATTTATGTGCTGCTCCATGACTCTGCTGTCAATATCTTTATTCTTGGCTGGTGTGTAACTTGCATTTTGCTCGTCCCGTCTCATTTGTATTTATTTGTGCAGCAAGCAGCACCCGCTCTAAGCACCGCCCACGGACTCATTATTTTATTAAACAGCTACCTGAGCACCCAGCGTTGCGCGGTTTCTCATTCATCGCAGTATTCTATTTTAAACTCGAAGAGGAACAACCTATAGCGAAAACTCAGTTTTATTTACAGATCTCTGCAGGTGTAAGTACTGAGCACAAATTGAAGTGAAAAGTTTAACAAACCCACTTAAACCTCTTCACTTCCACGATACTTGCAGCACGTTCATTCCTTTAATATTTCTGTTATATGTAACTGACGACACAGAGCGCTGAAATTTTGCAGTAGGTAATGACACTTTTCAGAAGGTAAGCAAAGTATTGGCGCTTGTGTCTTTGGCGTTACATGGCTTCTACAAGCAGATAAAGGTCACCAGATCCGTGCATCGTATACGATATGCGGAAAGCAATGAGAATAATATTAATGAAACTCAAAATTTTGTCGCAAAACAAGAGTTTAAGTTAGTACTTCAGGAGCAACAATAAATAAATTCTTTGTTGAAATATCCATAACAGCAAGCAACAATGTTGTCTGAGGGAGAAACTTACAATAAGTATTAGAACATAATATATTTGAGCTATATGTACAATATATGTTATTTGATACCAAAATTGAACTGACTACGCTGCCCAAAACAGCCCCCTTCGTCTCCCACTCTCCACCAAATCAACGCAAGAAGCATAATTAAATGCACAAGTGGGGATCTACTTATTTCAGAAAATTTCCAGAGACTTTACACAATTTCTTTTGGGTAAAGGTGTATTTAAATGGCACCTGGAATGTTGCCAAGTGGCTTAGCGACCATGAGATATGACACACCCATATAAAAACCGTAAAACCGTTGGTTTTTGTAACTTTTGCATGTCGTTTTCTTATCTGCCTCATTCCTAGGGATGCCCTCACGATCCTTACCGCAATAGTATTTTTGTCAGTATATCTTCAGGTATTCTGGAACACTGTGGCCTTTGCCTGTCAGCTTGTCTATATGCAGGGGCAAGGACGTCAAAACCCAAGACAGTAGCTGCCCTTATCTATCACGTGACAAACCATGGCGATGCATCAATCTCTTGCGTCTGCTTTCCACCTAATAAAAAAATGAAATAAAAAACCCAAGGTGGTAAAACTAGCCCAGCTGAGGTTTTTAAGCCACCCCTTCCCTTTCTAGTCACTCACAGCCTAGTATTTTAAGACCTATTAAAACGAAACAGTCAGATGTATTCAAGATGGTGGACCTAGCACAGCTGTGCCAGCGGGAAAATAAAAATCCAAGATAGAAATATCCCAACAGGGGATTGCGGCCCCTCTCCTCTTCTCCAATCAGAGCCTAGTATTTTAGTCGCTATTAAACTGAAAGAGTCAGTTATGAAGCTCCCGAGCTCCCACCTTGGCTGTGCTCAAAGATATCCGAATGCTCTCAATTATGTATAAAAAATTACGTTTTCAGTATTTCCACATCTAAAATACGTCATGAACACAAAACATAAGAAATATGTAACCTTCAAATGAACTACATAAAATGATGCCACGTTAAACAAAATATTGTCAACCATGTTTCCATTCCTGATTACGGAAAAATGTTGATGGATTATTTCGCTAGTCACATCTGTAAATTTCACTGGAAACTGTGTGTCATTCGGTATGGAGTATGAGGACAAGTATAAAATACACTTTCCATAAATACACTCCTGGAAATGGAAAAAAGAACACATTGACACCGGTGTGTCAGACCCACCATACTTGCTCCGGACACTGCGAGAGGGCTGTACAAGCAATGATCACACGCACGGCACAGCGGACACACCAGTAACCGCGGTGTTGGCCGTCGAATGGCGCTAGCTGCGCAGCATTTGTGCACCGCCGCCGTCAGTGTCAGCCAGTTTGCCGTGGCATACGGAGCTCCATCGCAGTCTTTAACACTGGTAGCATGCCGCAACAGCGTGGACGTGAACCGTATGTGCAGTTGACGGACTTTGAGCGAGGGCGTATAGCGGGCATGCGGGAGGCAGGGTGGACGTACCGCCGAATTGCTCAACACGTGGGGCGTGAGATCTCCACAGTACATCGATGTTGTCGCCAGTGGTCGGCGGAAGGTGCACGTGCCCGTCGACCTGGGACCGGACCGCAGCGACGCACGGATGCACGCCAAGACCGTAGGATCCTACGCAGTGCCGTAGGGGACTGCACCGCCACTTCCCAGCAAATTAGGGACACTGTTGCTCCTGGGGTATCGGCGAGGACCATTCGCAACCGTCTCCATGAAGCTGGGCTACGGTACCGCACACCGTTAGGCCGTCTTCCGCTCACGCCCCAACATCGTGCAGCCCGCCTCCAGTGGTGTCGCGACAGGCGTGAATGGAGGGACGAATGGAGACGTGTCGTGTTCAGCGATGAGAGTCGCTTCTGCCTTGGTGCCAATGATGGTCGTATGCGTGTTTGGCGCCGTGCAGGTGAGCGCCACAATCAGGACTGCATAAGACCGAGGCACACAGGGCCAACACCCGGCATCATGGTGTGGGGAGCGATCTCCTACACTGGCCGTACACCACTGGTGATCGTCGAGGGGACACTGAATAGTGCACGGTACATCCAAACCGTCATCGAACCCATCGTTCTACCATTCCTAGACCGGCAAGGGAACTTGCTGTTCCAACAGGACAATGCACGTCCGCATGTATCCCGTGCCACCCAACGTGCTCTAGAAGGTGTAAGTCAACTACCCTGGCCAGCAAGATCTCCGGATCTGTCCCCCATTGAGCATGTTTGGGACTGGATGAAGCGTCGTCTCACGCGGTCTGCACGTCCAGCACGAACGCTGGTCCAACTGAGGCGCCAGGTGGAAATGGCATGGCAAGCCGTTCCACAGGACTACATCCAGCATCTCTACGATCGTCTCCATGGGAGAATAGCAGCCTGCATTGCTGCGAAAGGTGGATATACACTGTACTAGTGCCGACATTGTGCATGCTCTGTTGCCTGTGTCTATGTGCCTGTGGTTCTGTCAGTGTGATCATGTGATGTATCTGACCCAGGAATGTGTCAATAAAGTTTCCCCTTCCTGGGACAATGAATTCACGGTGTTCTTATTTCAATTTCCAGGAGTGTATTTGAAAACCAACATTTGCTTATACCAATATAATTACCGAATAAGTAATACATAGCTGTTGAACATGAGTTTTACTTTACTTACTATTCCGCAGAACTTAAAGAGCACGGAATGAAAACCACTCCCTGACCTCACGGTGTACAAGTGAAGTGAGAACTGAGAATCATTACGGCAGAATGTTTACACCATTGCCCACACTTACAGAGAAGCTGGCTTCTAGAAACAACTACAAACATCTGCTGTATTTACTGATTTATCTGCAGCTTATGACAACGTGTGGAGGCAGTGTGTCACTGAAGATGTATTAAGAAAGACCTACGTGAAACGCGAGAACATTTTCGTAAATGGGAACTTCAACCGAAACCTAACGAAACTGAATCTACTTGCTTTCGTGTGAGTAACATCCCAGCCAACCATGAACTGGACATATTTTTCGACGCACTCTCCTGGCCCATAATAAATATCCACGGTATCCTGGAGTTATATTTGACAGAAAGCTGTGATTTAAACAGCATTCAACAAAGACTGCAGCTAAATTCAGATCAAGGAATAACATCTGCAAAAATCATTTGGCATAACTTGGGGTTCTGCAGCTTCGACTTCCTGATCATTAGCCCTTGGTCTTGTCTATTCGGTGGCAGAATACTCCAGTCCTTTCTGGGTAAACATCAGCCACGTGAAGCTGCCACGTACGCAACTACATCAAGCAATGCGAATTCCTTCTGGCACAATCAATTCCACTCAAATATTCTGGGTACGCATTCCACCACCTACCCTCAGATAAAATATCCTTCTGAGAAAATATAACAAAATCTGTAACAACCAGGAGCTGCCAATTCATTACGAAATGCCTGCTATCCGAATAAACAGACTCCCCTCCACACATCCCCCACTAAGAACAGCAAGCAACCTGGTGGACTATAACTCCATCTCCTCAAAGCTTGGACAAAAGAATGGTATAACAACACTCAACCAGAGCTTCACAGCTATCTCCAAGACATCACCAAACCATAGAAACTGAATCTGCCTGTGAGGACATGGAGTACCCTCAACAGAATAGGAACTAACCATGTGAGGTGCAGTCACTTACCATACAGGTCAAGAACCACCACCACTGCACTGTGTACCTTCTGTTTTCCAAGACAGACTGTCAGACATATTGTTGAAGAGTGCCCTCTAAATTTGTACCATGGAAACCCACCGGACCTCTTGGATACTACAGCAAATATGATCAATTATATAAATAACATATCTGTAAATATGTATGTAAGTGAAATATTTTACTCATATTTGTAAAGCGATGTGTTATTGCCACACGATCAATAATAATAAAATCAACTGCTGCTTTATGCCCCGGTTGCTTCTTTTCACCAACAATGGCAGTGCTTGTAAACGCTCATAGTTCGTTTGGTACAGAACAGAACAGAACAGAGGATTCGATGCTTTCGGCTATCTACTATCGGCTACTATTCAAGGTCACAATGTGGCGAGCAGGCTGGGGAGAGTAGCTGGAGGGGACCGCATACATGTGACGACATTATAGACAGTTGATATTAAGTAGCCGAAAGGGTCGCAACCCTTGTTTCTTAGATATATAAACTAGATATTTTTACATAATTGATTGCTTTATTATAATCTTATGCTGATTAAGTAAACAGGGATGATGTTTACGCCTTTCATGTAAAGGCGACAGAAATAATCGATATATTTGGGCTTGGTGCCTACTCAAGTGGGGGTTACATAATTTCACAGCTACAGTCTGATTGGCTGCTTCGCTTTAATACTACACTGTAACGAGATGGGGTGAGGATATGTGGGGGTACAAACCACAACAGTGGTAGGAAGGGGGGGGGGGGGGATGGGGTATGAAAAGAAGGGTTGAGGGAGGGGTGCGGCTTGTCATGTGATAAGAGTATGGGGACATGGCGTGCTGCCACCTTGGATTAGGACGTAACTGCCCCTGCTTGCAAACCCTGGCCACTGTTAGAAGGCAGTCCGATCGTCCAAATGTCAAAGTGCTGCAGGATCGCCATAGATACACTTCTTTATTTAATAAGTCACGTAAGTATCAACTTTGGTTTAACTAGAATGTTCACCCCC
This sequence comes from Schistocerca americana, assembly GCF_021461395.2. Lineage (NCBI taxonomy): Eukaryota > Metazoa > Arthropoda > Insecta > Orthoptera > Acrididae > Schistocerca > Schistocerca americana. Next base: position 320,879,596 of record NC_060119.1, on the reverse strand, counting down.
ACCCTTGTTCCTAGGGGTAACTGAGTGCCATAGATTGGATGAACTTCCTCCAGACATTTCATTACACACACACACACACACACACACACACACACACACAGACACACACACACACACACATCAATTTTTAAATACATACTACACCCTATCGTTCATTTCGTTGCGAACTGTGGAAACATAATCTTTCTTCAAGTTTACTTTTATTCCGTTGCATATATGTCTAAACAGATTACTCCAATATATTATGGAGGAATGGTACATTAAGTATCATCACAACTAGAATACATGTTTTAGTAATAACATATAGCAGTGTATAGGTTTTGTCTAGTTGAAGAGACGACTATTTCCTTCGTTTCATCTGTTAATTGTACAGCGGAAGCGTACAACTATAGATATTTTATGTATAATTCAATTTGGAAGTTTTGTTCAACTCTGGTTTACATGAAGTTTTCTTTGATCGGCAAGCATCCTTAACTAGGAATACTGGGAGAGTGCAGACTGGAAGGTAAAAGTCTTGAAGCAGTGCCTAAATACTAACATAGATGAGTCATGAGAGTTTCTATTGCTTTCTTCCTCTAGAAAAGTTACTGGTTTCATTATGAGCATAATGGAATACTTAGGCAGTCTGCGATATTGAGAACCAATATCTGTATTTATCAGTTGCGCAATACTGTTAAATAAGACTGAACTTTAAATAAATTATGTAGAACTATCAAAGTTGCTTGGTGAAGTCGTTACAGTATTTTGCAACAACACAGGTATACAGAGCCGCGGAGACAATCAGCGCGTGTCCAGAAAATACAGACACATTAACATGCCAATAAACGATTTACACTGTGCAGTTACGACTGAGGGTAAAATCATTCCATGACTCACTCTTTTGCGAACAGATATCGCTGTTCTACGACACTACCTGTTTTTGCACGAACACAACTCAAACAAGTGGAGCGAATGGAGGAATGCCTGGTGCAAAAGCAATGTTTGGAATGTTCGTTAGGCCAAAAATGCAGCAAACCTGATGATAAACGGAGGACGCAAGCACGTGTGATCCCTGTTTTCAGTCACATACATAACATATACGGCACAAAATTCAGCAGACGATCCATTTCAAGTTTTCTTTTACTGAACGATAAAAAGATCATGAACAACAATGTACAAAAAAAGGTACAGGAGATAAAGCCACAATGGGCTCTCATTCTAGAACCAGAGAAACAATGCTTACTGTAATTTAATGTTTCTGTCGTTGAACACAACGACTTTAGGGTCTTGAACAGCATTGCAATGCGAGCCTTTGCTTTCGCGAACTCTATTAAACGTCAAGAAACCAGGAAAAAAAACTCATAAAAATAAATGTAAATGTTAGACAGCACTTGAATAGGGACTTTCGAATCCCTCGTTGATAATACAGGTCGTGGTGGCGTCCACCGCAGTTTAAAAGGCAAATTGGGGTTATGTGGGGACCATCCTCACACGGTGTTTTGTCGCTAGATCCACCACAACATATCTTCTCTATAACTAATATTCCGACTCAAGTAACAACATTTCATTAACTGCACCCCCTACGGGAAAACTGAAGAAACAGGAAAGATGTAAATGACGCTACACTCCTTCAGAAGAAATGAATGAGCGTATGGCGTATTTTTGCCGGGAGTCCTCTTTTGTGGAGTTCGTCGCTGTTGCAAGTCTTTCTATTTGACTCCACTTCGGTAACTTGCGTGTCGATGATGATGAAATGATAAGAATACACAACACCCAATCCCTAAGCGCAGTAAATCTCCGACCCAGCCGGGAATCAAACCCATGGCCCCGGCTCCTGGCATGCCATTCAGTTACGGGGGCGGGCTCTCGGAAGGAAACGACGCGCCAGCTGAAATCCAACAACGACTCTTCAAACAGTGTACCATGTGCAGTAGTCCTAAAGGTCACATCACAAGCAAGACGAATTTATACTTGGCGATAGACAGGAAATTTAGTGGTCATTCGAGTTAAGGGAATAATGTATTTTCTGCGAATCTTTCTGTATTGCAACTTTCGTAGATACAACAGCGTCGTCAATGAACAGCCTCAAGTAGTTTCCGACCGTGTACACCAGATAATTTACACACTGTAAACGCTAACATTCCTTTGACACTCTCTTGGGATACAGCGTAAGTAACGTTTCATTTGTTGATTTCCCCACGTTAATGGCAATCCATTCACAAAACTGGTCCGACATTCGATAACCTCCTGAACATTCACTAGGCGACATTGCGGAATTCTGATGAATGCCTTCCGGAGGTAACGTGATACCTCATTAACCTGAGCCCTCCGCATCGCTTGGGCGAACAGAGCCAACTGAGTTTCGTGTGATCTCGGTTTTTAGAATCCACGTTCTTTCTTATTAAGATGATTTTCGTTACCCAAACCGCGGTCACACCAGCTAAACAAGTGTTCCATAATTCTACTATTTGCAGCCTTCCGAAGATTCTTTTTAAAAATGACACTGACCTTTGCGTCATTTTCTGATCGCTTGGAACCCTTCGTTTCTTCTGCGAGATGCGATAAACAACTTCTACAGCGTTTATTTTCTTTACAACATTTCTGTCTTGCCATGAAACGCAAAATAGGGCGACAGCTTTCCGGAAGGAAATGTCGCAGAAAAGTAAGCACTGTACAGAATCTGTGTGTGTGATTACAAAAATACAGGGATTTATGGTTTTTGGGGCGCCGTTCGGAATAAGACAAGCTAAATGTGTCTATGTTTCACAAAGAAGCTCATCTTTACCGATCAGAAACGTGCGGCACCTGACCCACATGCGACATGGTTTGCCAAAAGAGAGCGGTGATGCAAACTGCTAATGCATTTTGTATGAAGGCGGCCGTGCTCTGCCACAGCGTATCCCAGCCCAGACTTCAGCGGCAGGAGAACGTGGAGAACGAGCAGCGTGCGTGGATCTTCTTACTGAGCGTGACGAAAAGAGAACAACGCATGAAACTAAAGTAGCATCTGCCACATAAATGTGCTGCTAACACAATTACCTGAGACTGCACTGTGTGACCTGACATTGGATCTCATCGGCAAGAAAGGTTAATTGTACAAAAAAAAAAGATAAGAAAGTAGTACCAAAAACATAAACTAGTAAATGTTACTTATAAGGGTTTCACGATAAAAAATTTAATTTTCAATTTGGAAAAAATGAGCGATAATATAATTTTGAACGTGGAAATAATGACGCAAGAATATTCTAATACACACTGATAAATTGTGAATATTTGGCAACAATATTAAAAGTAAAAAATGGCACGACGGATGTATCACTGCGCGCTGAACCTTTAGATTGGTTGTCTCATCCACGATATGCATCAATTTTAACGAACTTCAACTACAACGACTTAATTGCGTGATGGCTCTTGCTCTTAGAACAAACTCAGATACGCAAACATGAATAGTTTATACTAACAATTAGTTAAACTGTTAAGATGGAAGAAACCTCACAATCTAGACCATAAGTTGCAGAAAGTTAAACGTTTCAGCACAGAAATCGGTCGGAAACAATAGGTATTATGCTGAGAATTCTAGTCGCTTGTAACTACGCAAAAGTATCCACACAGTGATACGTTCAGTTTTTCTAAATTCGAACACGGGCAGGTTTAAGCTTAAAATATTTATGAAATAAATAACAATATAAGTTTAAAATTGCAAACGATTATAAACGCTGTAAACGGGTGAATAACAATTAACGTCAATCGCACTCTAAACAAGCTGTGAAGGGATGGGAGCACTAACTTGGAATTTAGATTCAGGCTCAGCTTTCAGTAACAACGGATCTGTATGTTGATTTCCTTGTAATTTGCGTGGCGACGTTTCTGAACAAAGATCGTATAGTCGAAGGGAAACCTATTGAAACCCTGAACTTCCAGCAAACAACAGCTCATTACTGGTCACCAAACAAAGTTATCTGAAATCTCTTAGTGTGCGGAATTAAAGAAGCGCAAATCATTTTAACGTACAGGCAAAACTAGGAACTTCAATTGAAAACGAAAAAAAGATCTTAAAATATAAGCATCTGAGAAGCCAAAAGAAAAAGAATCCTTCTGGAACACGGGAACGAAATCGGGAAATAATGGCAAGCATGGCAAAAGAATTTTGTGGCTGTCTGGCTTGGAAAATGAATTGCCCGCCTGCCAGACCGTGACCGGAACAAAACCACTTGCTTTCCGTTGAGAGTTTTTCCGATTTAACGACACCAGCATCGCTCAACAAACGACTCCAACTAGTTTTTCCTCATCAGTTCCAAACTACATAGCGCAATCTCTGGAAACCAACAAAAATTCTTATTAAGGATACAGCTACTTGATTATGATCTCATAGACGTTTCCACTTGCTGCCAACATTAAGTCTGAGATATGCGCTGATCGTATATCAAAGCTTAGCGTACAATACCCCCTCCTTTCAATTTCCACAGACAGCGAAGCAGCAGCGCAGATCGTCGTCACTCCTGGTCAACGTTTGATCTGCAGCAACACCAATTTCGCTCAGATTGACTCTTACTGGGTTTTGTGTAACAAAGCTCCGAAGAGTTTCCAAAGGAAGACTATGTTAAAGCTTAACGTCCTGGAGATGCTGGGAAGACTGCAGATCACAATTTCGGGATGGATACAGAACGTGGTCTTGTTTAAGGAACTATAGCAGCACTGTACGGAGGAGTTAAATTTGGACGGTAAAAGCAGATTTGATTCCTTCCATTCCCTCGGAATGCGAGCCCTGAATCTTAAAACACAGCGGCACGTTGCTTAACGCACAGCTACGAAATACAACTATTCACCTTCCTAAGTGTTGGTCATAAAACATCTCAATCCCTGGTATACAAAGGCTGAGTGTTCAGTACTGACCGTGTGCAATATGTTTTGCTATGGCACACAGGAAGTACTGCCACAATATGTAGTTCCAGGCTTAACATCACAAGACCAAATATGCCATCTGTTTTATCCATTATTATTTTCCTGATGATCCGACAGAAGGCTTGTTAAACTGCGGCACAGACGATTAGGGAGAAACGTGTTCAACGATAACGTGAAGTGAATCAGAAGACAAACTCGCCGTAACCAAGTTCAGCAGTTAACTGGAGACTCCCCCATCCCCGTAAGAACGCCTTTTTGCACGTTAAAGCTAATTTAGGCATAACAAAAACTTCCACTGTAATTAATCACGAGGCTGAACAGAGAGCAAACTTGGTCGTAGGCAACTGAGGGGGCAGCAAAATAACACTGACGGTAACTGTAGGTGAAAACAATAATTAGCTCACAAGCAATAGTCAGCGGTACGTTCTCGATGCTGTGCGAAAATATACAGCGAATGAACATCGTTTTGTTGTCCCAGTAAAGGAACACCTCGAGATCATTTATAACAGAAAGACCACCAGTGACCACACCTTCGTCTAATACATTTTTCTTTAACCTAGCTTTCGGATCTCAACAGGTATGTTGTCAGATGTTGGTATTTTCCGCACAATACATGGTAAACAATGAACAGCTTGTCACCGAAGTTGTTAGTACTGTAACAGAAGCAAAATGGACGAGTAAAATTTTGTGTAGATCTCTAATTGGATAATTTGGATAAAAGAAAAAATTATTATATGTCAGTGTACATAAACAGCATAAGCAAAGTATGTGTTTGGTTTGTGCCTATTTATTTTATTTCCTGAGTAAAGAAACTGTAACTGGGGTACGATATTCTGCGTATTGACAGTTTATTGGATCTGTCGTGCGACGTGAATGTGTGTTGGGCATCGCTGTGTCACCACAGTTCCTTTAATCACTGTGCTAAGCGACATAAAATCAGCCCGCTCGTTCTACTCAGTATTATGGCGTAACTAAAGCGCCGCCACGATTCCTCACCATCGTCATCCACAGACAACCAGCATAACGTGCGTTCCTCAAAGCGCGCCGAACCGGAAGCCACGTATGGCTGGACGTGCCACGCAGCGCGTGTCACCTTAACATGCGCAGAACGCAATCTACGAGGGACATTTCATAAATCATGTACAGGTTGATGTTACTATGGATTGTTTGTTGCAACAACAATGAAAATTACATCATTTGTAGTTGAGAGCTTGAGGAAGAAGCACTTGTTTTTGGTTTTTGCGCTTTGTACTCTAATATAAAATTGGCGAGAGGTAGTGATGGACCCTAAAGGGGTCTAGGGTACTGTGAATGTGGAAGACAAGAGGTGGTACACCAAAATGAACACTTTATGCGCAAAAAAGATAGAAATTCACATTGGGTTAAGTGAAGTTTACTAAGAGTTTACAGTCGACAATAGTACAGTTTCACGCTGGGTTAATCGTTTCAGTTGAGGTCATATGAGCATAGACGATTTAAAAAAAAAAAAAAAAAAAAAAAAAAAAAAAAAAAAAAAAAAAAAAAAAAAAAAAAAAGTTCAAATGGCTCTGAGCACTATGGGACTTAACTTCTGAGATCATCAGTCACCTATAACTTAGAACTACTTAAACCTAACTTACCTAAGGACATCACACACATCCATGCCCGAGGCAGGACTCGAACCTGCGACCGTAGCGGTCGCGCGGTTCCAGACTGTAGCGCCTAGAACCGCTCGGCCACCCCCGGACGGCCCAGAAGACCAAAAACGTCGACAGATGAGCGGAGTGTGAAACTTGTGGCAGATGCTCTTGAAGAACATCGCAGTGTGACTTGTGAGGAACTCTCTGAAGCCACGGGAATTTCCTCCGACACCAGTATTCCATATTCTGACGAATGGTATGAGGAAGAGAAAAATTTCTCCAAGATGTTCCCACACTATCTGACTGCTGAAGAGAAGCAGAAACCCTTGAACATTGCAGCCTTGCTCAGCCAACGAGTCGACCGTGAAGGTCAAAGATTCTTGTGTCAAATTGTCACAAAACGTGTATTATAGACCTTGAACCGGAGTTAAAATTATAGTCCAATATGTGGTGAGCTCCAGGTTCTCCACGTCCAACAAAAATCCGACGCGCTCTATCAAAGCTCAAGCTAATGATGATTTTTGGTTGTGATCAGCAAGGGAGCATCATGATAGATAAAGTCCCATGTGGATAAAGTGTTACAGCAGTGTATTATCGGCTGGGACACTCATTCTCCACGATAATGCTCGCCCGCATTATCGGCAATGTTGTAGTCCAAAAACTGGGCGAATACGGATTGTAACTGTTGCCGCATCCTCTCTACAGCCCGGACATGAGTCAACCAGACTTCCACTTGTTCCCGAAGTAAAAAAAAAAAAAAAAAAAACCTATGCGTGGGAATGTTATCTTTCTCCAGATGAGGTTTCAACCACCGTTACACGAGCCATCTGATAGATGATCAGACATGGTGTCCTGGATGGAATAACAGCGCTTCCGAGACGTTGGGATTTAGTCACAGAGAAGTATGGAGACTATACTGAAAGGCTGTAAAGCGATATTGAAAAAAATATGCGTGTAAGTAAAAACAAAGTTAGTGTGCATTATTTACGAAATGTTCCTCGTATCACGGCATCGAGTGCTGAAAAGACATCAGCAAATCTTGCTTTCTCGGCGTCTCCTGCTTAGTACGCCTTGGAAGTAAATAACGCAAAGAGAAGAAAACCGTCGTTATTAGTAAAAAAAAAAAAAAAAAAAAAACGGATGAGCAGGCGGTGGGAGAGGATAATCTTCACATTTCTTTTAGAGGACGAATAATCATTTATAAACGTGAGGATGAGCGTGTTTAATTATCGATTCGTACTAGACCTTATGCCACGCAAACTAACAAATCAGGACGCTGTGACAAGGAAAACAATTATTTTTGCAAGTCTGTCAAAAAATTAAAGTTTTGGTACGCACAGACATCCTCACTGACAGCAACGTTTATCTTGAAGGTCTCAAAGACGTGTGTCTAGGCAGTAATGAAGATACAGAGTCTCTCTGGTGTTATCTGCGGCCTATACTTTTTCAACATAAGCATATTTCTTTTAATGCTGTATAAAGTTTGTTTCTGTTGTGGTAATCTTCTATTTTGAAGTCAAAATAACACGACTTTAATTCAGATTGTTAAATAAACCATTCACGTGTTCTTTGCATAAAGTTGCCGTTTTCTGCCTTCTCTATTCTCGAAATTACTTTGTCAGATCACCACAGAAGTTGAGAAGTGCACAAGCAGCAGACGTCGTCACCACCTGAAGATATACAAGTGTGGTGAAGAACGCTTCGGAGCACTATGGGGCTTAACTGCTGTGGTCATCAGTGCCCTAGAACTTAGAACTACTTAAACCTAAGGACATCACAAACACCTATGCCCGAGGCAGGATTCGAACCTGCGACCGCAGCGGTCGCGCGATTCCAGACTGTAGCGCCTAGAACCGCACGGCCACTCCGGCCGGCTCGGCAACTTATGTTCAGGATCTATGAGGTTTCACGCACGGATATAGCCTTCCTCTCGATTCCGTGCAACGTTCGGCAGCAGGGTGGGATAACGAGTTTAGGCAGTCAGTGCAGCTCAATGGATTCTTGTTGCACGATAAAAGGAACGTGTGAACAGGCACTAACGAGCATCGTTCAAACTACGCAAGGTCGCCTACCAGCAGTTTAAGCCTTTCTTATCAGGCACCAATACAAACTTTGCAGTTAGCATCCTGGTTTCAGTCAACGCTTGGGATGTTGGTCGAACAATTACTCTGCCTCTCTAGTTCGAGACAACGCTAATGACTGTAGTATGTGAAGTACTTGTGACCGGAAAACTTACCCAGAAGTGGGCGTGGCTTTCTACTGCGTGTGGCACAGCAAAGCGATTTCTCACCTGCCACTGTCAGATTTTGTTGAATGGAACATCCATAATGCACACTTCCTATCCGGTATAACCATCATAGAACACTGCACTTGTCTAGAAACTGCACGATTTCACCCCTATTGCTCCTCTCAGACACTGTCCAGAACTTGTAATATTGCCTTACATGCCATGAGGCGTCTTCTTTGCGTTGTCGCTTCTCTCAACTTACCATCTGGTGCTCTTTACACATCTTATAAGTCTTTCAGATATAAAGGGACTAGTGGTGGCTCTGCTAAAATTCTCTATTTGCTGTTGCAGGTGTTGCAAATCATATAACTTATAAAAAGTTAAACACCAATCAATATCAAGTAGGCGTCGGAAGTTATATTCCAAATGGATCATCTTTTGGTCTTTCTTTCTTTTTTTTTTTTTGTAGTAAGTACTAGTACGCTATTATTCCACAATCTAATGGCAACTGGACTGTATTTTTCATATACACTGAGGGATAGCGATATCAACGCATACAGATGGCGGTACTATCGCCTACACACGATATAAAAGGGCAGTTCTCTGGTGATGACAATGAAAATGTTTCCGACGTGATTCTGGCAGCACGGCGCGAATTAGAACACTTTGAACGCGGAATGGTAATTGGGGCTAGACAAATGGGACATGCCGTTTCGGAAATCGTTAGGGGGTTCTATATTCCTAGATCCACACTGTCAAGAGTGTGCCGAGAATACCAAATTTCAGGCATTTCATTTCACCAAGGACATTGCAGTGTCCGGCTTTCAATTAACGACTGAGAGCGTCGGCGTTTGCGGATAATTGTCAGTGCTAACAGACAACCAATACTGTGTGAAATAATCGCAGAAATCAACGTGGGACGTACGACGAACGTATCATTTAGGAAAGTGCGACGAAATTTGGCGTTAATGGGCTACGGCAGCAGACGACCGATACCAGTGCCTTTGCTAACAGCACGACATCGCCTGTAACACCTCTACTGGGCTTGTGACCATGTCGGTTGGATCCCAGACGACTGTAGAACCGTGACCTGGTCAGATGAGTTCCGATTTCGGTTGGAAAGAGCTGATGGTAGGGCTCGAGAGTGGTTCCACGAAGCCATGGACATAAATTGTCAACAGAGTTCAACTTTTGTAGTTCTGAATTCCTCAGTTGCTTGTAATATTATGGTATACTGAAAATTTTTACATTTGGAACGTCTAACTACAACTGAAAGAAACACAATTTTCGTGCCCTACGCGTTTGACGTGCATTGTATGTAACGCATCTTTAGTGGCCCGCAGTATGTACGTATTTTTAATATTTAGTTTACATTTTGGGGCAATACATCTACAGCCTACAAACAGTTCTGGTTCAAATGGCTCTGAGCACTATGCGACTTAACTTTTGAGGTCATCAGTCGCCTAGAACTTAGAACTAATTAAACCTAACTAACCTAAGGACATCACACACATCCATGCCCGAGGCAGGATTCGAACCTGCGAGCGTAGCGGTCGCTCGGCTCCAGAGCCGAGAACCGCACGGCCACTCCGGCCGGCACAGTTCTGGTGGTTGGATCTTCTATGACGTAGTAATATTTAAATTCTACTTACATGTTGCGTGCACATTTTCTACATGTTATGTTTTTGTTCGATTTTTGGGGTGCTGTTCCTCTCCTTATAGTTGCCACATGCGGTTTTTTGTTTTCCAAATTTCACAGCAGTAGGAACTGAACACAGTACACTCCCTACTACATTTAATAAAAGAAATGATAAGATGAAAATCATCCCTATCGCAGATGCAGCCACATAAAAAAATACATATCTCTCTCTCCCCCCCCCCCCCCTGTTCGCCTTCTGCACACACACACACACACACACACACACACACACACACACACACACATGCAAACACAAATAGATCACACACATCTCAAAAATTACACTCGAACGCTGGCAATAACATTCGATCTTTGGCAATAACTTCAGACAGTCGGTAACACAAATCAAAACATTACTTCAAAACAACTGTTCAGATCCTAGTGCTGTGAAATGTGGGAAACAAAAAAATCTCAAGTGGCAATTATAAGAACAGGAACAGCACCAAAAATGATACAAACACGTAACATGTAGAAAATCGTCCACCCAACCTGTAAGTAGAATTTAAAATAATACTACGTCATTGAAAAACCAACCACCAGAACTGTTTATAACCTACAGATACATTGCCCCAAAATGTAAACTAAATAGTAAAATTACGTATTTATTCCAGGCCACTGAAGATGCCTAGCACAGAATAAAGGCGAAACGCGTATGGCACTGAAACTGTGTTTCATTCAGTTGTAGTTACACGTTGCAAAAGTAAAATTATCAATATCCCGTAATGTCAACAGCGCACTTTGCAAGCTGGTGGTGGCTCCATAACGGTGTGGACTGTATTTACATGGAACAGACTGCGTGCTCTGGATGTTCGGCTACTTGGAGACCATTTGCAGCCATTCATGGATGTCATATTCCCAAACACTGCTGGAATTTTTATGGATGACAATGCACTATATTACCGGCCACAATTGTTCGCGAGTGGTTTGAAGAACATTCCGAGTAGTTCGAACGAATGGTTTGACCACCTAGATCGCGCGAAATGAATCCTATCGAACATTTATGAAACACAATCGAGAGGTCAGTTTGCGCATAAATTCTTACACCGGCAACACTTTTGCAATTATGGACGGCTCATTATTTCTGCAGGGCACTTCGAAAGACTAGTTGCGTCTATGCTACGTCGAGTTGGTGCACTGCGCCAAGCAAAAGGAGGCTCCACACGATATTAGGAGGTATTTCACGACTTATTACTAAAAACATTTTGTTACACTTATTGGATTTTAACATCCAGTCATTGGCAAGACGAACATTTTATCAACATACGTTTCTTATCAGATACTGTTTGACCGCTAATGACCTAATTAATTGTAGCGTGTTCTAATAAAAACAATCGACACATGCTTCTACACCACACTCTTTCCAACCAAGCACGGTTGGGCACTGGCTAAGAAAGCGAAGTACACAGCACCGGGGTTCATATACATCCTAGCGCAATTTCGATTAACGTTTTTCATGGTTTCTGAAACAATTAACGCGTTCTCGGAAAGGGTTCGTCAACAAGACCATAGTCGATTGCATTTCCCTCCTTTGCGTCCAGTCCTCGTTCGGAATTCGTCCCTCATGATCTCAGTGTCAACGGGACGACTAACTTAAATGTTTGCTCCTTATTTCCTTACTCTTTTCGTTATCTTTATGTTGACCAAAATCTCCATTTTACGCCGCTTTATACACTGATACCAATAGAAAACAATTTATTGAATTTCTTCTCGCATCTTATATATCTTAAGCATACTCCTTGCTCCCCTACGTCATTCATCTGCGCCTCTTTCAGCGCACTGTGCACAAATTCCTGCTTGACGAAGAGTAACTCATCCATTTCAAACAATTACGATATGTTTTTTTCTCGTCTTTACTAATTTCACTTTCTCCCATCTCAATGGACACAATGTTCCGTTACGATTACACTTTTTCGTAGTTTGTTCTCCTAATAATAAATCATTTCTTTCGAGATAAAGAGTGTTCATGTAAGCGCATTTAAGTTAACTTCCTGTATGTATTGCAGTAGGTCTGTGTTGGAATTGCTTGACAGGCAGCAATTATATTGTTAAACTTCACAGCCAGTATTCTTCAGCTTCTCTCTAAGAGTTTTTCTACAGAACACAACGTGTCTTTAAAAATTATTTATGGATAAACACTCGTCATCGACGATACGTTAAATTGAATATGGCTCAACAAAATTTTAAAAGTGTCACGTCCTGCTCTATTCTGTTTCCGCTTCCTGCGAATACAATGGATCGTAAGGTCTAAAACTTGCTTCTATTTGATGTTCCCATAGCATTAAATTCTTCACGTTAATTCCTCTTATTCTAGATTACTTTGCATTAATTTTCCGGCCGAATGAAAACTAAAGAGCAAAGCACAGCATTCTGCCCCAGGAACTTTTGTGTGATAATGGAAGGCAAGTCCGAAACGGAGCGTCCATGAAATGGAAGATTACCCGCTGTTGCCCAATTACTTATCTAAACTCAGTCCTCCAAATACAAGGCACAAATTATAAAATAAAATTGTTTGCAAATTTCATACAATATTGACTATATACAACATTACGATAGTAATAATATTATTCGTTCATTCTCCACCAGAAAAAAATAAATGTCTGAGTAAACTGACGCCTGCATAAGCACATGAAGACGTGAAAGGCAGAAACATTGTGATATCAAATTCTCTTCGCAGTACTTAACAGATTGATCCCGTAATTTGTTGACTGTGAATTATAACCAGAGTCTCACAGAAAATTGAAGGTTGGAGTTAAAAGTTAGTCTTCGGAAAGAATGGAGTGAGATAAAAACAGTTTCGTCTTCTCCCTATCAAGTTAAGGAACTAGCTCCAAAGTTCAAAACAGTGCTTCTTGGTAGAGGTTGACTCTTACACAGAAGATTACAGCAACCAGCCACTTTTTACAATGCTATTTATTTAAACAGCACCGTTACCGGTTTCGAACCGATAGGTTCATCTTCAGAGGGCTAGTTCACGTTTTACATTTCGTGTTTTGTTTCCCCACCTGACGAAACTTCCTTCGGGTGGCGATGACCTACAACCAAAACAAGATGTGAGACAACGTCTTTTTAATTGTAATTGTACCTCACGACGATTTTAAGGCATATAAACAAATTATTATTATTAAATGTAAGATGTTTCGGTTACTTAGAATGAAGAATCCGCGCCAATACGTTCCAGCGCACGTTGCTTATCATCTTGCAACATCCAAAACTGCATAGTGCACTTTTTGTGTAGATAATGTAACACAACACATACACACTTTAGAAGTTTCGTCACATGGAGGTATGCATACAAAGATGGCGTATGATTTACAGTTTAACTCAATCCCCAGTACACCTGAATTTTAATTGCGCTTCAGTGCATTATAGATACAAAGGTAAAAGGCGGGTAAGAAATCAAACGAAATAAAATTCCTGTGTTACGCGCCACCAGACACCATGCGTCCCTTACACCAAAATACAGCAAGTTTGCGATTATCCGAGTTAATGTTGTCCCTAGACTGCACGAACGACTGCATAACACGGATAATCCAAAATTATTATCATCCAAATTTATTCGCTGGAAATTGACAACTTACTTACAAAATTACACTTAAAGCACAGTTTTAGTAGACACTCGTCCTTTTCTAAGTTATCTAGAACTTCAAATTTCTTTGCGATCTTTAGAACTATACGTTTGCTTCTGTATGTCATTTTCCTAGCGCACGTACATCATCACCCGTAACTTCAGAAACTACAATAAATGTGGAAAGGCACTATGAGTACGGGAAGGACTTAATCATGGCCTTTTTGGATATTGAGAAGGCGTATGACAGTATCTGTAGGGACAAGTTCTGGGATGTGCTGAACGCAAAAGGGATAGATGAAGAGATAACACGAAAAGTCAGAAAAATGTATAAGGGAAGTGAGAGTTGTGTGAAAGTGGGGAGGGAACGTACTGCATGGTTCAAGCTGGAAAATGGGCTGCGACAGGGAAGTGCACTTTCGCCTTTATTGTTTATTATTGTTATGGATGAAATCCTACAGCAAGTATCAGATGCAATTGGAGATCATAAAATGAAAGCAGTGCTTTTTGCCGATGACCTGATGTTATGGGGAAATTGCGAGAAGGAGGCGCAAGAGCAGTTAGATGCATGGGAGGCAATGGCAGCACAATGTGGAATGCATTTCTCTGCAAAGAAAAGTGAAATAATCGTCACAACAAGGAAGAAGAATAGGCCAAATGTGGATATAACTTGTGGAGGGGAAAAACTACAAGTGGTAGAGAACTTCAAGTACCTGGGAAGCGTGATTGAAAGTAAGGGGGGAAACGCAATGGAAATAAATGAAAGGTGCAGAAAAGCAGGGCAGTTCTACAAATGCATTAGGGGGCTTATTTGGAGCAAGGAGGTGCCACAGAAATCCAAGGGAATTATATACCGAACCTACTTTGTCCCCATATTGGCATACGGAAGTGAGACATGGGTAATGCACAAAAGCGACAAAAGTAGAATACAGGCTAGTGAAATGAAGTTCCAGAGGAGCAGGTTGGGTGTAACAAGACGAGACAGATTGCGAAATGTGTATGTGAGGGAAAGACTAAAGGAGGAACCAGTACAGGACAGGATAGAAAAATCAAGATTGCAGTGGTATGGACACATGAAGAGAATGGATGAGGGAAGAATTCCAAAGAGGATGTTTGATCTGCAACTGGAGGGGAAGAGGCCCAGAGGAAGACCAAGAGATAGATGGGTGAAGGGAGTGAAGGAATGTGTGATGAGAAGAGGAGAGAACTGGACGAAGGTGGAAGAGGGGGAATGGTGGAAAGACAGAACACGATGGAGAGGCTTGTGTTCCCGACAGACCCAGCCAGTGGCTGGAAACTGTCCAAGATGATGATGATGAATAAATGTGATGTAGGCTGACATTTATTGCCAATTTAGAAGCAGCGCTATTAGTGATATTTGTCAGCGGCTAGAAAAATGTGGTCGACGTGCCTTGCTACTGGCGATGCTTTCACTAATATCATCACGAAGCAATAACTCTGAAGGGGACCATTTCAGAAGGAAACATAAATTATTTTCTTTCAATGTCGCCATACGCGAGTTAATCAACCTTTAGGTCCTGGGGAAAGAATTAGGCAAACACATATACAGGAAACCGCGCGCGGACTTATTACATGAGCACAATTCCCTCATTTACCTGATCATGGAATAGGAAACAATGCAAAAATATTTCAATGATGTCCGACTCTTGGATTGGGATCCGTATCGTCTGCCGGAGGTGAGCCATGAGTTGCGTGCGTAATATCGTATTCCAGACGAAAATAGTAGTTCCAAGTGTAACAGAATACTTCAGGGTAAGATACTTTTTTGTTCAAAATCGCCAAGCAGTATACAAATAATCCGAATACTGATAATCGGAGCCTCACTGTAATCAGAAAACATCCCGAACAGCCTCCGCAATTCTGGCGGTGGGATTCAGTTAACCGTGGATATGAACGACTTCGTGTAATTTATGCTTACTTATACAGCACTAAATTTTGAGCAATGCAATAGCTGACTACGACGTATGTACGAGGGATTAGCGATGAAGCAATCGGTTTTCGAACAAATTATTATTATTATTTTTTTTTTTTTTTTTTTTTTGTTTCCAACCCCAGTTTAACCGAACTGTTAAAACCGTTCAAAATAATCGGTTACCGAAATAACAGATTCCCATTACTTCCTGTAATAAGCGTAGAAGTCGAACAAAGATCGAAAAATTACCACTCCCTCGCCAGCCGGAGTGGCCGAGCGGTTCTAGGCGCTACAGTCTGGAACCGCGCGACCACTACGGTCGCAGGTTCGAATCCTGCGTCGGGCATGGATGTCTGTGATGTCCTTAGGTTAGTTAGGTTTAAGTACTTCTAAGTTCTAGGGGACTGATGACCTCAGAAGTTAAGTCCCATAGTGCTCAGAGCCATTTGAACCACTCCCTCAGTTTCAAGATACGCAAAATTAGTGTATTAAATTAAATACGCATTTAAAAGGAAACTTACGCCATCCACCGTTTGTTGTTTTTCTCAAAAAGTATTAGTGGTTGAATACTACAAAAAATGACCGCTATTCTCATATTATTCTAATTTTTGAAACTCTGTCAATAGTAATGTTGAAATCGGGGGTCATACCACTATTTGGACACTATAAATGGTCATTTCTAAAAGGTGAAAACTGAGGCTGAAGAACTCTAGTTTTCTTTTTAATTTGTCCGTTTTCAAGGGCTACAAGCAGATAAAGATCTATAACGTAGAACAACCAGCAGATCAGATGCTTTCTATTTTTACTGAACTATGAATGAAATGTTAAGTTTTCTCCTTACATTATATTGCAAGTTTGTCGTGGTTCCTCTCATTTCTAATCTCTTAAACTAAACAGAGCATAGTACTTGACTGATACCGCACTTCGTATAATCCTTCCAGACTAGCGATGGAGCTCTTCTGTAATGCAACTGGTGTCCGACGACGACAGTGATAAACTACCGTATAGACCATATGGGGCAAGTACTGAAAATTGCACGTATGCGCGTACCATTTAATAGGCCACGCCACATTGTAGCAGGTACAGTTTTGATTCAGCAATGCTACACCAATTCTTGGCTCTGAGCACTAAGGAACTTAACATCTGAGGTCATCACTCCCCTAAACTTAGAACCTAACTAACCTAAGGACATCACACACATCCATGCCCGAGGCAGGATTCGAACCTGCGACCATAGCAGCAGCGCGGTTCCGGACTGAAGCACCTAGAACCGCTCGGCCACAACGGCCGGCTGTACCAATTCTTATTCCATATGTTTGTTGCTCGTTTTTGTCGGCATTGTTATTACAATACCGCTGGTCGCTTTTCCCGTTTTCTATAACAACGTAATATTTAAAAGCAATGCAAATTCTACGAACACGATTACTCATTGTTTAAAAAAATTATTTATAAACGAAAAATTTTAGCATTGCTGCATTGGCTGATTAATATTTCTGTTTTTTATCTGGTTATTAGTGAAAAATAAAAAGACCTGTTATAAATAAGCGCAAACAAAGAACGAAAATACCGGTTATTCAGAAGTAAAATACCAGTATCGGTTTTAGCCGGTCGGTTTCTACCATCCCTACGAGGGACACTCAAACGCAGAGGTGCGCCAGGTACGGGCTGGCGGCGCGCTGGCTCGCCGGCACGTTACGTGACGGAGCGCAGCCGGTCGTGCCGAGGCGAGGCAAGGCGTCCAGCGATGTCCGGAACCAATAAGCCTCCACACGGGCACGTTCCGTTTGGCAAGTGGGCTAGTAGAGAATTACCACCCATCCCTGGCTTTATACGACGCGACAGGCAGTTAAAATGTTAACTTTAGTAAACATCGAAACGATGCGACATTTACCAATCTTGTAGTCTGTAACATCCACGAGATAAATTTTAGCTACAGTGTGACGAGAGGAAATTTTGCCTCTAACAGTTATAAACATTATCTATCCGACACGTGAAAAAACAGTGAAATAAAACGATGATAAATATTAATTATTTATATAATATTTTATGATCTAATTGGACATATCGATGTGTATAATACAAAGTCAATGATAATTGCAAATTCCTTTTATGATCTACGTTTGTCTTCCTTTTTTTTTTACCTTTTGCTGGTTGGCTTTTGTTGGTTGCGGACACAAGACGCATATCAAACTGAGGTCTGTTAAGGAATTGTAATTATTTGTTACTTATTACTTGACAGTAGAGTTCATTATTATTATAAATATGAGTGAATAATTATTTGTAACTTTAATTCCTCTCTCAATAAGCATTATCTGTGTTAATTATTTCTTTCCGCTGCAAGGAGATACTTTCTTACGAAAGTATCAAAGGTTTGCTTGATGAAAATTAGTCTAAATAGTGCACAACATGAAAGTAAAATTTAATAAGCATTTCAAATACTTATCCTGTTAAAAGGAAATTTGCTCTAACAATAGAAAGTCTCTGTCAAATATCTGCCGCCATCTTAACAATTATCTCAGCGGCAAATTCAAATTACGCAACTCTGCAGACATAAATACCGCAGGTAATAAAAATGTGTAAAAATAAATGTGCACCGGCGGTCCCGAACTCATTTTAATAAAAATAATTCGAATCAGATAGGGTATTTAAAAACACTGCTCATAGCACGATCCATATAACAAACTTGTCTAGCTGATGTATGGAGCCGAAATTAATTACGCACGAGTTGCGAAGAATATTGTTTCAGGTAACATACGTCAGTGTTGTGCGCGGCTCATATTCGGTGGTTTTAATGATCATTTTGCTGAAGATAACTGTTTCCATCATAATCAATAGTTGTATAGAATCTGTTGTATGAACTTTGATTTAGTGACACTTACACAACTTACAGACACTTTAACTCAACGTTAACTTGGAGTTCTTTAGCAACTTGACCAAATCTTTAGCCGGGAGAAAAAATTATTTAGTAACTACTCACTGTAATGAAGTAAGATTATCATTTTCATTTACAAATTAGTTAAATACCAAACTACTGAGTAACACAGCGAACGCCACAAGTCTAACAACATAAATTAACCAGAAAGGTAATTGCATTCCACTCCGGTGTTGTAAGAGGCAGTAAGTTGTTAACCCTCTCATGATCCTACAAATGACTAGCAGAAATTTGTTATGTACATCAAAATTCCACATTTTAACACATATTTTGGTAATATACGAATATATACATAATTAATTTTTTCAGTAACATTTCTACAACCCCGCCACACACAAGCTCCCGCGCCAGAATATTGTAGCATGGCGCTACAGGAGCCGAAACAAAATGCTGCACGCCACTAATAAAAAGGTGTATCGTTTAGTAATTCCTTTATCGCATTTGATAGGGATAAACGCTACGACCAACTATTCTGAGTTTCAGAACTGCGCGACAATTGTGCACTATTATACGACACCATGAGCTTCTGCAGAAATCCCTCCAAAAGGGGAGAAGACTCTAAAATCACCATTATTTATATGACTGACTAGCTGAGCACCCAGCGTTTCCCGGGTATGTATTTATTCCAATTTTCTATTAGCCCATCTCCTCCTTCCTCCTCTCTCCGTCCATATCACCCTTCCTCCCCACTCTCTCTCTCTCTCTCTCTCTCTCTCTCTCTTCCTCTTTCCTTTCTCTGTCCATTTTCTCACTCTGTCCATATCATCCTCCTCCTCACCTCTGTCCATCTCCTGCAGCCCCTTCAATCTCAACGTTATCACGCTCACCCCAATAGGACGCTAGTGGGTCTTACGGCCACAGTATTTTTTCCCCATTTCGTAACTAATATGTATACTAAATTTGTTGAAATCGTTCTAGTGTCTTAGCTAGCTTTGTCCCGTGGCTTTGCCCGCGTACGCACATGAAAAATATATTTCAAATATATCTCTAGCGAATTTCGCGCTGCAGTTTCTTGCTGGCACATTGAGTGGTATACGTGAATATTGTCTGAGAAAGTGTGTCACAAATACAGTCAGTTGTAAAAAGTAATAAATTAAATGCAGCTTTACTGCATGAACAGCGAAAATGTAGTTAGCGATAAACTTTTTTCTTTCATCATTCTGTGGGGGTTGTCAACAACAACCAGATACGTAAACGTTTGAAATTGTGTGTGTAGTTTGTACCAAGTCACTAAGTGCTCCCACTCTTAAACACTGGATGACCGAAGTATGGCTATGTGTACCAAGTTTGGCCGAAATCAAAATGGTTCAAATGGCTCTGAGCACTATGGGACTTAACTGCTACGGTCATCAGTCCCCTAGAACTTAGAACTACTTAAACCTAAATAACCTAAGGACAGCACACAACACCCAGCCATCACGAGGCAGAGAAAATCCCTGACCCCGCCGGGAATCGAACCCGGGGACCCGGGCGTGGGAAGCGAGAACGCTACCGCACGACCACGAGATGCGGGCTTGGCCGAAATCGGTCCAGTAGTTTAGTAGGAGATGTGCAACATATAACAGTTAAGTATTCAGTTATTCTGAGAACGGCTCGTGCCCTAAGGCCTTAATTTGACAGCAAAACACAAAAATTATTGAATCTCAAAGGTTTGATAGTTACCCACTCAATATTTATTCGAAGATGAGATTACTTTCATACACAAAAGGCAAGCGTATCACACTGGTTCTGCGAATAACTTTTGTTTTAATATTATTGCATTCAACGCTTTATGAAATAAAGCTCCAAAGTATTTGGAAGAAATATTTCTTTATTCATGAGTAACTAGGCCTAATGTTAACGTTGGTACTGAAAACAAAAAAACTGAAATGTCTTTTTTTAAAACAAGAGCCACTGAAGAAAACCTATCGGATAATAGCAAATATAAACAACAAAAATGTTCGTGTTTGATACTCAAGTAAATGTAGAAACAGAAAACAAACTTATACAAACGCGCTTAGTCAACTTTGACATCATCTCTATTGCTTATATAACTTCACATCGGGTATTGATAATGGATTTATTTCATTATTGCCATGACACCTCTTTTTTATGTTTACTCTCATAATAAAAAGTCAACAAAGTGTGTTTTGAAAGCTACACTTCTTGTTTCGTGTGAGTAAAATGTAACCCAAGTCCAGCATTCGATGAGATGAACGTATTCAAAACAACTCTCACTGAGCGGTAAACACTGTTATTGACAACCTAGGTATGAACCAATACAGTCCTCGTCTCCTCAGATTGGTATGTTGTCGTATATTAATGTCAAAATGAACTCTACAAGTGACAACACGATGCCTGAACGTTGCACTGTGTTGGAAATACTGGGGACTACATTTCGGCAACGGCCGCGATCTTGACTATCGCGAGGCGAAACGTCTTGTATTATGAACAGCAATTTAGCGCATAAACATACCGAACACTCATCGACAGACTAATCCTGTATAACTTTAACGTCTAACTGCAAGTATCACTATGGACACCTATAACTGTAATTAGGAAACCATGGTGCATACATCGAGACAGATAGCAAATTCTACGTCAAATATAACATATTTTGTCGGCAAAACTTGCATATTGCAATTTCTCGACTTTTCAGCTTACAGGAGTGGTACATCATCTCTTTGACGTCCACATTCACACAAATATTACTTAATTGTATCTCAGTGACTATTTACAGGTTGGTGACTGCACATAACAAGCAGAACTTTTCAAGTAAATGATTGTTATTAATTATTTCTCACGTTGTAATGTGTGCTATTTATCGGGAGTTATTCAAACTTGTTCTCTTTCCGCTATCACATCAGCATTGGAAACACACATCGATATCACTTTCGAAAGCGTATTCCATCACGTTTGGTAACATTTAACGTGGAGTTTATTCAACAGTGTCGACAAAGACAGCTTTCGATAATGCACTTACTGTTAGTGTATTCAACAGTACAGGATGAGGAGGAGTTTTGACGTGTAAAGACAAAGTTTATCGGGGATGCAATAGTATACATCAATACCAGGTAAGGTAGACTTTCGATATGTACAGAAAATGTTTCTCCCGCACGTGTTTAGTGTATAATCCAATACTGAGTGAGACTGAACTTGTCTGCGACGGCAATTTGCATGGAGGGGAGAGAGATCTCGAGGCGGCAGCAATGTTTAAAACGGTGGTAAAATACGAACGTTATTTCTAATCGTGATCTTCTGAGCTGCAATTGAGTTGTTTATAACGATAAGTACGATTTCGTACAACCTTGCACAGCTGATTAATTAATTTAAGGATATCCGCTTCAATTGTGGTATGTGGTAATGATTTGATGTTAAAATCCCATCTTCAGGTGTGTACAATTATGCATCTGGTCATGCATAATACGCAATCAGGCCAGTCAGTCCAAGGGCTCCAAATCACTGCACCTTAGGTGGAACCTGTCTGCCTTCGGGCAGCCGCACGCTATGAACGCCAACGACTGAGCGGAAGACCGCCTGAGGTCTGGAGTCGTGGTGCGGAGCAAGCCCAACGTTTAGACAACGTTGGGATGAACCGGGGGAAGAAAATACAATAGAACACGAATAGGTAACTTCAAGAAATGAAATAGGAAAGGCAGCGCACAGAGGGTCACATACGTAAAAACACAAGGTCTAATAGAAATTCCTGGATAGTACAGGAGATATTAAATTTAACTGATGAAAGAAGCAAATGTAAACATGCAGCAAATGAAGCAGGTGAAAGGGAATACAGATGTCTAAAAAATGAAACTGACAGGAAATGCAAAATGGCTAAGCAGGTATGCCTAGATGATGAATGCAGTGCTGTAGGTTCAAATGGTTCAAATGGCTCTGAGCACTATGGGACTCAACATCTGTGGTCATCAGTCCCCTAGAACTTAGAACTACTTAAACCTAACTAACCTAAGGACATCACACACATCCATGCCCGAGGCAGGATTCGAACCTGCGACCGTAGCGGTCACGCGGTTACAGACTGACGCGCCTAGAACCGCACGGCCACACCGGCCGGCCAGTGCTGTAGGAAACGGATGACTAGGGGAAGGATAATGCCGGGTATGAGAATAAAAGAGAAGTATCGGGATGATATCAGCAGCTCAGATTGCATGCTAGTACTACGAAAATAAGGAAAAGTTGATAGGTAAAGGAAATATATAGAGATGTCTAAATGGGGGACAGTGTTAAAGAAAGAGAAGAGGAAGTGCGTGAACGTGAGATAGGAAATACGTTGTCCAAGATGCATGAGACAGGAACCATACATTCCAATTCAATACTGTTTGAAATTTTAAAGGAAGCAGGGATACAGTGAGCGAAGGTTATTTACAATTTGTACTGAGACAGATGACAGTTACAAGAGTTGAAGGACATGAAAGGGAAGAGGAGTTGCGAAGGGAGTGAGGCAGGGATGTAGCCAATCCCCCATGTTATTCAATATGTATACTGAACAAACTGTTAAGGGAAAAATGAGAAATTTGGGAAGTGAATTCAAGCTCATGGAGCAGAAATGAAAAGTTTGAGATTTCCCGTTGACTTTGTAGTTCTGTCAGATACGACAAAATATTTGGAAGATCAGTTGAACGGAGTGGAAGCGTCTTGAAAACAGATTATGTAATGAATATCAATAATGGTGAAACAAGGGTAATGAAATGTAGCTGAATTAAATCAAAGGTTGTGAAGGTATTAGATGGAAAAATGAGGCACTAAAAGTAGACGAGTTTTACTATATGGGCAGCAAAATAGTAAATAATTACCGTAGGGAAAGTGATATAAAATAAAAACTAGCAATAGCAAGGCAAGCATTTCAGAAAAAAGAAATTTATTAATATGTAATATAAATTTAAGACTTAAGAAATCTTTTCTGGGTGTATTTGTCTGCAGCGTAGGCTTGAACGGAAGTGCAACCAATGAAAATAGGATGAATAAGTGTTGACTTCGTTATTCAGTTACAAAATGTTCGCATTTCGTTACAGTGGAAGTTTATGAGTACTGTCAAACGCGAACTGTTTAGTGCCGTCGGCGCGAGACGAAACATTATTTAACGTAAGCAGTGAGAAAGCGGACTACTGCAGCAGCGCACGTAGCTAACGAAGGACTGACCCTGAACGTTAGTCGTGTGTTTACAGCGGAGACTAATGAGAGCGACGTGGCAGCTACCCCTAATATACATCTTGTGGAATGCAAACAACTGCTGTAGCGCAAACTTTTCCACGTCGCACAAAGCGGATGTAAGTGCAGCAACGGAAAGCGTCTGTGGTCTGTGACTCGTCAAGCTGCTTACGTTGCAAGACAGTGGGAGAATGGCCGCTAAACGCAAAGGCCAGACACGAATGTCGGACAATTTCCATAATGAGCTTCCGCTTACTAGTTTTACTTTCTTTTTATTTGAGGATTAAATAAACACCTTATTATAACTATGTATGAAGAACTATCCGTAATCAAGACGTTTCAGGAGCAATCTGGAAACCAGATGATTCAATTTCTTATGCCCACTTGGTTTTAAATTAATTGATGAAATACATACTCCACCAAAAATTACATACATGATGTGCCGGAATCACATTCAAAACACCCCCCCCCCCCCCCACACACACACACACACAAAGAGAGAGAGAGAGAGAGAGAGAGAAATTTTGCCATAAGAAATAAGAATTAGGAATCGTTGTAACCCTACTTGCTAAGATGGCAGTTTGGGCGAGAAATCTTCCGAAATCAATTTAAGGAGTGCATTCAAATTTAAGATGACCGTCAAGAACAAGGTAGATACTGTCAACGAACATACTTTAACCTGCGTATTTAATAAACTCGCATTTTTTTACGTACGAGAGGATGGTTAGTTAAAAGTTACCTCCTAGTAATGTAAAGCTCTGCAAACAAACTCATCCATTGTTTGGCAGAATACTAGAAACGGCGCGAAAATCTTAATCTTTATGGAATGTTACTTTTTATTGTACCCAAAGCGGTCAACTGATGACAGCTTTGCCTACAGCGCTGGTTCAAAAATGGCTCTGAGCACTATGGGACTTAACTTCTGAGGTTATCAGTCCCCTAGAACTTAGAACTACTTAAACCTAACTAACCTAAGGACATCACACACATCCATGCCTGAGGCAGGATTCGAACCTGCGACTGTAGCGGTCGCGCGTTTCCAGACTAAAGCGCCTAGAACCGCTCGGCCACACCGGCCGGCTACAGTGCTGGTACTAGTCAACACCTTTCAAATTACTATTCAAAAACTAGCGTTGGATCGTAAATGAACCTTTCGCTCTGTAGCTGAGTGTGCGCTATTATGAAACTTCCTGCCAGATTAAAACTGTGTGTCGTACTGGACATCGGAATCGAAACCTTGCCGTTCCCCGGTTCTTAACGACTGAGCTGTCCAGGAACGACACACGTCCCGCTGTCACAGTTTTCAGCACGATTAGAATTTTTCACGGTATGGCCATTCGCAAATTCCTTTTTGGAGTACCCAACGAACAAGAGGGTGGAATACCAACTGTTTTATTTCATTCATAATTTTCAATCATTTATAGATTTTTTGTCTGTGCTTTATATGTATTCTGTCATTATTTACGTTCATTTCTGATTTTGTATCAAATACACTAGCTCATCACAAGTATCCGAGTACCTATTAGTAGACATTAACACGGAGTTTTCCACCTTTAGCCTTTATGACGGCTTGAACATTGCTGAGGACACTTTCAGAGAGATGACTGAATGTCTGTGGACGGGCGGCAGTCTGCTCTTCCTCAAGAGCCGAAACCAGAGAAGGTTGGACGCTGGGGTCCATCACTCCAAATCACTCGTTTTCGATCATCCACTGTCCAGTGGGAGTAGCTCAACACTGTCTAAATGTGTGGCTCATGAGGTGTTGTCCCCTATTCCTATTTACTCACTAAGCACAGCCATTGTGGTAGATGGACTGCTATTATCACTTTGGGACTCAAGTGATTCTTTCCGTGCGCTGATTTCATGCGAATTTTTACAACCGTGTCACAATGCTGGACGGCCCCTATCCGAGAGAATATGATCTCTACGTAGTCTTGGATCAGCTGTTGATGTTCATTCACGTTTCAACTTCACAGACACAGCACCAACAGGCGACTCGGGCAGGTTTAGAAGGGTTCAGAAGTTTCTAATGTACTTATTTATTAGGTGGCATCCAATGACTAGTCCACGTTCGAAGTCACTG
This sequence comes from Schistocerca americana, assembly GCF_021461395.2. NCBI lineage: Eukaryota > Metazoa > Arthropoda > Insecta > Orthoptera > Acrididae > Schistocerca > Schistocerca americana. Next base: position 320,853,512 of record NC_060119.1, on the reverse strand, counting down.
AATTCTCCTGCCAAAACCATCCTCCTGTCACTGCTTCTTTCCTATCATCACAATACTCTCACCTCCTTTCATAATGGCGGGCCCGCAACTTGTGGAATCTAGTGCTCAATTCCGTATTACGTACGGTATTGGATGCTTTAGTGTATGAATCATTTCTATACATGTAAAGTATCTAGTGAAAATATTGTACGGATTATTGTTCACGCATCAAGTTGATACGACTGTAACGATAGAGAAGAAAAGCTGGATGAAAGTCCCTCTGTGTCAAGGAAGAGAAAGCACGCCAAGGAAAACGTGGGAAACTTTTAAAGAGCGCGACAACCAAGTATACAGCGCAAGACAGCAGTCAGCCTTCATAGTGAACACAATATGGATATTATACGAGGCAAAAATCCATACCACTCCATGGAAATATTTGTCTCGGGTGGTCGCTGACTCCGACAGTAAAGGTATAAAATGTGAAAACATTGCTCCATGGCAATTGTTATTTGGAAGACGAGCAACCGTGAGGCTCATAAGCGCTAAGGCTGAAACAACAAAATATTCTACGACGCCGACCAAGAGCTTCGCATCGTCGCCTCCGGGCAATATAATGATTTCTTTATCACTGTGAATCACAAGGGTCAGTATTTACCGTGTGCTTTGTTACCAGTACAGTTTGATTTACTTGTGCAAACAGACTGTTCTCGACCCATAGTCTTTCAACTATAATCTATTGGAGAGCCATCGAACAAAAATCCAAGCCAATAGTTACACGACAGCACAGGTCACACACATTTAAGAGAGTAACAGAAGGAATCCACAAAACTACCGTCCATTACCCGTGATATAAATTTGTTGTAGAATCTTAGAACTCAAACATATTGAGATATTTGGAAAGAAATAATCTCCTCTATGCCAACCAGCATGGATTCTGAAACAGCAATCATGTGAAACGCAGCTCGCACTTTTATCACATGACATACTGAAAGGTTTGGATCAAAACAGTCAGGCAGACGCAATATTGGAGAGGAATTCCACCTTACGCAAGCCACGTTTGCAGTTTTGTTTTCACCCAGATATGTTTCAGCACTATTTACGCTATGTTTGGTGGGTTTGTATATTTTCCTTTTGAAAAATCGTTACATGTTAACCTGTAAAGAAACTTTTAGTACAAATTACTTACATTTGTAAAATGAGCGATAACTGTCAAATGTTTTTACTTTGGTTTGCACACAGTACAGAGTCGACATAAGGCATTCTATGTTGCTTATTTAAGATATGTTGCAAGTTTCTACTTTTACAGTATATGACAAGCTGTAGATTGTGTAGTAGACGTAAAGCTGCTAGCTAAATATCCAATAGCTCCGTATGAGGTATATAAATAAATGTATACATCCATTTGATTTCCAAATGTGCTATAAAACGAGAAACTTTAGACATATGTTAAATAAACAATATAGAATGTGTCAAGTTAGTGATACGTATGTCAAATCTGTACTGTATGCAAACTAATGTAAAAACATTTGACAATAATCGCTCACTTTACAAATTTAAAAAGAATTGTACTGAAAGTTTGTTTAAATGTTAACATGTAACAATTTTGCAGAAGGAAAATAAACAAACCCATTGAAGATAGCACATATATGGGTGAAAACAAAACTACGAAGGTGTCTTGCATAAGTTGGAATTCCTCTCCAATTTTATAGCAAGCACGGAAATAAGAAAAACTGCAACATTCAAAAGATGATTAGATGCAATATTTCTTGATTTCCTAAAAAGCATTTGACTCAGGACCACATCTACGCTTATTATCAAATGTACGACTGCATGAGGCATGTACAGAAATTTGCGACTGGAATGACGATTTTTTTGGTGGGTAGGACGCAGACGTAATCTTAGCTGGAGAGTCATCGATAGATATGAAAGTAATATCTGGTACGCTCCAGGGAAGTGTGTTGCGACCCTTGTTAGTCATGCAGTATATTGATGAACTCGCGGACAATGTTAACAGTTACCTCAGACATTTTGCAGACTATGCACTGCCTGAAAGAAACTGCATAAATTCGCAGTCAGATCATGATAAGGTTTCAAAATAGTACAAAGACTGGCAACTTGCTTTAAATGTTTACAAATGTAAAACTGTATACTTAACAAATCGAAAAAAAACTTTAGTATCCTATGACTATAACATCAATAGTCACTGTTGGAATCGGTCAACGCATACTTGGTTGTAATACGAATGGTCACATAGTCTCAGTCGTAGGTAAAGCAGGTGGTAGACTCCGGTTTATTTGTACAATACTGGGTATGCGCAATCTGTCTGCAAAGAAGATTGCTTACAAATCACTTGTGCGACCAGTTTTAGAACAATGCTCAAGTTTGTGGGCCCTTTATCAGATGGGACTAACGGGGAATACTGAACGTATACAGAGAAGGGCAGCACTAATAGTCACGGAGTTGTCTGATCCGTGGGCGAGTGTCATAGAGGTGCTGCAGAAACTGGACAGGCAGGCTCTTGAAAATAGACATATTTTATTCCGAGAAAGCCAACTTCCAAAGTTTCAAGAACTGGCTTTAAATGATGGTTCAGAGAATACACTACAACACCTACGTATTGCTCCCGTAGGGATCAAGAGGATAAGATTAGATCAATTACAGCACGAACCGAGGCATTTACACAATCATCCTTCCTGCCCTCCAAACGTCAATGGATCGGGCGAAAAACACCCTAATTATTGGTGCAATGGGATGTACCCTTTCCCATACACTTCACAGTGGTTTGGACAGTATAGATGGAAATGTAGCTGCAGTCATGGTGCCTGTAACAAGTTTCTGGGCCAAGTTCTGGAAGCAACCTTAGCGCGATAATTTTAAATAGAAAAATTTATTTTATTAACAAAGACTGCAAGAAATTTGTGTTGTCTTGAGCACAAAAAAATTTTTAACGATTCAATTCAGTTAAGAAGGGTCATAAAGTTGCCTGATGCGTAATGTATTCAAGAAAAGCCAACCAGGAATCTAAAAGAAAATTCATTCTGACAGAAGCATTCAACAAACATTCAAGAAAAACTATAAAGAATTTTTATTTTGCCCTTCACTGATCACAAATATAACAATAGTTTGTTTACTTACGGCTGCTTGTATTTATGAAACATTCATGAAAAGAAATTAGAGCTGTAGATCAACTTACCATACAGAATATTTTCGTAGCCGTTAACGTGAGCGAGTGTTCTGGTAAATTAGTTGGTTCACAGCTTCCCCACGAAACAGTTAATGCAGACAGTTCATTAGTAACTGACATTTTTGTTTCAATTATTGCAATTTCTTCACTCACTAAAAGGTATGTCCAAATGGGACTGGGCACTGTAAGTTTACCTTGCTACGATACGTACGTATTCACAAATTTGTGTGATCACACTGAGACGATTTACAATTTTCATTGTTTTGTACACTGACGATGATATATTTTGGAGAAGAATTTGCAGCTACATAAGTACTCCGCAAGTCACTTTATGGTGTGTGGGGGAGGGTACCATGAACCACTACTAGTCATTTCCTTTCCTATTCCAGTCGCGATGGGAAACGACTATCTATATGCCTCCGCTCAAGCCCTAAATTCTCTTGTCTTCGTGGTCCTTATGCGAAATGGATGCTTGCGGCAGTAGAATCGTTCTACAATCCGTCGAAAACCCCAGTTCTCTCAACTTTCTCAATAATGTTTCGCGAAACGAACGTCGTCTTTCCTTCAGAGATTCCACTTTGAGTTCACGAAGCATCTCTGGAACATTTGGATCGAACTTCCCGGTAACAAATTTAGCAGCCCGCCTCTGAATTGCTTCGTTGTCTTCCTTCAATCCGACCTGGTACGGATCCCAAACACTCGAGCAGTAATGAATACTGGGTCACATTTGGTGTTCTGAGTGGTCTCTTTTGTAGATGAGATATACTTTTCAAAATTCTCCCAGTAAACCGAAGTCTACTATTCGCCTTCCCCAGTACCTCCCGTATGTGCTCCTTCGGTTTCACATCGTTTCGCAAATTTACGACTACATATTAAATCGACTTGACAGTATCAAGTAGAACACCACTAAAACTGTACTCAAAACTTATAGAATTCATTTTCCTACTCATCCGCATTAACTTCCATTATTCTACGCAGCCAATTCATCACACCAAAATTCTATTTGAGTCCTCCTGTATCCTTATACAGTCACTCAATGAAGTTACTTTCTCGTATACTACAGCGTCATGACCAAACAGTCGCCGATTGCTGCTCACCCTATCCGTTAAGTTATATATATACACAAAAAACAATTCACTTTGAATCCAATTGCCTAAATTAACTAACAGTAACGCGATCACAGTCAAAACTTTTATTTTTTCTAAAACAACTGCTCACACGACTTGTGAGGTGTTGTGTGTGACGCGGTGTGAAAACAAGATTAGTTGTAGGGCAAATAAGACTAAAATGGGTGTGCCCCTCCTTGTTTTATATAAATTTCAGCGTCATAGTCGGAACAGAAACAGTGACAAATAATGGTATTCGTTAGCAGTACAAACATTTGGGTCCTTATATTGACGGAAATTCACCGTTCAATGAATGACCGCCCAATGGAGACTGTATAATGTGTAACCTCCGTTTTTTTTAATGTGAAATCCTTATTTACCTAATATAGTCAGAAACCTAAAATTCCATGTAAACAATCCAACTCACAGCGTAAAAAAAAAACGCGCAGTAGCTGAATGAATCAGTGAGGTATAATTATGTTATCAAGTAGATATGAAAAATGGCTGCAAATGCTGACAGTACAATATCATAATTATTATATCGCATGATGACAATCTCTTTCAGCAGTGGAGCGGTAGCTAATAGAACCATATTGACACGTTCATACTTATGTTCATCTTCTCTTATTTCTTTAAGCACCCTTCATCTTAGAGTAACTCAGGTAGTTTTAGCAATTTTATCTCTTCTCTAATCGTTGTTTTTTCTCCTTGTGTTCTTCTGTCTCGCCGGTTTCTTCTACCTCCACTCCAAAATGCCTCCAGTTACTAAAGGCACATTTAAAAACGCAATTCTATCCTTGCCGTTCCATCTATTACTTTTCCTCACTCAGTGGTGTACTTTACATTAACAAAAAATGTACGAGTTATTGAAAACAAACGCATAATATTTTAACTTTTAGTCTTCGCTTTCCATGAATTTCCTGATCGTTGGTATTGCAAGTATTACCGCAATCTACATCAACCTTGTAAGTTCTGCATGGGCAATGGACTGTTACACGTACACGCAGTGTTGTCATATGTGACTACTCTATACACAGTGATTTCTGATATTGTCGCACACGTCTGAGTAATGTTTTCGACAGCTCGGTCCATATATTTTCTCCATGTGCTTTAGTTTTAAGTTGATGAATAGTCTAGTTATTGATAGTCTCCTACTAACTGCGCTTTCGTAAAAGATGTTTAGAGAATGGAAGGCGCAGCCAAACAATGACTCTCGGAATCTAAGTTGAATACAATGAACTTACTTTTTGATCTGTCGTTGCTCTAATGTATAGTGATGATCTGGGAATGAATTACTACAAATGGTTATTTTCAGATTATCGGTGAGCAACAGCTGGAGAACCAGGAATCAAGCGAACTGAAGGTCTGTAGCTAAGACTCGTCGGGTCACGTTCATTACACATTCCTTACCTGTAGAAAAGGACTAATGGACACAGGTACGTGGAGGAACAGAGTACATACACAATGTGATCAAAAGTATCCGGAAACTCCCAAAACATACTTTTTCATTTCAGGTACATCGTTCTGCCACCTACTGCCAGGTACTCCATATCAGCGACCTCAGTAGTCATTGGACATCGTGAGAGAGCAGAATGGTACGCTCCGCGGAACTCACGGACTTCGAAAGTGGTCAGGTGATTGGGTGTCACTCGTGCCATACGTCTGTACGCGCGATTTCCACACTCCTAAACATCCCCAGGTTCATGTTTCCGATGTGATAGTGAAGTGGAAACGTGAAGGGACACTTTCAGCATAAACGCTTACAGGCCGACCTTGTCTGTTGAGTGACAAGAAATCGCCGACTGTTGAATGGGGTCGTAATGTGTAATAGGCAGACATCGATCCAGACCATCACACAGGAATTCCAAACTGCATTAGAATCCACTGCAAGTACTATGACTGTTAGGCGGGAGCAGGGAAAACTTGGATTTCATGGTCGAGCGGCTACTCATAAGCCACACATCACGTCGGTAAATGCCAAACGACGCCTCGCTTGGTGTAAGGAGCGTAAACATTGGACGATTGAACAGTGGAAAAACGTTGTGTGGAGTGACGAATTACGGTACATAATGTGGCGATCTGATGGCAGGGTGTGGATATGGCGAATTCCCGGTGAATGTTATCTGTCAGCGTGTGTAGTACCAACAGTAAAATACGGAGCGGTGGTGTAATGGTGTGGTCGTGTTTTTCATGGATGGGGTTTGCACCCCTTGCTGTTTTGCTGGCACTATCACAGCACAGGCCTACATTGATGTTTTAAGCACCATCCTGCTTCCCACTGTTGAAGAACAATTCGGGGATGGCGATTGCATCTTTCAACACGATCGAGAATCTGTTTATAATGCACGGCCTGTGGCAGAGTGGTTGCACTACAATAACATCCCTGTAATGGACTGGCCTGCACAGAGTCCTGACGTGAATCCTATAGAACACTTAAGATGTTTTGGAACGGCGACATCGTGCCAGGCCTCAACGACCGACATGGATACCTCTCTTCAGTGCAGCACTCTGTCAATAATGGGCTGCCATTCCACAAGAAACCTTCCAGCACCTGATTGAAGGTATGCCTGCGAGAGTGGAAGCTGTCATCAAGACTAAGGGTGGCCCAACACCACATTGAATTTCAGCATTACCGATGTAGGGCGCCACGAACTTGTAAGTCATTTTCAGCCAAATGTCCGGATACTTTTGATCACATAGTGCATTAGAATAAAACCATCCCAGAGCTCGGCGTCTGACGCAAAAGTTAATTTAGAATATGCAGCCTTCTGGCACAAACTGGGGAAAGGTGAGATACGAATCTGAGTCAACACACAAACAATGGGCTGGTATCCGCCGCTTGCTAGATGGCCAGCATAAAAGCTACTCATATGAGTGGTACCTTTGGATAGTCTGTTGTACAGAACAATAGACCTTTTCCAGCTTATCACCCTCTGTTGCCTGGGCCAGGATGCTGTGTAACGCTCTGGCCGTCGCTCCCGGCGCACAAATAGGAGGGGTTTGTGGGTGAGGGGTACTCACCCTGCAGGTCGCCCTCTGCGGGCGGTAGCGGACCGACGGTACCAAAGAAGCGCCGGTCCAAGATCTGCAGCAGCTGTAGCGCCGTCTCGTGCACGTGGGTCCGCGGACATCCCGTGCTCAGCAACGTCACGTTGATCACAGCCGTGTAGTGGTCGCATGGGTACTCCCTGTACAGAAATGTTCCCCCGTCACCAAAACATTAAACAACGACATTAACAAATGTACACTCAACTCGGCAACACAATCAGAACAGATCTTCATAATTTCTGTTAAATCTATCGCATAATACTTGAAGTATTTGCATAGGATCGTAATGCTTAGGTCAGAGGAAATCCCTAAGCCTTTTACAGCCACAGCAACGTCGAGAAAGGTGTTACAATGACATTTCACGATCGACCCCAACGTCCATTCCAAGACCAGACGTGTTTCAGTCTGTACGTTACGATAGTAAATTGTAGTGTGATAATAATTAAACTTCCAGTTACAAAACGCTGTAAAAAGGAAAAAAAAGGAACTTTGCTTCGAAGAAAGATCTGAAAGAGGCTGTGTTCAGTCCTCCGATTACAAACGTAGCTGAACTGAAGGAACGAACTGTGCAACAGATTTTGAACGAGACCTGCGAGACAGTCCTATCTGCTGTGGAACATGGTGTTCTAGGTTTCAACTTGCGTCACGAAACGGTGAACAGTATACTGAACATGTCTCGTGCCAGTCTCAAGCTGACTAACAACCGATTTGATTGTTGATTTTTATGCGGCTTTTGGCCTTTTTATATTTTTAATGCGGTTTTTGGTCTCAAAGACAATTAAAAACAGATTTTTCCCATTCGATGTGGCACTGCTTTGCTATAGCGGATGGCTTACCTAAGAAACAGTGTCACAACTGTTGAATGGCGAACTTGTGCGGTCATGCGCATTGTACAATGTTGTTGGTTTAATGTGCAACTCACACGGTAGCCGTATAGCCGAAGCCATTTAAGGTAGGACACTTACAGAGCCATCTAATGTGAAAATTTTCGTTAGATTCTTTTTGCCTCCATAAAGCTTCCCCCTTCTTCAAAAAATGGTTCAAATGGCTCTGAGCACTATGGGACTCAACTGCTGAGGTCATTAGTCCCCTAGAACTTAGAACTAGTTAAACCTAACTAACCTAAGGACATCACAAACATCCATGACCGAGGCAGGATTCGAACCTGCGACCGTAGCGGTCTTGCGGTTCCAGACTGCAGCGCCGTTAACCGCACGGCCACTTCGGCCGGCCCCCCTTCTTCGATAACATTCCCTTCCAATTTGAGGTCATTCTGAGCAGCGGCTCTTTTTTCAGATTTTGAAATTGGAACTTTAATTTTAATCATCCTTTATGTAGATAGTCGAAGGGACCTGACAAATTGGTTAAGTCAGAGGACTTAACTCCTGCAGATGCAACCAAACTTAACATTACTGACGATGGAGCAAAAATGCTTTCAGTTACTAACAATCTGCGTGAATATTTGTGTAATTTAGCAGAGGAGACGTGGGCGTTACACAACAGCAACTGACGTTCCTAATTTTAAAAAAATGGTTCAATTGGCTCTGAGCACTATGGGACTCAACATCTGAGGTCATCAGTCCCCTAGAACTATTTAAACCTAACTAACCTAAGGACATCACACACATCCATGCCCGAGGCAGGATTCGAACCTGCGAGCGTAGCAGTCGCGCGGGTCCAGACTGAAGCGCCTAGCAAAGTTTTCATAATTAATAATTTCAGTTACTATAATACGCCCCATTAGCTGAGTGGTTAGCGCGTCTGACTGCCTTGCACCGGGCCTAAGTTCCAGTTCCGGCCACGTCGGAGATTTTCTCCGCCAGGGACTGGGTGTTGTGCTGTCATCAACATCATTTGATTCGCAAATAGTTAGAAAACGTTCTCGCACTTTCACGAGGGAGAACACAAGGCGCAGACAGATGGGATACACAAATTCCGTTCCGGTGGGGAAGTGGCGGCGTCAGGAAGGCCAACCCGCCACCATCCATCAGTAACATTGCCAAATACGAAAAACAACATGCCGACCCCGAGAAGGTACGGAACAAAGGCCAGAAAAAAGAGAAATAATCGGGATTTCTTGTCCATTACAATTCTCGTACGTCCCTGTCAAGTCAAGTTCAAAGCCCAACGGATTTTACCCACTAGGCTACGACAAATTTGATGGAGTAAGTTTTCTCCAAGACAAGCGTCTGCGCATTAATGTCTTCTCGTTCTTTGTTGCGGAAATGCGTCTGATACCATACAGTTTCTCATGATTCGCCACTAAAATCGTCAAGTTTACCTAGTGAGGTAAACGAACCGCTCCTGTACCGAAAATTAGTGTCATGAAAAGTAGAACATTAGCTTAGTCACTTACAGTGATACGCCTGTTACATGAGTTCAGGGTACGTAACACACGTCAAACGTTCTTCGTTATCTCAAACATCGCCTTCAAGGTTCTTTCCTAGGTAAAGCAGCGTCTCTCGTTTCCACTATATCTCTCACTTATTCCGATGCCAATCAATCATTCATCATCAGCTCTCAGAATTCTTTGAATTTTATAACTCCATGCAACACCAGCATCAGCATGGATTACAGAACAGAAATGGGCGACGAAAATGTTGAACGGCGTAGTGGAATTTAGGATGCTTGAGATAAAAGAATGAAGGAAAACCGGAGAAACTGACGTTTTGTGGACACTCTTACAGAAAGAGAACCAATCATGTATACAGTTATGAAGGATGTCAAATGTGTGTGAAATCTTTTGGGACTTAACTGCTAAGGTCATCAGTCCCTAAGCTTACACACTACTTAACCTAAATTATCCTATTGACAAACACACACACCCATGCCCGAGGGAGGACTCGAACCTCCGCCGGGACTAGCCGCACAGTCCATGACTAGTCATGAAGGATCGCAGATTCATTTCAGAGTTAAAGTCTTGGAGTATCCGGATGTATTAATTACTTTTAACTCTCTATCACACGATCTAGATTTCTTAAATTATTCATTAACAGATTTTCCAATAAATATGACATTAGTTCATTTTCTGAGAAGTGACAACAGACAGCCAGTACCAACAGCAAATTATGCTCTGGAACCACTTAAATTTCTGTTGATGACAAGAGGACACCAGCGTTTTTTGCATGGGCATAAAGATTTATCTGTCGTTTACTTTCAAATCTCCGTCAAAGAATTTAATTTCTGTTCGTGAAGAGCCATCAGTTTATTTCGCCTGAGACTGAAATCATTAAGACGTGACAGTTACTTCCTGATGTGGTTCTAAGTTCTTTCGGTGCTCTGGTCACTTTATGTTGCGCGCATAATCACGGAATTGCCTCACATCGGACGTAATGTGGCCTTTTCTAAGGTAAGTGAGCCGTTGTAGGGGAGAAGGTCAACTCTAAAGAGGAGTATGAAAGTTTACACTCCCCATAACACAGGGCTAAAACAGGCCGTTGCCTGCTCCTTGAGACTGTGAAGATAACGATAAAGGCAAAGCAATCCCCACTCCAGCGGTACGCGCTGGGAACGGCGGACTACAAACGAAGCAGCCCAGTACTAACTTCACGGTGCCAGTGGCACGGATTTCATCAGTACTAACATCACCCGGCAAAACTAGCTGAAAACTGCTCACGTTGGCAGCGTCATCGTGTTCACGTCCGAGAAACAGAGAAGACTAACATAGTACACTGTGGTATTCTTAAAAGTAGAGCGTTCTCACCCCCCCCCCCCCCTACGAAGTCCTGCATAGCACAACAATAAAAACAGCGATCGGCATTTTTGTTTGGCGAAACTCCTGCCGCACTAACAACGTGATAACATTTATTCACAGTCTATTGTGCATGAATTCACGGTTCATTTGAATAAATCACTGGCTATTTAATTCTGATGGATCATTCTTTCGTAAATATTGGTGTACTGTAGTAAGCCTTTTCTGAAGCTGCTTTGTGTCACTCGCACCTGATGACTCATCTTTGCTGCCAACTTTTAATATAAAATTTCTTAAAGAGAACAATTTTTCTTGGAGTTTCCGTACTACCCATTAAGTCCAGTACTGTGTGATAAAATATGTGACGTTTCCTCAATGTTTGGTATTCCTTCGCTTCATGCATAAATATCGCTGAATTTGCTGTCTAACAACATATTTATCCATATCGTCAACAGGATTTTCACTGTGTTCAATTTGCTTCTTCTTTCGGTGTAGATACGTAAATTCCACTCTGCTCAGAATCGTGCTCCTACTGCCGAGCCGGCCGCTGTGACCGAGCGGTTCTAGTCGCTTCGGTCCGGAACCGCGCTGATGCTACGATCGCAGGTTCGAATCCTGCCTCGGGCATGGATGTGTGTGATGTCTTTAGGTTAGTTAGGTTTAAGTAGTTTTAAGTCTAGGGGACTGATGACCTCAGATGTTAAGTCCCACAGAGCTTAGAGCCATTTGAACCTACTGCCGAAATTTGCACACCAGCCTGCACGTTTCGTCATCCTTTCCCTTAGCACTGTCATTCCTTTCTTCTTCTTATTGTGAATAAATTTAATGAAATTAACAACAACCTGTCGCGGCAGCCCGCGAAGGCAATTTCTGCAATCGCTTTCTAGCTCTGCGAGGTGACGAAGTGTACTATCTTTAACTGGAACGTGACACCTGGTCGCATGATCATGTTACTTCCCATTATGATAACCGCTATACTTCACGTTGTTGAGTAATACACGTGTGTACGTAAGCAGAGGAAAGGGACAACGTGCTACAATGGTACCACCACCTCTTTTTTAACGCTTGTGCACCACGAGCATCTCAGAGCGGCAATGCTTGTTGGTTGTTCGGGTGCTACTGTCGCAAGCATCTACGGAAAGTGGCTGAAGGACAGTGAAATCATGAGGACAAGACGTGGATGTCAGAGGCTTGTCTGCTCTGTAAAGCAAAATTCGGGGTTATCTGATGACAGAGTACAATGCTAGTTCAGGCAAAAGTGTTTCGGAACACGCCTCTCAGCGCATATTTTGAACTTGGGTGTCCGCAGCTAACGAGCCCTTGCATCTTCCCATTTTGACCCAACGACATCTACAATCTCGACTGCACTGGCCACAACATCGTCGAGATGGACCGTGGAACAATGAAAACATGTCGCCTGGTCAGATGAATCACGTTTTTTGTTACTTCATGTCGATGGTCGTGCCCAAATACCCTGTCATCCAGGCGAACGACTGCTCGAAACATGCACTGTGACAAGGTCTCATGCCGGTGGGGGCAGTACTTTGCTATGGAAGGAGACTTATCTGGACTACCATGGGACTTACAGAGGTAATCCAAGTCACTATGACAGCTGTTAACTACATTAACATTGTTGTGAACCGTTCTTTATGTATAAGGGGCTTTCAAATGAAACCCAGTCACTAGTGTAAAGCAACGGTAGCGATTTTATTAACTCATAGTACACATACTGAAAAATTGTCGCCGAAACTGTTGGCACACTGATTCCATTGCGACTCTAGCCGGTCTATTCCAGCCTTGAACAAGCTAGTAGGCTACGGTCGGATCCAGGCCTGGAGACAGTCACACACTTCGTTGTCCGTTGCCACTCGATGTCCGCAAATAGCTTGTTTTAGAGGTCCACGGTGATTCTGCGGTTGTCCAAGACTAAAGCATTCACTGCAGCAACCATTTTCGGTGTACTGACACGATGAGCCTGTCCAGGACGAGCATCGTCTTCCAGTGACTCGCGCCCCTCAAGGAATCGTTTGCACCATTCCACAACACTTGAACAACTCAGACTGCACTCACCGTACACAGCCTTCATCCGTCGATACATTTCACAGCCTCCAGCTCCCTCCGCCGCCAAAAATCGAATCACTCCTCGTTGTTCCTGCTTGCTCGCTGCCTGTTCAGTAATGGACGATACCTGTGTGACCACCTTCTCTTCGGTGTGAAACCACACTGGCGCTATGCTACTTCAAAAGGTGCGCACGCGTCAGTCTCTCTGCCAATAGACGGCGCCACAATACCCGCACTTACGTGGTGCCACCTTACGTGTAAGGCAAAGTAGACAAGCTGACCAGGTTTCATTTGAATGAACTTCATATTCCCGACGAGAATGCATCTTCCAACACAACAACTGTTCGTGTTACAAATTGTGAATAACGATATAGTGGTTTGAGGAGCATCATTTCAGAACTCCCGTTGATGTTTTGGCCACCAAATTTGCCAGATCTGTAAGCGACTGAATACATCTGCGGCGCTACCGGGCACCAGCTCCTCGCCCACAAGCCACCGGCCCATAATTTACGGACATAGCGTGACCTGTGCGTAGACATCTGGTGCCACATACCTTCGGAAACCAACACAGAACTTGTCGAATCCATGCCACGCAGAATCGCTGCTGTATTGCGTTTCAAAGTGGCAAGTGGTCATATTTTTGGCTCATCGAGGAATGACGGCGGCGGTCGCACCTGTGCAGTGCCATTCATGTCTTCCACATATTCCCATTTGCCTTTCAGTAAATCCAAGTAGCACCCTCTCTACCAAACGAAACTCCGAGGTCATAAATTTTAAAAGGAACTCACAGAAACATCACACTGGCTCCACCAAGAGTGAGCAAGTGACAGTTTTCGTGGACCCGTTGCACTTACGGATGGGCGGTGTACAGTGCACATAGACTTTGAAGGGCTCTGAGTGAGTCTGAGCACAGGATACAATCGAAAAAGCTGTGTAGTCGGATGTACGCCGTGGACTGATGCAGGGTGAAGAGCTCGGTTGTAAATATTGAGCAACGTGCCGGGAGCCGATATCTAAAGACACGGGTGCCAGTGACGAAGGCACACCTCACCCCATGGTCAGTCCGAGAGTCATTAGTGTATACCAAGGTACGAAGGTCGTGAAACGAGGCGATAGACCGAGGCTGGAGTAGTGTCCTTAGGAAGGCCAAGGTTAACATGGGCCGCTTCACGAAGCCAAGGTGGTGAAGGGTTCACACCTACCGGGAAATGTGCAGTTAGTGTGAAGCCGCCGTACCAAATGCCGAAAGCGGACTCCAGGAGTTAACACAGAAAAGGGACGCGCCCCATACTCGTGATCAAAGGTATCATCAAAGAAGGAGGCATAGGATGGGTGGCCACGCATGGCAGACAAACGGCATGAATACCTGCTGAGAAGAAAGTCACGGCGGTAGGACAGTGGTAGTTCAGCAACTTCAGCATACAGACTCTTAACCAGGCTAGTGTAAAAGGCGCCTGTGGCTACACAGACGCCAGGATGGTGGATAGTGTTGAGATGGCGTAAGAAGGATGGAAGTGCAGACGCATAAACAAAGCACCCATAGCCGGGTTTCGAACGGAAAACGGATCGGTACAAACGGAGGAGAGTGGTTCGATCAGCACCCCAGGAAGTACAATTCAAGACACGTAAGACATTGGGGAACCATGTACAGTGGGCTTCCAGGTAAGTCATATGGGAGGACCAAGAGAGTTTCCTATCGAGCATGAACCCCAGGAATTTCGTAGTTTCAACGAACGGAAGGGTAACAGGCCCAAGATGTAAAGATGGTGGGAGAAACCACTTGCGTCGCCAGAAATTCATACATACAGTTTTGTCGGTGGAAAAGCGAAAGCCACTGTCGATGCTCCAGGAGGCATCGCTGAAGATGATGCTCAGTGAGACAGGTCCGTGGAGAACTGCAATAGATGGCAAAATCGTGAACAAAAATGGAGCCGCAGATGCCTGGCGGAAGTCAGACCATTATTGGGTTAATGGCGATAGCAAAGAGGATGACAGGACAGAACCCTGAGGCACACTGTTTTCCTGGATAAAGTTGTCCAGCAAGGCAGAAACCACAAGCACCTTGAAAACTCGATCTTTTAAAATTCCTGAAGGAAACAGGGCAGACAGCCATGAAAAGCCCCACGTGTATAGGGTACAGAGGATACCAGTTCTCCAGCAGGTGTCGTAGGCCTTCTCTAGATTGAAAAATACGGCCACAGTCTGGGATTTCCGAGGAAAACCATTCATGACATGGGTGGACAAAGTAACGAGATGGTCAACTGCAGAACGCTACGCTCGAAATCCACACTGCGCATTCGTCAGTAAATTGCGAGACTCGAGCCACCATACACATCGGGCATGAATCATACGTTCCATCACCTTGCAAACACAGCTGGTAAAAGAGTTGGGGCAGTACCTAGAAGAAAGTTTTTTGTCCTTACTGGGCTTAGGTATGGGTATGTCGGTGGCTTCACGCCAGCGTCCGGGAAATGTGCCCTCTGCCCAGATGCGGTTTTACGTTTTAAGCAGAAAGTGCTTGGCCGCAAGAGAAAGGTGTTGCAACATCTGAATGTGGATGGCGTCTGCCCTTGAGTGGGGGGGGGGTAGGAGGAGGATCGGGACGAACTGAGAGCATGATCTAGCTCCCCCATAGTAAATGCGGCACTGTAGGACTCACGATTCGGAGAAGAGAAGGGTATCGCCCGAGCCGCATCCCCTCGTTTCCGATGGAAAAGGCAGGGTGCGAAATTTCCGCAATATGGTGGCCCTAGGTGTTGGAGACAGCAATAGGGTCCACAATAACATCGTCTGCTAGTGTCTGGCCGGAAACTGGGGAATGGATCTTGGTCCCAGAGAGCTGTCTGAGGTTGGCCCACAGAACAAAGAAGGAGATGGAACTGTTAAAAAAACTAGTGAATGAAATCCAGCTAGCTCTTTTGCTATCCCGAAGAACGCGACGGCACTTTGCACGTATCTGTTTATAATTAATGCAATTTGCCATCGTAGGATGACGGTTAAGAACGCGGAGAGCACGTCTCTGTGCCAGAATTGCGTCGTGGCATGCCTCAGTCCACTGAGGGACTGGGACACGACGTGGTAAAGAGGAAGTGCGATGAATGGAACGTTCTACAGCAGGAAGGATTACGTTTGTGTGATATTCCATCTGGTCATCACAACTGGGGAAATCTTGCTGCCGGCCGCGGTGGTCTAGCGGTTCTGGCGCTGCAGTCCGGAACCGCGGGACTGCTACGGTCGCAGGTTCGAATCCTGCTTCGGGCATGGGTGTGTGTGATGCCCTTAGGTTAGTTAGGTTTAAGTAGTTCTAAGTTCTAGGGGACTTATGACCTAAGAAGTTGAGTCCCATAGTGCTCAGAGCCATTTGAACCATTTTTAGCCAAATCTTGTTCTTCCAAGGTCGCCAGGGAGGAGTAAAGCTGCCAGTCAGCCTTAGTAAGCTGCAATTTGGGTGTGCACTCGGATGGGACAGGAGTCAGCAAATGGATAGCACACGGGAAATGGTCGCTCGAGTAGCTGTCACAGACAACGGACCACTCAAGACGATGGGCAAGCTGGGCAGTGCAAAAAGATAGGTCCAAATGGGAATAGGTGTGCGAGGAGTCGGAAAGGAAAATGGGTACACCAGTGTTAAGTCCGAAAAGGTTAAGCTGGTTAAGAAGGTCAGCCAAGAGGGCACCTCTCTGACTGGTCCTGGGAAAACCCCAAAGGGGATGATGCGCAGTAAAGTCACCGAGAAGCAAAAATGGGGAAGGTAGCTGCTCAGTGAGCTCAACGAAGTCTGCCCTGGTGACATCGAATGATGGAGGGACATAAATGGTACAGAGGGAAAAAAGTCAGGTGGGGAAGGAAAAGGCAGACTGCAACAGCTTGGAGATGGGTAGTCAGGGAGATGGGTTGACTATGAATGTCATCCCTTATGAGCAGTATGACTCCCCCATAAGATGGAATGCCGACCTCAGGGAGAAGGTCAAAACGAATCGGTAAGTAACGGGAAAGCTCAAAGTGGTCGTGAGGGCGCAATTTCGTTTCCTGAAGGCAGAGTGCAAGGGGATGCTGTGATGCTAAAAGCAGCCATAAATCCTCTTTGTGGGACCGAAGGCCGCGAACTTTCCATTGGAGAACAGTTATGATAAGGAAGAGATGTATGGGTGTCAACTCGGCAGCTGCCAAGACACAGCCAGTGCAGAGTCGCTACTAGAGGGCACAGCAGCAGGAGGATCCTGCTCCATGGGGTCCACAGAAGCAGCGGCTTGCTTGTCAGATGGTCCATGGAGTCCAACACTGAAAAACGGTTGGCGGTGTGCACCAGCGATACGGAGGCCGGCCGGGCTAAGGTCCACGGGGCGACACCGTCGAAGTGGATCTTCGAGATGGCAAAGGAGAAGACTGTTTGCTTTTAGTGGACTTCTTCCGATTAAAGGAAGACTTCGGCGGTGTTTGGCTGGAGGGACGGAGGAAGTCTACATAGGACTACTCCTTCTGTCCTTTCCGGCCCAACAGTTGTGCAGCTGGTGGCTTCGCCCCTTGAGGCGAGAGTTTGGTGGTTTGTTGCGCAGCTGGACCGGGGGATGGCGATGCTACCTTGACACTGGGCGATTTCACAACCTCAGAGTCGAATATGAGGTCGCATGTCTGCATGGTCATATCCTCCATGAGCGAGGGGTAACAAGAACAGAACTATAGGTGTCATACGGGAGAACACGGGGTCTGCGACTAGCCAGTAACTTGCGAGTGACTGGGGAAGGCAGTCTTTCCTTTACCTGGCTCTCTTGGACAGGCTGCTCATCAAGACAGACGGGACAATCCCGAAAGGAGGCAACATGGCCGCCATTGCAGTTGACAGTGGGGAGAACGAAGTGGACAATCACCCTCATGCATCCCTACCAAAGGTTACACATTTGGCTGGGTGTCGACAACACGTTCTAGCGAGGTTGAAACGATGACACTGGTAGCTGCACATTGGGTACGGAATGTACGGAAATAATGTGATAAATACATAGCCTTCTTTGATCTTGTATGGCAGCACCACTCTATCAAAGGTGAGGAAAAAGAGTGCGGGTGGGCACTAAGAAGGAATCTACCTTTTTCATTACATGATGAATGGCAATGACACCGTGATCAGAGGTAAGATTGGATTTTGGCCTCGGTTAGACCGTCGAGCAGCCTGGTGTAAATTACACCAAGGGAAGAATTCAAAGTTCTGTGAGGCATCAAGCAGCTGTTGTGCTTGAGAATCAGAAGCAATGTCCAAAAGCAAAGTACCATTCCGTAAACGAGAGCAGGATTTCACAGGGCCAGCAATTGCATGAACACCTTTTTCAATAATAAATGGATTGACCAAGGTGAAGGACTGACTGTCTTAAGTACGTGAGCCCACAAGGAACCATAGTGCAGTGGGAACTGTCTTTGAATCATTAACCTCATTACGTACGTTTCGTAGATGTCGATTGGGAAGATGATTGAGTCACTATAAGAAAATCCCCCAAGGTTACCAGAATCTTCGGAGGCGCACTCGTCCCAACTGGGGGCTCCCGTCACAAGGTGGCGCACCCACCCTAGGTGATTTTTCACAGCTCAGGTCACACCTCCTGAACATCTGACAGAGGGACTAATCGGCAATTTGGGAATGTTGCAGCTCAGGCAATCATCCCTCCCTGGACCTGGCCTGTACCAGAGGGTACGTGCGAACCCTATCAGTCGACCCAGGGCTGGGAATTACGCATTACCCAGTCACCTGTTATGCGTCAGACGTGTGGGCCAGCCTTCAGGAGCACACAGGGAGGAAGAAGAAAAAAAAGAGGATCCTCAAACGCCGAAGCGGGGGAACAAGAGGAGAAGGGAAACAAAGAAAGGAAAAGGGAGTGAAAAACAAAGATGAGACTGTTCGTAAGTCAGATGCAGAATGCAGAACATTCCCAATAATACCCCAAGACATTTTCCCCATGGGAGGAGAAAAAGAACAGCAAGAGGATGGACATGCAGCAAGGAAGGGAAAAATATGCTGCAAAGGCTGGGGCCCCGTGGTAGCCAAGCACGAACCCGCCAAAGAGTGGCAAGCCCCCTTGGGGGATCCATCGTTATGAGAATTCTAATCGTGCAAGGCCTTTGGACATTGTGGCACGGAATGTAAAAGAGTGTGGATATGTCCTTGAGGAATTTCCCACCACAAAATCTGTGTCCATGACCACAAAGTTCGAAATAATAATGACGGTGATGTTCTCGATCAAGAAATCACCGACGTGTTCGAGGGGAGACGCGGACTACTGGACTGCAGACCAAGGAAGCAGTGTTATCTGTGCCTTTTCGTCGACGGAGAGTATGCTGTAGCGCTTAAACGTAGCCTATCACTTACTGCTAGTATACTGTTTCACATATTCTTATGATCTGGATCCTTCCAGTTAATTCTACCTGTCGTTTTAAGTTTTATAGGCGCTATTGTAGCTAATGACATTCATTTATACCGTATTATTTACAAAATAATTTACTTTGTGTTAACGTATCTAAATGCATTTTTAATACACCTATTTGAGATATCTCTTTAATATGAAACTTCCTGCGAGATTAAAACTGTGTGCCGGACCGAGACTCGAACTCGGGACCTTTGGCTTCCGCGGCAAGTGCTCTACCAACTGAGCTACCCAAGCACGACTCACGCCCCGCCCTCGCAGTTTTAATTCCGCCAGTACCTCGTCTCCTACCTTCCAAACTTCACAGAAGCTCTCCTGCGAAGGTAGGAGACGAGGTACTGGCGGAATTAAAGCTGTGAGGCCGCGGCGTGTGTCGTGCTTGGGTAGCTCAGTTGGTAGAGCACTTGCCAGCTAATGGCAAAGGTCCCGAGTTCGAGTCTCGGTCCGGCAAATAGTTTTAATCTGCCAGGAAGTTTCATATCAGCGCACACTCCGCTGTAGAGTGAAAATTTCATTCTATCTCTTTAATATCTTTACACGTTCATTACGTGATGCAGTACATTTTTTTTCTGAAACGAGGTTCGTTTTATTCAGAATTCCAATGCCCTCTATTATTCCCGACTCTTTCGGGTACAAAACCCTATTTTTCAACATAATCTCCCTCCAATGCGACGGCCTTACGCCAACTTAGTGTGAGGTGTGTATGCCCACATGGTACCACTCTACTGGTGGACGTCGGAGCCAACGTCATGTTGCATCAATAACCTCCCCATCATCGACATACTGCTTCCCGCCGAGTGCATCCTTCATTACGCTATAAGGATGGAGGTCGGGAGGTGTGATATCCGGGATGTATGCTGGATGAGGTAGAATAGTCCAATGAAGTTTTGTGAGCTCCTCTGGACTGTGTACACTCCTGTGAGGCCATGTATTGTCATGGAGAAAGAGAAGTTCAGTTGTATTTTTGTGGTGACGAACAAGCTGTAGTCATTTCTTCCATTTCCTGAGGGTAGCACTATACACTTCGAGTTGATCGTTCCACCATGACGTAGTATATCAAACAGAATAATCCCATCAGAGTCCCAGAAGATCGTCGCCATGATTTTACTAGCTGGGGGTCGAGCTTAGAACATTTTCTTCGGACGAGGTGTACGCTTATACAGGCCAGTTAGCGTAACAATATTTTTAGTTGTTTTGTAGCTTGTGCAATTTTTTAAGTTTTACTTACTTTTTAATCGTCTTCGTAGTCGAGGCTCCTATGGAATATAAATACACAGGTACTCGGTCTGGAAACAGCCAGCCAGAAACTGGTAATGGAAGAAAGTTCCATCTCCAGTTTTTGGCTGGCAAAACGAGGAGAGGCGGTGTCATAGAGCTCTTCATAATTATATTGGTTGCCTATGTCATGACTCTGCTCAGTGTATCACGGAGTAATGATACGTGACATTGCTAGTGGTGATCCTCTTCGTCGGATGGGAGCGTTAAGGTAAGCAGTGTTTTGGTGCTATGAAAAGGAGTAGGCTGTGCGCCTCCAAATAATTTCACTTTCCCTCTCCATTCCGTTCTGTCCTCATCTATAAAACAAACACAATATTATCCTTTCCGTGCACTCATTGCAGTCATCCACAGATACAGAACCACAACTTGTAATGACTTCCAAGCTTGTGGGGGGGGGGGGGGGAGACAAAGTTAAAGAACTTTCACTTGGACATTATTTACGGTAGCTATACGGGTGTAGGGAGTTCCGTGTTAGAGGACGGTGCCCAGTTTGGGGTTGGGTCAGGGTCACTTCACCGAACCCGGGTGATCGGCAAGAGGAACGCCACGGCCGCAGAGATGGCTTTAGTTGGCAGCCTTTTGTTCCTCACTGCCAGCCACCCGTCCTCCGACAATTGCATGGATATTTGACACAGTGGCAGCTTGCAGGGGAATAGCACATTGTGTAACGTCGGTTCCCTGTTGACTCCAGGGCGGCTTGGTCTTCTTGTTCATTTCCAAAAATTCCCCAATAACCAGAAGAATGGTAACTGCTTCCAATGCTGTTGAAGGAAGTACGTTTGATCATCTATTAACTGGACAATTTTCTCTGCTGGGTTAAAGTCGTACGGCATGAATGGCTAGGAGACATCCTTCGAATCGGCAGGCAACTTTTATTCGCAAAGTATGTGAGCTGTGTTCGGGGTACAAGTCTGCAACGATATTGTGTGGTACTACGAGAATCGATACAGACGAGAGAGACATATTTGCTCCATTGCCTTCAGGGTCGCATGGAGCACTCCACTAAACGCAGTATATTCAAGAGGAAGGCGAATCCCTAGGACACGGCTGAGGAATGCTTCTGTACAATCAAAGGAACCCCCTTGTTTGAAACCATTAGGGTACACAACTCTGAAACTTTGATGTCTTTGTGAAATGTTAAAAGAAAACAGAGACTGAAATTTAAAATCTGGAATACATATTTCTTATAATGCATCAAACTTAAAACAATTCTGGGCCTCTGTGGGGGCCAAGGTGCTCCCACTTTGGCGTAATATTCTAAAACTAGCCACACCCATCTCTAAAAAGAAATCTTTCGGGCGAATCCCATAGGACTTCTCGCTCGTTGTTGATTATGGTAAAGTTTTTCCATTGGCGGCGGAGCAGTGGTATGGTATGGTATGCAGGTGTGTATGACGTGGACAGTGTTTTATAAGTTTGTCGCATAATTAGGAGCTGTCATCATATGTGAAGCGGGGGTCTCAATAGCCTCAGCGCAAATGCTCGGTATGGGGCTGCTTCTAAAGCCGTCAGTGGCCACCACCCATCCAACATTTCTAAATATGAGGCTCATGCTAACCCATACAACGCGGAACCGATAATCGTGCCGACAGCATGCGAAGGCTCTGTAAAACTGGAGCAGACAAGTTTAAAATAGAACATGGAACAGTTAAAAAGGACTCACACGTAAAATGCGAATTAGGACATATGAATACAAGATGTTAACTACTCGTACTCCTGAAACAATAAAAATATGAGTTCGCGACTGGTCATGACGTGAAATGGAGACTATCTGTAGAACAGCCGAGGGAGTTTTAATTGTTTAACATTTTGTTGCACTATCCACTGCAGGGCTGTGTCACCCAAAATTGAGAAATTGCAGCTGTGATATTGATGACGGGGTATCGAGGTGCCTACTTTTTTGGCCTACCAAGACCTACGCATTAAACACCTCTGTTAAATGTTCTCAAGCTAAATAGCGATTAATGGGCTCGTACCTCATCGTGAGAAAACCATTTCGCCAGGCAGAGGTTTTTGTGATTTTTCTCTCAGAGATAAGGAGAGAACTTGCGCAGAATACATATCATCAACAAAAAGAAAACAAAATTAAGGAAGACGATGATATTGACGAGAGAAAAACTCAAGTTGGAAAATAAGACATATAAAAATTTTTCTTTTGTCTTTGGTAACAATGGGCAAAATCGATCGCCTACAACAGCCGTCCTCAGGTGCGTGTCATATGAAAAAAATACCTGCAATCTCCGATTAAATGATACTTGCTCCAGCGAAACATACGATTCCTTCATTGTGAAATTCTATTGCAGATATGTTTAACTTACAGATCACACGAACGAATTCTTATTTTAAAGGTCAAGGAGGATATATGGTAAACTTTCCTGTGTCCCACCTTTCTTGGCAGGATTTTTAAAACTTTTACCCTCCTTAACACAGTAACTGACAATAATTATCATTACTGTGATGTCGAGAGGTTTTCCATCGCACTTGTAATTGCAGTTCTACTAGGAGCACATTTAGAATGAGTCTATTCTCTCTGTCTCTTGTCAACCAGCCGTTGAATGTGAACAATCTACGTCACCCGTAGTAACAACTAAGATTTTCACGCAGTCCAGAAAACTATTCGGAGTTTGGATGGAGAGATTGTTCTTTAAATTAGTTCCCTCTGCAGCCGAAAAAATACACAATGTGTCATTTAGAACACGTGTTCATGGCAGCTGCAACAAATACATTTTATTAATACGCTTCAGGAACGACTCACTTATTTACTGGATTTATGTCCTTCGCGATTTTACCAAGTTCAGGCCAATGCACGGGCGTTTAGTGTCGTGCAACATAAGACTCTAGAATAAGCGGGACTCTGTTTCAGCTGAGACATGCATTCCAACTGAACGTTTCGCAATAGGAGCACTGAAATTCACAGTTATAGCATCCACAAGCAAATAACATGAGTAACGATCAATTATTCTCGCGAACAGTGAGCACCTCCTGGTTAAGTAGAACTCTTGCAAGGTTCAGTTTTTCGCACACAGGTTAGCTTGAAACTGTAAAAGTAATACCAAAATCCATATTTCATTAGTTTAAATGTACAGCTAAAAAAGCTCAGCATGTTTTAGCACACGAGAGAAAGAAGAGAAAAAACACGTTCTAAAAATGTGAATAAATTTCAGCTTCTGAATATTCAACTTTTGGATAAGTTTTTCATCTTGGCAAGTAAGTCTACTCGCGTGTATTCTTAATTCAAGTAGGTTTTGTAAAAACCTTCTTTTAGCTTAAATTCAGTATCTGAATATAAAGAACATTTTAATTCTTCATTACAATTAATTACCGGAGAGGGTAAAATTTCATGTTGTAGTATGATGCTTAGTACAACGTTGTTGTTGTCTTCAGTCCTGAGACTGGTTTGATGCAGCTCTCCATGCTACTCTATCCTGTGCAAGCTTCTTCATCTCCCAGTACTTACTGCAACCTACATCCTTCTGAATCTGCTTAGTGTATTCATCTCTTGGTCTCCATCTACGATTTTTACCCTCCACACTGCCCTCCAATGCTAAATTTGTGATCCCTTGATGCCTCAGAACATGTCCTACCAACCGGTCCCTTCGTCTTGTCAAGTTGTGCCACAAACTCCTCTTCTCCCCAATTCTGGTCAATATCTCCTCATTAGTCATGTGATCTACCCATCTAATCTTCAGCATTCTTCTGTATCACCACATTTGAAAAGCTTCTATTCTCTTCTTGTCTAAACTATTTATCGTCCATGTTTCACTTCCATACATGGCTACACACCATACAAATACTTTTAGAAACGACTTCCTGACACTTAAATCTATACTCGATGTTAACAAATTTCTCTTTTTCAGAAACGCTTTCCTTGCCATTGCCAGTCTACATTTTATACCCTCTCTACTTCGACCATCATCAGTTATTTTGCTCCCCAAATAGCAAAACTTATTTACTACTTTAAGTGTCTCATTTCCTAATCTAATTCCTTCAGCATCACCCGACTTAATTCGACTACATTCCATTATCCTTGTTTTGCTTTTGTTGATTTTCATCTTCTACCCTCCTTTCAAGACACTGTCCATTCCGTTCAACTGCTCCTCCAAGTCCGTTGCTGTCTCTGACAGAATTACAATGTCATTGGCGAACCTCAACGTTTTTATTTCTTCTCCACGGATTTTAATACCTACTACGAATTTTTCTTTTGTTTCCTTTACTGCTTGCCCAATATACAGATTGAATAACATCGTGGATAGGCTACAACCCTGTCTCACTCCCTTCCCAACCACTGCTTCCCTTTCATGCCCCTCGACTTTTATAACAGCCATCTGGTTTCTGTACAAATTGTAAATAGCCTTTCGCTCCCTGTATTTTACCCCTGCCACCTTCAGAATTTGAAAGAGAGTATTCCAGTCAACACTGTCAAAAGCTGTCTCTAAGTCTACAAATGCTAGAAACGTAGGTTTGCCTTTCCTTAATCTTTCTCCTAAGATAAGTTGTAGGGTCAGTATTGCGTCACGTGTTCCAACATTTCTGCGGAATCCAAAGTGATCTTGCCCGAGGTCGGCTTCTGCGAGTTTTACCATTCATCTGTAAAGAATTCGCGTTAGTACTTTGCAGCTGTGACTTATTAAACTGATAGTTCGGTAATTTTCACATCTGTCAACACCTGCTTTCTTTGGGATTGGAATTATTATATTCTTCTTGAAGTCTGAGGGTATTTCGACTGTCTCATACATCTTGCTCACCAAATGGTAGAGTTTTGTCAAGATTGGCTCTTCCAAGGCCGTCAGTACTTCTAATGGAATGTTGTCTACCCCGGGGCCTTGTTTCGACTCAGGTCTTTCAGTGCTCTGTCAAACTCTTCACGCAGTATCGTATCTCCTATTTCATCTTCATCAACATCCTCTTCATTTCCATAATATTGTCCTCAAGTACATCGCCCTTGTATAGACCTTCTATATACTCCTTCGACCTTTCTGCTTTCCCTTCTTTGCTTAGAACTGGGTTTCCATCTGAGCTCTTGATATTCATACAAGTGGTTCTCGTTTCTCCAAAGGTCTCTTTAATTTTCCTGTAGGCAGTATCTGTCTTACCCCTAGTGAGATAAGCCTCTACATCCTTCCATTTGTCCTCTAGCCATCCCTGCTTAACCATTTTGCACTTCCTATCGATTTCATTTTTGATAAGTTTTTATTCCTTTTTGCCTGCTTCATTTACTGCATTTTTATACTTTCTCCTTTCATCAATTAAATTCAATATTTCTTCTGTTACCCAAGGATTTCTACTAGCCCTTGTCTTTTTACCTACTTGATCCTCTGCTGCCTTCACTACTTCATCCCTCAGAGCTACCCATTCTTCTTCTACTGTATTTCTTTCCCCCTTTCCTGTCAATTGTTCCCTTATGCTCTCCCTGAAACTCTGTACAACCTCTGGTTCTTTCAGTTTATCCAGGTCCCATCTCCTTAAATTCACACCTTTTTGCAGTTTCTTCAGTTTTAATCTACAGTTCATAACCAATAGATTGTGGTCAGAGTCCACATCTGCCCCTGGAAACGTCTTACAATTTAAAACCTGGTTCCTAAATCTCTGTCTTACCATTATATAATCTATCTGATACCTTCTAGTATCTCCAGGATTCTTCCATGTATACAACCTTCTTTTATGATTCTTGAACCAAGTGTTAGCTATGATTAAGTTATGCTCTGTGCAAAATTCTACCAGACTGTTTCGTCTTTCATTTGTCTCCCCCAATCCATATTCACCCACTATGTTTCCTTCTCTCCCTTTTCCTACTCTCGAATTCCAGTCACCCATGACTATTAAATTTTCGTCTCCCTTCACTACCTGAATAATTTCTTTTATCTCATCATACATTTCATCAATTTCTTCATCATCTGCAGAGCCAGTTGGCATATGAACTTGAACTACCGTAGTAGGCATGGGCTTCGTGTCTATCTTGACCACAATAATGCGTTCACTATGCTGTTTGTAGTAGCTTACCCGCACTCCTATTTTTTATTCATTATTAAACTTCTCCTGCATTACCCCTATTTGATTTTGTATTTATAACCCTGTATTCACATGACCAAAAGTCTTGTTCCTCCTGCCACCGAACTTTACTAATTCCCACTATATCTAACTTTAACCTATCCATTTCCCTTTTTAAATTTTCTAACCTACCTGCCGGAATAAGGGATCTGACATTCCACGCTCCGATCCGTAGAACGCCAGTTTTCTTTCTCCTGATAATAACGTCCTCTTGAGTAGTCCCCGCCCGGAGATCCGAATGGGGGACTATTTTACCTCCGGAATATTTTACCCAAGAAGACGCCATCATCATTTAACCATACAGTAAAGCTGCATGCCCTCGGGAAAAATTACGGATGTAGTTTCCCCTTGCTTTCAGCCGTTCGCAGTACCAGCACAGCAAGGCCGTTTTGGTTTGTGTTACAAGGCCAGAGCAGTCAATCATCCAGACTGTTGCCCCTGCAACTACTGAAAAGGCTGCTGCCCCTTTTCAGGAACCACACGTTTGTCTGGCCTCTCAACAGATACCCCTCCGTTGTGGTTGCACCTATGGTACGGCCATCTGTATCGCTGGGGCACGCAAGCCTCCCCACCAACGGCAAGGTCCATGGTTCATGGGGGTAGTACAATGCGTTCTAAATATTCTGAACCAGAGATCTCAAAATAACATACTTAATTATGGACTTAAGTGAGTTTGAAAGAAAGATTTACTTCTTCAAGAAGCATGCTGCTTTCAATTAAAAGTGTTCACATTGCCATAATATGATTCAAACATAACTGATAATGAGACAGCAGTGCAGAAACACAGAACAATTCCTGTATTGTAAATAACATTAAAATTTCACATACAGAATAAAATGTCATTAATCACTTGTAAGGAAACAATATTCCTTATTTTCTTTGCACCAGACCATTAGCTTCTGTTCGTATCAGTATGTAAAATATGTTATACTACCGACCCATCCCAGCTTCCAAGGGTCGCACTAACTGTGTCTGCGGCCGAACGACTTGTCTCCAGTAGCGGTAATAGCTGTAAACAACCACGCAGACCGTCCTCATAAACCAGTCTACCAATTAGTGAAACCCGTATCAAAATCTTCACAGTATTTCTACATTTACATAGATACCCCGCAAGCCACTGTAAGGTGCGTGGCGGTGGTACCCTGTACCACTACTTGTCATTTCCCCTCCTGTTCCACTCGCAAATAGAGTAAGGGAGAAACGACTGACTGTACGCCTTCGTATGCGCCCTAATTTCTCGTATCTTATCTTAGTGGTCCTTACGCGCAATGTATGTTGGCGGTAGCAGAATCGTTCGGCAGTCCGCTTCAGATGCCGGTTCTCTAAATTTTCTCGATAGTGTTCCCCAAAACGAACGCTGCCTTTCCTCCAGGGATTCCCATTTGAAATTCTGATCCATCTCCGTAACACATTGTGTTCGAATCTACCGGCAACAAATCTAGTTGCCCTCCTCTGAATTTCTTCTATTTCTTCCTTTAATCCGACCTGGTACGGATCCCAAACACTCTAACAGTCCTCAAAAATAGGTCGCACCAGCGTCCTATATGCGGCCTCCTCTACAGGTGAACCACTCTTCCTTAAAATTCTCCCAATAAACCGAAGTCGACCATTTGCCTTCTTGAGGTTAGCCTGAACGTGAAAAGTGATTATAAGATGAACGTCAACACAAGCAAAACAAAGAAATGGAGTACAGTCGAAGTAAGTTAGATGATAACAGGGAATTTCATTAGGAAATGAGACGCTGCAAATAGTAAAGTTTCGCTATTTGGACAGCAAACTAACTGATTATGATGGAAGTACAAAGGATTTAAAATTAAGACAGACAAAAGACATATGTTAACATCGAATATAATTTAAGTGGTACAAATTCTCCTCTGGGAGTCTTTAGAATGTAGCTTTACAATGAAGCAAAATGTGGACCATAAATAGTGCAGACAATAAGAGAGTAGGAGGCTTTCACAGGGGACGCAAGAGATTTATGTTAATTAGATGGATGGATTGCGTGATTAATAAAGTATTGATCGAATCGTGGAGAAAAGAAATGCTTGACCCAATTTGACTGAAAGAAGTGATAGCTTAATAGGACACATCCTGAAGCGCCAAGGAATAATCAAGTTTGCTAATAGAGGTAAGGGTGAGTGGGCAGGGAAAGGGAAAGGGGGGGGGGGAGGGCTAAAACTGCAGACGGAGACAAAGGCTTGTACACAGTAAGAAGGTTAAAGTATATGTAGATGGCAGCAGTTACGTAGAGTCGAGGAGATTTGCATATACCAGATTAGCATCTACAACAGCAACGAATCAATAGTCCGACTGAAGACCGCAACAACGTAATTAGCTTAGCACATTTGCGGCCATTGTATTGATTCTACTTGCGCGTTCGAAGTGCGTGCCATAAGTAAATGAGAAGAGGGTTAATGTTCTGCTGACAGGGTGCTACACAACAGGGGGCTGCCCTTACAAAAATGAGTGACGGAAGTGTTTGTGATACACTTAACAACACGCTATTCTCTGGGACTGGTGTGGCAAGATAGCGTAAAATCTTAACATCCCAGATAGGGCCTCCCGGCCAATAACGCCGTAACATACTTTATTTTTTTTGCGTGACAAGACCACTCGAGTATATCAAAAGTCTCAAACAATCTATTATATGGGT
This sequence comes from Schistocerca americana, assembly GCF_021461395.2. NCBI lineage: Eukaryota > Metazoa > Arthropoda > Insecta > Orthoptera > Acrididae > Schistocerca > Schistocerca americana. The sequence goes on along the minus strand of NC_060119.1, from coordinate 320,824,057 downwards.
AAGAGTTAATTGCATGTTTAGTTCAATGAAAAAGTCCCTTCGATCTTGTACGCAACAAAATTTCTCAAATACTGTTCCCAAATCGATCATTTATTTTGTCACCCGAGCGCGTTAATATATATATATATATATATATATATATATATATATATATATATATATATATATATAGAGAGAGAGAGAGAGAGAGAGAGAGAGCGAGAGAGAGAGAGAGAGAGAGAGAAAAGGGGGGGGGGGGGAATTCGTGGTGCTAGGTGGGGAAAATAGCGAAGCCACAGAAACGACAGCCCGAGCCGTCTAAGGCGCAGCAGTCGTGGACTGTGCGGCTGGTCCCGGCGGAGGTTCGAGTCCTCCCTCGGGCATGGGTGTGTGTGTTTGTCCTTAGGATAATTTAGGTTAAGTAGTGTGTAAGCTTAGGGACTGATGACCTTCGCAGTTAAGTCCCATAAGATTTCACAAACATTTGAACTTTTTTTTTTTTTTCCTTGAAACGACAGCCTCGCCTTTGGTGTTAGAACAGGCTTTAAGCATTGAAACACAGACTCTAACTTAGTTCACTATCTATCTTGAACGAAAAAACATGCGAGTAGCAACATTGTCTCTTGCAATGACTGCAAAACAAGACGGTATTTCTTTTAACGTTGAAGGTGTGAAGTGATACTATATGCAAATCAGTATATCATGAGGTATCAGATAGGTATCCTGTCATCACAAAACTCTACCGTAACATTTATCGCAAACAAAATTAAGTAATCTCAGAAAGCCGGCCGAAGTGGCCGTGCGGTTAAAGGCGCTGCAGTCTGGAGCCGCAAGACCGCTACGGTCGCAGGTTCGAATCCTGCCTCGGGCATGGATGTTTGTGATGTCCTTAGGTTAGTTAGGTTTAACTAGTTCTAAGTTCTAGGGGACTAATGACCTCAGCAGTTGAGTCCCATAGTGCTCAGAGCCATTTGAACCATTTTAATCTCAGAAACAACGCCGGCCGCTGTGGCCGAGTGGTTCTAGGCGCTTCAGTCCGAAACCGCGCTGCTACTACAGCCGCAGGTTTGAATGCTGCCTCAGGCATGGATGTGTGTGATGTCCTTAGGTTGGTCAGGTTTAACTAGTTTCTAAGTCTAGGGGACTGATGACCTCAGATGTTAAGTCCCATAGTGCTTAGAGCCATTTGAACCATCAGAAACAACGTAATAACACACAGTAAAAATACGTCGAATGTTGCACAACATTGAACTTGTAGGGGGGCCACACAAAACGAGGTAAGACCTTTGAGAAAGAAAAAGGACTCATATTCCACAGATGAAGGATTCAAGTCCCACTTCGATAATCCTTTCCCTAGGAACCCTAAATAGCTTCATATTCACACCGCTTTGCAACTTGCTAAGAGAAGGCAGACAGTTTTCTCTCCTATCTCTGTTCAACACAGCTTTTGTCTTCATCTCTAGCGAAACTAATGGACATAGAAAGTAAAATTCCAAAGTTATTTATAGAAGCTACGTCAAGCTTTAGCAGAAAACTTAAAATGTCCACTCAAAAAATAAATGAGTATATGTGAAAAAGTTACCGTTAGTAACTACACAACTACTACAAACTGTTACTATTAGGATTCTACACTCATCGAGAGGCTTACATAGGTATGGGTTCGAGGAAGTAGTGGGTGCTAGTCCACGACTTGCAAAACATTCACAAATGAATAACGAATCAGCAGTTACATATCAGATTAGTTAACTGAAAATTCGAGTAACATTTCCGAAGCGTTTAGCGCCACTATTTTGCACAGTGATTACAGAAAGCGCTGAAACCACCGTACTGCAGTGTGTCGAGCATACGACTAATTCACAGAAGCTGAAAAATCTGTACTACTCGTTCTATGATCTGCAGACAATCCGTGACTTCTCTCTACAAATTTAAACTGGTGTTAAGAAAAGTACTCGTCAGAAACTTATTTATCCGCATTTTTTTAATGTGCAGCGTGCTAAGGAGCATCCAAGTATGTCACAATCAATGAGCTGAAGCTACAAGGTACTGAATGTTATCTAGCAGCAGATACTGATATCAGAAACAGGCAAAGAAGTGCTCTTTCGAACACACTGGTTTTTCTACTTTCATAAGGTGGCGCAAAACTGCTCTGCAGCTTATATGAGAAGCAGCCCATTATTTAACTTGAGAATCTATTTAACCACAAGCAGTTCAGAGATTAACAAATCGTAATTGGTCTACCAGTCCTTAAGGCACATCCTGTCTGGAAACAAGAGAGAGAAATAGATGGAACGCACAAAGGTAAAATGCTACATAGCACCGAAATACAGAAACTCACTGTCGCCATTTCGATCTCCGATTTGACACCGCAGTAAAAGGAAGAAATGAACATCAAACAGAAATGGAAAAAAAGACAAAATCCTCTGCGCAATCAAAGTCGCATCACGATAAATGAAACCGCAAAGCTCCTAAAGGGCGCGTTCAGAAATTCTCTGAGTGCGTCGCCGCAAGTAATAAAAAAACGAAAAACAAAACTTGCCTTACGATTACGCGCGCAAAGCGCCGTGGCTGAGGCCGTCAGAAATCGGACAAAGAAAATCACATTTCTCGCTAAAGTGTCTGCTATATTTTTTATGGCAACCAACGTGCGGATGAACACACTGCAGTGGGAAAGAAGAAAATTGAATATGTCATCACCATAATTCTTTTGTAGGCGGACAAAAACTCGAACCTGTAATACAAATACCCTGGAGGACGTGCAGATCTCCAAGCAAACATACGTGCGTGTCTCTGAGCGTATATGTCGCCACCCAGTTAATGAGCAGAGAACATGAAAATAGATAGCTTGCGTCTATCTTTCTGTGAACGAAAGATTGTAATTTCAATTTAGCTCTAAATTACAAGCGGAGGAAAATGTAGTTTCGATATCAGGCACAACGAGATGTTAATTAGTTAAAAGTGTCTCGTCAAGAGGTGCCAATCATAATCTGCAACTATTAGCTAAAAGTTACACAAAAACGAGGTGGCAGTCCGCTCTCCCACCACCCATGGCAATTCGTTTATCTGTGCTAACAGCATTACATAGCAAATTAATTCTGACATTTGTCCCACATTACAGGCACCACGTTTTTGCCGTAAAGGAGAGAAGCCTGATGTATTAGTCTTTTAGATCCTAGACGACAGCGCCATATTGCCCCAGGGCTTGGTTTTCTCTGATAATCAATCAGTCACTAGTACATCAAAAGCAGCACTGAACAATAATAAGACAATATAATATCATAATGATAAAAAACGTAATTTGAACTCGGTGCAAATGATTTGCTATCTCTGTTCATCCTTCGACTATTTATTATCAAGAACAGTACACCTGCCTTCATTCAAACATTTATGGAGAGACTGATCTTTCAGGACAGTTCTCCCTCCATATTTTACTGTATCTTGTTCACCTCCTGGTTTCCCTTTACTTCAGTCTATGTTTTTCATACATTGCACCGAATAAAAACAATTGCGATGTTTATATCCGCATAGCATTTTTTTGCGGTACCCCTTCACTGTCTTTTGTTACACACTACTGGCCATTAGAATTGCTACACCACGAAGATGGCTTGCTACAGACCACCTACAACGTGCTGACATGAGGAAAGTTTCCAACCGATTTCTAACACACACAAACAGCAGTTGACCGGCGTTGCCTGGTGAAACGTTTTTGTGATGCCCCGTGTAAGAAGGAAAAAAGCGTACCATCACGTTTTCGGCTTTGATAAACGTCGGATTGTAGCCTATCGCGATTGCCGTTTATCGTATCGCGACATTGCTGCTCGAGCTGTCGAGATCCAATGACTGTTAGCAGAATATGGAATCAGTGGGTTCAGGAGGGTAATATGGAACGCTGTCCTGGATCCAACGACCTCGTATCACTAGCAGTCGAGATGACAGGCATCTTATCCGCATGGCTGTAACGGATCGTGCGGCCACGTCTCGATCCCTGAGTCAACAGATGGGGACGTTTGCAAGACAACGACCATCTGCACTAACAGTTCGACGAAGCTTGCAGCAGCATGGACTATCAGCTCGGAGACCATGGCTGCGGTTACCCTTGACGCTGCATCACAGACAGGAGCGCCTGCAATGGTGTACTCAACGACGAACCTGGGTGCACGAATGGCAAAACGTCATTTTTTCGGATGAATCCAGGTTCTGTCTACAGCATCATGATGGTCGCATCCATGTTCGGCGACATCGCGGTGAACGCACATTTGAAGCGTGTATTCGTCATCGGCATACTGGCGTATAACCCGGCGTGGTGGTATGGGGTGCCATTGGTTACACGTCTCGGTCACCTCTTGTTCGCATTGACGCCACTTTGAACAGTGAACGTTACATTTCAGATGTGTTACGACCCGTGGCTCTACCCTTCATTCGATCCCTGTGAAACCCTACATTTCAGCAGGATAATGCACGACCGCATGTTGCAGGTCCTGTACGGGCCTTTCTGGATACAGAAAATGTTCGACTGCTGCCCTGGACGGTACATTCTCCAGATCTCTCACCAATTGAAAACGTCGGGTCAATGGTGGCCGAGCAACTGGCTCGTCACAATACGCCAGTCACTACTCTCGATGAACTGTGGTATCGTGTTGAAGCTGCATGGGCAGCTGTACCTGTACACGCCATCCAAGCTCTGTTTAACTCAATGCCCAGGCGTATCAAGGCTGCTATTACGGCCAGAGGTGGTTGTTCTGGGTACTGAATTCTCAGGATCTATGCACCCAACTTGCGTGAAAATGTAGTCACATGTCAGTTCTAGTATAATATATTTGTCCAATGAATACCCGTGTATCATCTGCATTTCTTCTTGGTGTAGCAATTTTAATGGCCAGTAATGTACATGGAAAACAATGATATTTACAGTGACAGCGTAACTGCGCATTCTCTGTGGCACAAGGGAAAAAAATCTCGTGTTTTCTTTATAGCCTATCGAGTGTATCATACTTAATGTCGAAACTGCACTCAAGTACATTCGCTACAACAGATTTTGCATGTGTACCTTTAAGCTTATCCTCGCTACTGACGTTGAAAAACCCGTCCAAATTACCGCATAGCAAAACAGATTTTATTGTCTTCGTTCAGAATATCACGTTACAAATGGGCCAATATATCCACACTGTATTCTTAGTGTACCCACGAAGGAAAACGACCCCCAGCCGTCACTTACTACCTTTGCCTTGGCAAAGAACAGTATGTATGTGTAATTATGATCCTTACGTTTTCTTAATTAATTTTAAGTGTTATTGACACATTTTTTCTTAACGCTTGAGTTATAGTCAGTGCAGATATAAAAATGCTACTGTAAATTACGCATATGTACGTATCTGAGGACGATTAAGCAGTCTGAACAAATCTAGAATTTTTACTATAGAAATCACGAATAAAAATGGTAACTAGCAGGGGCACGATAGGCCAATGTAGACTTTCCTCTATGTCAATCACGTCAGGAAGCAATCCTATACAGAGATTACAGCCGTAAACATTTTATACAGCGTTGTTTGGGACGTACAAGGCATTTAGCTACCATTCCGCCACTGTTATAAAACCGGACCAATATAACTGCAATAACAGAACTACCTGCCTTGTGATATCATCTATACTGCTAACCCAACGAAACGATCACTCGATCCCAGTTGCAGGTTGCCTGCCTAATGGCTTCCAAAAGAAACAAAACTGTGATGTTCAGTATTTCATATAATTATTCACCGAATTTAAAATTTTTAAATCATATCATAATCTAGTCATTAAGAGACATAATATTATTTTAAAGATTTAACACAGTGAGACAAGTAATACGGTTACAAAATATGTATATAATGAAGGAGCGTAGCCCATGACGCGCGAATTATCCAGATTATATTCGACCAGTCCGCGGTTCGTGGTCTCGCGGTAGCGTTCTCGTTTCCCGAACACGGGGTCTCGGGTTCGTTTCCTGGCGGGATCAGGGATTTCCACTTGCACCGAGATGAGTGGATGTTGGTGTGTCGTCTTCATCATCATCATTACAGTCGGAGGAAGGCAACGGCAAACCACCTCCATTAGGACCGCATACGTCTTCGTTCAGAATATCACGTTCCAAATGGACGGTAGCGTTCTCGTTTCCCGAACACGGGGTCCCGGGTTCGATTCCCGGCGGGATCAGGGATTTCCACCTGCACCGAGATGACTGGGTGTTGCTGTGTCGTCTTCATCATCATCATTACAGTCGGAGGAAGGCAACGGCAAACCACATCCATTAGGACCGCAGCCTAGTACGGCGGTGCGGGTCTCCTGCATCGTTTCCCTACGTTCGTCCAGTGTTTGACAACAAGAGCAACTAAAAAAAAAAAAAAAACCTTGAAATATATTCCTAACTTTTTTAAAATCTTTTCTCGCTTACGGCCCCATAAAGTAATGAAAGGAGAATATTTTATCGTTTACTAGATGTTAGTTGTTCATGCATTAATATTTCAGCATCAAGCATACAATAAACGGTTGAACATTATGTGCAACTTACCAAAAAGATCTTAAATGAACATGTAAAAATGGTATCACTTTTTTGGTTTACCAGTTTTGATTTTTTTATCCTCTTGCATGAACAACACTAAAAAGAAACATAGTTAGGGTCTTTTATCTTTCACTGCTACTGTTTTACATGCTCTACGTCTAACATTTTACACACTAGCTCGTTTGTAAAGTAATCAGACGTTTGAAGCTACATTATACACGGGAGTTAGATTATTTAATGAACATATGATTCAGTTTCTGTTGAGCTTGGACGACTATCTACGGCGAAGAGAAAATTCGAAAAAATACAGATCTATAAAGTTGAATATAACGCAACTGAAGGAGTAAAATTCGGAGGGGAAAACGGCTATACATATTAAAACCACAGAAGAATCTTCACTTGCTGTGTAAGTCTGACTGTTGTACGAAATATCGGAAAATATAGCAACATTATTGTATTCTGAAAGTCACAGTGGGCCGATACTTCAACATAAGTGAAGCGAATGAAATTGTATGGTCGTTAGTATGTTTATTAAATCTGCCACACTTCTCTTAAGAGCCGAACCCCCTTTTCTTTTGAAATTCCTCTAAAATGTACCACAAAAATATTGTGATTAACGGTAGGTGATCAAGAACGACTCTACTCTGAATGTTGCTTTCAAACAGTGAGTAGCATGTAAGAGTATATATTCAGGTTAGTCAGATCCACCAAGTTAATTATTAACGACAATGTCGGTAGTTTAGTGTTGGATTAATACCTCCAGTTTAATCCGTCCCTCTCAACTTAATAAAGCCAAACAAATGAAACAGATTACGGATTTATATCCACTGCGCGTGAAATCTGATGATATATTTTTCCACTAGTACAAAGGGGTTCATGTCGGAATCATACTTTTTTGTGCTTATTCCCTTCAGTTGACTGATAAGTGTGAAGTCATCTTTTTTCGCACTTATACATGACATGCGACAAATGACATGAGTATGGACAAGGCAAATGACGATTCCGGCGCAGAGACGCATCCTACAGCGCCGAACCGCTATTCCATCATACGGAAAGAGGTGTGGAAGAGGAGAGAGAAGCACAGACAGTGCTTATCCGCCTCGACAGCGAGCAGTGAAGCCGCTCCAGAACCACTGCTCCAGCACAACTGAAGGGCAAACGCTTGCCAAAGACGAGAGCCTTAGCTGTCTCCACCACAGGCGGCAAGAGGAAGGCGGTCGCACGCACCAGCATGGTGGGTCGCGCCTGGACGTCACTGGCGTCCAGGTGTGGCATAACCACTGCGAAAATTGAAACAAAAGAGAGCGGCAAAGATGGTGCCTGGCAGGAGGTCAAACCGAAGAAAAATCGAGCGGCCAAAACCGCGCGAACTGTCTCCAAAACTTCGACTTCTATCGATAACGGTTCCCACTGTTGGACGAACAGGAGAAGACTTCTGCCCCAGCACACACACACAGCAACCCATCGCCGCCTTGCGTCCAACACCAAGCGGATAGGTCGTAAACCACCACCCGTCATCACAGAAGTTAAGGACGACTATACAGGTTTCCTGCTGCGACTTGATCGATGGATGACAGTTGTCTATACCGTCAAGTCCGCGGGGGAAGATCTGGTTCGGGTGCAGCTGTCGAAATGCGAATAATACAGGAAAGACACAAGAGACGCCGCACAGCTGTCGTTGGCATTCTTCACGGGCACCACAATCCCTGAAAAGCTGCTGAAGATCGTGTTTAACGGTTTCCCACACTGTGGGGGCCTTGGATACGTCAAAGAAGAGATAGGTAGTAGGTTATGGGCTTAATGTGCACTCTCTGCCGCGCATTAAATCGCTCAAGATCCAGACACACTTCCGTCTTTGCTTGTCATTACACAGGACAATACGGAGAAGCTATATTCAGTGACGAGGGTGGCCGAGAGGTCGGTTATCACCGAGACGCTGAAGTATGAAGGAAGACCATCGCAGTGCTTCCGCTGCCAAAGTGGACAAGCGCGTGTTGCCATTGTTCTTTCCCTGAGGCATGTATCAGTGTGCGGGAAACCACGTGAGCTCTCCAGCCCCTTTCCCAAGACGCACCCTCCAGGGTGCAAGAACTGCAACGGCAACTACTTTGCGAGCTACCGCGGCTGCGAGGTGTTTCAAACGGCGAAAGAGCACCTGCGTGCCCTTTCTCCGAAGAAGTCAGTTAGGCACTCTACCTGACGTCCGCGCCTTGGCGCCCAATCGGTGGAAAGCCTGGCCAATATCGCTGCTGTTGCCAGGACACCGGCCGCAACCGAGACTGCAACCTTCCGTGCCGCAGGGGTCAACAGATGAACTCTGGTGCGCCAAAACAGCTACTCCAGACGAGCGGCAAGATTCTCCCACACATGGAAAAAATGCGCCGCCCCGATAGTAGACGTCACCACCGCGGAAGGAAACGGTAGCGGCAACTGTACCAATGCCGATTGCAACGCTGACGCGTCGCGGCAGGTCACACCAGCCGCCGTCACCAGATGCCACCTGCCGACGCTGCTTGTTTCCCGTCTGCAGTGCTCTGCCAGGTCTCGCGCCTCACGCCGCAGCACATGACCGAGGCAGCGATGAGCGCTGCACAAGCAGTCGCGCCGGTTGCACAGTTCGGACGCCGATTGCTCTCACCGACTTCCGCGCCCAGAGCAGCGAGGAGGGGCCAGCCTGCTCGTCAGCATGCGCTGACCTCTTTCTGTCGGTGCCCTGCTTACAACATGAGAGGGAGGTGGCACCGAGGTGATCCCACAACAAAAGAGGAGTTTCTTTTGCATGTTACAAATCTTGAAGGAACAGCAGCAATACTTCCGAAAAAACCACGGGATGAAATCTCCGTCTTATGTCAGCAGAAAAGCAATACCAGCAGAACCGACCAGTCAGGAGAGCTCAGTGACTTCGAACGTGGACTAGCCACTGGACGCCGTCTGAGCAACAAATCCATCACCATCATTTCAACCCTTCTGCAGCTAACTGAGCCGACTGTCAGTAATGTCGAATCTCGAAGATACAACCACAACTAAACCAAGACCAGACACACTATGTGATCAAAAGTATCCGAACACCCCAGAAACATACATTTTTCATATTAGGTGCATTGTGCTATCACCTACAGCCAGGTTCTCCATATCAGCGATCTCAGTAGCCATTAGGCATCGTGTGAGAGCAGAATGGGACGCTCCGCGGAACTCACGGACTTCGAAAGTGGTCAGGTGATTGGATATCACTTGTGTCATACGTCTGATTTCTACACTCCTAAACATCCCTAGGTCCACTGTTTCCGATGTGATAGTGAAGTGGAAACGTGAAGGGACACGTAAAGCACAAAAGCATACAGGCCGACCTCGTCTGTTGGCTGACAGAGACCGCCGACAGTTGAAGAGGATCGTAATGTGTAATAGGCAGACATCTATACAGACCATCACACAGGAATTCCAAACTGCATTAGAATCCACTGCAAGTACTATGACAGACAGAACGTGAGATAACTTGGATTTCATGGTATAGCAGCTGCCCATAAGCCACACATCACGCCGGTAAATGCCAACCAAACGACGCCTCGCTTGGTGTAAGGAGCGCATACATTGGACGATGTGACAGTGGTTAAAGTTGTGTGGAGTAATGAATCACGGTACACAAAGTGGCGATCCGATGGCAGGGTGTGGGTTTGGCGAATGCCCGGTGAACGTCATCTGTCAGCGTGTGCAGTTTCAACAGTAAAATTCCGAGGCGATGGTGTTCTGGTGCGGCCGTGTTTTTCGTGGAGGGGGCTTGCACCCCTTGTTGTTTTGCGTGGCACTATCACAGCACAAGCCTAGATTGATGTTTTAAGCACCTTCTTGCTTCCCACTGTTGAAGAGCAATTCAGGGATGGCGATTGCATCTTTCATCACGATCGAATACCTGTTCATAATGCACGGCCTGTGGCGGAGTGGTTATACGACAATAACATCTCTGTAATGGACTGGCCTGCACAGAGTCCTGACCTGAATCCTACAGAACACCTATGGGATGTTTTGGAACGCCGAGTTGGTGCCAGGCCTCACCGACCGACATCGATACGTCTCCTCAGTGCAGCACTCCGTGAAGAATGGGCTGCCATTCCACAAGAAACTTTCCAGCAACTGATTGAAAGTATGCCTGCGATAGTGGAAGCTGTCATCGAGGCTAAGGGTGGCCCAACACCATATTGAATTCCAGCATTACCGATGGATGTTGCCAACAACTTGTAAGTCTTCTGAAATTTTCCCGGTGTACTTCTTCTTCTAATAATTTCCGGGTATGCAACCGGATCCCGTCGACATTCTGCCACGATATTTTGGCCCAGAGATGTCCGGCCATCATCAGGTGAGTACACAACTACTGAAGAGCCCAGGTGCAGTCGCGGTATTTATGCCGAATCGCGCGCATGCGAAATGTACTGACATCCTACAGTGTATGCGTCAGGTGTTGACATGCGTGGCATAGCCGAGTTGTACGTGCTGCCCTCGGTAGTGAAAGTTAAAGATCATCTAGTCATTGAGTATCGAATGGCGCCGTCGATTCCGCTGTGATTGTATGATTTTAGTAACAGGATTCCAATTTTTATCCAGCTGAAAGCCGTTGTCACGGTTTATAAGATTATCGGCAAGACATATTTCCACTGATTCTTTGATTACAGACTCCCAAAATCCGGAAACCGGAGCTAAAACTTTTGAACCATTGTATTCCATTGAATGTCCCAAAGAAATACAGTACTCTGCTACGCCGGTTTTGGCGGTTGCCGCAGACGGGTGTATCTTTCATGTTCTGTACATCGTTCATGGACAAAAAAGTGTTCAAATGTGTGTGAAATCTTATTGAACTTATTAACTGCTAAGTTCATCAGTCGCTAAGTTTACACACTACTTAACCTAAATTATCCTCAGGACGACCACACACACACACACACACACACACACACACACACACACACACACAAACACACGCCCGAGGGAGTACTCGAACCTCCGCCGGGACCAGCCGCACAGTCCATGACTGCAGCGCCTGAGACCGCTCGGCTAATCCCGCGCGGCGTTCATGGACAGTTCTTGTCTTCTGGCCAATATATGCAGAGCCACATTCACAGGGAATTTTGTAGACGCCTGCTTTCTTCAGTTGTAAATCGTCTTTAACTGATCCCACCAGGGCTCGGTTCTTTGCCGGTGGACGAAAGATAACCTTGATTTTATTTTTCTATAGTAATCTGCCTATTTTCGACGACACATTCCCGGCATATGGAAGGAACGCAGTTGATTTATAGTCGTCATCAGTGTCCTCAAAGCGTTACTTCTTGTTATGACCGTTGCGCATGGCCTTCCTTATTTGGCGTGAAGTGTAGCCATTCTCTTTAAAAACCTTTTCCAAGTGTTCTAATTCTGCGTGGAGGTTTTCATCGTCCGATATTACATGCGCTCGATGTATTAAGGTACTGAGAACACCGGCTGTTTGTGCTGGGTGATGGCAGATTGACGCCTGGAGATACAGATCTGTGTGAGTCGGTTTCCTGTACACAGAACGTCCTAATGGCCCCTTCATTTTTACAGCGTACTAGCACGTCTAGAAATGGTAAAGTGCCATCTTTTTCATTCTCCATCGTGAATTTGATGTTCTCATGTAATGAGTTTAAGTGATGAAGGAATTTCTCCAGTTCCTGTCTACCATGAGGCCATATAACAAAAGTATCATCTTCGTACCGCCAGAAGCACTTGAGTCTGCTGTTTTAAAGCCTACTGTCTTCTAGCGGTACGTTGATGATACTTTTGTTGTATGGCCTCATAAAGTCGACGGGTACACACACTCCATATTAATGTCCATTAAAAGTTGTCCGGGTACTTCTGATATCAGATAACGTACGAAAATTTCAAGCAGACGCATTATGCGAAAAATTACCTTTTTTACTGAGGAATTTCCAGTTCATAGTGGCAGAAAAATTCTGAATACGAAATTTTTACAGAATTGACAGCAAGCGAAAAAAGAATCCCACTATGATTCCATAAGGCAGGTCGAATCTTTCCCTGTAAGGCACAGCTGAATTCCGTCCGAAATGAAGCGAAAATAGGTCGGACCTAACAATGTGTGGGGATCGTTGCTCCAGCGAGACGAACCTGAAGTAGCTGCTGGCAGCTCGGCACGCTCTCCACTTCGCGAGATGAGAAGACAGCTTGTTTGTTTACTGGAAAAATGAATGCTCTGCAACGCAACCCGGAAGTTACATTTTTCACGATGCTTCACTGCCCCGCATCACTCAGGAACGCGGTCACTAGCTTGAAAGGAGAAGGGAACTTACATTATGAACGTCGAGATTCTTCTAATACCGTAAAATAAATGGATACTGTATCGGAAAAAGGAAAAAGTATAATTACGGGTGAATGATAGCAATAACATCTTAAGGATGAAAAAAAAAATTATTACTGGTTGCTAGAAAGCGTTCGCTATCTTCTCAAAAAGCCACGCATCTTGGATAACTCAGATGTTACCCAGGTAAAATAAAGATAAAAAAGTGCATATCAAACTCCTCTAAAAGAGCCTTTGACAGTGTCCGTCACTCTTTATGTTAACTGTATTATCGGATGGAGACATTAAGCTCGCGAGAACGACTATTCCAGTTTTTTCGTCATGAATACACAACGTGGCAAAATGACATTTGTGTCGTATTCCACCCCCACCCTCACAATAGACGGCTGTTACTTTACTCTTCTCACGAAAGAAAGAACTTTAGACGTTATAGCCCGCCGACCACGAGATCATTAGAGGTGGGTGCAGCTGGGAATGGGTGGGGCGGGGGGGGGGGGGGGGGGGGGGAAGATATAGACAGTAGACACATTCCAAGAAATCATTCCAGCATTTTACTCTACTTTAGGTAAACCACAAAATATCAGACTGACGGTGACTACTAGACAGGTATCTGAACCCGAATCCTAACCAGTAACTTCCGTGCGATAATCAGTAACTATCATCAACCGATATTAGAGAATATTTAAAAATATGTCAAGACATTAAGAGAATATTCGACGCGAACAACGTTAACGTTCAAACAGATAACACGTTTTTTTTACATTGTAAAACGACAGTCTTACGACCTATATTTTCTTCCGTTTCAAAAACAGATGTTTTTATAAGTAGCGAATACACCTGATCCTACGGCAAAAACGAACAGCGCCTGTAGCTTAGCTACATATACGGCACAGAAACACTCAAGGAAAACAATGACGGCGATTAAAGGCAAAACAACTGAAGGTCTTCAGGAAACTTTCAAAATGCCGGCTGGCCTGATGCCAGTTCTACATTCGACATATTAAATACAATCTACGAAGTCGTAATGGAAACTTCGGATCAGTATAGGTATTAAAAGTATTTCCGCATCGAAACAAGGAAAATGTACAAAATAGTCACAACAAGTAAAAATACATGAATGTCACAATATTGTCTATTTTCTGTAGGTTTAATTTATTTAGCTAACCGGTTTTCAGCTTACAAGGACATCATCAAACTTTAAATGACTATCGCCATCAAGGGAGTCAAAGTTGTTCTGCGAAGAAGCAAAGGAAGAATCAGTTAATAAGAACAAGTAAGAAGCCCCCAGAAATACTTTCATATTACACTGAGGTGACTAAACTTATGGGATACCTACTAATACCGTGTCGGAGCTCCTGCTGCCCGGCGCAGTGAAGTAACTTCACGTGACATGGACTCAACAAGTCGCTGGAAGTCCTCTGCAGAAATACTGAGCCATGCTGCCTCTATAGGCGACCATAACTGCGAATGTGTTGCCGGTGCAGGACTTTGTGCATGAACTGACCACTAGCTTATGTTCATAAATATTCTATGGGATTCATGTCGGGCGATGTGGGTGGCTAAACCATTCACTCGAATTGTCCCAACTTTCTTCAAACCAATCGCGAGCAACTGTGACCTGTTGACGTGGCGCATTGTCGTCCATAATAGTTCCAACATTATTTGGGAGCATGAAATGGTCTCCAAGCAGCCGAACATAACTATTTCTAGTCAATGATCGGTTCAATAGGACCAGACGACCCAGTAATTCCATGTAAACACAGTCTACACTATTATGGAGCCATCACCAGCTTGCACAGTGCCTTGTTGATAACTTGAGTCCATGGCTTCGTGGGGTCTGCGCTACACTCGAACCCTACCATCAGCTCCTACCAACTGGTTTCGGGAATCATCTGACTAGGCCACATTTTAAAGTCATATAGGATCCAACCGATATGATCACGATCCCAGGAGAGGCGCTGTTGGGCTGATAGGAAAGGCACTTACGTCGGTCGTCTGCTGTTATAGCGCATTAACGCCAACTTTCTCCCCGCTGTTCTAACGGATACGTACGTCGTACATCTGAAGCTGATTTCTGCGGTTATTTCACGTAGTATTGCTTGTCTGTTAGCATTGACAACTCTATACAAACGCCCCTGCTCTCGACCGTTAAGTGAAGGCCATCGGCCACTGCGTTGACCATGGTGAGAGAGAATCCCTGAAATCTGATATTCTCGACACACTCTCTGACACTTTGGATCGCGGAATATTGAATTCTCTACAGATTTCCCACATGGATTGTCCACTGCAACTGCCATTCCGCGTTCAGAGTCTGTTAATTCCCGTCATGCGGTCATAATCATATCAGAAACGTTTTCACGTGAATCATCTGTGTACAGATGACAGCTCCGCCAATGCCCTGCCCTTTCATACCTTGTGTACGCAATACTACCGCCATCTATATATGTGCATAACGCTATCGCATGACTTTTGTCACCTAAATATATAGTACATACTACCAATAATTTCTTTTTATACACAGGTGAAAAAAATCTGTTCAAGAAGTCCATAAGTTAAACCAAAATAGTACCCTGAAGAATCAATACACAGCAGATTTAATGAAATGAAACTTAGCCATATGCTCCCATCTGAAATAAAGAAAAATCACTATGGACCTCATCAGTGAACGTTCGTTTGTAGTTAACGAAATCTCCTCAAGAAGATGCTAAAAAGCGTAGCCCATTAATTTATTGTGTTCTCAGTCATGTGTGCAATGCGTAACTAGTTCAGTATATTCCTCAGCCAGATTAAAATATAAGAAAGTTGACTCCATAACCCACTAGTCTCCTTACACTATTTTCCAAAAATTTCCAGAAGGTAATGTTCTGAGGGTTGTCACTACAACGTCACTAAGCACATTATAAAATTTTTAAATTTGAAATATCACTAATTGGCATCTAGAGTGACTTACCAAAGGTATTTCATTGTTTCAATTATAATATTCTTTTACAGTAGTTAGGATTTTATGGACCAAATAGTCCAGCTCATGCCTGGATTAGTTGTTGAAGAAAGATGCTCCAGAAAGTTACTCTGCGCTGCTCGGGTGATAAAAAGAGAAACGACACATCATCCGCATGGGGAGAAATTACAATGGGAGTCCCACACGATTCTATCATTGGTAAATCAGGATGGGAAATTAGTTCTTTTTGCATACAACCATTATTTCCAAGCCGATCAAAGAAGCAATGACATGGAAAACAATAACTGATGATTTTGTTAGTTTTTTGGTTTTGAACAAAAAGACTAGTTTTGAACTTAAAAAGCACATTGTTGATGCAGCTTTGTACTGTCTAAAGTACTCCACCTATTTTGATGTAGCTTACCAACAAAAAATTGTAAACAGGGTAGAAAGTACCAAGTTCTTAGGTGTGCATACTGATGAAAACTTAGAATTTGAGAACCTCCTTAGATCTGCTAAAAAATTGAGTTCGGTTAATTCTGTCATAAAAATAATTCCCATATTTGGAAACATAGAAATCAATAATTCACTTTACATACTTTCGCTCACTAAAGTTAGAGTTCTATAGGGTAACATCTGATTCGGTGGCAAGAACGGAACAGTGCCGGTAGCTGAGCTACCTGTCTTAGTCGACCACAATATTGTTGCACCTGGGAGTGAAGGCGCTTCGATCGGCTTACCGTGGGTTTTTATCACGACATTTTACGACGACACACTGAACCACATGATGGTGTATGCACAACTGTCTTCAAATCATTCACAATGGAATACATTTTCCTTGGTAACAACTGTACTTTATAGGATATAGGTTCCACCTTTTATGTAAAACCTTTTTTTTTCTTTTTATACAAACATTATTTCGGAACTTCTGTGCCATCATCAATGTGCTTTGCTTATTGAAAACGTGATTGTACATTATATTGTTTTGCAGGACCATCTGTATAGTGTCCTGCACTGTCATGTTTTTGCCCACATCTCGTGGTCGTGCGGTAGCGTTCTCACTTCCCACGGCCGGGTTCCCGGGTTCGATTCCCGGCGGGGTCAGGGATTTTCTCTGCCTCGTGATGGCTGGGTGTTGTGTGCTGTCCTTAGGTTAGTTAGGTTTACGTAGTTTTAAGTTCTATGGGACTGATGACCATCGATGTTAAGTCCCATAGTGCTCAGAGCCATTTGAACCATTTTTGTCATGTTTTGTTGCAAATGTTCCTCCTCCTTTTGCGTTCTGAGGGAACTGCGCACACATATTAATGCACTTTGTGTAATTTCCTTTTTTTTCTTGTAGACGCCGACGGTGTTAGGAAACACAACAACACGGTGCTAACCGCGGTTTGCAAAGTGAAAAGGGGTTTATAAAAACGAAATTACACAATGTACATTAAAATGTGTGTGCAATGCCGTCAGTATGCATAACAAGAAGGATCAGTCACAACAAAAAATGACAAGGTATCAATGCAGGACATCTTACAGGTGGCCCTGCAAAACATTATAATGTAAAATCATGTTTTCAATGAATGACGACGGCACAGAGGTGCCGCAATATGATTTGATAAAAAGGAAAAAACAGTGTTTTTGAATAAAAGACGGAAACCTATATCCTGTAATTTAACTGTGAACATGGAAAGAAAAACAAGAACTGCAGATTCAAAAGGTGAATACCACTGTACTTGTTCACTGTAACGTTACTGCGTATTTCCGATAACGGCCACGAGAGGACAAGCGAAGTAACGTCGCGATCGGGTAATACCGTCCGCAAACACTTAACAAAAACAATGGCGAAACAATGGAAGGGTTAAAGGAAAGTTAGAATTATATGTGGAACTCATACACGTACATCTTGTCGGCATCTGTTGGAAAAATTGGGAATATTAGCCACAATCTTGGACCCTACAGACTCAGTCAAGAAATTTGTTCCCGTCAATCCATTGCAGTTTGGGAGTAATAATGATACTCACCAGTCTGTATTATTAACGGCTAAACTGAGCACAGTTCCAGTTGCAAGATGCCTATCTAATGGTCCCTAGGGGCCACAAAAATTTATTTTCAATATTTCATATTATTATTACTACAATTTAAAATTTTAAATGCTGTCATTATCTACTCATTAAGGTTTAACACAGTCATTGAGGTACTGAGTTACTACAGTTAGGAACGGGATTTACATCATGAGACAAGGTAACTCACGAAGCGCTAATTACCCAGACTATGCTCATCCAGTGTTTGCAAACAAGAGCACTTACCGACTTCCAACTTAAAACCGTTTCTACACATTTTCTCATTTGTATGGGTAGCGCCAGATATTTAACATATTAACTCATTTTTACAGTAATCAGGCATCCTAAGCTGTTTTATAGATGGAAGTTAGATTTTTTAAAGAGTCGGGGTAGGATGTTTACTGGTACAATATTAGGAAGGAACACATCTGCTCTTCCCTATAGTGAATGTAACTTTGGCACTGAAAGAAGTGCAATAGTTAGCTATAAAATGAAACACTTTGATATTTTGCTAACTGAAATAAAATGCTTGACAGACAGCAGAAGTATTTTCAAATGTAGCGTAAAGACGTTTCTCCGTTACAATTCCTTCTATACCATACGGGAATTCTTAAATAATTTCTTGATGATTGGGCCTGCACTGAAACATATGCTTTGAAAGGACATTTTAAGTAAGATTCCAGTATCACTGCTTAAAACATTTATTGATTATTAAGACAGCCGTTTCGGATGATTTACATCTTCAAATACATACGCATACGTCAGGACAACGTAGGCGTAACTCTCCCTCTCACTTACATAACTCAGAAATCTAAAAATTAATTACAACTTAGATGTTTGTGTAATTCGTGATAATGAAAATTATGACTGTAGTTTCTGTAATATTTCAATAACTCACGAAATTCTTCACTTATAAAAACCAAGTT
This sequence comes from Schistocerca americana, assembly GCF_021461395.2. Lineage (NCBI taxonomy): Eukaryota > Metazoa > Arthropoda > Insecta > Orthoptera > Acrididae > Schistocerca > Schistocerca americana. The sequence goes on along the minus strand of NC_060119.1, from coordinate 320,805,312 downwards.
CAAATTTCCTGTAGAACTATAGCACTTGTAATTCTAAAACTTTGTACACGTAGGTATTTGAAAATGTAAAGCTTCCGAAACAGCTGTCATAATAATCAATAAATGTTTTAATCAGTGGTACTGGAACGTCACTTATAATAATGACGACTACGAAAATGAATGTATATCCTTTTCTTTTTAACAAACTACAATCATTTCTCTGTTTTTAAAATAATATTAGGTAAATAATGATTTCTTATCTCCCAACCGCAATCATATGGTAATACAACTAACGGAACAAGTGAAAACAGTAAGATGGTTTACACAAACGGCCTAAGAGCAACTGTTGTATCTAGAACAGGACATTCATTATGAGGTCACGGGCTTGTACGCTACGACAGAGGTAAACACGCTGTGTCCCCTGACGTGTACGTGTCCTCATAAAGATAAGAAGCGACACGCAGCTCCACATAGTGTAGTTTCAAGAGGAACTGCTGACCTCATCTGAGAAATGCTTCCTCGACGCTCCTTTACAAGTACGGAGAGAAAGCTGACATTGCACCTAAGCCTTACTGTCTATTTGTATTTTAGAAAAACAATTCTCAAATAGCAGGTAAATGTGTTTCATTCCCGATTTAAAAAGAGTTAATGAACCGTCGTCAACTGACAAATATGACGAATTTATGACACTTCACGCAGGAACGCAACATAATGAATAAAACTATTTGGATGCGCGCCGGAGCGGGTATTTTCCGGGCACAAAACGTCGTCTGAAATCGTACTGAATGGTATCTTCGGAAATGATTTTGAACAGTCTGTTCAGGAGCCTGGATAAGTGTAAATGGTCACGAAAACATACTCGACTTCTTAGCAGCAAATATGAGCAAAGAGGGAGCATCTTGACGGATACATGAATTAGCAACAGAAGGTCGTTGTAGCAAGACTGAATACCGTGACGTCGAAACCCAAGAAAAATAAATGAAAAATATGTATATTCAAAAAAGCAGATAAAAGTCCGCTTGACTACATCCTACAAGGGTACCCACTCCTTCCAATATGACTACGTAGGAGTGGATAATGATGATGGTTTATGGCTGAGGGCGCTAAACAGTGAGGACATCAGCGCCCTTGCATTAATGATATAACGACGAGCTTGGTGAAAATCTATGAAAAAGGGACCGTAAAAAGGAAAACCAAAATTCACTCCACCCCCCCCCCCTCCTCACAAGAATCGCAAGGCAACCCCTATAAAGGGAGCTTCAGAAAAGCCCGTAATAAAATCCCAACGAGACGTGGCAGAATAGTAGATAAAACCCTGGATAAAATAACTATAAAAACACGGTTAAGAGTCATAATTGCGGCTGGATGACTACTTATAAATAATAAGTGACCCAGCGACTTTGAGATACATTAAAATCCCATAGCAAATATTTTGGGAAGAATTGCGGACGCCACACAAAATCTTAAAACACGAACAACACTCGCCCCATTATCAGTAAAAATAGAGGGCAGATCCTGTGGGGGCCCCAGATCAACCCTCAGGTCGTTATATAAAAAGCAGTTAAAATATGTCGTATAGACAGTTGTGTCCTTCATCTGTGATATACTGGTGGTTCCTCCCGACATAAGTGGAAACTATGTGTCAAGTAGACCAGATGTGGTTTAAATTCAAAGAAACGGTATTGACGGCAATTGAGAGATATATACCAAATAAATTAATGAGATATGGTACTGATCCTCTAACGTACATAACACAGGTCAGAACACTATTGTGAAGCAACGAGAAAAACATGCCAAATTTAAAGGAACACAAAATCTTCAAGACTGGCGATGTTTTACTGAAGCTCGAAACTCGGTGCAGACTTCAATGCGAGATGCTTTACACAACGAACTGTCTCTAAATCCAGTAAAAAAGCAACGGAGATTCTGCTCGCATGTAAAGTATACCAATGGCAAGACACAACCAATGCCTTCACTCCACAACAGTAATGATAATGTTACCAACGGCAGTGCCACTAGAGCAGACTTACTGAAGAGGGTTTTCCGGAATCCCTTCACCAAAGAAGACTAATTAATTAATCCAAAATTCGAACGTTAAACAACTGCCGACATGAGTACCTTCAGATGTTATTACTCACGGTTTAATGAAGCAGCTTAAATCACTTAATAAAGGCAAGGTATCCGATCGAGGTTGTATACTAGTTAGGTTCCTCCAGAGTATACTGATACAACGTTACATACTTAAAAATCATATACAACCACTCGCTCGACAAAAGGTCCGTACCTGAAGATTGGAAAGATGCATAGGCCACACCAACACTCAAGAAAGGAAGTAGGAGTAATCCGCTGAATTACAATCCACATCTCCAACGTGGAGGTGCCGTAGGATTTTGGAACATATACTGTGTTCTAAGATTAGCAATTACCTCGAAAAGAGCTTTTTATTGACTAACAGCCAACACGAGTCCAGAAAATACCGTTCTTGTGAAACACAACTAGTTCTTTGTTCACGCGGAGTAATGACAGGATATGGACAGAGCATCTGAAAATGAGTCTACATTTTTAGATTTCCAATAACTTTTGTCACCGTTCGTCACAAGAGACTTCTAATCGAATTTCATGACTACGGAATATCGTCTCTGTTGTGGGACTGGATTCTTCATTTCCTGTCACAAAGATCACATTTCGTAACAGGCAAAGTCATGTAGTAAAACAGAAGTGATATCTGGCGTTCCCCAAGGAAGTGTTATAGTACCTCTTATGTTCCTGATCTACATCAACTACATAGGTGGCAATCTGAGCAGTCCTCTAACGTAGTTTGAAAATGATGCTGTCTTTTACCATCTTGTAATGACATCAGATGATCAAAACCGATTCCAAAACGATTTAGACAAGACATCTGTATGGTGCGAAAATTAGCTAATCACTTTAATAATGAGAAGTGTGAAGTCGTCCACATGAATACAAAAAGGATTCAGTTAAATTTCGATAAAAAACGAAACTAAAGGCTGTGAATTCAACTAAATGTTTAACTATAACAATTACGAATAATTTAAACTTGAGTATTGCTGCGCGGTACAGGATCCACATCAGATAGGTTTGGTGGAGTACAGCGAAAAAGTTCGAAGAAGGGCAGCTCGTTTTGTATTACTGCGAAATAGGGAGGAGGATGCCATGGATATTATACGCGAATTAAGGTGACAATCATTAGAACAAAGGTGTTTTTCGTAACGAAGGATCTTTTCATAAAATTTCAATCACCATCTTTCTCCTCCGAATGCTAAAAATGTTGTGTTGAAATGATCGCCGTAATAAAATACGAGAAATCAGAGTTCGCACTGTAAGATTTTGGGTGTTCGTTTCTCCCGTGCGCTGATCTAGAGTACAACGCAACAGAAATAGCTTGATTGTGCTTCGATAAACCCTCTGCCAGGCACTTAATTGTAAATTGCAGATTAGTCATGTGGATACAGATGTTGGACTTGTGTTCGGTGGGCAATGAACTTACGAACTGAGCAATCCACGGCACATCCTTCGGCCAGCCAGTAGCTTTCCCTAAGTTTCTCACAGCAACATATGGCTGACACCACCTAGTTTTATGTTGTAATCTGCAGTGTCATCACTGTCAACAAGTAATCCCGCTGACATGTATTTTATTTTAAAACAACAGTGACTAGACATATCTATGAACGGCAAGTCTGTAACCATTTGTCAGTAAGTATAAATACATTCCGTCACTTGTGAGGGATTTGTGGGTTATAAGGTTTATTAATATGCAGAGAAAGCTACAACAAAAGCAAAAAACAAAAGAAATTTGCGGAAGCATAAACTATCTCGTCAGTCAAAATTCACAATTCACATAAACACGTCCCTGCGAACGAATAAGCTACCTTTTATCGCTGTTAATAGATGGATTTAAAATTGTTGGGCAGTAAAGAGCGTGGTTATCTGCGACCTTTCTCAAGCTCGTGGTACTGGTATATGAGTAGCCACTATTGTAGAAAAAAACAGTCATTGTCAAAATAAAAATTCACGTACATTCACCAGTATATTTATCCATATCGTTGTCAAATGTTAATTTCAATAAAACATTTGATGACATTAAGGTGGCTGGTTAATCTTGGAATTAACAGGGTCATCAGTTCGTTTGATTTTGTTGTCAGCTTTTATAGGCAATAAAGTACGATTGATTTAATACACTCACTACGAAGGAGTTATGCAAATTGGTCACAAATTGATATATTGATATTCATACAGGTACCGGTGGAAAATGCAAATTTGTACGTTTTGGAGGCCGATGGATGAATGTGTGACGCTGCAGCGCTATTTTACCGCGCAGCTGGCAAAGACATGTCAGTATCAGGGTATAAAGTCTTTTATATGAATGCGTGGTGTTGCGGACATGTCTGTAAGAACAGACGCCACGCAGAATCCGCAGTTGTCATACATATTGTGTAAACTGAAGGTGGAGGGGGGAGAAAGGGAAGGAAAGGAAAGGAATTATTGATGTCCGCTGCATCGGCAATTTATACAGAATCAATGGCGACGAATTAAACGTGTGCCGGACCGGAATTCGAACCCGGGATCTCCTGCCTACTAGGCATTTGCGTTAACCAGTGCGCCATCTGGACACAACGTTTATCGCAAATGCACATACTGTCTCGACATTGAGATTCTCGCAGGAAGTCGAAGTACTGCCCGAAAGAACAGACACCACGCATTAATATAACTGATTCGTCTCGATGGGCAACGGATTCATCTTCACTGTGCAACACAATTAGGTTCGACCTTGTGCGGGAATCTCAAAGTAGCGAGCATGGAGAGACTGGATGGGGACTACATATAGGTGGCGCTAGGTGGGAATGAGTGTTGGCCAGAAGGCGTGCCAAGTTAGTCTGCACATTTGCGACAAGCACGGTGTTCTTGATGGCGCAGAGGTTAACACACCTGCCTAGTAAGGAGGAGATCCCGGGTTCGAATCCCAGTCAAGTACACATTCCACTTGTCACCTCTGATTTCGCATGAAGTCCCGACGCAGCTGACATCAACAGTTCCTTCCCTTCCCTTTCATCCCCCTCCCTCTCCCCTTCAATTTACATATCGTGTATCACAGCTGCGGATTCCGTGTGGTGTCTTCTTTCGGACATGTCCGAAGAAACAAACACCACGCATTAATATGACTGATTCGCCTCGATGGGCAATGAATCTAACACGTTTATTACATACCAAGTTTAGTAATTCGTAATTGTGAAACGAAAGGAGTCAAAATGATGTCACTTGTGGGGCTTCTGATCCGAGTGTGTTAACTATACCTGTCTTGTGCAATTGACTCTGACGAGTGTGACTACAGTGTAGTGTCGACAGCAAATGTCATCGATACAGCACGTACGCAAGGAAATTGCAGACTGAAGTAAAAAGCCACATTTTATTACAGCTAACTAGGTTGCATAAAATTGTTGTCAAATTGACCATGGTTTCGACAGCACTAAGGCGGTCTTCATCAGAATCTTGTATGCATTTTGTAACAGCCTTTGATACCTATACAGGTAGGAATGTTGAAATTTTAAATATTTTTACTGGCTGAGGTCCAGCAACCGTGCGTTAACTTAATTACAGAATGTATGCAATTACAGAATTTATGTAACCGAGGAGGCTATACATACATTCTGTAATTAAGTTAACGCACGGTTGCTGGATCTGAGTCAATAAAAATGTTTAAAATTTCAAGATTCTACCTGCCGAGGTATCAAAGGCTGTTACAAAATACAAAGATTCTGATGAAGACCGCCTTAGTGGTGTCGAAAGCATGGTGAATTTCACAACAGTTTTATGCAACCGTGGTGGCTATACATACATTCTGTAATTAAGTTAACGCATGGTTGCTGGACCTCAGACAATAAAAATTTTTAAAGGCCGTGGGTAGTGAGCGATGTTCATATTCGGTCGCAAGTATGCGTATTGCGCTGTTTCCATCACCAAATGTTTCACAGGGTGTTAAATACAAAATACGGACGGTACAACGACGAAATGAAGTGCCAACGTAAACAATTATTCTCAAATTTAAAGTCAGACTAGTATGGAGCGTATATGGTGCTAGATGATTAGAAGACTCAGGAACTCGAATACCTCACATCTCAGATCATCGCGTGCCTCCTGGATACAGCAAATAAATGGAAACTCCAGGCAGCATACCAACTAATACTGTAGGATGCAACGAGAACAGAGTACACCATTTTATCGCAGAAAAGCATATCTTCGGGGAAATTATGCAGTTTATGTAGTCTGGATGAGCTTAGACAAGTGGATTTCCATCCAACAATTCAGCTTTGATTAATAAGAACATTTAGTTTATTTCAGTCTACAATTTTCGATGATTAGTGATCACTTAGGAAAATGATATGCCGGGCAGTGTGGCCGAGCGGTTCTAGGCGCTCCAGTCTGGAACCGCGCGACCGCTACGGTCACAGGTTCGAATCCTGCCTCGGGCAGAGATGTGTGTGATGTCCTTAGATTAGTTAGGTTTAAGTAGTTCTAAGTCCTAAGGGACTCACGACCGCTCATAGCGCTCAGAGTGATTTGAACCATTTGAAAATAATATAAAACAATAATAATGCGGGGTGACAAAGAAACTGCTAAGGAATTCGAATATGTGATTATGCGGTAGTGCTACACAGAACCACAGAACGCAACTGCTTGTGATGTCTACACATAACAGAGAGAGAGAGAGGAAACAGCTGGGATAGCCAAGTTCGGCGAAAGTACTGAGGCATCAACTACTGGAATTACAACGAAGGAGATCGTTGGCTGACTGGAGGAAAGTCGTTCACAGGGAGTATTTTTGTGGAAATCTCACAAGACCATGAGAAGTTGTTTTCTTTCATTTTCTTCATACCTAAAGGATTTTACCATCAGTGCCCATTCATCGAAGCAACCACTTCTTTCCCTTTATTTGAATTCTATATTTATATTGTAACAAATGCACGATCATAACGTTTAATAAAATAATATTTTTATTTATATTTACTAAGCGCACAAAAATACGAGTATTCATAATGAAATTACAATTTTGTAAAAAATTATGAAACATCATAAATAACGAGTACAGCACTTTTTTTATTTCTAGAGATACAGAATATCCGCACTTTCATGCAATTATTAATTTAAAACAAAATACGTAATTTTCGTTAAAAATCCCTTTTATATATTTGTTAATTAACATTGAAAATTGATAATAAAAATAATATTCAATAAAAGTAAAAAAAATTCGTCGGGCGACAATTAAAACAGTAACCTCCCGATACGCAGGAAATCACGGGCACCTTTGATAACTAGCTCAAAATTTTTCTACTTAACAGGATTAGGGAATTTTCAAAGTCGATTCTTCCGAGTGTTTTTGAGAAGCGCACCGCACTACTTTAGGGAACGGATTTCCGAACATTGATTTCCAAATCTTGCAAGTCTCAAGTAAATGGAAGGATAGTCAGTTGGTAAAGTCCTCTTTGACAGAGGCGTCTCGCTGTTTACGTTCTCGTCGCCATAGTCTTAAAAAAATGTTGCACGAAGCTACTTTCGAAATAGGATGGCATTCATTTCCAATGGTGCTTCTAGGTACGACCATGAAAAGGCCACAACAATGAGTTAGCGTTATTTTCATAATTTTTCCAAACTTTATGAAAACCAGTACAGTATGAGTGAATAACGGAAAGTAGTGAGTGAATTGTTCTTTTATACTGAACTAGCCCCCCCCCCCCGTTTTCGCACGGGTGGATAGCGTAAAGTACCTACGGCCGGAATAAGAGAGCCTCCTACGTGACTGGAAAAAGAGCGAGTCGTTTACCTACGGTTAATATTCTGTGATGAAGCAATTCTCCTTTTTAATGGCGAACATAATCTACATAACAAGTGCATCAAGTACACCAGTGGATTCGTTGGGCATGAAAGAGATTCGCCTAAAGAGAGAGCGTTGTGTGCTACATATTATTAAAAGGTGTAATGGCCCATTCTTCTATGCAGACAACACAGTGATAAGAAATCCTGTACACATGTCTTTTCCAGAAGTTCAAGACGGTACTAATAATTTGGCATTGCAACAGTATGGAGCCCCACCACACTAGCACAACAACGTACGACAATTTCTCAGCAACAAACAACATCAATGAAGGAACGGAACAAGGGACCTAGAGACACAACTGTTCATTCTTGGCCTCCTGTATATCTTCACATATGGCCGCATGCAACTATTTCTTGTACGGATACACGAAAGAATGTCTCTAAGTTACTCAAGTAGTTCGTAAAATTAATGAGCCTAAATACAGATATAAAACATTAATAACTTTTGCGTAAAATATGAGAATTTAGCAACGTTCCTATTAAATATACTCAAGTACAAAATGCTCAAAAAATGGTTCAAATGGCTCTGAGCACTATGGGACTTGACATCTGAGGTCATCAGTCCCCTAGAACTTAAAACTACTTAAACCTAACTAACCTAAGGACATCACACACATCCATGCCCGAGGTTGGATTCGAACCTGCGACCGTAGCGGTCGCGCGGTTCCAGACTGAAGCGCCTACAACCGCTCGGCCACACGGGCCGGCTGTACAAATTGCAACGCCTATTATTATTCGATCACATTATTATCGTACCTGGGAGTGAGAACGCTTCGTTCGGCCCGTGAGTTAGTTTACCTGTGCACGTGAAGCCTATCCGAAAGTGCTCTGTTGTTCTAACTACCAGACAATATGCTCGTGAAGCTGTTAGGACCTCCATAATGTTTACGAGAGTCGAAAGAAATGGATATGATTTTTGTATTCTGTAACGTTATCGCGTGTTTCCGATAACGGCCACGGGCGGCCAAGTGCAGTAATACCGCGGATAGTATTTGAGAAGCACAGACGTGAACGTGATTTAACATTGTGATGGATTAACGCAGTTTGATAAAAGAACTGTAAGACTGACTTTCACCATATGTAATATGTGACAATTCGTAACAGCTCCTCATGTTGCGAAAATGTTTCGCGGAAAATTTCGCAATATTCACTGAAATAATCACGACAAATTTTTAACTTAAAGAACGTATTACGAATATGAAAAGTTACGTTGTTTCAAAATAAGATGATGATCAGCTTCTATGGAATGTAAATTACGAGGTCCGTCTTCAGTAGACGAAAATTCAGGACATGGGCAACAGTACCGTCAGAGTTCCGTAGCACCAAATGGGTCACACTTGTTTACGAAATATTAACATCCGCGGATGCAGATAAAATATTTGCACAGGCGGGTGAGAAAGTGGATAAGGCACTTGTGGTGGCCCACCATATAAGATGTGATTCCTCTCGCCGCGTGCAGTTCTAGATATCGTTTGTCTAGATTCTAGAAGTTATTTGTGCGGCTGATTATACGAACAGTGTATGTGTGTTAACATAGCGACAAAATTTGTGGTTTCATCTACATCTACATCATACTCCGCAAGCCACTTAATGGTGTGTGGCGGATGGTATTTTCAGTACCACTATCTGATCCATCCAACTCTGTTCCACTCGTGAACAATGCGTGCGAAGAATGATTGTCGGTAAGCATCTGTACTGGCTCTAATTTCTCGAATTTTATCCTCGTGGTGTCAATACGCGAGATGTATGGGAGGGAGGAGGGGGAGGGGGAAGTAATATGTTGTCTGAGTCCTCCAGAAAAGTGCTGTCCCGAAATTGCAGCAGTAAATCTCTCCGTGATGCACAACGTCTCTCTTGTAACGTCTACCAGTGGAGTTTGTTAGCATCTCCTAACGCTCTCTCGCCAGCTAAACGATCCCGTGACGAAACGCGCCGCTCTTCTTTGGATCTTCTTTATTTCCACCATCAGTTCTACCTGATAGGGATCTCAGATAGATGAACAAAACTCAAGAATCGGGTTGACAAGCGCCTTATAAGCCATATCTTTCGTGGATCAGTTTCGTTTTCTTAAGATTCTTTCGATGAATCTGAGTCTTGTGTCTGCTTTTCCCACTATCTGTTTTATATGGTCATTCCGCTTAGGTCTCTCTGAATAGTTACGCCTAGATATTTTGTGGCAGACGCTGTCTCCAGCTGTTTGTCATCAATAGTGTAGCTGTACAGTAGTGGATTTCTTTTTCTATGTATGCGCAATATGTTACATTCATTTACGTTCAGGGTCAAACTGCCAGAAGCTGCACCATTCATGAGTTCTCTGCAGGTCGTTCTGCAAATTCTTACTATCTTCTGGCGTTGCTACTTTGGTATAAACAATTGCATCATCTGCGGATTTAGTTCCATTAAGAGCGACGTGTTGAGCTCTATCTGCAAGAAAGTCTTGAATCCAATAGCAGGTCTGTTTCGATACTCCGTAAGCTCGTATTTTTTTTTTCATTACACGGCAATGCGGGACGACGGTATCAAATGTCTTACTGAAATCAAGGAACACGGCATCAACCTGAGCGCCATTGTCCACTGCGCTGTGGATCTCATGGAGTAACAGACCGAGCTGAGTTTCCCAGGATCTCTGTTTGCGGAATCCATGTTGATTTTTATAGAAGAGTTGCTCATTTTCCAAGAACGTCATAATTCTTGAGCATAAAACATGTTCCATAATCCCGCAACAGATTGACGTCAACGATATAGGTCTACAATTGTGTGGATTTGTCTTACGACCTTTTTTAAAAACGGGAATGACCTGCGCTTTTTTTCAGTCGTTAGGTACCTTTCGTTGCTCAAGCGATGTACGACAAATTACTGCTAGAAGGGGAGCAAGTTCTTTCGCATAATCTTTGTAGAATCTTATAGGTATCTCATCTGGTCCTGAAGCGTTTCCACTACTAAGCGATTGTAGCTGCTTTTGAATTCCGCGATCGGCTGTCTCAGTATCTGCCATTTCGACATTCGCACGACGGTTGAAACGAGGAACAATGTTACGATCTTCCGGGTGAAACAACTTCGGAAGGCCGAATTCAGTATTTCGGCCTTCTCTCTGTTATCTTCCGTTTCTGTGCCGGTATGGTCGCTGAGAGAATGAATAGACGATTTTGATCCACTTACTGATTTTACATACGACCAAAATCTCTTAGGGTTTTTACTCAGGTCGGTTGACAACGTCTTACTTTCGAAATCATTGAACGCTTCTCTCATTGCCCTTACGCTCATTTTCGCTTCGTTCAGCTTCAGTTTTTCGGATAGGTCTTTACTTCTCTTGAACCTGAGATTAAGTGCTCTTTGTTTACGTAGAGCTTTTGTAACGCGGGTATTAAACCATGGTGGAGCTTTCCCATCCCTTAAAACCTTACTCGGAACATACTTGTCTAGGGCATATTGAACTATGCATTTGAATCTTTGTCCTCATCACCGATAATTGATGCTGACGGCTGAGATATTATAAAATTTGTATCCTGTCACCCTTGCTGAGCAAATGTATCTTCCTACCTTTCTTAACATTCCCTGTAGGACCCGTCGTCATAGATGCTGCCACAGAGTTATGATCACTGATACCTTCCTCTCCGTTAATTGATTCGATAAGTTCAGGTATGTTTGTTGCCAGGAGGTCTAAGATGTTACCCTCATGAGTTGGTTCCCTATCTGCTCACGGTAATTTTCGGACAAAACATCCAGAACAATGCCACATGATTCCCTGTCTCTGGTACCTGTTTTGATGGCATAACACTCCCAATCTATACCTGGAAAATTGAAGTCACCCCTATTACAACGGCAGGATCAGGAAAATTACAAATGATATTCTGCAAGCTCTGTCTGAAGCGCTCTACAACTACAGATTCTGGCCCAGGTGGTCTATAAAAGCATCCGATCACCATTTTTGACTGCTCTTTGTTACTCAGTTTCACCCAGATTAATTCACATTCGGAATCAGTGATAACCTCGCCAGATTTTATCGAATTTTTTACTGCAATAAACACGCCGCCACCATTGGCGACCAACCTATCTTTACGATAAACATTCCAGTATGAACTTAGAATTTCGTTGTCATTGACGCCTGGCTTCAACCAGTTTTCTGGTCCCAATACTATCTGTGCATTATAACCTTCAGTAAGCGATACAAATTCTGGGACCTTTCCTTGGATGCTCCTGCAGTTTACTAAAATCATATTAAACGTTTCTATTTCTGATCTGCGAAGATCAAGATTCTCCGAGATCGCTATGGCGGATTTAACAGGCAAAACGTGTTTGCTCCCTTAACCTAAAAAAACCACATGTGCACGCCCCACGTACTCCGCTATCCTAGTAGCCGCTTTCTGCGTGTAGTGCACGCCTGACCTATTAAGGGGAACACTACACTTCTGCATCCGATAGCGAAGGTCGAGAAATTCGCATCCGATACCGTCGCAGAGCCGTCTGAGCCTCTGATTTAGACCTTCCACTCTGCTCCAAACCAGAGGACCGCGATCAACCCTGGGTACGATGCTACAAATAGACAGCTTATCCTGCACCTCGCGTGCGTTGCTAGTTGCCTTCAGCAAATCAGCCAGCCGCCGAAAGGAGCCGAGTATGGCCGCAGAACCCAAGCGGCAGGCGTCATTCGTGTCGTCATGTGGCACTACATGCAGCCGGTTGCACGCAGTTGGCTCGATAGCCGCCGGGAGGGCCGCCTCCACATCACGGATGAGACATACCGGGAAGCACCTCGTACCTGTTGCTAAGACGTAGGGAGCCAGCCGCACGGCCTGCTCCCTCTTTCACCTTCGCCCAGTGACACGCGAACTCACCACTGTCTGCCACCCACTCTGGAGTGAGGACGGACCGGTCAGATGTTGCGTATTTGAAGCTGCAGTGACGTCCGGGCCACTAGGGGATTCCAGTGACACCAAAGGTGTCGCAGGTCTTGTCACTGGCACCCCCACGTCACCGCAACTTCGAGAATTAGCTAGAAGCTTGTCGATGGTAGCCAACACAGCTTCCAGCTGTTTACGGACAGCAGCCAACTCTCATTGTGTCCGCTCACAACAAGCACCCCTAGCCATATCGTACTGTGTATAAAATAGATATGAGGTCTCAAATGGCGCTACTGAGTTTGAAAATATACCAAAGTAGAATAAAGTACCTCTAAAAGATTTTGTGCAGTTTTCTCACTGTACCCTGGGACCGCAACCTATTAAAGGGAATAAATTTCTCTACACGAAAAATTTACACTAGGAAGCCGCCCTACACAAGGATACTTACAAGACTTACGCAACAATAAAAATTACTATCAATTTTCTAACCACTAGTCTACACAGTAAAATACACACGTACAGTTCACTACTTTGAAGAAGCACGTGAACAAAAAACAAAAACTAAATTAATTTACAGTTTATCACACAAGTGCTGCTTCTGCTGTTCTGCTGCGCTCCTTTCGGCTCGGCGTCTGCCGCTACACTTTTCGCAATATGTTCCTGTTTTTGTAGCATGTTTCTACCAATAAATAGGAACTCCTTTTTGAAAGGCCCTGTAGTTACTACTAGGGTAGACGAACCACACCAAATGCAGCAGGGGGATGTCGTTATACGCCGAGGTTATACAGTTCGACGATTACTCCCCGCACAAATCGCTTGTGGCAGCACGAACATGCAACGTGTTACTATCTGTCCGTTTCGTACGTAGTCTCTGAGTAATAGCAAGAAGTAAGTAATCCACTAGCGCTCATTTCCGACGGAGCGACAATGACCTTGATTCATTACTCCTCTCGCAGTGCTTCAGAGCAGCAGAAACTGTCGGCAGCGCAACACGGGTGACATTAGCGGAGCGCTGGCAGTATTTCTTTGAGGTCCGGTATGGCAGCAGTTAGCCGTAAACAGTTTACGGCGGTACCGGGAAGAAAGCGCGGTTCGCGAGCTCCGCGGGTAATGGAGGTTGGGTCCACCGTAAACCGGGCGCGGCTCTCGGCGACACCTCTACACGGCGACTCGCCTGTACCGACGTTCCCGGCCAGACGCAAACGGCAAGCGTGACCGAGATGCGCCGGCGGGCTCAACGGCTCCGCGGGCAACGCACAGAGGCGTATAGCCAGCGTGACCGGCACCGAGAAGACATTTTATGGATGTAGGAAGTGTCGATAATATGTTTTTGGACTACGGGAACCCAGTACAGTACACGCTAACTAGCTTAATGACACTTTTTTTGTTTCGCGCCAGCTTTTCGTTGCAAACGTGTTGAATTCGTTCAAGATCTACAAGATTCAAAACATCACTGAGCCGATAGTGAAAAAATGACTAATTCGGTATAACTAATTTCGAAGTAACCCACAATTTTTTCGGCTGTGTTGTCGTCCTGTAGGAGAAGTCCTCACTCAGTAGGAGGACGGACATAAGACGAGTGCTGCGTCTACAGCCCTCAGTGTTTACAAAAATGGTTCAAATGGCTCTAAGCACTGTGGAACTTAACATATGAGGTCATCAGTCCCCTAGACATAGACTAGTTAAACCTAACTAACCTAAGGACATCACACACATCCATGTCCGAGGCAGAATTCGAACCTGCGACCGTAGCAGCAGCGCGGTTCCGGACTGAAGCGCCTAGAACCTCTCGGTCACAGAGACCGGCCAGTGTTTACAGCTCCATGTGTAAAGGCATGAATGGCTCTTCTTCACATAAAGAAACAAGATTTTCCGGTGCATCCTTTCCTCGGATAAGTTATGGAACATGACGGGTTCTCACTTTTCGTCATGTTAGAACACACGTGCTGTCACTTTGGATCGTAAATTGGTTCTCTTCCTTGAAGGGAATGGTTCTCAATTTGAGTCCAGTCCAGAAGTCATGTCTGTCTGTGGCGATGAGTAGTGTTTATGAGCAAGGGGCTAATCAACATGGTCGAATGGTGGTGTGATGAATCACCACAGTCCAAAAAAATTATTTTTTGATTTTTCTGCTTAGAATTTGTGTATGTAAAAAATGTTTTATATAAAAATTTTATATATATACAACAAACGTCATTTCCTGTTATAATTTCTGATGTGTTTCGAATGCCTAAATGTGAAAATGTAAGTACAGTTGTACACACTGGGACATTCTACGGCAAAGAATTGTAATGAAATGCTGCTAAAAGTAGGTAATCTTCCCAGGTCCCTCGTGAAACGTTAAAGGGGCAGTGCCAGATGTATTCTAACTCTTTTGACTTCTTGAAACCGAAAAAGTGGGCTGGAGATGTGTAGCGCACGTCGGTGGGTCTGAGGCACGCTCAAATAATTGCGAATTGGTGAATATTCGCGATATAAGGCGTCTTCGCGGGCAACAGCACCGAGGTGCTGTCTGGCAAAAGTACGTCAAGTACTCCCAGTCAGTGATATGTACAGGGAGTCCGGTGGATCATAACTTGTAAGAAGCACCGCTTAGACTGTTTAGCATTTAACAGAGAGTCCTACTGGGTGTCTTGGTTAAATTGCAAAAAGACAATTGTGTTACTGCAACTTTAATATTGTAGTTAGTGTCCGTCATCGTCAACAACTTGTTATTGCCTCCCATACGGCCCTGTGCTTATTCTTAATTACATTCCAAGCGTAGTTGGTTTAATGAAATAACCCGTGAAATATAGTCAAACTGAGTTACTGAATCTGTTTGCAACACTGATTAAAATTACAGCAAAAATAATCTTTCTCGTTTATCACGTGCTTTTAATGCAGTGGAGACATGTAGATGTAAGCGCTTAACATGTCATGACATGTTTGCGCTGCCGAGCACGTGTTATCTGAGTCACTAAGTTACAAATTAACAGAATTTTTTTAAAATTTTATTTTATTTTATTTTTTAGTAACACAATTCTGAGTTGGACAGTGAAAGTTTCGCTTCGTTCATGTGACGCATTTACGTCAACCTATCAACCTATAAACACATGAATTTTTAAATTCCGTACACGAATGTTGGGATAACTAACTAGTAACAGAGCTGTAATATCGGTAGAGGAAAGGTGATCATATCGTTTAGCAGCAATTGACATTGACATTTACATTTTTGGCCTGCTTCACTGATTTTTCACAACGAGTAATCAGAATTATCAAGTATTAATTTTACTTACAGCCTTTCGGCTATAATTCGAAAGCGATTTTCTCATTTTGTAACTGTTACTCTTAGCCTCACACGGACGTTTCATTGTAACTGATGGTAGTGAGGGGAAGTGGTTGTATCTTGGTATAATTCACGCAACGAAATGCGATGGAGGTGTACTGGCCGATTGGAAGTGAGTCAGATACAGCCATTGGAAGCCAGGTGTTTAATGGTGGTCCTTACGTTGTTCACTGTTTCTGCGACCGTATCTGACCATAGGTTAGGCCTCCTCAAGGTAAGCAAAGGACTTCTTGAGTTGTTAACCTATGTTAACTTTCATGCCCCCAGAAGTGTACTGGATAACGATGCCATCCGAAGTGCTACACAGGCTGCGGCGATACGTAGGTGATGCCGTACTATATTATGCGCGGAAGTGATTTGTAACAACATGCCAGGCGATCAGTCACCCAAGGGAGCATTCCGCAAAAGACAAGCCATCTTGTATTGGTATTCGACTTGAAGCAGACTTGTCTCTTTCAAGGATGAGTTCCAGTTTAGGAAGCAAAGTGACAGCAGATGTTTTCATAAGGCGAGAACTTAGAACCACACATCCGAGAATCGGATGCTTCAAAAGAAGCAGTGTGTTGCATGGAACATCTTTATTTGGAACAAAGAAATCTCCGTGGAGGTCTAATCACAAGGGCGTGTCTTACGAATAAATATTTCCAGCTGAAAACAATTCAGAGAATGAAATATTCAATTCTACATCTAATTAAACCGCACAGAGTTTGTTCATAACGCTAACAGGCGTGTGTTAACTGTTCGAAATTCTCCTGCCCAAAGTCTTATCTCGCTAAGAACAATCATAGACAACATGTTCTACTTCTGGAGTCATGATACTCCGTACCGACTTCAATTATGTAGGAAACTGAATAATACGTTTCGTAGATGTTAAACGCATTTTAAATTCAAACATACATGCTGACTAAACAAACTTGATCCATTACTTTTAGTGTACCATGACTCCTAAACTTTGGTTAACTTCAATCACAGTTGACATAAATCTTTTTAGTTAACGTTCGTATAGCAACTTTTTATGGTCGTAATAAGAGAAAACCGTTCATCAATATGTAAATCCAAGTCATCTTTTTCTCGAAAAGATTCAGTGTAGCATGACAAAATGGCTGTACATTGGTCAATAAATTTGCTAATGGCTGCATCGCTGACTTAGGTAATTAAACAATTCTTGCCATTTCGTATTGAAAATGCCGGCGAAAAACAAATCCAGATTTAAACAAAATGACGATGTGTTCACTCCCTCCCCCCCCCCCCCCCACCAAAAAAAACTAAGCCTGTTGTCTAAGTTGCACCATTCTTTTCTTTAAATGGAACATGAGATAGCTGGCTCATGACGGACCACGAATTACTGTTTCTGATACGGGGAGGCCGCGACCGACGTTGGGATCACGGATTTACTTCAAACTTTGTACGCCTATAGCATGCCATTAAAACAACATAATGTGCAAGTAGTAAGGTGTACTACTATGACAATTTAGAGAAAATCGCAAGGGAAGATTTACGTGTCTATTATGGGGATTATGTATCTGTGTGGAGGTTCCGACGTTAGAGTTCATGGTAGGCAAGGGATTGGCATTCGAGCTTTGTAAGACGAACGTCTATGAGGCGACGGTTCGACCCCCGCTCAGACTTAATTGTTAATCAACTTTTTCCATCACTGGTCATATTATTTAATTTATATGGCGTTCGAGGGATAATATAATAAAAAACTACGTGTAATTGCAAGAACTATTTGCGTTAAGTTTCAATTTATGTTTTCCATGCCTGAATGACAAATACCATCCCGCAACGTGTGATGTCGAGAGCACATCCTACAAGTAATTGTACATTACACTTGTAGTCTGGCACATTGTGACTGATTCTGAAAAACGTCATTCATATCATTGTTTATCGAGGCTTGATTTTGGCTTTCCAAGCTCGTCCCTCGTACGCGAAAATTTAATTAAAAATAGTAAATAGTCAAATAACATATGTAATTCACTACAACTTCATGAAAATGCAATTTTTTTTTCATTGTATTACCTGTCAAATGCCAAATACGAGGGCCACTCCAAAAGAAATGCACACTATTATTGTAAAAATACACTTTTCATTCTGCATGTGTGAAAGTTTTACAGTGTGTAGATACATCGTTCCCGCTTGTTTTCAAACTTAGTTCAACCTGTTTCCCTGAGTGGCACCGTCACAGCATGTCTTCAAGATGGCTGCTAACTTGACGTTCGTCAGAAGCAACGTGCTGTCACAGAATTCCCGTGCTGTGAAAACGAGACAGTGGGAAACATCCACAAGAGGTTGAAAAAGGTGTATGGAGATGCCGCTGTCGATCGCAGTACAGTTAGTCGGTGGGCAAGCAGGTTACGTGACGAATTTTCCTCGCAGCGGCAGGCCTCGTACTGCACACACTCCAGACAATGTGCAGAGAGTTAACGAATTGGCGACTGTTGACAGACGCATCACAGTGAACGAATTGTCACGCTACGTTGGGATAGGGGAAGGAAGTGTTTGCAGAATATTGGAAGTTTTGGCGTTAAAAGAAAAGGTTTGTGCCAGGTGGGTTCCCAGGATGTAAACAGTGGCTCACAAAGAAACAAGAAAAACGGTATGCAGCGAACTTTTTGAACAGTACGAGAATAGTGGAGATGAATTTCTTGGAAGAATTGTGACAGGTGATGAAACATGGCTCCATCACTTTTCACCAGAAACGAAGAGGCAATCAATGGAGTAGCATCATACAAATTCACACAAGAAATAAAAAATTCAAAACCACACCTTCTGCTGGAAAAGGAATCTTGCTTGTGGACATCATGCCAAGTGGAACCACCATAAATTCTGATGCATATGTGACGACACTGAAGAAACTTCAACCTCGACTGAGTCGTGTTCGACCACATCGGCAAAAGCAGGATGTTTTGCTGTTGCTCGACAATGCACGGCCACATGTCAGTCAAAACACCACGGAAGCGATCACAAAACTCGGATGGACAACACTGAAACACCCGCCTTACAGTCCTGACCTGGCTCCATGTGACTATTATCTCTTTGGGAAACTCAAAGACTATCTTCGTGGAACAAGGTTTGAAGATTATGACTCCCTTGTGCACGCTGCCAAACAGTGGCTGCAACAGGTTGGTCCAGAATTTTACCGTGCGGGTATACAGGCGCTGGTTCCAAGATGGCG
Organism: Schistocerca americana; assembly: GCF_021461395.2. Classification (NCBI taxonomy): domain Eukaryota; kingdom Metazoa; phylum Arthropoda; class Insecta; order Orthoptera; family Acrididae; genus Schistocerca; species Schistocerca americana. The sequence continues at coordinate 320,786,102 of NC_060119.1, read as the reverse complement.
AAGGCAGTTGAGAGGGATGGAAATTATGTGGAGAAATGAAAATATTGTTCGTAAAGGATGTATATCTACACACTGTAAAACTTTCAGACATGTAGAATAAAAGATGGATTTAAAAAAAAAATAGTGTGCATTTCTTTTGGAGTGACCCTCGTAAATTAAATAATGAGTCCAGTGATGAAAAAATGTAGATTAAAAAGGAGGTGGTAGCGGGAATCGACACGTCGCCTTGTCCACTATCAATGTGCAAAGCACAAACGCTAGCCGCTTTACCACAATCACTTCTTAGAACGACGCGCGGAGTAGCCGCGCTGTCGGGGCGTCTTGCCACGGTTCGCGTGGCTGCCCCCGTCGGATGTTAGAGTCCCCCCTCGGGCATGGGTGTGTGTTTTGTCCTTAGCGTAAGTTAGTTTAAGTTGGATTAAGTAGTGTGTAAGCCTAGGGACCGATGACCTCAGCAGTTTGGTCCCATAGGAACCTACCACTACCACCTACTTCTTACGACCAGCACCTTCCCGCAGATAAATCAGTCACATAATGGACGCATAAAATTTCTCTTGCTATTTTCTCGGAATTACCAGAGTAGTGCACCTTCGTACTTGCACATTTTGACGTTTTAATGGCCTTCTACGGGTGTACAAAGTTTGAAGCAATCTGTGATTCCAACGTCGTGGCCTCGCCTTGTGAGTGCTACGGAAGAGGCGAAAACCTCGCCTGCCACAGGGTGAGACACTATTGACGTTCTTCTCAACAGCGCAAAGCAGTTTTCTTGTATTTTTTTGAAACAGTAAAATATGGAGTGACATGTTCAGAACCGCTGTTTCTGAGTAATGAGCTGAATATGTTTGTAAGCAACGTTGCTTGTGAACAGAAGGACGTAACCTGAAATGACAGGCAGAAAGCAAGACCTTCATCGTCGGTTGAATACTCATTCCGTGCTGATATCTATATGATAAGGATTTTGTAGAAGAATCTTAGCAGTTCCGAAGAAAGTCTTGCCTTATTACCTGTCAGTGAACGACTTGTCGAACGTCAAATTGGACGACAGTATCGATGATCTTGCATTTCTGATAAGGGAGCCTCCCCATCGCACCCCCCTCAGTTTTAGTTATAAGTTGGAACAGTGGATAGGTCTTGAAAAACTGAACACAGATCAATCGACAAAACAGGAAGAAGTTGTGAGGCTCAAAAATGGCTCTGAGCACTATGGGACTCAACTGCTGAGGTCATTAGTCCCCTAGAACTTAGAACTAGTTCAACCTAACTAACCTAAGGACATCACAAACATCCATGCCCGAGGCAGGATTCGAACCTGCGACCGTAGTGGTCTTGCGGTTCCAGACTGCAGCGCCTTTAACCGCACGGCCACTTCGGCCGGCAGAAGTTGTGAGGAACTATTAAAAAAATAAGCAAAATATACAAACTGAGTAGTCCATGACAAGATAGGTAACATGAAGGACCACCTGGGCTCAGGAGCGCCGTGGTCCCGTGGTTAGCGTGAGCAGCTGCGGAGCGAAAGGTCCTTGGTTCAAGTCTTCCCTCGAGTGTAAAACTTTAATTTTTTATTTTCAGACAATTATTATCTGACAAACTCTTATGTTTTCATCACTTTTTGGGAGTGATTATCACATTCACAGGAAAACCTAAATCAAGCAAGGTAGAAGTATCTTTTTACCCATTCGCCAAGTGTACCAGTTAGGTGGGTCGACAACATATTCCTGTCATGTGACGCACATGCCGCCATCAGTGTCATATAGAATATATCAGACGTGTTTACCTGTGGAGGAATCGGTTGACCTGTGACCTTGCGATCAAATGTTTTCGGTTCCCATTGGAGAGGCACGTCCTTTCGTCTACTAATCGCACGGTTTTGCGGTGCGGTCGCAAAACACAGACACTAAACTTATTACAGTGAACAGAGACGTCAATGAACGAACGGACAGATCATAGCGTTGCGGAAAAAAAAGCAAACTTTTCACTCGAGGGAAGACTTGAACCAAGGACCTCTCGTTCCGCAGCTGCTCACGCTAACCACGGGACCACGGCACTGCTTAACTTACACTCTCCTTGATGTTGCCTATCTTGCGCATAGACTACTCAGTTTGTATGTTTTGCTTATTTTTCTCATAGTTCCACACAACTTCTTCCTGTTTTATAGATTGATTTGTGCCAACTTATAACTAAATCTGAGGGGGGTGCGATGGGGAGGTTCCCTTGTGAGTGCCAAGTGTCGAATGAAGTGGCAAAACATATTTGGCGCCTAAATATGAAAGGTGGGAACAATCATCAGACAAGTTCTGATACTTAAGGGGAGTTGTAACGCCCTATCTCGACAAAGGTAAATTTAGTGAATTGGCTTCCCTGTATTTCAGGAACCACTGTAGCCATTGACACGAAACTTTTACAAGACATTTGACTGTATTTTCTGAGGCTACTGAACTACAATAATTGCATTTCAGCGACTGCTTTCGGAAATACAATTTTTTAATTACACGGTAAAAATTTTGTGTACTTTTTTGTACGTTATCGTAACAATTTTAACTATACATAACATTATGTTGTTCTTTTAGTTCAGTATACTCAGGATATGTACGTTATCACTCCCTGAAAATTTGAATACTATAGTCGAAGTGGTTTCTGAGATTTAGAAAAAAATGCAACGTAAGATGTAAATTTTCAGTAACGGCTTCTAAAGTTTCAAAAGACTGTAACTCAATATGTGCTTAATTTTTTTTTTTATTTTTAGTTACTCAGAAGCATCCTGCACCATACTGTAAATGATCCTCTTGATCTTTTACCAAGTTTTTTTCTTCTTTCTGGACTCTTTAGTGGCCAACTGTGCTGCATACTCTGCTTTATCAATGCGAACCTTGTCCATCCGTTCACGTTCTCTGATACAGTTTGCTCCAAGATTAATTCCCATATGCTGTAGCACTGTCAACCTACCAATGTTTCCATCGTTAAAAGCAATAACAGCATCACTGACCCTCCCACTTTAGTGTCTTCATTCCAACAAAAACATTTTTTGGTAAACGAGTCCATATAAGATTATTGAACGACTCACTGGGATTTGGTGTTTGACCATGCAGACACTTCCTCAGTAATTCAGAATTTGCCACGTCTCTGCAAATAGGTTTTATGATATCCATGACTGCTACTGGGATGGAATGTCTATGGTTGTATCAACTGTTTGAGTACTGGGCATTGCAATAGTTGCACCATGAATCTGGTCCAGGTGAGCAAAGGTGATTTACTGGTTTTCCATCAGTTGACAGTCTGTGGAAGAAGGTAGCCCATACTACCTGCTTCATTTTCAACAAATCCTCAGTATTATTGATAATGGCCATCCCATAATACTGCTGTAGTTCATCAATCATTTTGTCTGTCAGCCTGCCTCTTATGGTTTTACCATCAGAAAGTTTCTTGTCTCTCAAACTTTGTTTCAACTTCCTCAACTGGTGCCCATCCCCTTCCGGACATGAGCAACACTGTAAAACTTTGTAACACAGCTGTGAACAGCCTACTATATAAAAAAATTACCTATTTCATTAGATCTTGAAGTAACGCACGTAAAAATTTTAACATTTTCAACCGGTGTAGATTATAAATAAAATATAATACTTTCCATGTGGATATATATATATATATATATATATAAAATCATTTTACACGGAAAATTGCAAATTTTATAACGAGATAAAAATTCGAAAATGTGAAAGGAATTTTTTCTGTTCTAACTCCCCTTAAATCTGCGCTGCTGTTGGAAACTATTCCGAATTTCAATACAATAAAATTCCTTTTGAAGTTCTCAAATTATTCTGCTGACAGGTAGCTTGTTTCTAGCAGATCTCACTGAACGGCACGTTCAAAAACACTTCTTCGTTTAAAAACTTTTCTTTTATGATAGCACAAGACAGACATGGCAAATTTAACGATCAAGTAGGTGAAGTTGGAGAACTCGTGCCTTCGTTAAGAGAACGATACTCGATCTATTCGTACGAAAAGAGACCACGTTAGGAACTATTGTTTTATATCACAGCACACGACTTTTCACATTCAGATACCTATCGTTTTTTCCCTGGTGAGGCTGTGGAGCGAGATGGCAAGTAGATCTTGGCGTGAGGTGGCCATATATAGTTATCACCAGCTAGTTGCATACTCGGAAATACGGAGAAGAGAACTTGCGATGATCTACAACGTCGCCCCCCGGGACACGATAGACGCTGTCACTAAAGATCCACGCCTACGCATTCTCCCGCCATGGCAGCAATTGTCAAACATGGGAACTATGTGTGGCGCTCCAGCTAAGTACTCACGGGCGGATGCGGGCGAATTATGGCTTCGAATTTCTGAGGGCGCTAATAAGGCCGAGGAATATTAGTCTGGCACTAACGGTCGATGGCAAGCCACCGGCGTTACCGCAGAGCCAAATTCACTGCCGGCTTTCTGCGCCTCTTCGCTGGTCGTCCCACATCACGACAGCATTTCCTTATAGGCATCTTCAGTGTTCTCTAATAGTGTGCGCCGCTTGCAGGTATTAATGAAGTAAAACAGGGAAGCATATCGATACAACGTGGAATGCTACGAGTTTATTCTCAAAGCACTTATGCACAGACATCACTCATACTTTCATCTGCACAAAATAATTAAAAACTTGACTGGATGTGTTGTTTTCAAGTGTGCATAACCTGTTTTTCTCCGAAACCTCCAGGAGGGCAGTAGAATGTGCGGCACAAATAAAACGATAACAACGTTTCGAACAACTGCAAAGGTTTGAAAAATTAAAATATGTGTAATTTTATGTACCTGAAACCTTACTAGGTAGTCGTTTTGTCCAACGAGGTTAGAATAATCTTCTTGGTTTTGCCGAAGCTACTGTAGAGATCTAACTTACGAGCGTAGCAAATCAACGGCAGTTACGCCGTCATGCGAATTCTATCCATGTGTGACATCCTGTGCCGTCCCTCAAGCATATGTGTTCCGAATAAAACTTTTTTTAACTGTGTAAACCCATTTTTCGAAGTACGGTGGCAGCGGAAATACGTTTACAAAAGACAGAAATAATCTTCAAAAGTACCAGAAGGGAAAAATAGAACTTAGTTACTAGAGTGTCAATATATGAATACTTGATAACTCAATGAACGTCAATATATGAATACTTCATAACGCAATGATCCTGGCCATCCCATAAGTATCTTGCAAACTGGTTCTCTCACAACTATCTCGTAAAAATTTTGGTACGTATTAACACGATGATTGTCATATAAATGAACAGAAATACGTAAAGGTCAATTGGGTTAGGGTAATTCTCACAGCTCTCTCGATGTAGGTGCTACCTCACCAGCACCAACGACAACTGTTCAGGTATAAGGACAGCCAGTGTGTCAGCTGTGAACGGAGCGGGACTGGAACTCCCAATGCACCGAATTAAAGCTTCAACTTGCGACTGCGTCGTCTATCGTTTTATCAGTGGCATGTGATGCCACTGCAAGAATTTCATCCTCAGCCAGTGCTACTTACACCGTTCAGACAATTGCTGCGTTCTTTCCCTAACACGATCTCATACACACCGCACAGAAATAATTAAAATACAAAACATACACAACGGATCCAGCGTCGCTTAAATGTTATGGTAGCCTACCCGTCTAGATTTTTTCCGCCATGAACAGAAAGCTCTTATGTGGCGCGGGTAACTAGACAGAGTTATTTTATCAGGTATCGGTAGATTGAAATATGATTTGTGCTAATGTAGAGGATGCAGTCAGAAATCTCGTATCTCACATTACTAACACACAAGCAGTATTCAGTAATTCCAATATCTGTAGTTACCGTGAGACAGTAGCTCAAACCAGACAGAGTAACCAGAAAGATTCATCCTTCATCAAATGTTTGAGAGATTACGTGATCAAAATGTCTTGCAGGTAACCACTGTAATCTTGTGATAATCCATGTATGGTTTACTACTCAGATACAAATGGTTCAAATGGCTCTCAGCACTATGCAACTTAACTTCTGAGGTCATCAGTCGCCTAGAACTTAGAACTAATTAAACCTAACTAACCTTAGGACATCACACACATTCAAGCCCGAGGCAGGATTCGAACCTGCGACCGTAGCGGTCGCTCGGCCCCAGACTGTAGCGCCTAGAACCGAACGGCCACTCCGGCCGGCTACTCATATACAAACAAAATACATGTGGTAGTTGGGGTACCTACATACAACAACCCTTGACGCTATACTGGAATCTAAATTAAACGAGTCACTGTCAACATTAGAGTATTTTGGCGGACACAGACTCAGAGTAGCCACTACGCCCTCCGATTCCTCCATCCTCCTAGTCAGAGAGATCACAAAAGCTGTTCATATTACAGGGAATCCAGTATTGGACCTTTCATCCACCTAACCACAGCTTAAACAAGTGAGAGTGTACTATGTTAACATACGATGCAGAAGTAATGCACCATTAGCACCATTAGAACGATTTCAAGCGAATTATGAAACGAGCATACACGCACGATAACTTTCTAGATTTTTACGCCTACATCTGTTTTTCAGCAGCAGTTAACAGATGAACATTCGAATTGAATACTCTGGACTAAACCTTTTTGTTTCTGAATAATTTCCTTCTATAACTACGACTTTACAATCGAGATGACATTTACCACTCGCATAAATCCATCACACTGAAACTAAACCCCTTTATGTAATATGAAAGTAGATACATGCGTTGTACGAGGTTCTATTTGATTAAGGACGGCAAAGTGCTGTAGAATAATTTTCCGTATATATTTCTAAGATCAATAACAGATTCACTCAGAGCAAGGTTTTCATGAACTACTGTTGATCTGCATACAATAGTGAGAATTTGGAACGGTCTAATCAGATGTGGTTTGCATTTGTCATTAAGCCGGTTCCCTCACCTTGAGGCATCATTGAAATTATGATAAAAAAGTTCTTAAAACATAAATTACACGAGATCGCCTGAAACTGAACGTCCCCATGATTCTACTGTTAGAACCGTAACACCAGTAAATGAATCAAAACACCTTGGGTAGTAACTGACTGTCCTGAGTGGAAAACATCAAAAGGGAAGGCAAACCGGTGTACGTACCTCATCAGGACGAAACGCTCGCATATCGAAGGCGTCAGATTATCAGGGGGCCCGAGTTCGATTCCCGGCAGGGGACTGGGTGTTGTGCGTCCTTCATCATCATTTTCATCATCACTGACACGCAAGTCGCCGAAGTGGCGTCAACTAAAAAGACTTGCAATACGGCGGCCGAACCCGGAAGGAGATATCCCGGCCAATAAATGCCATACGATCATTTCATTTCATTTCATCCACAGCAAGTTTCTCATATTTGTGAGATCAATAACAGATTCAGCCATTAGGCTGACTTGAAATAGATGGTCAAGTGCAGAGAACATCGACCACAGGTAAAAGACATCGATGCCCTGCTAGAAGTTTAAATCAGTACGCCGAAAATAATCCATTGACGAAATGACAAAGACCAAACCACAAATGCATATGATATAAAAATTAACGGCACGGTATGGCCTTCTCAAAAAATAAAAATGAATGATTCACAAAATAAATATTAAAACAATAATTTTGACTGAACTTGCAAAGGTTTCTATACATTAAGTCTAGAGGTAATAGCAATACACTATCTGAAAGAATCTGAGGAACTAAGAAACCGTCATGAACAAAATGAAGAGCAACTGATCACACATAAAAAATAGGGAAAGAAAAAAACGACTATTTTTTGCGACGTTACACTGTACTTTCAATTAGCTAAATAATTAATGGTCTCAATTGTGTTTCTCCGTCAACTGGAAGACGACTGCAGGGGAGTCTAGCTCTTCCAACAAGAAAAGCAATAAAATATCAGTCCGAAGCAGCTGGAAAAAATATCCAAGTGTTTTTTTCTAAATAAATTGTGTAAATTACATTCCTTTCTAACTCGACAGCGTGTGCATCCACATCAAGGCTGGTGTAATGAGTCGTAATAACAGTAATTACTGTAATAGCCGGCCGGTGTGGCCGAGCGGTTCTAGGTGCTTCAGTCTGGAACCGCGCGAGTGCTACGGTCGCAGGTTCGAATCCTGCCTCGGGCATGGATGTGTGTGATGTCCTTAGGTTAGTTAGGTTTAAGTAGTTCTAAGTTCTAGGGGACTGATGACCTCAGTAGTTAAGTCCCATAGTGCTCAGAGCCATTTGAACCAATTACTGCAATAACACTCTACTACTCTGTTACTACCACGTACAGGTTTGTGACAAAGATTAAATATTTTCTTAGAAATATATTTGTCGTCTTCGCGTGAACGTCCGTCTGAAACGGATATCAAATTCCTCGTCAGAAGCAAACATCAGGACACACGGCAGTGTGCGGAGTTGTTTACAATGATGTATTATACGTAAAGACCCAACATGGCTTAATAACGAAAATCGGTGGATGCTGAGTAAGCAGGCTGTTGCACTCTCGGTTCAAAAGGGAACGCTCAAACAACGACAAGCGAAGGGTAATAGAGATTCGTGCGTCTGTAAAAATATCTATGCGCGAAGAATACAATTACGACCACCGTCATACCTTAGCAGAAGATCTGGCAGAGAAACCGAGGAAATTCTGGTCTTATGTAAAATTACTAAGCGGGTCTAAGGCTTCCATTCAGTCCCTTGTTGACTACTCTGTTGTGGCAGTTGAAGATAGCAAAACGAAAGCCGAAGTTTTAAATTTCACGTTAAAGAAATCGTTCACACGGGAAAATCGTACAAACATTCCATCTGACCATTAGACAGATTCTCGTGTGGACGACATAGTAATAAGCATCCCTGGCGTAGACAAAAAACTTAAAGATTTGAAAGCACCAGGTCCGGATGGAATCCCAGTTCGATTTTACAACGAGTACTCCACGGCATTAGCCCCTTACTTGACTTGATTTTATCGCGAATCTCTCGCCCAGTACAGAGTCCCAAACGACTGGAAAAAGGTTCAGGTGATTCCAGTACATAAGAAGGGTAAAAGAACAGACCCGCAAAATTACAGACCAATATCCCTTATTCTGTCTGCTGTAGAATCCTTGAACACATTCTCAGTTCGAATATAATAAACTTTCCTGAGACTAAGAAGCTTACGTCCATGAATCAGCTTGGTTTTAGAAAGCATCATTCGTGCGAAACTGAGCTTGCCTTTTTCTCACATGATATACCGCGAACAATGGATGAAGGACAAGAGGCAGATTTCATATTTCTAGATTTCCGGAAATCATCTGACACGATGCCCCATTGCAGGCCGTTAACGAAGGTACGAGCATATGAAGTAAGTTCACAGATATGTGAGTGGCTCGAAGACTTCTTAATAGAACCCAGTATGTTGTACTCGACGGCGAGTGTCCGAGAGAAGAGTATCGTCAGGAGTGCCCGACGGAAGTATGATAGGACCGCTGTTGTTCTCTATATACATAAATGATTTGGCGGACGGGATGGGCAGCAATCTGCGGTTGTTTGCTGTGTCGAAGTTGAGTGACTGTAGGCAGATACAAGACGACTTAGACAAAATTTCCTGTCGGTGCGATGAATGGCAGCTAGCCCTAAATGTTGAAAAATGTAAGTTAATGCGGATGAGTAAGGAGAAGAAACCCATCACGTTTGGTGGTGGTGGTGGTTAGTGTTTAACGTCCCGTCGACAACGAGGTCATTAGAGACGGAGCGCAAGCTCGGGTTAGGGAAGGATTGGGAAGGAAATCGGCCGTGCCCTTTCAAAGGAACCATCCCGGCATTTGCCTGAAGCGATTTAGGGAAATCACGGAAAACCTAAATCAGGATGGCCGGAAACGGGATTGAACCGTCGTCCTCCCGAATGCGAGTCCAGTGTGCTAACCACTGCGCCACCTCGCTCGGTATCACGTTTGGATATAGTATCACTAGAGACCTGCCTGACACAGTCAAGTCGTTTAAATATGTGGGCGTAACGCTGAAAAGCGATATGAGATGGAACGAGCTTGTGAGAACTGTGGTAGGAAGGCGTATGGTCGACTTCTGCTTGTTACGAGAATTTTGGGAAACAGTTGTTCACCCGTAAAGGAGGCAGCATACAGGACGCTAGTGCGACCTATTCTTGAGTACTGCTCGATTGTTTGCTATCCGTATCAGGCTGATTAACGGGAGACATGTAATCAATTGAGAAGCGGGCTGCTAGATTTGTTACCGGTAGCTTTGAACGACACGTGTTACGGGGACTCAAAAGAGAATTCCTGGAAGGATGGCGACGTGCTTTTCGAGAAACGCTGTTGAGAAAATTTAGAGAAGCAGCATTTGAGGCCGACTGCCGAACGATTCTGCTGCCACCAACATACGTTGTGCGTAGGGACCACGAGGATAACATACGAGTAATTAGGGCTCATAGGCATATAGACAGTAGTTTTCCCACGCTGTATTTGCAAGTGGATCAGGAAAGGATATGACTAGCAGTGTTACAGGGTACCCTCCGCCACGCACCATACGGTAGCTTGCGGAGAACCTGTCTATATGCGGGTGTATATGTACATGTAATGCGACTGTGATTGAAGAACTGCTACTTCAATGGATATCAGAATTCCTTTAGACAGACTAAATGAAATCTGCAGTCATGAAGGCAATCCACCAAACACGACACGTAGTTTTGTTTCATATCGTGACATCCTATTTCAAGTAATGCAATACCCTCTTAGTTTTTGTGACTTTTCTAGTCGTAAACAATACGTAGAAACTAACCGGAATTAATCACGGCTCGTTCGGTATGAACGGGAGAAAAAGAGGAAAAGCAACAGCTGAAATTTACATGCCGTTACGCGGTATGCTACATGTTGTTCCACCGCAGTTTAAACGGGACATTATTTGGGCTGCTCTGCTGCAGCGCATAAGAGAAGAGGGAAACGAATGATGCCAGCAGCGCTGACGTCCGCCTGAAGCGTGCATTCCGTCAGCTCTTTGTTTCTGCAAATTAGAAGTATTTTACCCAGCAGAATTCAGTCCGCAACCAAAACAGAATAAAAGAACACGCCCCGGAGGACAAGACCACAATACGCACGATGCACGCGGCAGCCAGCAGTCTGTGGTTTACAGTCTGTCCTCTCCGCCGTGAGTACTCATGCGACCCAGCTTTGGCAGCGTCTAACCGGGGCGGCGCAAATACACGTTTCTACCGTGGTTCAATCGGTAAGGCTGCCAATGTATAATTAATGAGTGAGGATAAAGAAGGGGACAGATATCACTGCACTTAAGACACAAAAATTTACTCGGAGGAGGAAGTACCGTTTTTAATTAGGATTCATCTTCATAAAAAAATTCAAAAAAAGAAAGAAAATCTTCGATCTTAAGTGCGCTTGTAGCTCTTATAGAGAACTTAGCCCATAGCAACTACAGGTAAGAGCGAAATTTCAAAGCATCGAGATACAAAGAAGTACCAAGACTTAGAAAAGGAAGTAGAAAGGACAAAGAAATAAGACTGTCTACAGTAAAAGTACTGTGGAAACTATAAACAAAGTCCAAAGCTTGAAAATTGCTAAGGAACAACTACCAACTGCTACAAAACATCCGACAACCGCTGCGGAACGCCCGACTAATGATAAGGAAATACAGGTTCCAACTGCAGAGAAGACTGTGCAAGAGCGCTCTGTATGTATTCGACAGTTAATTATGGCGTTTGACGAAGGTGGTTGTGGAACCGATTAGTGTGACATTCCGTTTGGTATGGCAACATGTCTGCATGACATTGTTTGGTGCTTAGGTTCGTAGACGAACAGCAGGAACGGCTCGAAAGCGGCCAAATTGTGACCACTGTGGCCACAGCAATGGGTATATCCGAAAGTGTCATCTCGCGATTAGAAAAGGCCGCCGAAGGTTGAAATGCTGTTCGAAAACATGGTGGTGGTCGTAGATGGACCACTACACCTCAAGGAGATCGATACGTAGCCCTAGTGACGAAAAGGAACAGACATCTCACCCCTAGGCAATTCGCTGTAGACCTTGTAACCTCTACCGGCGGTACACGTGTTTCTGCCAGAACTATTTCGTGGCGATTAAATCAGACTGGTTTGTGTGCTTGTAAGCCTACTAAGTGCATCGCACTTCAATCACACCATCGTCAAGGAACAATACACTGTAGGAGGGAGCATGTTGGGATCAGCAACAATGGTCCAGAGTGATGGTCTCCGACGAAGCCCGTTTCACTACGATAAGTGACTTTAGCCACCAGTTAGTGTGAAGAGAACACGTCACACACCACAAAATGTTCACGATCGTCATCGGTGTGGCCTAGACACTATGGTGAGGGGAGGCATTATGGACGATAGACAAACACTGCACGTTCCAGGGAGATTATTCTGGATCATGTTCGTCCGTTTGATTGCGCGGTAGGTCCCGACTTTCTGTTTGTGGACGAAAATGACAGCCCACAAAGGACCACTGTGGGTTTCGAACATACTGGAAAGTGAAAGTATTGAACGTATAGAATGGCTTGGGTATTCCCTGGAGCTACAGAGCTCGCCTGGGATGTTATTGGCAGAGGTATTTCTCAACGGACAACCCCTCCCTGATCCGTGAAAGAATTGAAAACCACCTCGAGGGATGAGTGAGAGAATATCCTCCAAGGACTCCTCAACAATGTGGTAGCCACCAAGAATAACTGGTTCAAAATGCTCATTAGTGCACGAAGAGCGTTCATTCCTTACCGACAATCTGACATCGATCTTTCTGTTGGGAGTCTGACCCGTGTCAAGCATGAACATTATTTATATACGTTATCCTGCTTTCACATGTGGTGGAATTTATACCATTTTTCGTTATAAATATATCACTCCACCTCTATTACATGTTACATGATGTTGCTGCTGTTGTTGTGGTCTTGAGTCCAAAGCTGGTTTGATGCAGCTCCCCATGCTACTCTATACTATGCAAGTCTCTTCATCTCCAAATAACTATTGCAACCTGCATCCTTCTGAATCTCTTAGTGTATTCATCTCTTAGTTTCCCTCTACAATTTTTATCCTCCACGTCTTCCCCCCCAACACTAAAGTGGTGATTCCTTGATGCCTCAGAACATATTCTGCCAACCGATCCCTTCTTCTAATCAAGTTGTGCCATAAATTCCTCTTCTCCTCAATTCTATTCAGTACCTCCTCATTAGTTATGTGATCTACCCATCTAATCTTCAGCATTCTTCTTTAGCACCACATTTCGAAAGCTTCTATTCTCTTCTTGTCTAAATTATTTATCGTCCATGTTTCACTTCCATACATGGCTACATTCCATACAAATACTTTCAGAAACGACTTCCTGACACTTAAATCTATATTCGACGTTAGCAAATTTCTCTTCTTCAGAATCTCTTTCTTTGCCATAGCCAGCCTACATTTTATACCCTCCCTACTTCGACCATCAACAGTTATTTTGCTTCCCAAACAGCAGAACTCATTTACTACTTTAAGTGTCTCATTTCCTAATCTAATTCCCTCAGCATCACCCGACTTAATTCGACTACATTCCATTATTCTCATTTTGCTTTTGTTGACGTTCATCTTATATCCTCCTTTCAAGACACTGTCCATTCCGTTCAACTGCCCAACGAAGCCCTTTGCTGTCTGACAGAATTACAATATCATCGCCAAACCTCAAAGCTTTTGTTTCTTCTCCCTGGACTTTAATTCCTACCCCAAATTTATCTTTTTTTCCCCTTTGCTGCTTGCTCGATATGCAGATTGTATAACATCAGGGATAGGATACAACCCTGTCTCACTCCCTTCTAAACCAGGGCGTCCCTTTCGTGCCCCACGACTCTTACAACCGCCATCTGGTTTCTATACAAATTGTAAATATCCTTTCGCTTCTTGTATTATCCCCTTGGTACCGTTCTATTTTGAAAGAGAGTATTCTAGTCAACATCGTCAAAAGCTTTCTCTAAGTCTACAAACGATATAAACGTAGGTTTGTCTTTCCTTAACAAATCTTCTATGCGAAGTCGTTAAGGTCAGTAGCGCCGCCTGTGTGCCTACATTTCTCCGGAAGCCAAACTGAGCTTCCCCTAGGTCGGCTTCTACCAACTCTTCCACTCGTATGTAAAGGATTCGTTTAAGTATTTTGAAATCGTAACTTATCAAACTCATAGTTCGGTAATTTTCACACCTGTCAGCACCTGCTTTCTCTGGGATTGGAATTATTACATCCTACTTGAAGTCTGAGGGTATTTTGCCTGTCTCATCCTCCTTGTTCACCAGATGGAAGAGGTCCGTCACATCTGCGCTCTTGATATTCATACAGGTGGTTCACATTTCTCCAAAGGTCTCTTTAAATTTAGTGTAGGCAGCATCTATCTTACCCCTAGCTATATATGCTTCCACATTCTTACATTTGTCCTCCAGCCATTCGTGCTTAACCTTTTTCCACTTCCTGTTGATCGCATTTTTTAACCGTTTGTATTCCCTTTCGCTTGCTTCACTTATTGCATTTTTATATTTTCTCCTTTCAGCGATTTAACATCTCTTGTGTTACCCAATGATATCCTCTAGCCTTCGTCTTTTTACCTACTTGATCCTCTGCTGCCTTCACTAGTTCACCTCTCAGAGCTAACCATTCGTCTTCTACTGTATTCCTTTTCCCCGTTTTTGTCAGTCGTTCCATAATGCTCCCTCTTACACTCTCTGCAACCTATGGTTCTTTCAGTTTACCCAGGTCTCATCTCCTTCAATTACTACCTTTTTCCAGTTTCTTCAGTTTTAATCAGCAGTTCATAGCCGATAAATTAAAGCCAGAGTCCCTGGAAATATCTTACAATTTAAAACCTGGTTCCGAAATCTCGGTCTTACCATTATATAATCAATAGCCGATAAATTGAAGCCAGAGTCCCTGGAAATATCTTACAATTTAAAACCTGGTTCCGAAATCTCGGTCTTACCATTATATAATCAATTTGAAATCTTCCTGTGTCTCCATGTCTCTTCCACGTATACAATATTCTTTCATGATTCTTAACCCAAGAGTTAAGTGATGAAGCTACACTCTGTACAAAATTCTACCAGGCGGCTTCCTCTTTCATTCCTTTTCCCGAGTCCATATTCACCTACTACTTTTCTTTCTCTCCTTTTTCCTACTAGCAAATTCCAGTCCCTCATGACTATTGAATTTTCATCTCCCTTCACTATCTGAATAATTTATTTTATCTCCTCTTACATTTCCTTAATCTACACCTCATCTGCAGAGCTAGTTGTCATATAAAATTATACTACTGTGGTGGGCGTGGACTTCGTGTCTACCTTGGTTACAATAATGAACTCACTATGCTGTTCATAGTAGCTTACCGCGTTGCTATTTTCTTAATCATTATTATACCTACTCATGCATTACCCTTATTTGATTTTATATTTACAACCCTGTATTCACCTGACCAGAAGTCCCGTTCCTCCTGCTACCGAACTTCACCAATTCCCACTGTATCTAACGTTAATCTATTTCCCTTTTTAAATTTTCTAACCTACCTGCCAGATTAAGGGATCTGACATCCCACGCTCCGATCCGTACAACGCCGTTTTTGTTTCTTCTTATAATGACGTCATCCTGAATATTCCCCGCCCGCACATCCGAATGGGGACTATTTTACCTCCGTAATATTTTACCCCAGAAGAGGTCATCATCATTTAACTATACAATTGAGCTGCATGACCCCGTGAAAAATTGCGGCTACAGTTTCTCCTTACTTTCATCCGTTCGCAGTACCAGTACAGCAAGGCTGTTCTGGTTAGTGTTACGAGGCCAGTTCAATCAATCATCGAGACTTTTGCCCCTGGAGCTACTGAATAGGCTGCTGCCCCTCCTCAGGAAACACACGTTTGTCTGGCCTCTCAACAGATACCCCTCCGTTGTGGTTGCACCTACGGTACGGCTGTCTGTACCGCTGAAGCACGCGAGCCTCCCCACCAGCGGCAAGGTGCATGGTTCATGGGCGGCTCTGTTACGCATGTACCACGTTTCATGTCGCTCATCGTTACCTATGATTACTCCTATCCAGTAATGTCGCTGTCCCTTAGCAATTGCCCAGCAACGTATAATGGAGAGAGAGATGGAACGGTTAGGAATGGGGAGAAAGTGCTAAATCCAATTTCTAAATAAAAATGGCTCTGAGCACTATGGGACTTAACTGCTGAGGTCATCAGTCCCCTAGAACTTAGAACTACTTAAACCTAACTAACCTAAGGACATCACACACATCCATGCCCGAGGCAGGATTCGAACCTGCGACCATAGCGGTCGCGCGGTTCCAGGCTGTAGCGCCTAGAACCGCTCGGCTACCACGGCTGGCCAATTTCTAAATAAGCATTATACAGAAAGAGCTGTTATTGTGCAATTTCAAATACAATACATAATATTCGTTTTTAAGTGATCAATACTAACATGATACTGTCAGAAAGGTAAGAAAAGAAAATAGTCCCTAAAATAATAAAAGAGTAGGTTTAATGTCCATTTGACTACGCGGTCGTTAGACTCTGAGCGCAAACTCGGGTTGGAGTGTGGCGAAACAAAGGCAGGAACGTACGAGTACGTGCACGCGGTTTGTAAATGAAAATGATGATAGCGAAACATACCCTACTGCAGAGAGTTGTTGAAAGTATAAAGTCTTAATGAAAGAAAGAACAACAGCCTAACTAAAGGAAAGAGAGGAGAAACTCTGGAAGATGATATGAATTTCATAGCCTCCAAGACTCTGGACGGTACTACGAATAAGAACAGAGAAGACTGATTATCTCCAGAATGAGATTTTCACTCTGCAGCGGAGTGTGCGCTGATGTGAAACTTCCTGGCAGATTAAAACTGTGTACCCGACCGAGACTCGAACTCGGGACCTTTGCCTGTCGCGGGCAGGTGCTCTACCAACTGAGCCACCGAAGCACGACTCACGGCCGGTACTCACAGCTTTACTTCTGCCAGTACCTCGTCTCCTACCTTCCAAACTTTACAGAAGCTCTGGGAGAGCTTCTGTAAAGCTCTGGGAGAGCTTCTGTAAAGTTTGGAAGGTAGGAGACGAGGTACTGGCAGAAGTAAAGCTGTGAGTACCGGCCGTGAGTCGTGCTTCGGTAGCTCAGTTGGTAGAACACCTGCCCGCGAAAGGCAAAGGTCCCGAGTTCGAGACTCGGTCGGGCACACAGTTTTAATCTTCCAGGAAGTTTCAAGACTGATTATCCTGAAAAGAGAAATAATTACAACAAAAAAATCTGTACCTATTTGCAAGTGTAATTCAAGAACCTGTGCATAACTCTTGCTGATATGAGTAGAATAAACGCCCAAAATGACAAAATCCTACGCTGTATTTATCTTAAATATGAGGAAAATATCGCAGACAGAACTATAGAGCGTAATAAATATTAAAGACAAACATTAATATTAACGTCAGAGGTGTGAGCGCTAATGCACTAATAACTAGGGATGGCAATTATCGCTGAAACACCTGGTTTTTGGTTCTACCACATTTTTACATTTCCAGTTTAAGACGACTTGTAGAACCGCTCAAGATAACTGGCTTCTGAAATAACCGATTTTGTCTTTTTATCACTATCAATAAACGTTGACATCGAACAAAGATTGAAAAATTCTAACTCTTCATCAGACGTTTGCGCAAGATATGCTTCAATTAGCAAGAAATCAAATAAAGTAGATAAATAAAAGTTAGTTCGTCAACCGATCGCTGCTTTTCTCGAAAGGTAATGAGGGGCTGAATATTACAAAAAATCACCAGTATTTTCCGACTGATTCTAATTTTTTAAACCTCTACTCAATAACCACACCACTATTTTGGTATTACCAACAGTCAGTGTTAAAGAATGAAAACTTAGATAGAAGAATACTATTTTGCGTGTTGAGTTGACTGTTTCCAAGGGCAACACGCAAATAAATACACTACTGGTCATTAAAATTGCTACACCACGAATATGACGTGCTACAGACGCGAAATTTAGCCGACAGGAAGAAGATGCTGTGATATGCAAATGATTAGCTTTTCACAGCATTCACACAAGGCTGGCGCCGGTGGCGACACTTACAACGTGCTGACATGAGGAAAGTTTCCAACCAATTTCTCATAAACAAACAGCAGTTGGCCGGCGTTGCCTGGTGAAACGTTGTTGTGATGCCTCGTGTAAGGAGGACAAATGCGTACCATCAAGTTTCCGACGTTGATAAAGATCGGATTGTAGCCTATCGCGATTGCGGTTTATCGTATCGCGACATTACTGCTCGCGTTGGTCGAGATCCAATGACTGTTAGCGGAATATGGAATCGGTGGGTTTAGGCGGGTAATAAGGAACGCCGTGCTGGATCCCAACGGCCTCGTATCCCTAGCAGTCGAGATGACAGGCATCTTATCCGCATGGCTGTAACGGATCGTGCGGCCACGTCTCGATCCCTGAGTCAACAGATGGGGACGTTTGCAAGACAACAACCATCTGCACGAACAGTTCGACGACATTTGCAGCAGCATAGACTATCAGCTCTGAGACCATGGCTGCGGTTACCCTTGACGATGCATCACAGACAGGAGCACCTGCGATGGTGTACTCAACGACGAGCCTGTGTGCACGAATGGCAAAACAGCATCATGTGGTCGCATCCGTGTTTGGCGACATCGCGGTGAACGCACAATGGAAGCGTCTATTCGTCATCGCCACACTGGCGTATCACCCGGCGTGATGGTATGGGGCGCCATTGGTTTACACGTCTCGGTCAACTCTTGTTCGCATTGACGGCACTTTGAAGAGTGGACGTTACATTTCAGATGTGTTACGACCCGTGGCTCTACCCTTCATTCGATCCCTGCGAAACCCTACATTTCAGCAGGATAATGCACGACCGCATGTTACGGGTCCTGTACGGGCCTTTCTGGATACAGAAAATGTTCGACTGCTGCCCTGGCCAACACATTCTCCAGATCTCTCACCAATTGAAAACGTCTGGCCAATGGTGGCCGAGCAACTGGCTCGTCACAATACGCCAGTCACTACTCTTGATGAACTGTGGTATCGTGTTGAAGCAGCATGGGCAGCTGTACCTGTACACGCCTCCAAGCTCTGTTTGACTCAATGCCCAGGCGTATCAAGGCCGTTATTACGGCCAGTGGTGGTTGTTCTGGGTAATGATTTCTCAGGATCTATTCACCCAAATTGCGTGAAAATGTAAACACATGTCAGTTCTAGTATAATATATTTGTCGAATGAATACCCGTTTATCATATGCATTTCTTCTTGGTGTAGCAATTATAATGGCCATTAGTGTACTTATTATGTAGGCATACGCAGCAAATCAAGTATCTTCTATTTTTATTATAAACTGTGAATGGATTGTTAAGTTTTTAATTTACTACTGGTGCCGTATCTTCCTTTCTCTTTTATTATTTCATATAAATGGCAGATAGATAATAAGCTTTTGTGCAAAATATGTGGCGTTAATGTTCTTTATTCCGAATAAAAGCCGTTTTGCAGTCAAATATATCTGTTTACTTTTGAATAAGAATTCGAATACAATTCTTTCTACTGACAAACTTAAAAATGTTGATTCAAATTTCAAATAAAATCTTTAGATAGCAGACGGCGTGAAATTACCGAATACTTGTCTTGTATCCTGCACGTGCACGCGCATCGCCTTTAATAATGAACTATGCATCACGGCAGTCGGTACATCATTGTCCTAGCAGTGCTAATGTGATTCTTTTGTGTGTGTTTCTCGTTTATAACTGTCGGCGTTGTTATTAAAATGACACTGATCGCCTTTCCTCTTTTCTATAGTAAACCAGTATTTCAAAACCATGGATATTTTACGAATAAATACTACCCGTTGTTTTACAAAAAATATTTAAAAACGTAAATTTTTAGCTCCATCTTTATGGAAAACTGTTACAACAGTATTTTTACCCTGTTATTAATAAACAAATACCGAAAAATACTGGTCATTCACAACTAAAATCCCGGTATCTGTATTTACTGGTCGGTCTATCCCATCCCAACAACTAACTTATAGTCAGATGGGTCTTCGGTATAATTTCGCATATGTGGTTTGTTAAATGATTCGTAATGGGCGAGTCGTTCAAATGAATTAACTATAAGACATTTCTGTCATAAAACAGTGGTTTTTCGGATCGCCAACATGAATTCATCTTTCTTGAATTGTTAAACAATGGAGTGCTGAATTGAAACGTGCTTTGCACAGCTACATCCAGAAATCGCAACCACAGATGAAAATTCCAAGAAAGTGTAGAAAATGGTGTTGTGCTATAATTACTAAAGGTGTAGTAACAAACGACAGAGTACGTTATATTTTACCTAAATAATTAAATACAACAGTGATGTGAGAACAATGTATTTCTACGGGTAGAACACTAACCAAAAGGAAAGACAACACTGTTTTCCAGTATTTTTTTAAGGAATTCAACAGAATCTGTATGGCGATTTGTTGCTGTGGATGAAACGGAGGCCCACCACAACAAACCAGAAACAAAATGTCAATCACAGCTGTGTATAGAAGCCGCCGGTACTGCACCAAAGAAAGCTAGTTTCGGTTATATCAGTCACAAATGTTACTAGCAGTGTTTGTTTTTATTGCAAAAAGCATTCATTCTTCTTATTGATTTCCTTGTTAAAAGGTAAACAATAACTGACTCAAGTCTTATGGACAAAGCGTTTGAAAAAATGCGACGGAAGACGTCTGAATTACAGACAGGAAGAAAAAAATTTTCATCTGGGCAATACAGATTGCCACGAATTTGGTTTGACAATGGGTCAGTTGAAGAAGATTACCTACTTATTGTTGGAAAGTTCCTAGAGATATGTGTAATAGGACTGTGCAACGAGTACACATAGCAAAGCACTGAAGTTTTTTGTCACTAGGCAAAAGTAAAATTGCCGTGGGCAACGGTAAGAATATTTAGGCGAACGTTACACACCTACCCTTAATCTTCATCTTTACTCTTGCCTGTCGCTGAGTTACTGCCTGTGAATGCATATAGTGCGTTACACATGGCGAATAATTATGAAATATTATGGTATTTGTTTTATGGACATTAGGCCGTGGTGCGAGGCATAATTCTGTGATTAAAGTTTCGTTTTTTAATGCTGGAAACATCAGCAGAGGCTTTAATGACTCAGAAAGCTGTTACAGTCTCAGACAAACTCAGAAACCTACGTACGTATCCACGCAGCAGTTGGTTCGTGACGTCCTAGACCGCTGTCTAAGGCCGCGAAGTCTCATCGACGTATGTTAAGGAGCTAGTAGAGGAGAAGAGTTAGCGCTGTACGTTTCATTTAGCATCACCAAATTCGTTTTTCTGACACTGTGGTTTTAGCAAGCTCCAATAATTACACGCTAGGATGTACGAAGAAATCATAGAAATTCAAAACCGCAAAAACAACTTTAACAGAAAAGGAGGAGGATTGAAATGAGACAATATGTGGCCCTCAGTGCTAAATAAAACTAAAAGTTCCATAAGATACGTCGGCGCGGCTCCGCGATCGTAGGCAGCGGTTTGAAGACGTCACGAACCAACCGTTGCGTGGATACATGTAAAGAGTTCGGCTTGCTGAGATTGTCTGAGTCTGTAATAGCTTTCTGGGTCGTTAAGGGCTCTGATGATATCTCCAGCGTTTGAAGACGAAACGTCAGGCAGAGGATCATGCCTTGGACAACACCGATAAAGCAAAAAAATGGCTCTGGCACTATGAGACTTAACATTGGAGGTCATGAGTCCCCTACACTTAGAACTACTTAAACCTAAGGACATCACACACATCCATGCCCGAGGCAGGATTCGAACCTGCGATCGCAGCAGCTGCGTGGTTCCAGACTGAAGCGCCTAGAACCGCTCGGCTACCGCGGCCGGCGCTGATAAAGCACGTATCAGCAATAACACAAATACCGGCCATGAAGACCTAAACTCTACACAAGGTGTGTTCCAAAGGCAAGGTGACTTTATATTTTTATGAAAAAATATTTTTTTATTCATCAATATTCATGTTGTCCTCTACATAGCAATCGCCCTCAGATGCAATACACTTATGCCAACGCTTCTTCCAATCCTGGAAGCACTTCTCATAAGCACTTTTTGGTACAGCCGTAAGTACTTCCAGCGATGCAGTTTTTATTTTCTCAATCGTTGAAAATCTTTGTCCTTTCATAGGTATCTTCAGTTTTGGGAACAGGAAAAAGTCGTAGGGTGCCAAATTCGGTGAATATGGTGGCTGAGGCTTGAATGTCGCGTTCTTTTTGACCAAAAAATCTCTCACACGCAACGATGAATGAGCAGGTACCTTCTCGTGATGCAAAAGCCATGAATTGTTTTTCCACAATTTGCATATTGCTACTCGCAAACGGCGCAAAACGTCAAAGTAATACTCGTTATTGACCGTACGACCTCGAGGCAAAAATTCATGATGCACTACGGCACGGTAATTAGAAAAAAACAGTGAGCTAAAGTTTGACATTTGATCGAACTTGGCGTGCTTTTTTCGGTCCTGGCTCTCCGGGACGCTTCCATTGGGACTATTGCGCTTTGGTTTGGACATCATAACCGTAAACCCATGTTTCGTCAGCAGTTATGACCCTTCTGAGCTAATCAGGATGATCACTGACGTCATTCAAGAGCTCCTGAGCTATGCTCATGCAGCGGTTCTTCTGATCAAAATTGAGAAGTTTTGGAACAAATTTCACTGACACACGTCTCATGCCCAAAGCATCTGAAAAAATTGCATGATACAAGCCTAGCGATATGCCAACATCCTCAGCAACTTCTCTAATGGTAATTCTTACGATTTTCCAAAACAATTTTCTTCACAGCTTCGACTTTATCATCTGTTATTGATGGTCTGAATAGTCCAGGGCGAGGTTCGTCATTGGCGTCTTCTTGAGCGTCTTGGAACACCTTATACCACTTGCAAACTTTTTTTTTTTTTTTTTTTTTTTTTTACTTAGAGCAACTCACCGTATGTCACTATTAGCATTTCAAGTGTTTTAGAGCACATGATTCCATTTTTCACCCAAAATTTGAAGCAAATTCTTTGCTCCATTTTTTATAATAATCTAAAATCGCAGAGCCCCCCAAATGTACATCTAACCTTTCTACCTGTCAAAAACAAACGAAGTATGCTGTACACTTGAAACTGTGAACATATGTTCGGGACCTGTGTACCAGTACAACATTAAAAAATCGATAGTCCAGCCCTCGCAATCATGAAATACTTTACTACGTACAGGGAAACGCGTAATTTTCTAGAACACCCAAACGTAGGTCAGTCGTACACAGAATAACGCTGTTGCAGGGAAGCTTACTCTGACAGCGGGATAAACCAATTTTACGTTCAGCAAAGATACAGATTTCCGATAAAAATATATGTGGGCAACCAATTATAAGATTGTGTTTGTTCGACCGCTCCTAGTGCCGTTCGGTTTTACGGGTGCGCATATTTGTTTCCGGGAAGCTCTGCTTTAATCAGAGCGGCGACGATCCAACAAGAAGGCGAAAACAATTAAGTGGCAGCAGTGATGAGTACTGTTCAACTGCCTCTCTTCCACTCTGCGGATATCGTAGCGTTGGGGGGTCAAGAACGCTCGGTCTGTGGGCTCACGCCGTAGAAATGTTTGGAATCTCTAGACGTGTAATGACTGCAGTTTTATGGACACGGAAGGAAATAACGAATTGCCAGTGTTGGCTTACGTAGGGATTACTGGAAGAAAGATGCGAACGAAGGTGACATGATAGTGTTGCGTCCGCAATCCGAAGTCTCGTTGAAATCAATGAATGCTCATGACAAGACAAGACTGGCAACGAGCGACAGTAATAACCGTTAGAATTCGCGTGGTTGAGGTCATGCAGTACTGCGACTGGAAAAATGATAACTGGCCCTTGGAAGGAAGACCACCCTCCAGAGTACTTAATTAACTAGTAAATTCCTCCGCTGTACTAGCATCACAATTCATAGCAGTCTTCAGAACGTATCTTTCAATTTGTATTGGAGCATGTACTGTAATAAAAGTTAATGATAGAGTTATACCGTGCATGTAAAGTCAGCATTCAAACCCGGACCTTTGTCTTTCGTGCGTTGCGCACTAACTGCTAGCTACACTGGCCTTAATACCGTAGTCGGAGTTTAAACGAATAATATTCCAGTACGGTGTGTTTTATAACTTTTCTTGTTTTTCTGTCAGTTATTTGTGTTTCACGGTATTCCGTAAATGACACACAACAGAGCTATGTGAAACATATTTTATTGAAAGGAGGAAGGTACTGTATCTCGTAGCAAATGCTGAAAGCGTTAGCTGTTATAAGTCATGTCTGAGAGGATGAATGTCAAAGAACTTCATGTACTATTATTACTCGTTCAACTTTGATGAAGATTATTGGCGTTACAGAAGAAACCACGGAATTATGAAAGTAATGTGCGTAAATGATCCCTATGGGAGTATTTTACTCCTTCAGATAACTATCATTTACTAGGACCGGGAAAGTTAGAAGCAGTGTCGAAATCGATGCCATTAGAAACGGAATACAACATTCATCTAGCCACTCAAAAATTCAAAAATGAAGACAGGAAAACGAGGGGGTTGTTGGAAACATATTCCTAAATGAAATGATCGTATGGCATTGTTGGCCGGAAGGGCTCCATTCGGGGGAGTTCGGCAGCCGTATTGCAAGTCCTTTATAGGTGACGCCACATCGGCGACTTGCGAGTCAATGATGATGAAAATGATGATGATGGACACACAACACCCAGTCCCCTGCCGGGAATCGAACCCGGGCCCCCTGTGTGGTAGGCGGTAACGCTACCGCTACGGTACGGAGGCAGAATAACATAGTCCTAGCATTTACCTGAAATAATTTATGAGAAGCAGTGGGTAGCATTACGTATTCTGCATCTATACAGAGTACGTCTACTGCATCTGTAATATGTTCTGGGAATACCGCATTGAACACTCCTCCAGTTTCACGTTATTTTGTCACTGAGTGGTCCCGCGAAATTTGATAAAGTATCCGAATCGCTTACTCAGCGCTATACAACGAGTTAAACAGCTAAGACCCAGTACCCGTCGGTAAACGATGAGCGACAACGTGCTCCGGAGCAATCTGACAGACTCAAGTGGATTCAGCGTAGAGCAGTAGACGGGCAGGGCTGAAGATGTTGAGGGGATACAACACCGATGGTGCTCGATTGCGGCTGAATGAAAGACAATAATTAATGAGCGCGCTCCCTGACGGTGGATGACACATTGCGCCTATGGAGCGCTAGTGACTGTCTTTAATTTGCGACCGGATGCGGGGGCGGTGTCGCTGTCAGCGAAGACGTTTAATACTCCGGTGAACTGCGCCGTGCAGACTGCAGATCAAAGGCGCAGCCGAGGGCGAAGGCGGACACCGGGGTTAAAGCGCGCCGAGTGGAACGTCTGCACGCCTTCCTGAAGAGAAGTTACCGCCAGAGGGGCGCACTCAGCGCTGAACCGGATCCTCACCAACTTCCCTCGCCTAACTCCAAGACATTTACAGGAAACTAAAAAAAAGTTTTGCACTGCTATCATTTCCGCGAACGTGTAAGAACTTGGATGCCAGGGGAAAAAGTATGAAAGAGTAAGGATTATGAAATTAAAAAAAGTAACTTCACTAATAAAGTTAAAAAATAATAGCCACAAGGAAAATAAATACAGTCTGTTCGAAGGTAAACACCTGTGAAACCGAAATCTGCTGAAGCGTACAAACCAATGCTATGGTTGCTTCATTCCGAGCAGTGTGACTGCGTGCATACTCCTTGGCATTCTGACCACAACGTGATCCAGATGTTGCCGATCAAGCATCTCCCATTTTTCAACGATGGTCTCTCCAGAAATCGTCCTGTTTTGATGAACGTTCTTACAACGACGCACTACCAGTTTAGACTGGTACCAGCCTTGCTGAATTGGGCTCGTATCAGCAGATACCAGAAGCTATTACATCCATTGGAATTCTGTAGCCAGGCAGAAAGTGATCACAAAATGGGCGTATTATCGTGTAGAGAGAGGAATATATCTCCGAAATGTCAACTGTATGGCTGCACAATTAGAGGGAAAATCCTATCCATACACTGCGCTGACCTCAATTGACACTAGATTGCGACACGTTCGTACATAATACTGGTCCAAAACACGGCTAACGCACCTGTCTGCTGAATCCGTAGGACTGCCTGCCTGAGACGGGCATCGTCTTACGAGAGTGGCTGAATGTGCCAAAGACGTTGCTGTGAGATACAATAATTCGGTTTGGTTGGAGACCAGGCATAAAAGCAAAACTCGCAGAACCCGAAGAAGACTATTGTTTCTGTTGTCGAAATACTGTGCAGCAACTGGAAAGAACAACTCGACTGTACAACCGAAAGTACATCATTAATGTTCTCGCGTGTGGCTGCAGGTCTGGGGCGCAATTCACAATGCATCACTGCGCGACACGTACCGGCATAGCAAAAACAGACTTCCGTTTACATGAATGAAACGTTTTGAAATTTCACTTTGCCCTATGTAGCTTTAAAGAGTCAAAACTCACTGCACATATTACGTTAATTTGCGAAGTACGACGTATTTTACTATTTCATTTCCCTTTTCCAGTGTTTTTGAATCCATATAAATATGAGAATCAGATGTGTGTTTTTCTGCGGTTTAGTCCAGTCGATATTCAAATCCGCTTTGTAGTCGTAAAGATCTATGTAAACTAAACATTATGGGAACACTTAGTGCTAATACTAAAATTCAGTTTCGATTTTTTGTGTCTCTACTTCCTGTAACCTATAACGTACACCAATACCCATATGGTCAGTAGTCAGGGATGTGACAAGAACTATCATCCGAAGTAAGAAAGGTCTAGTAAACATGGGTTCTACGATGCATAACTTAAGAGCTAAGAGCACTTCAGTGTCTTCACTAATCTTAAACACATGTCTTCTATTTTAAGCTCTTTGCTTTCCATATTTTCGGAGGACGTAATATGGATCAAAATAGAAAAAGATACCCAGTAAACACAGGCTCTAAAATGCACACCTTAAAAGCTATGAGCATTTGTTCACCTTCGCTACTGTGAAGCACACAAGTATCTCTTGTATTGACCAAGTGCTCATACCTTTTAAGGTGTAGATTATAGAGCCCGTGTTAACTACACTGCTTTGATTCGAATGATCGTTCTTCTCATATCCCTGAATGTTGACCATTCCTCATGGGACATCCTGTCGATAATATACTGGATGTCCCATTTATCTTGAACGCCCTAAATAACTGTTTGTCCAGATGCAAATTACAAAATGCTTCAAGCAAATGTTCTTTAGTCGTCAGGGGGATATCAATCAGCATGATTGCCTTCGTTGCAGCTTTGTTTTTTACCAAGATAAGGACAGGGATATGACTTTTTTAAATGGCACGCTGTATGTTTTATTCGATAATTCATTTCCTCTCCTAACGACCTATTCTAAAATGTATCACAGTGTACCATTCACTGAAACACAACGTTATTAATTACATAACACAACACTGACTCTGATCCCGGGATCACAAACTCGCCCACTTGCTGAAGTTGTCAGAAAACAAATGAAAACCAAGTAAAAACAACAGAGAATTGACTTTTGACTCTCCTGTACCATTGCCCAGGAGTAGAATAATCAAGGGTGTTCTGAGTGGTAACCTTGGACACCGGTACATTCGTGCACTCGTTGGATGAGAGAATTATTTACTGCTTCCAGTGTTGCTTGTTGAAGAGAGTTACAAGCAAGCACGATAGGTTCCTGCATGTCCTCTCTTTAATGCATCCCCAAAGAAAAAAGTCCAGAGGATTTAAATCAGGAGACCTAGCATGACAAGTAACTGTTCCTCCTCGACCACTCCATCTGGCAGGATACCTTCGGTTCAGAACACGACGTGCACGCAAGGCATTATGTGCTGGACATCCATCGTGTTGCTAGCACATAAGCAACCTGATTCTTAGCGACACTTCATCCAGAAGAGGAGGAAGAATTCCGTCTGAGGAAGTTGGCACACGCTGTGCCGTTTAGACTACCATTGATGAAATAAGGGCCAATAATAGTAGTACCAAGCCTCCCACACCAGACGTTAACTCTCCATTGACGCTGATGTTCCACCTGTCTAAGCCATCGTGGATTGTCGCTGGACCAATAATGCATGTTCCTTGTATTTACCTGCCCTCTGTTTGAGAAGGAACATTTATCCGTAAATAGAACACTGGAGGAGAAGATGGGGTTGTCGAGGATTTGCTGCTGTGCCCACTGACAGAACTGTACACAAGTCTGGAAATCATCCGCATGCAATTCTTGAAGTAGGTCTACATGGTAAGAATGGAGCCGGTGACGTGTAAGAATACGATGTACACTGGTTTTAGGATTGCCAATCTCGTGTCCAAGCTGTCGTGTGCTCATTTGTG
Organism: Schistocerca americana; assembly: GCF_021461395.2. NCBI lineage: Eukaryota > Metazoa > Arthropoda > Insecta > Orthoptera > Acrididae > Schistocerca > Schistocerca americana. The sequence continues at coordinate 320,757,657 of NC_060119.1, read as the reverse complement.
GATTCATAGCAAAGGAAGCGAGAACAGTAAATTCGGCAGCTTCGTCTGTGCGAGTGCTACGACGATTGCGTTGTCGTGGGTTGAAACTTCCCGTTTCATGAAGCGTTGCAACAAGACGAGAAAACATCCGTCGGGAAGGTGGGTTCTTGTCAGGATATAGCCCTCTGTACAGCTCCGCTGCCTGCGTAGCATTTCGTTTACCTTCACCAACAACAACAATAAAAGAAACGTTATGTCGATGCGATTTACAGGAAGGACAGCCTTTACTGCAAACCTACTGTACACAACAGTATTTAAAAGGACTAAACTACTGTGCTAAATGTACCGGTACATAAGAAAACAGTATTGCAATTACTGTTCTGCACACTTATATTTCCCACAGATGAGTAGCATTTCGACCTTCTCTTCGTTGGTGTACATTCTACTCACATAACTCTTCAACTGATGATGGTTGACGGAACGACGGGTGTGCATTCTACTTACGTTTACATTTGTCCTCTGTCAACATCAGCACGTAGATGTGTTCCATTACCCAGAGTACCTGCACTAGGCGCTGGGAGCGTCAACGTCAATTTTGTGTTATGTAATTGGTAACGTTGTTCAAAAAATGGTTAAAATGGCTCTGAGCACAATGGGACTTAACATCTGAGGTCTTCAGTCCCCTAGAACTTAGAACACCTTAAACCTAACTAACCTAAGGACATCACACACACCCATGTCCGAGGCAGGATTCGAACCAGCGACCGTAGCGGTAGCGCTGTTCAAGACTGAAGCGCCTAGAACCGCTCGGCCACACCGGCCGACGATAACGTTGTGTTTCAGTGAATGGTACCCTGTGATGCATTTTAGAATGGGTCTTTAGGAGAGGAAATGAATTACCGTATAAAAAATACAGGGTGCAATTTAAAAAAGTCATACTGCTTTTCATATCCATGCGAAAAACAAAGCTACAACGAAGGCAGTCATGCTGATTGATGTCCCGCTGACGGCTAAAGAACATTTGCTTGAAACATTTTGTAATTTGCATCTGGACAAACAGCTGTTTAGGGTGGTCAAGATAAATGAGACACAATGTATATCCTGAAGCATACTTCATAATTCCTCCCTTTTTGTAAATTTATTTATTATTACATAGAACCGCCAGAACATCGCCACATGATCATGGAACATATCACTATATTAATATGGGGAATTATTATTATTATTATTATTATTATTATTATTATTATTATTATTAACAGTAATTATAAACCTGAAATTTTGTATCAGATATAGAAGAGAGAGAACCAAAAGCATTTATATAACGTTTGTGGACTTCAAATAAGCTTATGATTCGATTGACAGAGAAACATTATTCAACACCTTAAAAGAGATTGGAGCTGACAACAGATTATCAGTGGCATTTATAAAAGACACACTAACAAATGCAATATTAAATTTTGGGAGAAACCTACGAGGCCTTTGAGATAAAAAGTGGAATAAGACTAGAAGTTGCAGTGTCTCCACGGCTGTTCAGTTGTGTACTAGAGAAGATAACTGAATAATGGAGATAAAAGAACAGAAGAAAAAGGAGGAAGAAAAAATCGTAATTGGAAGAAAGGGCCTTCATCTGACTACCGATTTTTGACTGACTGGTTTTGGCAGAAGATTTTGGCACCTTAATTGAATCTATATAAGATGTCAACACTGCAGATAAATCTCCTACAAGAGACAGCTTCAAAAGCAGGCCTATGTATATCTTTTGAAAAACATGTCTAAGCGAAATAATACAGCCAAATGCTTTGGACGAAGAAGATAACTTAGCACGGGCAAGAAAAATGGAAATTGATTTTCAGTTAACAAAAAACCTGTATAACTGGAAATCTGTTTCTATAAATGCATTAATCAGACACTACAACATTCTCATTAGACCAGGACGCCTTTCGATGAGTATAGCCAAACAATCAGGTAGGAAAGAAAGGAATATAATCAGGAAAGTCTTGGGACCAAAATCCGACAAAGGCAAAAGGAAATTAAGAAGTAATAAAGAAGTTTGTTAAAGAAGGGAACGTATATTAGACACAATGAAAAAGATGAAAGTTTTATTCTATGGGCATCTACGAAAGTTAGATGAAAAAAGAACAACAAAATTAATTTTTAACTTTTTTGACAGAAACCCAACAACAGTGACGTGGATCACAGAAGCTAAAACCGACCAACAGGAAATGGAAATAACAAAGGAATAAATAGAAAAATAGCAAAAGTAAAAAGTTTCAAAGCCTTCCAGGAGAAAACAGCGAAAAAGACAGAGGCAATATGGATAGAAAAAAGACGAGAAAAACAAGAGAAAGAATGAAAAACTACTGGATAGAAAGAATGGTTAAAAGAAAGAAGACATAAGTTATTTGCCGTCGTTATCAGTAAGCCAAACCAGTAAAATAGGTCTGTATATAATTTTAATTTAAAATTATTAATGACGAGTAGGGTATAAGAAAGGAAACGGCCATGTCCTTTTGTTAGGGATCATCAAAAAATCGCTTGGGATGATTTAGGAAAACCAATGAAACTCGAAACTGCATTATTGAGCCATTAACAACCAGCATCTTCACATAAATAGTACAGTTTGGTACGTTGCAAGCTATTTTAGTTACAATTATGGCAGGTGAACATTAACATACAAGGACGATGCCTGGAAGATTTGTATACTAAATGAGTGTATACTATACGCCGTTAGGTCTGGGATGGAAGTTTTATTGTTCCGAAAAAAAACCAATTTTACCAAAACCATTAGTGAAGGATAATCTAGAGTATTAGCAAAAATATTTTTATCAGTCAGAAAAATATTTATACTACATTAGATGCAATTTTTTTTTTCGTTCATGCAGGCTTATAGAACGGCTTACATTCAGCCGCCAGACGTAATTTGTAAAGGTTTCAGATATTTACTGCGATCGTTTCTCAGGAAAACAGCCCTGTAATTTCTGTAGATAAGAAAGAAGGATAGAAAAATGATGAAGATGGGAAAATCTGCATAACGGTAGAGGCCGCCCCCTCGACACAGAAATATCCGCAAAGGTACTAATTTAATTCTGCAGCCGCGGCTTTTTGCTAAACAAAATAAATCCGATTACAGCACCGAAAACGAATTTAATATCATCATCTCGAAAGTACCTTTCGTATTACGTCCTGATGCTCTTCGTATGGATAAATTTATGGTCCTCGAGTCGTTCTAAGCATTCAGTAACAACAGAATTGCAGCGCAGAGCAAATACTAGCTCAGATTTCAGTCAGTGCCTAATATTCCTTAATCGATTTAAACCAAAGACCTCAGCATCGAGTCACAGCATCTTACAGAAATCGTTATACTGCAGTGACTGTGGAAAAATGGATATTCCAGTGCTCAGTAAAAGCAGAGCATCGACGGAAAAAGTAAGACATATATGGAATCGTGGATAACAGTAAGTAATGACTACAACTGATTTTCGTAGCTAAAAGAACTGTAATGAGCTCCAAATGTTTTCAGTAAAGCAGGAGGAGATAATTGAAGATTTCAACAAACCCTTTTTGTAATTGACTACCGCTATGTATCTAATATCTTGACAAAGGCTTTGTGGCTTTAACGACACAATGAGAAGCATCATTCAGTTGAGGTACACATTTTTCAACACACATTGCAACCCAGTTACTGTATAACATACTGAAATTTCATTTCATCCGCCGAACGAATAGTCTAAATGTTTCACGTTTGAGTAATTTCTCATGTAGTGGCCTCCAGCACATCTGAGAAGTACAGTTCTCTATTCCTGCCCCCAACCTTCTTCATACGTCCACTCCAGTAGCTAAACGTGAAGTGTATATACTCGACAGCAACTGGACTGGACACGTATCATACCCTGTTGCATTGCAGCAACAATATTTAGCTTGCATACTGGCCTCCAGTGCAAAGATTGTGCAAATAGGAGTAGTAATGCGCATTCAAGAACTTTGCTCAAACAAGCAGTAAAGATCGTTTTCAAGATTTGCCCCCTACATTTGTTCGTATTTTTCAAAATGAGTTCCATAATACATCAAAACATTTGATCAGCCTCCACCAGCCTCCACAAGCAGCTAACTAAATGGACCTTCCCAGTACAACTGTCATTCTGTATCTACACCGCTCACTGAATACGACAATACGACATTGGTTATACCTTATTGTGCAAGGTGTGGTATTGATTGAGAATAAGCAAGGGTTGTTTGCTGTTAAAACAGCGCAACTGCACAGTATGAATTAGTCAAACAGGTCCGCTTCTTAGAAATACAGAACTTACTCAGCTCAATATCAAGTGAAAAGAGGAATGGTTTTGAGAATTCTTTGCACTACTTGAACAGTCAGTACATAGTTTTGCCAGAGGACCGAGAGAAAGTAAGAGACTAAGCAAGTAGAAAAAGCTGCAGCTCGCTCAGCAGATGGATGGAGACTGGAGAAAATAGAAGAAGGGGTCAGAACAAGAAAGTGCAGATGGACAGTGCTTGGAGTCAAATCAGCCAGGAGTAATGCAGCAGCAGCAGCAGCAACAGGAGAGAACTCAGTGCAGCAGCACCAGTAGTAGCAGCAGCAGACAGTGGTGCAAGAAGTGGTCAACACTTTACAGTACATGGCACACAGTAGCACCCAGTGCAGCAGCAAGAATTCATATGGTAAACGGAACTGCTTTGCATGCATGTCATGAGCCAAGAGATAGCATTCCATGCGATAGCACTGGTGCGCAAAAGTTACTTGGTAGGCAAAATGTTTTAGTTCGTCCGAAGCACTCAAATTAATAATGCAATCATTTGAATGCACTAAGAATATTGTAAATGAGTTTCTCAACAATTGCCATACTGCATTTGAGCTCAAACTCTGAGCAGCATGACAGTGTTAAAATTTATAAACATTTATAAGATTGTGGTTAGACTGTGGCTAAATGCTACTTGGCGAGACGTGTGTGTCGTACTGCTAGCAGATTACACCAGCAAAAGAACATTAGATTACTACGAGTATCCATGTCAGATGTTTGTCAGTTGGTAAGAGTGTGGGGAAAGCAAATTCAGTGAAGCCCGTGACTGAATGAGATGGAATACCACTTTAGAGAAGCCATACGTGGTACCATGCAAAAGGCAGAATTGCAAGGCAGCCTCACACTCATCTGGAAACTACACAGAGCGGTGTTCATCCAAGCGATTTATGATGACAGGATAAAGATGACAGTGCATGGACGCAGTGAGCAGTTTAAGTTAGCAAAGCCTATGAAGGTAATTCTGAGAGAGGACAGAGCGACAGCCTCAGCCTGAGGTAAGATGAGGACTCGAAGCCGTAGTGCGGCACCACAAAACGAAAAGAAAGTGTAGCGGGAATTGAGGAGCTCGCAGTGTAAAATGCGAGGGCATACAGGACTATGTGCACAGCCGAAGTCCATGATGTGCATCAATGCAAATAAACTGGTCAGTACGTGAGACACAGAACGGAGTGTGCCAACCACGCACACAGGAAAAGTAAAAAGCAGGGAAACTAAGGAAGGGCATAAGAAAGCAGTCGCCTTAGGTCTTGCCTGGAAAGATACTGAAACCCAGCTGTGAAAACAGAAAATAATTTGTAGAACTGGAGTGCCAGGAAACCATGGAGACTTACACGAGATTCCTCGTGGGTAGCGGGGTGAAGAAGTATCTTGAGGGACAGCAGAAGGTATAATCCGGTAGAAGATATTAGAATTTGGGGAACTGCTAATATGGTTGCAAAAACAGAAGGAACTATAACAGTGTAATGCAACTGAGGCATTGCTTCCATGTAATCGAGGAGGATGGGGATCTTCCATTTGATGGGCTGGTGGGCAAAGACTTCTTTAATTAAAATGGAGTTGTAATTAATTACGCCACCGAAAATCTGTGGATCCACAGCAAATGGATCAAAATGAACGCAGAGCAAGACTGCGAGCTCTGCACAGTGCATGTGTGGAAAGAAGAAGGCTCTTTTGGAACAGACTCAATATGTGGAAGAACAGGTGAATAGAGAAATGAAGATGGAGGAAGAGGCTGAGTTCTGCACAGTGCATTTACAGGAAAGAGAAGGCTCTTTTGGTACAGACTTTGGTGCAAAGCAAAAGGCATAAAGAAAAGTGACGGTTAGTAGAGACAGGAAGCGAACTTTCGACCTATATCAGAAACAAACGAGAAGGATTATGGGAGAAAAATTAGAGAGACGTGAGCATGTTGAAAGGAAGGTAACAGTAGGAGCTCGAGATGTGTGCAGATTAAGAATAGAGACGAATGGAATGAAAGATGCTATCATTTTGAGATGTTGTTTTAAGTGCAACTGGAGAGTGCACAACACATATACAGAACACTAAAACTGAGAATGTGTCGCCAAATTGCCCACGGATGATAGTGGAAGCAGTACCAATGCAGGAATCGTTCAGAGTGTACCACGTATGTTAAACCCAGCCATAACTGAAGGGACAAATGAATATCCTGAAAGCAATGCTCTTGTTAGACATTTAAATGTGGAAGCGAAACCAGCCATTATCGAGATATGCACCATGTAGAGCGATTTTTCATTTACTGGAAGACAAGTTGTACAAACAATATCAGGCACGAAATTAAAGCAGGTGGTAGGGTGATTTGTTCACGATATTACAGAATACCTCAAGCACAAAAAGAGGTACTGCAGCAAGAGATTCAAAAAATGATAGAGAATATAATCACAGTGCCTCGTAAAAGTGGATGGAACATTCCACTGACAATGATTCCTATATATATGGATGCCAGTGGAAAGCAAAAATGGTGTATAGCCACTGACAATAGGTGGCTGAATAAAATCTTCCTAAATTCAGTTTGTCCACTGACGAGGATAGATGAAATATTTGCTGCTCTGTGAAAGGTAGAACAGTTCTTTCAACTTGATTTAGCAGAAGGTTATCATCAGGTTTTATTAGACAAAGAGGATAGAGAAAAGACGGCTTTCAGTACACTGTATGGGCGCTTCGAATACAAACGAACGCCCATGGACCTTAAAACAGCTCCAAGCACATTTCAGAAATTGCTGAACTCTGTTCTGAGAGGGCTACAAGCCGACAAACTGTTATCTACTTTGATGATAAGGTGGTATTTGGCTCCTCCTTAAATGGACACTACGTGCGGCTAATGGAAATATTTGAAAGGGTAAGGCTCCACAATCTACAATTAAGAAATGTGAATTTTTAGAAAGGAAGTGTGCTATTTGGGTTGTATCCTGTCGGCAGCGAATTTGAGGTAAGACTCACAAAAGATCTAAGTGATACAAGTGTTTCCACAGCTTAAAATAACGAAACAACTGAAAGCTTTCTTAGGCCTGGTCGCATATTATGGGCGTTTTACAAATAACTTCAGCAAAATCGCAATGCTGCTACATGAACTGCTAGAGAAGGCAGGACGTCACACCTAGTATGTCGAATAGGAACATGCTTTTCAGCATCTGAAAGAGAAACTGATTAATAGAGCAGTAGCCAAACCTTGAAGAAAAGCTTCATAATCACCACAGACTTCAGCTAAACTTCTACTGAGGGTGTCGAAAGTCAAGGAAAGATCGGAAGAGAGTTACTGGTCGCGTACACCTTGACAACGCTAAACAAAGCAGAAAGAAGGTACAGTAATATTGAGTGGGAGCTGTAAGCCATTTGTTGGACAGCCAAATATTTTAGACCATATGTCTAGGTAGCGTGTTTTTGTTGTGAATACTGATTATAAACCCCTAACAGGGGTACGTAGTCTAACGAATCATTCATTGATTTAAATGAAATTTAGTGTAATGTTGGAAGAAGAGTGGCATACAAAATCAAGCGGCCAGCATACTCTGAGCGGTCAAGGCAGCTGGCACACAGCAAGTGGGCGACAGTAGTCTACGTCTGGATGTGGGAGATGAGGAAACAGAGGCGCAGGTCAGGGACCCACGGACAGGCAGTGTCAGCAGGGCAGCAGGTGCATGCAAGCACGCGGCAGATCTGACCGCCAATGACACACAACATGGGACTGCTGAGCCGAGACCGGTGGACGACTTCAGTAAAGATGGAAAACCCGTGATACTAAAACAGTATCATGATTCCCCAGTGGGAGGCCACCAAGGCATAGGAAGAACCTACGTACACACAAAAAAGCATGGAGCTGTGTGAAAAACGGTATAGAAGAGTATAGGCTGAAATAGGAGAGGTGTCAGAAGAATGAATTCACTAGAAAAAACATAAAAATGCCTCTAGAGATTACATAATTGAGAGGTGTAATACTGATTTACCGGTTCCCGTCAAATTACCGAAGTTAAGCGCTGTCGGGCTGGGCTAGCACTTGGATGGGTGACCATCCGGTGTGCCGGGCGCTGTTGGCAAGCGGGGTGCACTCAGCACTTGTGAGGCAAACTGAGAAGCTACTTGATAGAGAAGTAGCGGCTCTGGTCTCGAAAACTGACATACGGTACGGCTGGGAGAGCGGTGTGCTGACCACATGCCCCTCCATATCCGCATCCAGTGACGCCTATGGGCTGAGGATGACACGGCGGCCGGACGGTGGGTTTGGGCCTTCAATGCCTGTTCGGGGGGGAGTTTAGTTTAGTTTAGTAATATTGATCTGGTAGATTTTTGAATCAGATAGACCGAGATAAAGAATATACCGTTTCGTTTCAGGATGCGGTAAGCAGCTTTATAACAGCTCAACCCATTGAACGGCAAGACACCAATATGGTACCTCGAGTATTGGGTGAAAGATACGGAATATCGCCGGTACTGATGAATATGATGATAAGCAAATCTGTAAGTGAAATCATGAAAAGAGAGCGAAAAATTATTGCATACTGAGAAAATACAGCCTACCAGCTACCATCCTGAAAGAAATGGAACACTGGAGAGGTTACATCGCATGTTAATCATGATGCTGCGGCATTATCTAAATACAGCGTAAACAGACTGGGACAGCTGAGCTCTGTATCCGAAGTTTTGTATAAAATATGACACCGCAGAGTGCATGGGATATACTTTACATTAATTTTTCTTTGGAGGAGAGTGTAATATTCTGGGGATACAACAACAGGATCCGACCAGACTGATGAATAATTTTGATAATGGTGTGGCAGAACTGAAGGACCACATGCATGAGATGCACCGATGTGCAAAAGAAGAGAATGCACAACGTAATATAAGAAAGAAGGAGTGTTAAGAGAAAACACAGAATCCAAAGCTATTCTGTTCTGGAGACAAGATTTTGTTGGTTGATGAGAATGTATGATGAGAACCAAAAGTGTAACCTGTCTGAAATGAAATAACTGCCCTACGGTTCGTGAAAAGCAAACTGAAGAAATTTCTCCAATTCCGGACATTGGCGTTTTACTGCGTCGTCTGTGTTACTCTCCGGCTAGTTGAAGTGGAACACAAAAGACAACAGCCATACATACAGGTAACAGAATTTCAATTGTTACCTGGACTGGATTACGACAACACGAGAAAAGTAAACTTTAATAGCATTACTTAGAGAATAGTGAGTTAGCTCAACATGCGCCAGGAGAAACTGAGATTCTCGCGTCCTGAGCAACAGAATTTTGTAAAGAAAGATTGGCAAAGCTGAAAAGTGCAGCCGAATTTTGAAGTGCGGAAAATGCGTTACACTTGCATGTAGGAAAGATAGCAAAGGCACAAGGTCTAAATAGTCAACTGTAATGGAATGAATTACATGTAAAGAAGTGAATAATCTTGAATTTTGTGGGCAAAGTCAATAAAATCATGTTTGCTGTATTAGATGAATATGACACCACTTCACTATAAGCAGAAATTACATGTACTATAAGCGGAACCAAAACAGCTCCTTCGGCATTCGAATGAGCAAGTGACGTCGGTTAAAGCAGTGTGAACTAATTTTAATTGAACGGTAAACCCAAAGCAAGAAATGAAGAAATATTAACGCAGGGAATGAAACAAATGAACCGACAGTCAGAGAATGGTAATTCTGATCACTGTTACGAAACAACTTATGCAACTTGCAGTTTTCAGATGTAAAGTACAGAGAACTGATGAAGGATGGCATGAAGGGTAAAATGTTCTCTGTCGCCCTTACGTCAGGTAATGGTTACCAACTAGTAAAATCTGTTGGATTAGATATTCTCATTGTTGGAAACATCTTAAATTTTGTGTCAAATATTTCGTTAGTAGCAGATGATATGTTTAGCGTGTACAGAATACGCCGCTGCAGTTGGAAGTGAAGGGAACGAGGCATTTGTTTATGCACATTGCACCAAAAAAGGAGCTACTGTTAATCGACGATGCGAAATTGCAGTGTTCGAAATTGAATAACGAACATCTACAGTGCCAAACAGTAGACCAAAACCTCAGAATACGTAAGCAATAATTTAGACTTTTATTCATGTACGACTACGAGTGTGTGAAGCTAAGGTGCTGCAATTAGTCAGAGAAGTTCCGAGAGACTGCGTACAGTTCATTGAACTAAACGAATGTCTGTGAACGCCAATGAGGAATAATGAATGGCTGTTTGTTGTCCTGGTGGATGAAGGCATTAGCGTGATCTGCCACGAAGATATGCACATTATTATCATGCTTCAAGGACAGGGGAACTTAAAATTTGTAGGTAAATGTCGTAGATACTGGTCAAATGCTGATACAGTCTGAGCATGTAATACGAAAAATGTTACCAGTAGGGACATTGTGCCGAACTTAAGCATGGAAACTGAGTGTTGCGTAGTCAATAACGAAAGACAGAATACCAGTGCAATTAAGCTGGACCTGCCAATACAACATGCGGTTAGGCTGTTATACGATCCAACAACTGCAGGATATAACCTAAATAAATTGTAGAGCAAAATGCAGTATCAGGAGAGATGTGCCTTCAGCAGCTTCTCGATGAACCGTTTTGTTTTTTGGCGTGAGATGGTTCAGGTATAACAATTACAGTCATTGTATGTTGTCTCTGTAAATACTGTACGTGTCGTAGACACTGTTTTACTTTTGAGTTCAAGACAATGTGAGTGACGACTGCTGTGGAGAACATACGTTAGAAGTGTTAGATATCTCAAGGACGAGGACTAAGCACAGCCTCTAAACGTTGTAGTTAAAACGGATAAACGCTAAAAGCAGAATTCTAACTATAGTACGAAGTATGAAATACTGTAAAGTACACGTTCCTCTCTTTCGGGTATTAGGTTTGCAACCTTGTTATGAAGCGTGAAATTATTGTAAAGTGAATGTGTCTCTGTTTTCGGTAAAAGATTTGCATTTATGATTATAAATGTAAAGCAAATAAAGTAAATATACATTTCTTCCAGGAAACTGAAACGTACAGCGGTTATGTACTTCTTTCGGTTATCACTGTAAATCAATTACGCAGTTCTTTTGGTTATCAGTGTAAAGCAATTACATATTCCTTTTAGATAACACAATAAATCTTGTGTAAAAGTTTATAGTCACTGAGCGTGGGACGCCTAAAATGTATTTGCTAAGGGCAGCGCTTACTACTGCCGCCCTCTGGTTGTGTGTCAGCTGCCTTGAATTCTTTCATCCTAGAGAGTACGTCGACCGCTTGATTTTGTATTCCACTCTTACATACCATCTGATAAGTTTTACTCGTCTTCCAACATCAGACTGAACTTCATTGTTCTCGTTGAAGTGTTTGTTACGCTACCAACCCTGGTTAGGGGTTTATAATAGGTACATATTAGAAACACTTTGCCAAAGATGTATGGCCCACAGTATTTGACTGTCCAACGAATGACTTACTTCTCCCATTCAACAGAACTCTACCTTATCTCTGCTTTATTCTGCGTCTTCATGTTGCACGCGACAAGTAAGTCGCTTCCCATTTTTCCTTGACTTACTACAGCCTCAGCCTCATTAGAATGTAGTGATTATGAAATATTTTTCGAAGTCTTGATACTGCATGAGGGAAGGGGGGGCGAGAAAGTAGCGTATTCGAATAATGCTACGCCTAGTAAGCAAAGAGCATGAGCGAGAGCGAAAGATTTTTTGAGAATAAAAAGAAGACACTATAGGAAAGGCCTTTGCTGGGGCGCCTGCGGGATGTCAACGAGGAACTCACGTGACGATGCTGCTGGGCGCGGTAAGGCCCTGGCTGTGTGAAGACTCACCATATACGGCCACATGTGGTCTCACATTACGTGCAAATGTGGAATGGAAGACGTGGCTCTCGCATTTTATACAAGACAGTGGAGCGCCCGCGAGTTAGGTACGAAGTGCACTTCGAGAGTAACAGCCGTTCTACAGAGACCCCGTACAGGTAAGGCCCTAGGCATGGACTAAGAGAATTGTTCTAACTCTGCTACATGAGTGCTTGCGTACCCTACTCCAGCGTACTTAGCAGAGTGTGCAGATAGGAGTAGTTGTGCACTTTCTGGTATTTTGCTCAGACGAGCAGTAAAGATTGATTTCAAGTTTTGCCTCCGTCATTTGTTCGTCTTTCTTGATGGAGTTCCATAATTCATCTAAACATTCGATTAGCCACCACCACGATTAGACAACTGAACGGACCTTCCCAGAACAGCTGTCATCCGGTGTCTAGATTGTTCGCTGGACGCGGCAATGTGCCGAATAGGAAGGAGGTCAGGTATGAACGGATGGGGTGGGAGGTAGGAGTGGCGGGAAGCACCCTCCATAGTGTGTGTCCGCGTATTTCTTGACCATTATGAAGCGAAGGAGTGGCAGCCTATTTTGCTGAAGATACGCATTGCCTTAGGGTCCATTAAGCGAGAAAAACCATGCAGATAATTGAACATACGTAGGTTACTGTATCATTTAGTGGTGCAGTACAGTGTCAGACGTATCGGAGAGCATGTTTCTGAGAACAAAACCAACTTAAAACGCAGCCTGTTACAGAGGTGTTTACACTTCCCGAAAAAGTCCTCAAAAGATTGAAGAACTCCACTGAAAACATGCAATGCCTTTTTACTGAAATGTTGAGCACATTGACTTACTTGTGTACGTCGATGAGGCTTTATTTCATTTTTCCTGGTTGAATAGATGTGATTAAACTCCGATGCAATCGAGAAATAATCAAGGAATGAAAAAAACTAGGTTGACAACGTCTGTTTTTCAATTCTCTGAAATACAAGAAGCTCGCCGACTAAGTGGCCTACCTACTTCATATCTTTACAAAAGGACGCAATAAGCATTTAAGTTAGATAAAAAATCTTACGAACAAAGAAAAACTGAAACGTCCTTGTATAATCAGTACAGGTAAGATATAAAAATATCACGTTTCATTTCGGATACCGTGCAAAAACAAAATTAAATTCAAATACAGAAGGCAATCAGAATCTAATACGTTTCGAGAGACACTGGCAATTTCGGATTTTATTCGCAATGAGAATTAACTGCTTTTTTAAAATCAGTTTTCAATTTCCGTCCCTACAGATAAAGGGGGCCGCTCGATTTCCAGCCCACTGTAGAATTAGGATCAATTTAACCGGATTCTAAGCGATCTGGTACGAGACAGAGAGCGTCCCAATTGGGTGTATTTGGAATAATTCACTTTTTTAATATCGAAGAGCTACTGCAAAATCGTTTGGAAAAAAAAAGAAATGCAAAACAGGCGGCATGGGCTCGACACACTGCTGGTGCTATAATATCGCTGTGCGCGTCGACATGTGTACAGAAACTCACACGATCGAGTATTATGAGAAAGGTTCTACGAACTCTTCATAATTGAAATACGCACAACGTGGCTTCAATGTTGACCAGGAAACGAAAGAACACTGCGTGTCCATGATTCTGCCGTTAATAGACTCACTAACGACTGTAGAAAACCCCAAGTAGGTCATATTTATTGCTGCTGTGTAGTAGGATCCGGTAGGTACGACGGGAGCGAAAAACAGAAATACAGATGCATGTGTTAGTAGGGTTTCCCGGCGAACATCCTGCTTGAAAGTCTCTTGGGCATGCCGCCAGATTGATTGATCGTTGTAAAATGAATTTTCGACCTGCGCCATCAGTATCAGGTTACTACTACTGACAAGGAGGCCATCGAAATCCGGCTACATGACAACCTCATCAACAAGGACAATGGATTTCAACTTAGTCAAGCGTGGGCTCCGACAGTGGAAACTCTACAAATGCAGCGGAAACCGAACACTGAGCACCGCAAATGTGAAGCGCAGACTGAGTAGTGACATTCGATTCCCGTACGCGAGCTACCCCCACTACCGTGGCCGGCACATGGCGCAGTCCTCACACGGGGTACGTGAAGGAAGGAGACGACTGGCGTATATATCGCATCCACTGGTCCAGGAGAAGTCAGAAAAAGTAAACTGATGGTGGCACGTTACGCTGTCGAAAATTCGTTCTGCAACGATCAATCCATCTGGCTGTATGCTCGAGAGACTTTCAAGCAACACAGATGTGATTTTTACATCCTATTTATCTTCGAAACGTGAACATGGAAACAGAAGTAATGCTGTAGTAGTGCAATTTGTTTGAAACTCGCATTGGGTAGAAACCAAACGCCATATGACGAAAAGTTATTTATTAGGTATATGCAGGTATATTCAGAATGGAGCGTTGAATGACAGTTATAAACAACTTGAGACACAGACTCTATAAGGCAGCTGTACAGCCACAAAGAGCGCAAAGGAACTACTGCCGAAAACACTATGTAAACTGTGCAACACAATTAAGGAATCACTATTTCTAAACCCCGTAATTGCCTCCCACTGTGATGCATAACTTTGAAATTTGGCTCAAAAGCCTGTACAACTTATCTACGTAATGAAGCAAAAGCGTGGAGCCCTGCGAAATCACACTCAAGTTCTATGACGTTTCAAACAGCAAGGTGCCGACATATATGGAAAAAAAGGACACAGTTCAGAAATTCATATGACATGTAACGTGGATTAATGATGTCACATCGGCACCAGGCCTCACTACAATTCTGCCCAACGCTGCCGTGGATGTGTCACAAGATCGGTAGATAGTCACACCCCTCTCATCCGCAATTCAGCCCTTCTTTAACGCCTCTGCGATGGAGGTTAGAACCGCGACGCACAGTGCAGCGATTTTCTTATGAGTGGCCGAGGGAAATAATCCAGTCACACCACCGCTCAGAATCAGCACTATAGGCCTAAAGGATAGCATAAAGGATCTTGATGAAACCAGCCCTTTCCCTGGTAAGTTGATCCCTGTACATTTCGCAAACTAAACCGACAGTTCGCATTGCAATGAGCAACTGGAAGATTTTTTTGACAGTCTTTGACACTGCTGACATCCTTGGACATTTCAATATCTCTCTAAGGACATTGTGGACTGCATGCACATTAAACGTGATCCGACGCCTTTGGAGTGGAGCACGACCGCGATTTTAGCTCTCGTGTACAGGCTGGTGCCATTAGTGGACGTTCGACACCATTCGACGAAACTTGATCGTGACCCGAAGCAGCAAAGGGTGCTTATGCTTTTCACCACTGCTATTTCAAGACGTCCTTTGGCGTGATTATAGGAGGAAGGGTGCGACATTGACATATGTGTGATTAAAACGGCAAAGGGTCATCCTAAGCCACCCCTAGTTCGATAACACGCTCGTTGCCACCCACCGCTTTTCTTGAGCACGTTTGAAATGTACCTGAACAGACAGAGCACCTGATGAGTATGCCAGATGTCAGCAGGCAGGCTATTCTGCTGCTCTTTCGCCGCTACACTGCTGCTCTTGCTCTTGCGCCTGGTAGTAGGCCACCCCGAAACAAGGACTGTCGAAGGGGTTGTCTGTCTACAAGCGCCATTTTGAAATTCTCAATAAAGATGGGCGGGTGCCACCGAGGAATCTGCTGAGCTGGAGGGAGTCGGGGGAGACTCAGACTGACCATTTACTGTTTTATTCACGCATGAGTCAATCGCGTCCCGCCGTGATTTCGTCGATTAGTTTTGAACGTTCCCCAACGGTTCCAGCATGGACACTAGAGCTAAAATCGCAGTCGTGCTGCACTCCAAAGAGGTCAGAACACGTTTAATGGGGAAACAGTCCCAAAATATCAATAGACATTGACTGAAACGCCCGGGGGTGTCAGCAGTGCAACGGTTGTGAAGAACACCTCCCTATTGCTCAATGCACTGCGAACTGACGTCTCCGACCGCGAAATGTGTGGGGATCAACGCCCCAGGGAAAGGGGTGGTTTTAGTGGCGCCCTTTATGCCACCCTCTGAGACCTTTCCGTGCGACTCGGAGAGACGTTGCCTCTGAAATGTTTTTCTTGGACACTCAACAGAAACCGGGCGATTTCAATGCTGGGCGTCGCGGTACTGACCCCTACCACAGAGGCGTCAAAAGAAGCGGGCGAAATGAGGGTAAAAGGGGTGATACGTCCACGGTGGCGTTGGGCAGAATTGTGGTGAAATTTGATCTCAATGTGACATCATTAACTCACTTTACACCTCACATGAATTTCTGAGCCATGGCCTGTTTTTTCGCATGTCGCAACGTCGTCGAGCTCGAGTGTGGCGTCGCATTGCGGCACGCGTTTCCACCTTTGAGCCAAATTCGGAACTTAAGCATCGCAATGGGTGAAAATTTAAATTTAATTCTGATTTATATTTAATACTTTTCAACAATGTGGAAATACATAAGCTTACATTAGCGGTTTTCCTTAAGTTAAAGCTTAACATTTAATCGATACAAAGCTAATTAGAGACAAAGTCCAAACTCAAATGGATAAAAATCAGTCAATAATCAGCTGCTGCCTTTCTCAAGGGAACATGCCAGCATTCACCCAAACGAACGTAGAGAATCATGAAAAACAAAGTAAGCTGGCTGGATGGGGATTCACACTCCGTTCCTCCTGAATACGATTCCTGTGTCACAGTCACTGCTCTGTCTCAAATTGTGGGTAGTCTAACATTAAACTTCATTTTCCTGCACTAGAATGTTAGTTTTTTAGTTTATATATCACCTTGAGGGTAATTAGCACACAGTGAAACAATGAATTTCTGACCTGAGTCTAACTTATCACTCTAATGTTTCAAAAAAACGGTGACAACTATAGATGATAAGGTCACCATACAGTGTGAAATGTAAGACAATGATATCATTCAGATCAATAAAATTTCTGTCTTTTTAAACGTCAAACAAAGCGTGGGAGCTGTGTGCTTTCCTGTTCTGCAGTCCCATCACCCTATACGACGCTTACCTGACATGACAAACGTTTGTCATGCAACATGTACTCCATCAACACGAACTGAACCTCCTACCTTTGAAAGAGAAATGTAAACTGAAGACACATTCGCAGCGAAATAGGTCGCAAGTGAATTGTAGGATTCCACCTTTCCCGTTATTGAACGGTACCCTATTATTTTACAATTTGATACTGTTATCACGTGTCACCTTTTCATCGTCCTTTCCAAAATCTCTCTCTCTCTCTCTCTCTCTCTCTCTCTCTCTCTCTCACACACACACACACACACACACACACACTCTCTTTCTCGCAATATGTTCCAACAGAACAACGTCGAATCGCTTTACTGTGGGCACTCTGATAAACTTAAAACAAACATCACAGGGAGAGAGACTTTTATTTCACCGGCATATCAAAAGCGGTTACTTTTGCGCCACCATAGCTTCAGATATGTTACACCCTTGAAAAGAGAATCTTCGTACAGTCCAGCCACCTATTATTCCAGCACAATATTTATGACCTCGACTGTAACACAGTGAACTATAACAGGGGGAGAGAACTTCGATGTTTCTTTACCGAAATCAATCTCAGTCTTTTCCTAACACGACTAGTGGTCATAAGGCGTTGAACGGAACACAAAGTGTTACTGCAAAAGAGCAAAGTCTATAATTTTGCCTTCTCTTGAAAGTTAAATATGCAACCATTAATCATGGACAAGGGATTTTCGTGCTGCGGACGTCACTGTGTTTTGCGTAAGGGGGAGTGCCTCGTTTGCTTCGGTGAATTACGATTTAAGGTAAGAAAAAAAACTACACACAATAGAGAACAGAAGTTGTTCGTAGGGTTTATTTACGCCAATTATCTACGTAAGATTATTTCATGGAAGCGATGAACAAGAAAATCATAACGTAAAATGAAAGAAAGTGAAAACCATTATCTGACGTCAGTTCCTTGCAAGAATTTTAAGAACGTAATAGAGTATTTTCGAAGATCTCTCACACGATCTGGTCTTGGATCCTTTTCCGTAGTGTATTATCTTTCTTAAATTAGGTTAACGGCGGGGTTAAATAAATCCAGACGTGTTATATCTATAAAAGGATTTAGAAGAAACTATTACACCTCCCGAAAATGGTTCAAATGGCTCTGAGCACTATGGGACTTAACATCTGTGGTCATCAGTCCCCTAGAACTTAGAACTATTTAAACCTAACTAACGTAAGGGCATCACACACATCCATGCCCGAGGCAGGATTCGAACCTGCGACCGTATCAGTCGCGCGGTTCCGGGCTGAGCGCCTAGAACCGCGAGACCACCGCGGACGGCCTCCCGAAAATCGTTGTATATATTTGATAGTAGTTTATTCATTGAAACTATGCTGAAAATATTTTCTTGTGTTCAGCAGTCATTTCACGTAATGACAATACATTTCAATAACGCCTATGTGTTATAAACAGTCGTTTATATCACGTTTCATCCGCAAACACATCAGAAAAGAACTGAAGAGAAGCGTTTTTGAGTAATAATGGTTTTTCGCGATTCATAATTCTTCATCTTCTGTTGCTGCCGCCCCATTGCCCTTCCACTGCCATAATTATTCGTTGTTTTCCAATAAGCAATGCGAAACTTGACGCCAAATGTACGAATAAAAATTGAAGATTATTTTAAACTTTCTATTCAAGATAATTAATGTACATGGCGCATGTAATACTGGTAATAGCATAGATGTAGATTAACCTTTCACAATGCGCGTCTCTACCGTATCATATTCCTACACATATATACAGCAACGCAATAGATACAAGGATGCAGAGTTTCTCAGGAGGCCAACAATGAATAACATATTCCGGAGCTAACAGCTCCACTTCGGTTTCAAGCGGTACGTAAGGGAAGATAGGATAATTTTAGTAAGCTCTTTCACACCTTAGGCACATACAGATACGCATACATTACGATTCACACACACACACACACACACACACACACACACACACACACAGTTCGACCATGGATTTTGTCATGTAACACGTTCCTTCTTTGTACACCGATATGGCCCTTACTTTCCCAGTAAGATGAGGAAACTTTTTCAGTTGTGCTTCGCGATGAAACATTTACCTAACAAGCTTACAATAACCCTTGCAAATTCAATTACCAATCTGTGTTGCCAACGGTGCCAAATGGTGGTTTTCACTTGTGTTGCCACTAAGTCGAGTGATTAACTTTGTATGGTGCTATGGTTATGTACTGGGGTTTCCATAGAGGTGAGAATCCTCGCGTCTCACGCGAAAAAACTGTTCTAGATAAATCGAATAATACGTGACCTGTGGCTCTGTTCCGTTCATTAATTCTCATTTAAATACCCATTCACGTTACCAATGTTACGGCGTCGTCAGCTGTTTTCGTGTATATTTTGAAAAATAATGGAAATTATTGCATTCAGTCGTTTACAGTAAATGCTTGCTACCCAAGCAATTTACATGCACAGGTCGAAATTTAAACTAAAATAAATTTCTCACATCCTATCTCGTTTTACATTTTGCCGAAGAAATAATTGGACGGCAGTAAAAATGGTTCAAATGGCTCTGAGCACTATGGGACTCAACTGCTGAGGTCATTAGTCCCCTAGAACTTAGAACTAGTTAAACCTAACTAACCTAAGGACATCACAAACATCCACGCCCGAGGCAGGATTCGAACCTGCGACCGTAGCGGTCTTGCGGTTCTAGACTGCAGCGCCCTTAACCGCACGGCCACTTCGGCCGGCTGGACGGCAGTACTGAACGGTCATATGATCAGTGTCGTTAAAGTAGATTTTAGAAGCTGTATCCAAAACTTCTCCCAAGTAATACATCGAGACTGACAGTCACGTTCTAACCAAGTACAGTTTTGTATGTACGAGAAACTAAATGAATATCTCAGCATCTGACTTATCTTCATTTAGAGCAACAAACTACCCCAACAGCAGCAACTGAAGTAAACCTTCATACCCGAAAAAGCCTGAAGACAAGGAAAAAAGCTCGGAATGATCAACTAATCAACTGGTATTGAAATAGACCTCTTGTAAAACACTACTGATTCTTCTTCCTTTCACCCGTACATGAATCAGCACATAATGCGCTGTCTTCAATTAGTTCGAAAAAAAAAAAGTTTTGTCCACCGATAACAGCTTATGAATACAGCTTGTATAAGCAAAACTATTTCTGTAAACTGTAACAACAATTGTAGTTAATGTAATGTTTATTACGAAAAATAGGCGTACAAGAATGATTTTGGAAAGAGGAGAATAAAGCGGCTGAATTTATCTTACTTAAATTGTCTACTTCTAGAGTCTAGGACTGCAAGACATTTATTTACTTCTACAGCTTTTCATCTGGAACAACAGGTTTCTTTCATTTTCTTGTTCACATCGATTAAAATGATACGCGGTACCTGTAGCTTTTCATGCTTTCCGTACATTTTCACGTGTAACTGCTTATATAGAAAGTTTAGTGTCATGTGAAGTTTGAGTCTGATCTGGGGGCATGTTCGGATGGCTTAATGGGTTAAGTAGACGACATGCGATTAGCACGAGATCAGGATTCGAATCCAAGTGTGGCACAACTTTTCAGAACTCATCATTCATGAATCCTATTGCATTAACTTCCTTAGGGTAGTGATTTCATTGACTTCAGTGTTTCCATAGGTCATTTCTCACTACCACAAGTATTGTGTGGCAGGCAGGAAATTTAGACATCCTCAATTTTGGTAATTTGTTATCTGCCGCGCTTCCTTCCAGTGCATCATTACTGTTCCGCTTGAGTATTACAACTTTTCGTTTTCCTGGACTTGCCGTCCTTGGTTAGTCTGTTTATCTATTTACACAGTGTGCAACACGGGAAGCCTCTCATCGATATGACAATGCACACCGTTATCTAAAATGTGTGCATTTTTTTCCATTGCGCTACTTTAAGAAACAAATGAACCAAAGTATACAAACATAGGTTTCTTCTATGTCTGAACTCCGACCATCCTTACATCTTAACTGTTTCTCTCTTACAGTTCACGACCTTTTTTCTGTCCAGACTTTTTCATTCCTTTACTCATCACTGTTTATTTCCATTTCCTTTTCACTTCTCTGCACTTTTCCTTGTTTTTCTACAACGCACCACGTGATCACCAAACTCGCTCTTTTTCAGAAAACGCTTTGTGAAATATTAATGGTGCCAGAACGCAATCTTCTCATATCCTTATTTTGAAAGGGAGGGCGGTGGAAGACCCAGCCGCATGCCTGACAGACGTTCTATTTTTTTTCCGGCTCTGACGCAGCACCTTGCCCAAGCACCTGCTACGAGTGAGTACCAGCGATAAAAAGACGCGTCGGGAACACTGATCCTAAAATACCGAGCCGACGAACTCTACCTACAGACCTGTCGCCGTGAGGACGTTACGCAGGCATCCGTCGTAAACAGGTACACGCCGAAAAACAAACGGTCCGTCATATGCATTAAGTTCACGCCTGCTTCCCTTTGGTAATGAAGTACGCTTTTGTCGAATAGCCAAACCATTTATTCTGCACGTTGACAACATGTCATTCTGAGTGTTAAAAAAACTGAAGTTACAAGAAAATGAAGTATGCAAGAAGTTTATAAATTTTGCTAATGCAGTCTGGTAAACATGCTATGTTGTCTATTCCATACAATTATTTTAGGGGTAAATATTTCATGGTATTTTATTTTATCCACATTAACATGGTTGATGAAAGCGAGCGAATAGATAACAATGGTTTTGTTTTCATCACTGAAATATTGGCAGCTGCAAAGTTATGATGATTATTTATTTGATTACTCTTGTTCATAGGGCGCTTACAGAACAACTCTCTATTGTCTTCACTACATTACGCCATCTACAACACAATGTTCACTGTTGTTAGCTACTGCAATTTTCCGTTGATTTAAATACTCATATAACGCGAAAATACATGCTCGTATTTACTGCCACATATAGTCCTGTTGCGATGCAAAAAGTGAGAGTAATTGTTAGTCAACACTCATACAGTTAATATGTGGACAACAAATACGGCAACAGAAACAACCCAGATACAGAGATTGGTTTGTCTGTGTTTAAAGTTCTGACGCAGGGCTACAATTTATAAGACGCTGTCTGTAAGGCCAGTCAAAACTCACATAAAAAGGCTAAAATCGCAAATCATGATGTAGCACTGTTATGGTACTGCGAACCCAAGTTTTCAGCATGGAAAATCCTGTGCTTCCTGAGTAATACGTGGAAACTGCCAAATTTTTGAACGTTTTAAATTGTTGCCTTATAATTCATAAACTATGCGTTTTCCGATGTTAGTCGTACATTAAACATTAAATATGTTGCAATTTAAGTCCAACTGCAGCTCTGTACGTCCTGTAGTTTCCGAGACTGGAACTTCAAACATGGACATAGACAGAGAAGGCACGACCTCTACGCTCTGGGTGCCCTATTATCGAATGACTATACTTACGAAGAGATTCATTCAAGCGGAGAAGTTAGGAGATTGGGAGCTTCACCTAGACACAATAAGCAAAGTGTTTTCTTCTTAACATTTAAAGCGCTCGTCCATATTTATAAGACATGTGTAACCTACAACACCGTATGGTCCCAAAGGAATTTACTATTTTCAGTACAGGAAATGTCAAGATTCGCAGATCTGATAAATTTTGGCCATGTCTGTGGACAGATTAAACTATCGAACAGGTTCTAATGAGATCAATGAAGAGCCGGGGAGAAATAACATATGGTCCTGGTACAATCAGCAATGTGCTTTCTCGGTGGTCTGGAGGAATGGTGTGCATGCTAAACATCTGCGAAGAACTAGAACAGCTTTGGGACGTTTCTTCTATAACAGCAGGATAACAAGCTGATATGAGACCGACACAGAGCATACTAGACGCTGATGACGTGGAGAAACTTGATAACTGTTTTGGTATCCATCCTCCATTTCCATCTACAGACAAAATGCTACCTATAATCAGTGGAATCGTGGCAGGTGCTGAAATAAGTTGGCATCATATCATGAAATAAGCGTTGATGTGGTCAAAAAAATAACCGGCAGCTTGTCTGGGAAGATAACTTCCACAAGAAAAGACGAAATGCTAAATTTGGCAACAATCAGCAACTCCTAAAGTGCATAGCAGGCGTGCTGACGTGGATCCACTTACCATTTTTCAAAGGATGGGCATCACTAAACAGTCGGACAGTGAACTGAGAGAGCATTTTAAATTCGAATTGGGCCCTTATCCACTGGCACTTTTCAACAAAGAGGGAAAGCCTAAGGGGGCAAAATCAACTTTCTACGCCATTTTCACTCCATTTTCGCAATATCTCTCTCTCCGAGCCATAAATGTGTAGTGGTGGTCGGGGAATACCTACTCCACAAGGCTATCAAAAAAAAAAAAAAAAAGGGTTGTAATGGCTCTAAGCACTATGGGACTTAACATCTGAGGTCATCAATCCCCTAGACTTAGAACTACGGAAACCTAACTAACCTAAGGACATCACACACATCCATGCCCAAGACAGGATTCGAACCTGCGACCGTAGTAGCCGCGTGGTTCCGGACTGAAGCGCAAGGCTATCAGGCACGTGAACGATTCGATCATAGCAGTCATTGCTAAGTACATCACCTACTCATTAAACAACTTTGGCAGAGACATCTCAATGGTGTCTGATGGATACCCTGAGGATGGGACCCCTAACGAGTCCTAAAACTGTAGAATGACTGCGTCGTTACGCTGCCCTTTCTTGCAACGCGATTTTCTTTCACTATTCAGTTTTCATCAAAATGCCTCAGCAGAACTGTTAGTTAACTACTACAATAAAAGGAGCCTCATTGACAATTTGTGCTCTGCGATTGGACTCGAGGGAATTTAAACTAAGAAAGCAACTGAAGATGCAGACTGCAACATTAGCTTTGCCGTCCTCAATCAATTAAAGCACAGCCTATGACAATTTGATCGTGGTTGAAGAGGATGTGAACTTACTTGCTCTCCTCTACGACTTGGGCTCAACTATCCGAATAATTTACTTCCAGAAAAAACAGCAGAAGTAAGTCAAGTGGCACTGTTTTCAGCCACTTCTTTTGGTCGGGGAGAAACAGAATCGCGTTCCAATTTAAACTCTTCCCACACACACTCAACGAATGCGACACCATCTCCGCCCTTTTATGCGAAGGAAAATTATAATTGCGGAGTGTCTTTCAAAAGAAAAGAGGTACTTAATTGATCTAGTCACCGTGTCTCTCTTCTAAGATGTTAGTGACGAAACTACAGCCGAGACTGGAGAGATGTGCCTAATCACTCTGTATAGAGGTCACAAAAACATCGATACCCTACAAGGCCTTCGGTTCCGCCCGTTCGTCAATGCGATGGTGGACCTGGAATGTTTACCCCTTTCATACGTATCGCACGTACCACCGAGAACAAAAAAAAAAAAAAATGGTTCAAATGGCTCTGAGCACTATGGGACTTAACATCTGATGTCATCAGTCCCCTAGAACTTAGAACTACTTAAACCTAACTAACCTAAGGACATCACACACATCCATGCCCGAGGCAGGATTCGAACCTGCGACCGTAGCGGTCGCGCGGTTCCAGACTGAAGCGCCTAGAACCGCTCGGCCACATCGGCCGGCCACCGAGAACAAAAATGGTTGGGAGTGGTAAACAATGTCACAGAGTGGGGGTTGGTAGAAGAGCTCCCTTTGTCAGTTAACAATTACAACATTACATGTCCCACAAAAACTTCTCAAATGACTCGAATGTAAGTGGACTCATTGCTCTGGCACCATTAGCCACAAGGTCGCTACGAGTCTGATCTGTGGGTGTGAAGACGACCGCGACGATATTCCACCTTCGGACGAACAGCGCCAACTTGCCTGGATCTCCATAGTTTTTACCCCCTGTTGACGTTACAGATCATGAGCGTCCAGAAACCTAATAACATATACGTTTTCGTAATTAGTGCTCCAGCTGAAAGCGATTCAGCAACCTCAGCGCTCAGAAAATTGGAGTATTGCAATGAGAACAAATGTGACACAGCAAACCGTTGCATTCACTTGTGCAAATGTGCAGAGTATTACAGGAGGATATGGACATACATTAAGTGTTAGCGAGTGCACAATATAAATACATGATCCGTCTTCAGCTGTATCTGCGATTTCACAACGATTGATTTACAGAGCACTTAATATAAATTAGTTGCTGAGACATGAGCTCGCTGCTTGCGGAAAGTGATGAAAAGACGAGTCTTACAGCTGCGACATTTTTAAGTTAAAAAAGCCACGGCAATTTATTAGTGTGGCTTGTATCGTGTGTTGAGTCACCATAATGTTGCCTACGTCACTGTAATGCAATACGAGAGTTACTTTGCGGGTGGACGCGGTGCTTTGCTGGACGAATTATACACCGAGAAACACTGTTCTGGGGATGGTCATTTTTCACACGTTGTGTTCACATAATCTTGCTTTACCGGACCACTTTTGAGTATCATCGCCCACCGTCACTTGGAGAGGAGAGGTCAACGGGTATTAAAAAGCATCATCTGTGTAGTACCTCATTATAAAGTCTTACGCACAACTCCTTGTATTTTAGTATCTACATATACATGATACTCTGCAGTTCACACATAATAGCATGGCGCATGGTTCATCGAACAACTTTGAGAATGGTTCTCCACAGTTCCACTACGGAACAGCACGTTCGAATGACGAAAACTTACACATCAAACTGCGAGCTCCGATTTTCCATATTTTATTACGATGATCGTTTTTCCCTACAAAGGAGCGTGAGTCAACAAAATATTTTCGTATTCAGAGGAGAAAGTTATTGATAGAAATTTCGTGAGAAGATTTCGCTGCAATGATAAATGCTTTCTTTTAATGACTGCACCCTACTCGCTTATTATATCCATGAAGTTATGAAGTCCCATAGTGCTCAGAGTCAATTGAACCATTTTTTTTTTTTTTTTAGAAACAGCAGAGGTCCTATAACACATCATTGGGTAACCTGATGCCTTTCTGTCAATTACTAAACTGTGACCTTTCTGACAGGTATTCACAAATTCAGTCACACATACTAGACGATACTCCATAGGCACGTAATTTCATGAAAAGTAGCTTGTGAGTAACGGTATCAAAAGCTTTCGCGATATATAGACACATGGAAATCAATTCGAATGACCTGTCGATGCCACTCATAACTTCGTGTGAACAAGGAGGCAGTCGTACTTCACAAGACGTTTTCTGAATTCGCGCTATATATCAATAGATAGTTTTCTTCGAAGCACTTCATAACCTTGGAGCAGAGTATATGTTCTAAAATTCTGCTGCAAATCGACGTCAGTGATGTAGGTCTGCAATTACGCGGATTGCTTCTCTTTCTTATCTTGTGGACTGGTGTTATCTTGCAATATTTCTGGCTTTACGGTCATCATATTCGCCTACAAGAAGCTCTTCTTACAGCAGTTTAGAAGGCAACAGTGGCAAGGTGGCGTAATGTGGTATGCGGTACCCATAACAGATGGTTTGTTCGGTACGGGTATCGTGAAAAAGACCGCCTAAATTGTGGTCTTTCTCCGTGACTGGCTGCTGTGTTCGGTAGTTGCGTGCCAAAATAATAACCTTCTGTTATTAATATTAGATAACGAAACAGAGATTTAGGAACCAGGTTTTAAATTGTAAGACATTTCCAGGGGCAGATGTGGACTCTGACCACAATCTATTGGTTATGACCTGTAGATTAAAACTGAAGAAACTGCAAAAAGGTGGGAATTTAAGGGGATGGGACCTGGATAAACTAAAAGAACCAGAGGTTGTACAGAGATTCAGGGAGAGCATAAGGGAGCAATTGACAGGAATGGGGGAAATAAATACAGTAGAAGAAGAATGGGTAGCTTTGAGGGATGAAGTAGTGAAGGCAGCAGAGGATCAAGTAGGTAAAAAGACGAGGGCTAGTAGAAATCCTTGGGTAACAGAAGAAATATTGAATTTAATTGATGAAAGGAGAAAATATAAAAATGCAGTAAGTGAAACAGGCAAAAAGGAATACAAACGTCTCAAAAATGAGATCGACAGGAAGTGCAAAATGGCTAAGCAGGGATGGCTAGAGGACAAATGTAAGGATGTAGAGGCCTATCTCACTAGGGGTAAGATAGATACCGCCTACAGGAAAATTAAAGAGACCTTTGGAGATAAGAGAACGACTTGTATGAATATCAAAAGGCTCAGATGGAAACCCAGTTCTAAGCAAAGAAGGGAAAGCAGAAAGGTGGAAGGAGTATATAGAGGGTCTATACAAGGGCGATGTACTTGAGGACAATATTATGGAAATGGAAGAGGATGTAGATGAAGATGAAATGGGAGATACGATACTGCGTGAAGAGTTTGACAGAGCTCTGAAAGACCTGAGTCGAAACAAGGCCCCCGGAGTAGACAATATTCCATTGGAACTACTGACGGCCGTGGGAGAGCCAGTCCTGACAAAACTCTACCATCTGGTGAGCAAGATGTATGAAACAGGCGAAATACCCTCAGACTTCAAGAAGAATATAATAATTCCAATCCCAAAGAAAGCAGGTGTTGACAGATGTGAAAATTACCGAACTATCAGCTTAATAAGTCACAGCTGCAAAATACTAACACGAATTCTTTACAGACGAATGGAAAAACTAGTAGAAGCCAACCTCGGGGACGATCAGTTTGGATTCCGTAGAAACACTGGAACACATGAGGCAATACTGACCTTACGACTTATCTTAGAAGAAAGATTAAGGAAAGGCAAACCTACGTTTCTAGCATTTCTAGACTTAGAGAAAGCTTTTGACAATGTTGACTGGAATACTCTCTTTCAAATTCTAAAGGTGGCAGGGGTAAAATACAGGGAGCGAAAGGCTATTTACAATTTGTACAGAAACCAGATGGCAGTTATAAGAGTCGAGGGACATGAAAGGGAAGCAGTGGTTGGGAAGGGAGTAAGACAGGGTTGTAGCCTCTCCCCGATGTTGTTCAATCTGTATATTGAGCAAGCAGTAAAGGAAACAAAAGAAAAATTCGGAGTAGGTATTAAAATTCATGGAGAAGAAATAAAAACTTTGAGGTTCGCCGATGACATTGTAATTCTGTCAGAGACAGCAAAGGACTTGGAAGAGCAGTTGAATGGAATGGACAGTGTCTTGAAAGGAGGATATAAGATGAACATCAACAAAACAAAACAAGGATAATGGAACGTAGTCTAATTAAGTCGGGTGATGCTGAGGGAATTAGATTAGGAAATGAGACACTTAAAGTAGTAAAGGAGTTTTGTTATTTGGGGAGAAAGATAACTGATGATGGTCGAAGTAGAGAGGATATAAAATGTAGACTGGCAATGGCAAGGAAAGCGTTTCTGAAGAAGAGAAATTTGTTAACATCGAGTATTGATTTAAGTGTCAGGAAGTCATTTCTGAAAGTATTCGTATGGAGTGTAGCCATGTATGGAAGTGAAACATGGACGATAAATAGTTTGGACAAGAAGAGAATAGAAGCTTTCGAAATGTGGTGCTACAGAAGAATGCTGAAGATTAGATGGGTAGATCACATAACTAATGAGGAAGTATTGAATAGGA
This sequence comes from Schistocerca americana, assembly GCF_021461395.2. Taxonomy (NCBI): domain Eukaryota; kingdom Metazoa; phylum Arthropoda; class Insecta; order Orthoptera; family Acrididae; genus Schistocerca; species Schistocerca americana. Next base: position 320,728,903 of record NC_060119.1, on the reverse strand, counting down.
TTGGGGAGAAGAGAAGTTTGTGGCACAACTTGACCAGAAGAAGGGATCGGTTGGTAGGACATGTTCTGAGGCATCAAGGGATCACCAATTTAGTATTAGAGGGCAGCGTGGAGGGTAAAAATCGTAGAGGGAGACCAAGAGATGAATACACTAAGCAGATTCAGAAGGATGTAGGTTGCAGTAGGTACTGGGAGATGAAAAAGCTTGCACAGGATAGAGTAGCATGGAGAGCTGCATCAAACCAGTCTCAGGACTGAAGACCACAACAACAACAACAACGAAACAGAGTATTTACTTGGATTTCAATTTAATGTATCTCTCAATAGCGTGCTATCATTCTATTATGTCACAAGTATTAATAACCAGCAGAACAATAAACAACCGCTTAATTAAAAGCCAGGCGAAGGACTTCGGAGATCTTCGGATCGCGCCTAAAATGGATGGCAGGCGAAGTGGTTCGGCTGTGAGATCATAATTGGTTTGGCAGCCTCTGAGGACATGTTGTCTGTCGTTGTATCAGTTAAGACTTAATTTGCAATGGGTAGTGCGTAAAAGAGAGCTGGTTCGCCAGTGTCGGATGACAGACACGTTGTCTGCTGCGGTCGTGTCAGTTAAGACTTTATTAGCAATCTATGGTTTGTAAACCAGAGCTGGTTTGGCAATCTCGGAGGACAGTCATGTTGTCTGTCGCAGTCTTTAACAGTTGAGACTTAATTTTCAATGTCTAGTTTACAAATGTGCGAGCAGCAATCACGGAAATACGCAATACTAATTAGTTGAAGAATAGAAATTATTTGTGATTCTAAAGTGGAATGTAATGTGCAATTTCACGTGTTCTGCCAATAAAAAGCCAGTGGTATCCCGTATAAACAAACGGATTGGAAATTTAATTATTTCTAAAGTAACAATTTCTCGCTAAGAGGTATCTTAAAGCCCCAAGATTACGGATTCACGACCTACGTCCAGTTTTCTGAGCAGTGGGCAACAACTATAGAAGATTGCAGGTTGGAGAACATTTATTAGAACATATGCATTCCACTCTGGGCGGTGGAAGCAAATAGGCACCTCGCGTGTACTGCAATCTTAGTACAAATGAGATGGGTGACACGTCGTCTGTGGTAACACAAAGGAGGTATGAAAGAGAGAAATATTTTTGACGAGGGGTTTGTCATACGTACTTATATCACCCGCCCCCCTCTCCCTCTCTCATTCTCGCAACTTGCCGTAACCTTGCAACTTTCGGTCATTAGGTCGGATCTTTCGTCCAACAAGCGGATGTATATGATTGCTAAACATGGAGCTATTAAATCAGTATATTACGAAAGGGATGTAATTTGCATACAATCTGGACCAGACGACTTACCGTTATTAAGTTACTAATGGAAATGAAATGAGTGTATGTCATTGTTGCCGGGAGGCCCCATTCGGGGGAGTTCGGCCGCCGTATTGCAAGTCCTCTTTAGTTGACGCCACATCGGCGACTTGCGAGTCAGTGATGATGAAAATGATCAAGGACACACAACACCCAGTCCCCTGCCGGGAATCGAACCCGGGCCCCCTGCGTGGTAGGCGGTAAAGCTACTGCTACGCTACGGAGGCGGACAGTGACTAATGAACCCGGCAATGCTTTGCAACTACTAAATATATATGGTAATTTCTGTTGTGTTGGCAGAAGAGCCAACACCGTGTTACTAGAGGAGGCCGAAATGCACGCGTTTTAGCTCACGCAGGCTGGCGTGAGGAGGGAAGAACTATACTGACGTGAGGTCTGGAACATTACAAGGAATTAGAATTCAGAAAGCGGACGTAATTAGTTTCATACTTAACTTTAATCCATTAATGATGAACGTCGCTCTTGACGGTACATGATTCACAATATTATCTGTTCAGAATAGTAACTGAATATGGCGCCTTGCTAGGTCGTAGCAAATGACGTAGCTAAAGGCTATGCTAAACTGTCATCTCTGCAAATGAGAGCGTATGTAGTCAGTGAATCATCGCTAGCAAAGTCGGCTGTACAACTGGGGCGAGTGCTAGGAAGTCTCTAGACTTGACCTGCCGTGTGGCGGCGCTCGGCCTGCAATCACTGATAGTAGTGGCACACGCGGTTCCGACGTATACTAACGGACCCCGCCGATTTAAAGGCTACCACCTAGCAAGTGTGGTGTCTGGCGGTGACACCACAATTTCTATATACTCTATTTACATAGAGTATAGACACTTACATGCCATATACATTTTGAAAATACGTAGCTTATGTCCGTCGGAACGTTTATTACAGTATCATGCAAAAATCTGAAGTAAATCAGTAGGGAACCTTTCGTGATTTTTAGTAACAAATTTAAACTAAAACTTGTCTTTATATAGTAGTACAGATGTAAGTTGATTTTCTACATTGGGGACATCTACTTCTACTCATGTTGGCAGCTATTCTTGAATCGAAATCTGGAATATTTACTGCACGTTCTTTGCTGAGGGAATTCCGAAAAACCGTGTTCAGTAAGTCCGTTTAGTAGCTCTGTCGTCGGTTACATTACTATTACTATCGCACAATGAATGTATGTACCGTATTCTGCCTTGCCGCAGGTCTACTTTAACGTACGATCAAAATCTCTCTGGATTTTCTTCCAGATATCGAAACAGAGTTTCGTTGGAGAAACTATTAAATGTATCCCACATTGAAACCCACACTAAGCTCAGATCATATGAAAAGCGTAGCAAATCTTGGAGATTTTGTGTAAATCTGGGAAGCTTTCTTAGTTCTTCTGCAACAGTGTCCTGATCTGCTTTGCGCGCCACAGTGGATCTATTCTGTCTCTTGTTAATTTTCAAATAGCCCCCAAATTCTTTAAATAATCGAACTCCCTTGTATAAAATAGATTCAAAGGACTGATTACAGATGAGTTAATGTGTCAAATATTTGACGTTAAGTATGTAAACGAGAAAAAGTGTGAAAACAGTCTAAATTATGTCGAAAGTTTGCAAGTTGCTACGTGTTCTCTTTATCAAATAATGGATGAATATAGTCGGGTAATTTGCGTTACGTTTTAAGCTAAAGCTAGTATTTTCAGGCATCTTAATGTTTATGGCGTCATATCTCCTGAACGATTAGCCGTACAACGATAATTTTGCTTGCACATTCAGTATATGTGGATACTATCTGCAAAATGTGTTGCGAATAGAACTAGAAGTAAAGAGGAAATACATTAAAATGTCATGCTTGATGCAGCAGTTTTATTGCTAGAACAACGAAAATTTAGGAAGCGAAAAACTTTTTTCCTTTCATCATTTTGTGATGGGTGTCAGCGAAAAAAACTTTTCTAAGGGTTTGAAATTGCGTGTTAAGTTTGTTTCAAGTCGTTAAGGGCTCTCACTGTCAAATACTACTGGATGGGTACAGTCTGGGACTTTGCGCGCCTAGAGTTACGCTGCCTCAGGACAGGTACACAGATTCTAACTGTAATACTTGCCTTACTGTTTTACCCATCAGCATACGATTATACTTCTTAATGATTACATTATGACAGCATTTTAATTTTCTAAATTCGGTCATTAACTATCTGAAATACTGAAAATCAACCATGAAGCATGAACCATATTTCCGGCTTAGTAATACAGATTTGGTATGAATCTATTTGAATTTAAACCACATCTGACCTACACTTACCTGGAAAGAATAGACTGTAGTTAGTTGGGAGGAAATGGAGACTGAAGTTAGATCTGAAGGAATGGAGATTGTCTCCTAGGAAGACATCATTTGAATTTCGATCTGCTTTTTAAAAATAGATGTATTTTGTGTTTATTTTTGGTGGATTTGGATGTTGCGGTATTCAATACCGTTAAAACGACCTTGTTGTCAGTAATTCCACTATTCTACCTATTTGCTCCGAATTATTTAGCATTTACTGCAATTTCGGACGATGTTTTATGTCTACCATCGACTTTAAAGATTTATTTTCACCAACATACCAAGGGTACATTTAAGTCACCACCAACTGTCTGTCACTGTACAAGTAGGGTACCTATTCAACATGAAAAATTGGAAATTTGTGGTAAGGTCTTATGGGACCAAACTGCTGAGGTCATCGGTCCCTAAGCTTACGCACTACTTAATCTAACTTAAACTAACTTACACGAAGGACAACACACACATCCATGCCCAAGGGAGGACTCGAACTTCCGACGGGGGACGCCGAGTGGAGCGTGACAAGGCGTCTCAGACCGCGCGGCTCGAAATGAGGCTCCTTGAAGCTTTCCTTGACGCTTTCAGTAACTGTATCATATGAGTCGGGGAGGGGGGGGGGGGCGTAAAGGAACCAGTTATTAGTTTATTCCGGTTGCCATTAACAATCTCTAACCATACTAACTCGTAGCAACTATCCAACTTACATTTCTCTACTAGATAAATCATTTCTGAAAGAAAGCACACCACTACCAGCTGAATTTAACCTAGCCTTTCTGAACACCGTCAGGTCTTTGATAAAAACGCCGATTGAAGATTTCAATACTTATAGCGATTAGTGCTTTCTACGAAGGCTACACCGAGAATTGACACTTGACGTAGCGCTGTAGGAATTTTCCAGTACCCTCGTCATAGATGGCAGCCGCCTGTGCTTTCCGCCAATTCTCTACTATGGTCTATAGCTCGTTATCTGTGCCAAAATGCTGTCATGGCCAGCGGTTCATATGAGCGGAGATAAACTCAGGAGAGCCAATTGAGGGCTGTATTGTAAGTGATCAAACACTTCCGATCGAAAACGCTGCAGAAGCATCTTCATTGCTCCTGCAGAGTACGGCCGAGAATTGTGATGAAGAAGGAAAGGTATGATGGTTGCGTCAAGTGGGCTGCGTGACATCATGCGAAATCTTTCACCACGATCTCATACTTGGAGGGAGATACTATTTTCTAGGCGTCTTCAAGCGCTCATTGAGCGCTCAGAACTGGAAAGAGCGATCTGACGGGATCGACGGGCAAGCCAGAGACACTGCCCAACACAACGGTGCAAAGCTTCATCGGATTTTCAATGTGATTTCCGTTTCGCTCCCAATCAGACATTATTTTCCGAATATCCTTCGTACTAGCGCTTGGAGCGCTGGTTCTTTCCCAACACAGCTACGACCGTGCAGTACCGATGGTACCTACGTGTACCCTCGTCTTGTGTTTGACCTGCACTCTTTGAGAGAAAAGCACTATTTGTACTTTCCCGAGACCCTCTAACCTAACAGGGCGCCCAGTCAACACCACACGGCCCACCGCTACCCGTGTAGCCGTCTCCTAAATGTACTGGACCCCTGACCTATTAATTGGATTCCGACACCTACTCACGATATGGCGCAAGTCAATGAATCTCCAGTATATGTAACTACCTGCTACAAGGCGGTCCGAGTGTGTATGTTAATGACACGCACGTAGCGTACTCTTTCTGGAGTTATAATAAGAAACTACGCAGATCATGCATTTTAATACCCACCGAGGAAATATATTTCAGCAGGGGTTGTCACCTCTTCATCAACAGTCATGTAGAACCTTTCAGAGAGGATATATGCTGGGTGGCAGAAAATTTAAAAATCGGGTATCAGTCAGTGGTACCTCGATGCCGCAGATTATGTTTGCACCTCAGTTGTCGTTTATCCCGCGATGGAATCAACAAGGGTTGCTGAAATCTCACTGATGCTTGAGGGCAAATCTTCAATCAGTGGTCAGTGATTTTCAGCGGCGTTTCTCAATTCAGTTGTGGTGAGATATTATTCCCCATTGTTGGCGGTGGACTACTCCGCCAGCCTGGAGAGTGAATCTTTGACACTGGCGGCAAAAGTGTAAACGTTTTTATGCAAAAGGAATTGAAGATTGCGGTAGCGTCTCTTGTGTGAGCCGTTACGGTGGGTTCAACAACGAAACACAAGAAGAAACGATATGTTAGTTTACTAAAGCCTTCACCATTACCACGACTGACAATTCGAAATAGCTACATCTGGAAAACGACTGAGAACAGATGATTAGTCGTCAGGGTGACCTCCCAACGGACTTCCCATTCTTCGTCAGATATTTACACGTGGAAGAGACAACACGGTACGCAGCAGCCACTTTTATGCGCGTAAGCCGCGAAATAACTGCGAAACTGGACGCGGTTAAAGTGTCGCCGCGGTGACGTGAGAGGCTGTTGTATATTAATAAGGCGCTAACATGCAACGCTACGACCGTGTGGTGGCGGCGCTGGCCATATGAGCACCTAGCCACTCATGATTTACAACAGACAGAGGCCGCGATAACGCAGCCACGCAAAACGTGACGAACGTTGCCGCTGCCGCACCAGGGAACTCGACTGCACAGTCATTTGACGAACCAGCGTACTCCGGTATCGCTGCGGTCGGCTACCCGGCAGCTGTGGTTCGTGTCTCAAGCTATACCGCTTATTAACAACAGCGCCGAGCTGTTAATTTTCGACCGGCATCGCAGTGCTCGCTCGAAACCGGATACTAACACTGAAATTAATATTCTAATCTGTAACATCTGTCCAATGAGACAGGAGGAAAATAGCTGTCGGTACTGAAAGCGAATATTACGGCGTATATCATCACGGGAGCCATATCCTTCGGAAATGCCTCGGTGTGAGGAATGCGTCGTAATTAAACTTTCTGTTAATAGGATACAACGCAGAGCCCTTGACGTCCGAGATAACCTCTCAGTAGAAACTCCTGTCTTATTTATATTTTGGCGGCATACGATATCTGTTTCCACTCTACTGACTGACTCTGTATGGCTCGTGAAAGTGGCTTCGTCTTCTGGATAGTTTGATGCACTTTCAAAAACTCAAATGTTCAATTACTTGTACTGTCTCATCAACCATCGACACCTTTTCCTTTATCCACCCAACACGTACTTGTTTTGATGTCCCCTACAACCTCCCAGAGTTTGTCGGTTTAAATACTTTTCACCCTGTTACAGGGTTAACCAGAACTCCCTCGACAAACTTTTAGAGCTGGAGTATGGATCAAAAGGAGAAAAAGATGTCCAGTAAACATGGGCTCTAAAATGCATACCTTAAGGGCTATGAGCTCTTGTTCAGAAGGAAAGACGTGTTTCACAGTAGTGAAGATGAACAAATGCTGATAGCTTTTAAGGAATGCCCTTTAGAGCACTTGTTTGCTAGGCATTTTCTCCTTGTTTTCCAACAGCGAAGAAGAACAAGTGCTCACAGCTATTAACTTTTCCATTTAGAGCCCATGTTTACTGAACATTTCTTTAGTGTTTTGGTCCATACTACCCACCGCTGTAAGTTTGTCGTAGGGTTCTGATTCATCCTGTATATGTCGCTATTCTTTCTGACAAAGCAGACGTTTCTAAAATGTGGTCGACGTTATTCTCTCCTGCTTCAAAATAAGCGCCCTCATCTACATCTACATGGATACTCTGCAAATCACATTTAAATTCCTGGCAGAGGGTATACTTAGCGGCGGCTACCAAGGTACCGCTGAATTTGCGATTTTTACCGCCACCGTCAGTTCCTTATCTACGACCTACATATACAAGTGAACGACATTAACTTCCCGTTCAGCACGATTGTTCTATTCGGAGAGAGACAATTTGAACGCACCCAATCACAACATGAGGCCGACAAAGGATGCTTCGGAACGCACTGTTATCAACGAGATGCCAGCTACTTTCTCCTCCGGTTATCTGCAAAGTAGAGCGTAATCAGTCCTGGCCTTTTACGTGAAGAACTGTCGCAGGGCGCGTCATAGAAGGCAATCTCCGCCAACTAGTCCAGCGAAACCTGTGCACAACAGTCACGTAACGTCAAAGACTTCCTTCTAGTCTTTCTGTTCGATGTTGTAAATGAAAGGACAGAAAACATTATATATCCGTTAGAAGGTGGAAACGCTTGACGTTTAAGACGACTCTCATAGTAGCCTACCAAATAATGCGCAGAACTACGTCCAGTCACCTGTGTTCTCAACGTCTTCTTACATCACGTACTCCATTAGTAAAGCCATTTTTACTACTCTGGAACGAGTGTTGCCAGGCTCAGATCTAACCCTGCACAATAGAATACGTAAAGTAATTTAGGTTGTTTGACCTGTCGGTTACCGCCACGTATCGAAAGAGATCAGCAGACCAGGCCTATCGAATCAGCGTGCCGAAATATTGCAGTTAGCGTGACAACCAAACCAGCCTAGAAGAGTTTTTTTTCTTTTTTTTACGATTTTCAACAGTTGCCTAGCTAAATATCAGACTGGCACCCATTTTACTCACAAAAAACAAATAATCAGAATTCTGAGGATTGGTAGAAAGCTGCTGTATATGACATTACTTTCCCATACTAAGCGTGAAATGATGGCAGGTATTCCACCAGATTACAAAAATATAATGAATCCATACCCAACACCCAGCACGAGTTCATGATATTCAGACCCCGAAAATCCTAGAACGGAGCGAAAGAAAGACGCAAAAGAAAAAAAAAAAAAAAAAAAAAAAAAAAAAAAACGAAAGAGAGAGAGAGAGAGAGAGGTGGGGCTCGGTGAGTGTTGTTGAGCTGTTTATGCGTATGAAACTACGGCGAACTCATTTAGACCATTTCTGGAAAGTTAATAACCGAGGACATACGAGGCAAGTTCACCGACCTGATATTAAACAGACAGGTGAGTATTTACACGCCACGCTCTCTCTCTATGCGTTACTTATTTACGCCATATATTACAGTAAACAAATTTCAACCTTCTACATTGTAGCAGTGATCAGCTTGACGGAAGTTTTCGCCAGACGCTGCGACTTTACGAGACCTGAATTCATTTAAGATTTACGTTAGACAGAGGCCGTCACGCAGACTGAGTCATTAGAGTTACTTTGTGTTCGCTCGCGTCGGCCAGCAGAGACAAGCAGAGGATCTCCATTCCACGTGGTGGGCGCAACAGTGTCGGAGAAGGCAGCTGTGATGGCGAACATGTTGTGGGCTTCGAAATGCAATTACCACACGTAATACATAATAGAAAAGTCCCAACCAAAGCAAAAATACTAGTACCAACACTTAATCAACTCTGCCCGGAAGACATTTTTTATGCACGAGGCAGCGAGCTGTGATGAGAAGCTGTATTCTCATCCGTGCTGAGTCGTAATTCTACGGCCTTTATTTTCTATTCCCTTTCATAACACAGAAAGCTACTCGCAAAGCTACAACCCTTATATTTTATTCCTTTTACAACAGAAAAAACTACTCATAATGCAAGGTCGCCCTAGCCGTAAGACATAATTCGCGTTCTATTTATTGATTTTACTTACTTATTTATTAGTTATTATTTAGGTATTTCTTTTCATTTTATGGCCTTCATTGGCCCACACTAGTCATTTAGACAGGTTTATACAAGATGTTGTTATTCAGTAATACAGTACAGCTCAGTAATGATTCAATAAGAAATTCAACGGTGCAGTAGTTATACAGGGATTCTTATAATTTATTATTATATGAAGGGTGTTTTGCTCGTCTTTATTTATTTATTTTGTTTAACACGGCAAAGTAATTTAAAACCACATTAAATCAATGTGGCGTATTTATGTTGATATAATATCTATAGTTTGGCACAGTAAAGTTTTGCAATAAATTAGTTCCTCTTCCATTCGCTGTGCAGCTGTATTTGAGTAGATCTTGATCTTCCGTACTAACATTTACATTTTATTTTTATGTCTGGAAAGTCTCGAAACCGTATTTCGAAAGTCTGATAGCTGCTTGTTCTTTTATTGGCGAAGAAAAAAACGAGACGATATGAAGTGATTACAATGACGAAACGATAAAGACAGGTCTCTTCAACAAACTGTTAACTGGAACTTGTCTGTCCGTACAGGCATTAACTTTATCAAGCGTGCTAGTTATTACTAGAGTCTTATGAAGTAACAACTATTTAAGACGTTTAAATGTCCGTTATGTGTGCGAGGAACGCCACATTTGTTAATCATTTGTCATCATTCAATAATGTCTGCGCCTTAAGAGGCCGACTGCCTTCTGAATTAAACCGAGAACTTCGTCGCTAATCAGCAAGCCATCGACACGCACAATCAGGGGCGGCCCTACCCGGTGTTGCATTGGGTGTACTACAGCACGACATCGGAAACTCAATACATGACCTATCATTGTCCTAATTACTAATTTGTATTCAAAGCTGCTATGTACTTGTTTTATTTTATACACAGACATCTGAATCAACTCCGTTGTACATGACATGCGAATAATACCAGGAATGGAATAGCTATGCTCTGTACAAAATTCTTTTAGGATTGACATCTATATGGGGTGTAGTGTGGTCAGGCTCACACGGGACGCACAGCAGGCGTTCAGCGAGCTCGTGACACCTGTAGCACCAACCACCCGTTGTTGCCCCCACCATCACAACACTTGGCGCTTGCACTACGTTTTTGGCTCCTTTTCGTCCTGTGGTATCGTTTGCCGAACGCTTAAATTTTGTTTGCTTCCATTCCTTAAAGTTGTAGTGTTAATATTTTATATCTCTTATCTCTATGGTTTCTTGTGCGACACTGAACTACGTCAGAAACAATTTCATCAAACGTTATTCAGCGGGAAAGTTCGCCGACTCGCTCTTGGCCAGCAGATTGCCTTGATAGATCAGCCGAAAGAAGTCTCTCTACTACTGACATTCCTAAACAGTCAATGATTGCTCTTGACACTCCCACCATGCTGTTGTTATTGAAAAGACATCTATCATGGCACAGCGGAAGGCGGAAATGGCTGAGTGACTGACTTCAACGTCGCAATGTCGAAGCAAGTAATAATTTTAAAAAGGTGCAGTTAATGGAACGGATATCACTACGTATTTTAAATTAGAGTCCCTCGCCGCGCTTTTCTGTTTGTAGCTGATGGTTAGTCTCAGGAACTGAATAGAGTGGTTCTCGAGGAAGGTTCGTGTGTATAATTAATTATCGCTACAAGTCGTCCGGCTGTACAAACAATGGAGCGCAAAATATAAGGGCAAAAGTAACTTTCGCGTGATGTGTCACTGCCAAGTAACATAGTTCCATAAAACTTGGACCACAAATACAAATAACTGCTACAATTTAGTACAGAGGCCAACTGAAGGAAATACACAACGAGACAAACAGAAATGTTACTTTTATTCAAAGACAACAATTACACTAAAGTCACCGCGATGTATGACGGTCCCTGACCATTACAAAGAGCGCTTCTTAATAGGGTGTGTGATCACCAGCAACGGAAATGCATGCTATGCATCGTGCTCCCATGCTAACCAGAAGGACGTTCCATTGCTCCATCGACGCGGTTGACAACTGCTGGATGGTCGTTGGGGCATGTCATCTTGCTGGAATTTAAGTCGGGGAGGGGGGGGGGGGGAGGCCAGGGCATTCCATTCGCCGAATATCCTCTCGTTCCAAGAGCTTCTCGCCCTACGCTGCTCGATGCGGTCGCACACTGTCATCCACAAACATTACGTTAGGGTCGAATGCACCCGTGAGAAGACGCACAAGGAGGATGAGTACCGCGCCACGATAACGTTGACCGGTGAGTGTACCGTGATCAAAGATTCTGAGCTCAGAACGCTCTTGCGACGTTATGCCTCCCCACGCCATAGCACCTCGACCACCAAAACAGTCATGTTCAACAATGCTCATGGGAGGATTACGTATCTTCATGTGGCTAGGACCATAAAAAAAGCAGTGACTTCTGTGTAAATATTGCCTTTGAATAAAAGTATCATTTCCGTTCGTCTCTTTGCGTATTTCCTTCAGTTAGGTTCTGTACTATACTGTAGCGGTTCTTTCTAGATATTGTCCAAGTTCTGTCGAGATATATTATCTGGCACTGAAATCTTGCAAACGTTGCTTTCGTCCATAAGTTTTGCACACTTGTGTACTTAGTTCTATATACGCCAAGCGGGGTGGCATAAATCACGGTTCCCTAGATGCGAATCGACGAGCATATATAGAACACTGATGTCCAAAATTAAAGCAACAAACTGCGATTTCGTCGTCCTGTGTTTAATTCACGATATAATCACACAAATTGTCAACAGCTGTTCGTACTATCGTGTTGTGCACGGAATATGGCATTCCGATCAACGCACAGCCACGCCAACGATGACGTCAAAATGGTTCAAATGGCTCTGAGCACTATGGGACTTAACTTCTGAGGTCATCAGTCCCTGATGACGTCAGGGCACCTACCGAACGGAATAGTGTTTTCCTGATAGTCCCACATCCACAGTCGCTGTGTACACAGTCACAGACGGTGCAGTATGACACAGAGAAGACCGAACGAGACTGTCTGGCCTTAGACTGGAGGTCCATAGAAAGAATGGAGGCAGGACAGTCGCAAGCTGATATGGCCCGAAGGCTTAATGTGAACCGCTCTGTCGTTTCTCGGATGTGGCGACAATCTATAGAGTTCGAAACTGTATCCCGAAGAACATGGCAGGGCCCACCACGTGTGGCACTAGAAAGGAAGGACCATTATTTGGCTGTAAGAGCACGACGGTACCGCCTTACTACTACACGGCAACTGGCATCTCACCTCGCAGCATGCACTGGATGTGTTGTATCTGAAGGCTTCGGCAGAGTGACCTTTATCGTCGGAGACCTGTTGTGTGTGTACCTCTGATGTATTTTCACAGACAGGAACGCGTACAGTGAAGTCGTCAACATGCCACCGGGACGGCAGAATAGTTGGCCAATGTTTTTTCACAGACGGGTCCCGATTTGGTCTGGAGAGTGATTCTCGTCGTATTGGCATCTGGAGGGAACGTAGAACACGACTTCGGGACCCAAACCCTGCGGAAAGAGACCGATATCGAGGAGCATCCCTAATGGTGTGGACAGTGATTACATTGACTACTAAAACACCTCTTCACGAAATTGTATGGGTGGACCGACAAGGTTTAACTGCTGTCAACTATCGTGACGAGATCTTCGGACCCCAAGTGCGGTTGTTGCGGGCCCAGACGTATTGATGGACGATAATGCTCGACCTCGTAGAGCACAGGTGATTGATGTTTTCTTGGAGGCGGAAGCTATTGCACGCATGGCGTGGCCTGCTCGTTCTCCCGTTTTGTATCCCACAGAACCACATTCCCAGATTTGCAAACAGCTCTGCAGGAAGAATGGGTGTTACTGCCTCAAAATGAGATTGATGACATCATTCACAGCATGCTCCGTCGTTACCAGGCCTTTATTGCTGCCAGAGGTGGTCTCACTCCATTTTGAGCAAATTAACCAGTTGTCAGAATGTGTGTCCAAAGCCGTTATGTTCGAAAAAAACGAAGAACATTGTTGTCTACCTTTATATATATAGCAGTCGTTTACGTTCTGTATTATTTACATTTTTTCTACTTTATTATCACGTGTTTGTGCTATTTTATTGCAAAATTAAAGCAAGCTTGCAAAATTTCCGTATGGAAACTTTGAACAACAGTGTGTGTGTGTGTGTGTGTGTGTGTGTGTGTGTGTGTGTGTGTGTGTGTGCGCGCGCGTGCGCGCATTCGAAGTGCTCATCACCGAACCTGTACATATATTTTGCCTACAGTCGAAGTATTCACAACCAAATCTGTTAGTAAATTGTCACCAATGAAGATTCGAAGAACCTTGTCAATCATATGCACCTCATCACCGATAAGGCACGGCAGGATGTAGCTATTTCGAAAAGTTCAACAGCGGAAATCACAGTATTACACAGGGACAGTGGCAGTTTGACATCAAGAGTGTGTGTTAGCGACGATAGTAATATCAATAGTAGTTTTTACATTATAAATAATTACAGCCTTTGCCGGCCGAAGTGGCCGTGCGGTTAAAGGCGCTGCAGTCTGGAACCGCAAGACCGCTACGGTCGCAAGTTCGAATCCTGCCCCGGGCATGGATGTTTGTGATGTCCTTAGGTTAGTTAGGTTTAACTAGTTCTAAGTTCTAGGGGACTAATGACCTCAGCAGTTGAGTCCCATAGTGCTCAGAGCCATTTGAACCAATTACAGCCTTTAATCAGAAAAAGTAGCAAAGGTTCATTATAAACCTGAATATTTGCTTCTCGAAGCCAATGGAGGACTAATTAGTTTTAATCGCTTGATGGGAGGATGGTGCGTTACATTTAACTAAAATTATTTCGTCCTAGATATCACTGACAGAATTTTGTTTTGGAGCAGATGAAAAGTATTCTTAAGATTTCGTTCGCACAAAATTAAAAAATAAAAATGGTTCCCCACATGTCGAAAATTTGGTAACCTCATACAGAAAAGAATTTTAGTACACTCTCCGTATAACGTGTTAAAGCTTTGTTGCCGTAAGTAAAACAAAAAAGAAAACGTACTGCAGCTCTATCAAAACCGACGGATGCCAGTTCCATCTTTGCATAACTGAATACTTTGCAGGTTCGTACGAGCTGAACGAAATGTAAGATTAAGTGTGTGTTTTGTGCGGGATGCTGTTCGAGGCCTCTGCGTGCTGCTTAAATGTTAATCCTGAAGTAACTACGAACAGAGTTTAGTTAATCTAACTTTGATATCAACTACGGGCGCCTGTGTAGCGATCACATCCCGGGGACGGACAGGCTAGGTTCGTGTCTGCGCGCTATAAGAAGGCATGTCACATAAGCTCCTTATTTGTCTTTCCAATTTGCCACGAACTCACGGTGATTGCCAACTTGATAGCGGTCAGTAACACAATGCAACTCATCACCCAGAAAAACAATGGATACTTGTTACGTCCTTTCACTGCATGTCGCCCGAGATGTTGGCAAGTATTTGCCTATTACGTCTCTGAGGACCTAATCATACAGTACAACATATGCCTTCACCGACGGGATGCTGTAGTAATCTACGTTCTTTAATGAATATAAACAGCTTCTCAGCAGTAAACGGTTACTCTGCGAATCATCCTTACTGCTTTTCACACGACGACTTTCCTTGGCTGTTACGTGTGCTCGGCGTGCAGCCTACCTTCCGCGCCTGCTATGAGCCCAGCTTCAAGCATTCTCCGGCCTTGGGTCTTAATGAGGCCTCAGCTGTTGAAATCCTAGAGTAGATATTAACCTTAAACACACATCAACAAAGTTTTGCATTACCCCGGTTCCCAGAACTCCTGAAGATAGACGTTGACTGTGATATTGTATCACAAACTTAGTCCCTTTGACTGTTCGAAGATGTCACTAAACCCGCCCAAAGATGTAAACAACCAAGCATGAGCAGCATCTATTAGATGTAGGGGTCCGACAACCGATCAGTTCCAGTCATTCCACCATGAAAGAAGTACACGGCTCGTGTTCTCTGTAGTCCAACCATGCCTAGACGGTCAATACCGCGGTTCGATCGCGTCTGCATTGTTACTTTGCGCTAGGAAGGGCTCTCAACAAGGGAAGTGTCCAGGTGTCTCGGTGTGAACCAAAGCGATGTTGTTCGGACATGGAGGAGATACAGAGAGACACGAACTGTCGGTGACATGCCTCACTCAGGCCACCCAAGTGCTACTACTGCAGTGGATGACCGCTATATACGGATTATGGCTCGGAGAACCCTGACAGCAACGCCAACATGTTGAATAATGCTTTTCGTGCTGTCACAGGAGGTCGTGTTACGACTCAAACTGTACGCAATAGGCTGCAAGATCCACAACTTCACTCCCGACGTCCATGGCGAGGTGCATCTTTGCAAACCACTACACCATGCAGCGCAGTACAGACGGGCCCAACAACATGCCGAATGGACCGCTCAGGATTGGCATCACGTTCTCTTCACCGAAGAGTGTCGCATATGGCTTCAACCAGACACTCATCGAAGACGTGTTTGGAGGCAACCCGGTCAGGCTGAAAGCCTTAGACACACCGTCCAGCGAGTGCAGCAAGGTGGAGGTTCCCTGATGTTTTGGGGTGGCGGTATGAGAGGCCGACGTACGCCGCTGGTGGTCATGGAGGGCGCCGTAACGGCTGTACGATACGTGAATGCCATCCTCCGACCGATAGTGCAACCATATCGGCAGTATATTGGCGAAGCATTCGTCTTCATGGACGGCAATTCGCGCCCCCATCGTGCACATCTTGTGAATGACTGCATTTAGGATAACGACATCGCTCGACTAGAGTGGCCAGTATGCTCTCTAGACATGAATCCTACTGAACATGCCTGGGATACACTTAAAAGGGCTGTTTATGGACGACGTGGCCCACCAACCACTCTGAGGTATCTACGCTGAATCTCCGTTGAGGAGTGGGACAATCTGGACAAACAGTGCCTTGATGAACTTGTTGACAGTATACAAGACGAATACAGGCAGACATCAATGCAAGAGGTCGTGCTACTGGGTATCAGAGGTACTGGTGTGTAGAGCAATCTGCACCACCACCTCTGAAGGTCTCGCTGTATGGTGGAACAAAATGCAATGTGTGGTTTTCATGAGCAATAAAAAGGGCGGAAATGATGTTTATGTTGATCTCTATTACAACCGAGGTGATGCAAAACTTTTTTTGATGTGTGTATTTGAACAAATGTAGTGACTTGGTTTCCGAATCTCCCAAAGGACACGACAGGTGAGCACCAGAGTACAGTATTAATGAAAGTCTTGACCATACTCTGCACCGGCATGTCATATGGAATTGCTGCGACGACCACGTGAAATAAGCACAGGTAGAGCATGGTAGTAAGAAGATGAAAGTGTCATGTAACGCGAGGACTGATCTTTAGCTAAAGAGCGATCGAGCACGATGCCTAGGCACTGCACTTCCATCTGGCAGAAAGTGTACTTGGATCTTGTGTTGGTCATCCTAATGAGAGCATCCAACGATTTTCCTAAATCACAAGTCTTTCATAAACTGAAACAAGTTCTTATCCTGCACACAGTCAAATTTCAAGAAAGGTTCGTCTATAGACCACACGGTCTATAACAACTTAAGTACCATCATAGGATATGTGATTGTCACAAATAATGTCTGACATGTACAAGTACAAGAAGACTCACGCTCAGCGGAAACAAAAATTAAGATCGGGTGTGCCTCAACGAAGTGTAGTATGATCAGTGACGACGATGTCACAATTAAGTAAACAGTGTCGTGGGGTGAACATAAGAAAATGTTGAACGACGCAGATAGGGTTTCCGATGTGCATAAATGCCGGACAGTGCTGTAAAACTCGACAGCGGTAAGCTTTTGGACTCCGTCGCATTGTAACAGTATGAAGACGTATGATAGTAAACGAATTTGTGACGTCGACAGTCGATAAGGCAACTGGAACTAATAGATTTGTTGCGAGCATCGGTTAAAATTGAACAGACAAAGTTTTAATGAGAACTATCCTGTTCCAGTGTGTGGGAGACTTCGACCGGCGTCAAGGGAGACGTCGAATGAATTTAAAAGTGTGTTGCATGGATTGCATCGCGTCGTTACAAAACATGCGAAACTGTAACGGATATACTCACTAAATTTAACGGGAATTTTTGAACGAAAGACGACGCTGTTCTTGTGAAACTCCGCTGGGTAAATCTTGGAGGGTCAATATCCGATGCAGACCCTGCAACTGTTTTACTGTCAATAACGCTTGTTCCGTATCAGACGCCTGAGTTTTTCATCCCAAATAGCTTTTGTGTCATTAAAGATATTTGTAATCTTACCACCAAAACGAACAGGGACCAGGGGCTTACGAAAAAAAAAGACCAAAGCGTTTCGCAGCTTTATAAAGCTTACGTCACAGACATCAACTTTGCTGTTTTAAATCGAACCAAGCTGTTTTTTGAAGAAAAATAGCAGATCTATATGAACAAATACAATGATATCAATGTTTCTTAGGTTTGAAAAAAATCAAGTAGTAGAAAAACATTTAAAACGGTACTATTTTTTCTGCTTTTACGGCTGTTCGAACAGCTCGGCGTCTGAATGTTTACGCCATTTTCTTTGGAAACTATGGGTCGTCGAGTCAAGAGAGAGTTGTGTGTTGCACTCTGGGGTTGACAGAAGCGCAGTGGAACCACTGCCGACGTATATCAGTTTCGTCTTTTTCTCGATGACGTATCTTTCCGTCACGTGCGACAGAGAAGCTTGGTTCGGAGGCGCTAATTTCTATGGACTATACAGTAAGGTTCTGGTCACCTTGAATTCGTACGGCTGCAACAAAAGCACAAAAATCCCTAAATTGCCTTTATTTTTACTCCATTTCTTGCCATACCTACAAAATACGTGTATCACATCATCTAGATCTGCTATAGAGGTATAAAAAATACATTACCATAAGAAAAATTGATGCCTTCATCTCAGCGACATGGAAGTTGTGAAAACGCTTTCGACGTACCTTCACGACCACCTATTCGTCTAGGTGAAAAGATATACATATCTTTAACACTTCAAAGATTATTTGAGGTGAATGACTAAGGGCCCCACCCCCACTTTGTATGGTATAGGCATCGTGGCTGTAAGACGACAGAGTTACATGACGTAGAAAAAAAATGTATGTAGAGTTCCATGTGCGAATCAAATAGATCGTCGACTGGTCCACTTTTTACCGCCACCTCAGGCACTAGCAATGACTCTAGCCTGGCTGGGCCTTTTCTTTTCAACTAATATTTGTTTATTTCGAGCCGGTTTTCGGCTTACTAGGCCATTTAAAAAAAAAATTATTACTAGTAACTGAACAAATTTTCAACTTAATACAAACATATTCACATCAAGCAACACACAAAAAATCCGTTATTCGGTACGTTACAGAAGTTTCAGGTTTTTTATCACAGTAATTGGCATTTATTTCGTTTATAGGTTAGAGCTACAGTATAAGCACCAACAGGGGACTGATCGTCGTCTTCTTGTATTTATGGGGTGGTCATTATTTTTAACATGTCGCCAAAGCTTTCCGTGTATTTGATACATGGCGTGATTTTCTAGTGTTCGTTTTCAATAGTCGCAGTATGTTGCTAGTCGGTGATCAATTATATACTGTATGTTGCAGTATGCGCAAGCATCCAGATTACTCCGTTGTTCTTTGTTCTTGGGTATCTGAGTCTTCCGACAGCATCGGTATAGATATACCTGTACTAGCAGGGGTTGTCCAGTCAATCACTGCCAGTTTCTGAATGCAGTTTCACCTGCGTGTCCAAAAGTAAAGCCATGGATTTAATGCATGAACATTTCTATATAATATACTGCAGTCGTCGGTCTGTCTACGGTGTATTTTGCGGAGCTTTTCGTCGGTCTTACGTCATTCCAGGCTGCTTTAACTCGACACTGAGGTAACAACAGTCATGGGATACTTCCTAATATCGTGTTAGACATCGTTTTGCACGGCGTAGTGCAGCAACCCGACGTGGTATGGACTCAACAAGTCGTTGGAAGTCCGCTGCGGAAATACTGAGCCATGCTGTCTCTGTTGCTGTCTATAATTGTGAAAGCATCGACGGTGCAAGATTTTGTGCACGAATCTCGATCATGTCCCATAAATGTTTGATGGGATTCATTTCGGGCGACCTGAGTGGTCAAACTGGCCAGGATGTTCTTGAAACCAACTGTGAACAGTTGTGGCTCGGTGACATGGCGCATTCCTATTTGGGAACATGAAGACTATGAATGACTGCAAATGGTCTCCAAATAGCCGAACATAAACATTTCCATTCAATGACCGAGACAGCTGGGCCAGAAGACTTGAGTCCATTCCATGTAAATACAGCCCACAGCTTGCGCAGTACATTGTTGACAACTTGTATCCATGGCCTACTACTACCTCTTGTCAACTGAAATCGGGACTCATCTGACCAGGTCACGGTTTTCAAGTCGTCTAGGCTCCAACCGATACGGACATGAGCTCAGGTGAAGCGCTGCAGGCGATGTCATGCTGTTAGGAAAGGCACTCGTGTCAGTTTTCAACTGCCATATCCCATTAACGCTTAATTTCGTTGCACTGTCCTAATAGGTACGTTCGTTGCACGTCCCACATTGATTTCTGTGGTTATTTCACGCAATGTTGTTTGTCTGTTAGCACTGACAACTTTTCACAAACACCGCTGCTTCCTGTAGTTAAGTAAAGGCCATCGGGCGCTGCGTTGTCCGTGGTGAGAAATAATGCCTGAAACTTGGTATTCTCGGCGCGTTCTTGACAATGTGGATCTCGGAAGATTGAATTTCCTAACGATTTCCGAAATGGAATGTCCCACGTGTCTAGTTCCAACCAGGAGTCCGCGTTGAGAGTGTATTAATTACCGTCCTAAAGCTTTTCACATGAATCACCTGAGTACAAATCACAGCTACGCCAACGCACTGCCCTTTTATATCTTGTGTACGCGATACTACCGCCATTTGTACATGCGCATATCGCTCTCCAAAAACTTTTGTCACCTCAGTGAATGTCAAGGTCATCAGCTGTAGTAGCTGGTGAGTGCTGGGGTTAGAGTCTACGGCAACCCGTGACCAGACGTTTTGAATGGGTGACAGATCTGCAAAAATGCTGGTCAAGGAAAGCTTTAGAAAATCCTCTGAAGCGAGCTAGGTCAGAGCAGCACGAACAATATGCGGTTTTACGTTATCTAGAGGAAAGATAATATGACGGAGACTTGGAAGAGAGGGCACAGCCACTAGCCCTGACACGTCAGAAATGTAACGGCTGGTATCTAAACTACCGGTTACGCGAAGGTGATGATACTCTGTACCGAACTGCACCCGTTACATGAGGACGGGTGTTTGTATGACGATAACGAACGCAGCCTGGCAACACACGTTATCGTCTGAGCTTCCACCTATGGATACGGCCATTGTGATGCTGTACGCAGAACTGTGACTCATTTGAAAGGACAACGTGATGCAACTCTGAGTAGTGCCGCGTCAGGGGAAGCCCCGACAAGAGATGCCGTAATGACATTCGGCGGTGCTAGAGTTGTCACATTCTCTGTGTGGTTATTTGTCCTGCTGCAGACAAGTCCATTTCCAGTCTCACGGCAGTGGCGTGGCTGTACGATCCTACACGGCAGAGCGCCGTCTGTCCTCTCGGGGCCCAACGGTGTGGGGCCCGTTGTGATGCCAGATAGCGTTGAGCAAGGCCTTCCTGAACGTATTGATTCCGTATTTGCACGACAGCCGTCGGATCACGACCAATGTGAGCAGCAATGTCGCGGAACAAGAAACCATAGCGTCGATGGATCACGAATATGCAGCTGTTGCATTCCGATATGAGCTGTCTGACATTTCTCCTCCTTACACATCTACATCTACACTCTGCAAACCACCGTGAGGTGCACAGAAGGGGGTACATCCCATTATACCAGTTATTTAGGTTTCTTCCCGTTCCATTCACGTATGGAGTTTGGGAAGAGTGACCGAATGCCTCTGTGCGTACTCTAATTATTCTAATTTTATCTTCACGATCACTATGTGAGCGATACGTAGGAGGTTGTAGTACGTTCCTAGAGTCATCATTAAAATTGGTTTTTGAATCTTTGTTGATAGGCTTCCTCGGGAGAGTTTACGTCTACCTTCAAGAGTGTTCCCGGTCAGTCCCTTTAGTACCCCTGTCACACTCTAGCAAGGATAAAACGAACATGTGACCATTCGTGCTGCCCTTCTCCATATACGTTCAATGTCTCGTGTTAGTCCTATCTGGTACGGCTGCCACACACTTGAGCAATGTTGTAGAATTGGTTGCACGGGTGATCTGTAAGCAATCTCCTACGTAGAGTGATTCCACTTCCCCAGTATTCTACCAATAAACCGAAGCCTATCACTTGCTTTACGGACGACTGAGCCTGTGTGAACACTCCATTTCATATGCCTAGAAAGTGTTACACCCAGGTATTTGTATGAGTTGGCAGATTCCAACACTTTCTCGATATTATAGGATACTACATTTTTCGTTTTTTGAAGAGCACAGTTTTTGCATTTTTGAACAATTCAACGAAGTTGGCAAACTCTACACCACTTAGAAATCTTATCAAGAACTGACTGAATATTTAAGCAGCTTCTTTCAGACAGTACTTCATCATAAATAACTGCATTGTCTGCAAAAATTCTGAGGTCACTGTTCATATTGTCTGCAAGGTCACTGACGATAACATGAACAGCAAAGGTCCCAACACACTTCCTTGGGACATTCATGAAGTTACTTCTACTTCTGACGATGACTCACCATCCAACGTAACATATTGTGTCGTCCCAACCAAACAGTTCTCAACCCAGTTACAAGTTTCACTTGATACCCCATACGATCGTACTTCTTACAATAAGCGGCGGCATAGTACGATATTCTCACAAACAAACCATTTCCAAATACACTTTCTGGATGAGAAGGCCGCTGGGTACTGTTTCTTCATAAGTTAGAACGTAGAGAGTGTTACTTTTAATTAGCTTGAGCGGTTGCACTGAAGTACTAAACATTTGCACATCCAAGCTGGTCTACATCTACATCCATACTCCGCAATCCACCTGACGGTGTGTGGCGGAGGGTACCTTGAGTACCTCTATCGGTTCTCCCTTCTATTCAAGTCTCGTATTGTTCGTGGAAAGAAAGATTTGCCGTATGCCTCTGTCTGGGCTCTAATCTCTCTGATTTTATCCTCATGGTCTCTTCGCGAGATACACGAAGGAGGGAGCAATATACTGCTTGACTCCTCGGTGAAGGTATGTTCTGGAAACTTCAACGAAAGCCCGTATCGAGCTACTGAGCGACTCTCTTGCAAAGTCTTCCACTGGAGTTTATCTATCATCTCCGTAACGCTTTCGCGATTTCTAAATGATCCTGTAACGAAGCGCGCTGCTCTCCGTTGAATCTTCTCTATCTCTTCTATCAACCGTATCTGATACGGATCCCACACCGGCGAGCAGTATTCAAGCAGAGGGCGAACAAGTGTGCTGTAACCTACTTCCTTTGTTTTCGGATTGCATTTCCTTAGGATTCTTCCAATGAATCTCAGTCTGGCATCTGCATTACCGACGATCAACTTCATATGATCATTCCATTGTAAATCACTTCTAATGCCTAGTCCCAGATAATATATGGAATTAACTGCTTCCAGTTGCTGACCTGCTATATTGTAGCTAAATGATAAGGGATCTTTCTTCCTATGTATTCGCAGCACATTACACTTGTCTACATTGAGATTCAATTGCCATTCCCTGCACCATGCGTCAATTCGCTGCAGATCCGCCTGCATTTCAGTACAATTCATTTCAATTCGACGTTTGTTGCATCGTCCTGCAATTTTCTTAGCCAGCAGTGCAAATGGTGCGGTTACCCTATATGCACGGTTATGTCATTCCAAGGTGAAACAGTTGAAACTGCGCTTCAGGCGGTTGGATATAAGAAAGAAGCTCTGCTATTGCTTCTGTGCGAAGAGGTACGATGTCGAGGTGCAGGGACAAGTGTGACAATGGGCTCCGCGATATAGTGTGTCTGGCAGCAACAACGTGGGCAGTAACGGCCGCGCCGCCCACGGCGGTAGGCCGCAGCGGGTGCGGCGGCGGCAGCAGCAGCTCTCATTAGCAGGCGGCCGTCTGGCTGCCCCTTCCCGCGGCCGACACCCACTCCGCCGACGCGACGAGTGGCCGCGGCGTTTCCCGCCTCCCTCGTGCTCACTTCCACTTCTTCGCTCTCCCCCACCGTCCCCTGAATCTTAACCAGCTCTGCTCTTACTCCGTTCCCGTACGACGCCATCGTTATTACCAAATCTAGCCAACAAATTTTAAAGGAAAATAGTTCTGTAAGTACACATTTGGCCTCTCGATCAGTTGTCTAAAATGGGCTGTAGTCAAGTGTAAGAGAGAGACAGAGGACGAAAGTGAAAATATGTGTATGTGTGTGTGTGTGTGTGTGTGTGAGAGAGAGAGAGAGAGAGAGAGAGAGAGAGAGAACGTCAGTATAGTTCTAAATTGCGGATAGTAGATGTATACAGTATTAGCGCATCAGTCTAAAGCACAGTGGCCGAAAGCAAACGTACCTTTTTGAAAAAAAAAAAAAATTCTCGAATCTTCTGATGTGATTCTATGATCCCTTTTATACCAAAAGCAAGGTCGTATATCAAATAATAAAAACACGCACAACACTGGTGTATTATTCTGCAACATTTATTATTTATTTCACAAACCGGTTTTCGGCTTGTAATGGCTCTTGCAGCGATCTCTCCGCGATATTTTCAGAAATTTTATAAATTATATAACTGAGTGCATATCTCGAAATACCTCTTCTTATCTTCCCTATTCCTAAACTTTAATATACGATGATAATCAATGCAAAGTAGTTTCAAGCCCTATTATTCCTTGGCGCGTGCATTTACTCCATGGAATAGCTTCTCTGCTATCTATGTTTTCTCTTATGAAAAGAATGATTCAGAGCTTGCCGATTAGCCGTGAAAGAACGAAGATGTATATGTATGTATTGTTGACCTAGTCGCCATCTTGACGAGATTCTGTATGAGAAGGAATTTAATACATGAACTAAAGTAAGTGTGTTCGCGTATTATTTACCTGATTATTATTGACAGTGTCTGCTTACTACGCCGTGTTGCACGGGATCAGTGGGGAACGTTTGATTTACACTGGACGAACCTGCCGTTTTGTACGCTGAAGATATCCAGTTTATTACTTCCAATAAATGGGCTAACACGGTCTTACCAGCAGATCTCCGGTCTTCCCCATGTGATCACCGAAAGTTAATACTTATTACAAATGTTTTCAGGAGATCGACTGACAATTTTCGTCGCACCGAGACTTCGAAATTGCTTCGCTGCCTTATGGAATTTAAGTTAAGCTCAATTTATTCAGGATAGAACTGTATTGAACTGTGTGAATGTGCTTTGTGAATGAAAATTTCCTTAATATATGCATGTTTTTTACTATCGTGATCAGTGAAGCTAAATCAGGCCGGTGTGAGAGAGGTTTTTTAAATTTCAGATCCCACAAAAAATATTAAAGGCTGTTAAGCCACCATCAGGTACAAAGGTAGATGCGTGCTGCAGTGAAATTTTGTTGGATGAAAGAAAGATCTTGAACTATTGCATCTACCGTTGACCTGCATTTCCAGACATGAAAATTGTTAATGTTAGATAAAAAGATTGTTTGAGTGTAAATGCGACGTAAGACTACTTAATTAAGATAAAATGTCACACATTAACTAATGAACTACATATAAATTACAACAGTTATTGACGGAAGAAAATAAACTGAACAAGAAGCTTTGGTGGCGTGTTCCAAAGATGTGGCTGAAAAATATACTCTTGTTTTTAATAGGTCCCAAATTACAAACAGGTAACATAAAATAGTGATATTAAGCAGGTAAATGAAGCAACTATAACTATACAAAGCAAAATTTCTAACACATCAAGACAACTTATAGTGACTCAAATGAAGGAAAATGGAGGATGTGAGTAAGATCGGTAATTTACAACATGACATGGATGGGTTTGTGAGCAGTATCTGCAATTAGAAGTGGCAAGTAAGGGAACTGAGTTTGGTCATTCAGTAGTACGCTTGGGATGATAGACATATGTTTACTTATTTCCATGATTTCACGATAGTTCACCTTCCTTCCTTTATGGATGTGATCTAATATTTCATATTTCACTTTGCAACTGTGGTCTTCTACATTAACATTTTTTCATCTCTGGAAATGGAGGTGCTCTATAGATGCACTGCTTTAAAATCTTTCATCCAGTTAAATTTCACTGTATCTCATACTAATACCTGATAATGGCGTTAACAGCCGAAAACCGGTTTGTGAAATAAATAATAAATACTGTAGAACTTTACACCAGTTCTGAGTGTATTTTCATTCATAATGTATAAAATATTCCATCAAGAACCGATGGAATCGTCAATTAATGTAACATATCAAAGGTTTTTACCTACCTCACAAAGATTCAATGCGGGCGACCTTCGCGACAATACGAAGTTTTTTGTCATCTTTAATGAGTGGCCGGCCGTAGTGGCCGTGCGGTTCTAGGCGCTTCTGTCTGGAGCCGAGCGACCGCTACGGTCGCAGGTTCGAATCCTGCCTTGGGCATGGATGTGTGTGATGTCCTTAGGTTAGTTAGGTTTAATTAGTAGTTCTAGGCGACTGATGACCTCAGAAGTTAAGTCGCATAGTGCTCAGAGCCATTTGAACCATTTTTTAATGAGTGCATGCACAAGTTGAGCTTGTAAGCCTTGACTTCCAAACGATTACGAAGAACATTTCTACTTTGCGGAGCAATGCTAACTCACGTTCCGAATTGACTTCGTGGGGCCGCTTCTGAAAGGATTACCGAACTCCATCCAATGTCTCCTCTGAATGCGAAGGAGGGCACATGATTTTACCTTTGCATAGGCAATCTGTCTCCATGAGTTCCTTACGCCAAAACTCTATTGCAGTTCCAATCAGGTGTACTGACACCGAACTGTCTCCGATAGTTGGGCTGAACTGTGACCATGGACTTTTCTTTGACTACTCTGCAGCACAAAACGCCTTCTGTTGTTGTGTGGGTGCCGTCTTGGAAAAGCTGTGGTCTTCGGAACGGAGGATGTTTCCGATAAAATTTAAAGTGTCTAATAGCAATCATAGTCACTGACACTTTTCGCCCCACACTGGATACACGGAAGAAAGAAAAATAAAAATAGAAAAATCTTTTTCGAACACCCTGCATAGTATTAACATGAGGAAGCAGAATGTTTTTTAATTGAAATAACTTTAATTACTTTAAACATATAGAGTACACTTTTCCTCGATGACCTGTGGAACACGGCTAATGAAGCAATAAACATTTTTTTCCTACCTTATTAATCAACGAAATAAAAATAATTTTTATAATGGAGTTACATTGCTTTTTAGCTCACGTTTACTCCACCATATAATAATTTAATTTCATTTATTTTTAATTATGAATTATTGTATTAAATGAAGGTGGATGAGCACAAAATCAGCTTCGGTCATAAAAATTTTATATACTAAAACACTGCGACACTTCGATTTTGAAAGTCCAGCCTTCCGTGCCGCATATATGCGCACGCACGCCCACACACACACACACACACACACACACACACACACACACACACACACCCATACACACAGAGTTGTTATTAAGTTAGGATCTTTGTAAATACAATTCAAGCCGTCACGACGCGCACTTGGTCAAATTGTTTGTTCACAAGATTTCACTACGGACAGACGCGACACTGAATCTCATCCCTGTGTCGTCAGTATTTCACTGTGAGTCTGTTTTCAATTTCGCCGTTTTGCCCACAATAATCGTATTTCAACTTTGGAGTTTATTTTCAGCTGCTGCGTCATTTCAGCAGCACACACTGACGCACCTGCTATCCATACCACAGCACAACTTTGTCAGCAGAAACTCGGAACATGCCCTTTCTTCTAACAATGCGCTTTGTTGCGCAACGCCGGCCGGTGTGGCCGAGCGGTTCTAGGCGATTCAGTCTGGAACCGCGCTACCGCTACAGTCGCAGGTTCGAATCCTGCCTTGGGCATGGATGTTTGTGATGTCCTTAGGTTAGTTAGGTTTAAGTAGTTCTAAGTTCTAGGGGACTTATGACCTCAGCAGTTGAGTCCCATAGTGCTCAGAGCCATTTGAACAATTTTTTTCTTGCGCAACGATCTTAGCGTGGGGTACCTGTCCCTTACTTTCGTATTTTTAGTAAGATTAAAATAACAACAAAAATGAAATAAAACTGAAGATCTCAAGTAACTGAAGGTACAACAGTAGGACATGAAATCTTGCAGTGCGTAAGGAAATATAAATTCTTAAGGTGATCTTCGTAATCACACACTAAAAATCACTGATACAGTTCGAACAAGAAAATGTTAAATGGTCCTGCTATTCTTAACTGTACAATTCTTCGCCCAAGTAAGACATATTTAATCAGCTGTTTACTGCTCTTTGGCGGATGGCGGTCGAGAATGTTCGTAATAAACCACGAGACGTTACGTATTTCAGTTTCCGAAAGCGAACATTCGCTAGGGCTATTTATTCGATAAAATATCAGCCTCCAGAAAGACGTCTTTTTCAACGCTGAGGCACAAGGCTGGAATTCGTAGTCACTTTATCCGGTTTGCTAATTCATTCATTCTTTCGACTGCGCGAATAAATAGTTTAGACAGTATGTGAAAGAATTCCGTCTTGCTGACGTAAACGTTTCACACGGTTATCTGAAAACGACCGAAAAATTATTTATTCATTGTAACGAAAACACTGGCCACTCACGAAATTGTATATCACCCTGAACGCCTGAATGAACATTATCCGCGGCTTTTCATTTGTGCTAACGGGAGTCTTAACGGTATTAGTTGCGTAACGACGTGCGCATAAGATTTACAGCCTAATTAACTCTCTTTGGTCACAATTTCTCGTGGCTAATGTTTTTAGTAAGAACTTCTCAAAATGCACGTTTTTCGCACTGTAGCTTCCTGAATCCCAGGAATAAACTTTCTCGTGTTGCTTACTACCTTGCAATCATTCCAATTATTTCCATTCTCTAGTTTTATTATTAAAATATTTATTCTTCATCTCACAAAGAAGCTAACTGCATGTTCCTTACATTTGTGCTTGCATTCAACACTATCCCGGTTTCATGTCTTTGTTTTGTACTCAAATATATTTAGTAGGCCCATTTGTTGTTAAATTTTGCTTATTAGGTCATCTCTTTTCCACTATTAAAACGAGTCTGTATGCCTCTTGGATCATATATCATTAAATCAAGCATTTATCAAAGTTTTTCTAAAACAAGAATGTTGACTTCTAACTGATGTCGAGATTGTGAGAGATGAAAGAGGTGGAGAAGCATACGGTCACCATCATCGTTTCCACATCACAGACTCATCATTTCCGAATGCGACCCCGTGACCTTAATAACTCTGTCACCTCGCTCGAAAAGAGCCGCTACATTAGCTTAGCAGCTTTAATCAAGTTTCGTCGAGCGAGGAGATACGGTGGTTGAGTCACTTGTTTCATATTTTGAAGGGGCGGAGTTCAGATCTCCATCTAGATGCTTTAGGTTTTCCATGTATGTATGTCCTTCCTTTAATGATGTCTTAGTGGGTCGCACGTCTCTCAGAAATTCAAATACTACTTAGACACATTCGTTGCAGAAAACATTTAGTCATTGTTATGCAGTAATATTTCGATTTTAATTGTATGTCAAAAAGGATAAACTACAGCTTTAAGAACAAAATATTAGATAGATGGAAAATAGAAAACAAGATTTTAAAATTGTAAGAACAAAGCTTTTAGTTTGCCCTCCTATATATTTTCTCGCCACCCCCTGGAATGATCTTTATTACGCGTTCCCCGACAGGTGACATTTCAAGGGTGACGGTGGGGCATGGTAGTTTTGCATTTGCTTTCCTCTGCGGTTACATCGTGACACACACCTACGTAATTCTCTGGGGTCATTTGTTGAACACGTTGAAGTTCGCAGCGGAAAGTTATGTTTGTTCACCACGAGAAACGCCTACACACACCTGTATTACTATGTGGGGTCATTTGTTGAACGAGTTAAGGTTCGTAACGAAGTTTTATATTTGTTCATTCATGAGGTGCATAACTCGAAAAAGCGAAAAACTTTTGCCTTCTCTGGGCACACTTTTGAAATTTACAAAGTATTCATCACGGTAAAATTTTGTGAAAATTCTAACTAGTTATTTTTTCTCAACGAATTTATTCGAAGTATGAATATGCTGTTAAATGACCATCTTTCTTAGATTTTTTTTTAGCTGTAACTGTTACTCAACAAGATATTTCATTTCAAGCTGCTTACAGTTAACACACATTTCAAGTGCAATGAAGAAAAAGAGTTGTTTCATATTTTAAGACTTTCAAAATAATAATAATAATAATGAAAGGACGTTAATGTAGCCCTTGCAATCGTCCAAGTGACACCACTCCAAGAGAGGAACCAGATCGCGTACAGCGGTAACAGTAACATAAAAACTGGGGTTCCCGCAACTAAAACCTCCCAGGAACTTAACTGCGAGTTCGGTCTGAACTGAAAACCAAAAGCTTGACATCTGATGAAGTTGCCTGAAGAACATTGAAGAGCGTAACTTAAATAACCAGAAGACCAAAGACTATTTCATATTGGCTAATTATAAGAAAAACTGAAGAAGCTTTGGAAATTGTGAAACAACAAATAACTGAAACAGCCAGGGAAATCAATAGCTGCGAGGCCACGAAACATTCGATAAAGGCAAAATCAAACTTTCCACTCCACTCAGAGGCAATTATATCAAATCTTACATCAGAAAGCTGACACAAAAGTTGAAAACCAGGAAAAGGGACAACAACTCACTTCTGGAATGGTCTCTGGGAAACTAAAAAAGACTACAACGAATGTGCTGGGTGTGTGAAGGACTTTGAAGATAAATTTTCTAAGAAAAGACTGCAACGGCGGCGAGCGAACACTTGAAATGGTTGAGAAAAAAGTAAAGAAAGTCAAGTAACGAAAATGAGTTAGAATGGCCGAAGTGCTTAACGCAATGCTGTGGATATGAAACATCAGTTAAAGGCAAATAACTGGAAATACTTGCACGTATATAATACAAAAGGACCAAGTTACAGGAGCGATAGGGAAATTACAGGCCATTAATACGTTTGCCCAACGTATTCAAGATGCTGGCAGGCATCATATCCAACAGCATCCAGGACTTTCTGGAGGAATGTATCATACCAATAGAACAAAAAGGTAAGTAGCGTAAAAGCTGGGGCACAAAAGAACCAGCTCCCTATTGACAAAATATTTCTGGAGAACTGCAAATGTCTATACATGATGTGGATTGAAACAAAAATGTCTTCAACTCGCTGCCATACAGTTGGATCATAAAGTACCTGGAAACTATCGAGGTCAGCATTAATGTCAGGAAATTCACAGAAAATGCGATGGAACACTGGGAAAAGGAACTATTTGTCGAAAAAGAAAGTTACGGACTAGTCAAGTTCAAGAGAGGCAGTTTCCAGGGGTATTCGTTATCCTCACTACTGTTCATCGTTTTTTGCCTTGTTTCTATTGTCAACCATACTACAGAAAACAAACCTGGCATATCACGCAGCAAAAAATCCTCAGATGATATCCCATTTTTTGTACGTGGTTGACCTGAAGCTCTAAGGAAAATCTGAAACTGTAATCCAATCTCTGAAGAACACAGTGCAAATCTTTAGCAATTAAAACTGCGTGAAATTAGGCTTAGACTAGCGCGCCACGCTGGCACAAAAGAATAGTCTCAGAAAATGAAGGCATGGAAATACCAATTGGACAAGCCATCAAGTGCCCTTAGGTAGAAACCTACAAATACCCAGGTATTTTGGAGTTGGATATCAACCATGGGCGTGTAGAAGACGTAGTCAGCATGGGGGACACCGGAACGATGAAAAAATAGAAAAGCAAATTGAGTGTCAGCAAGGTTATCAATATGTGGGCATACCCGTCATCAAATTTACTGCAGGTATTGCAAGCTGGACAAGCAGAACAGGATGATGTGAACTGGTAAACAAAACTCATGACTGGAGCCGGGATTTTATGTAATATCAAATTAAGAAATAAGTACATAAATACGTAACCAAATTGGTGACAAGTCAATAAATATGTAATGAAGCAATTAGATGTAAAATCTAAAACTTTATTTTTTGCTAGAAAATAAAAGTTCACAGGCAGGCTAGTCAAATATCTTTGTTAATTCTTAATCAGTTCACTTCTGCTACAAAATACTAATGTAAAAGTGTCTCCTATTCAAGCTTTAAAGTCTCACTGGAAGGGATTCACAATTACTCATAATTATAATATTTTCTGTTGCCATGCACAGTCTTCAGTCTGACAACACGTCTTCGTAAGTAGGGAAAGGTTGTTCAACTTCGCAAGACGTCAGTGGTGCATATTTATACAGAAGGATTATGCTAGAAATACTATTCTCAGGGGGTTCTACAATTTAACCATTAAATAAGCGAGACAAAATAACAAGACTTGAGTACTCAGGGTTCTTTTTCAGCACAGATTTCAGTTTACCGGGAACTACACCAACCACTTAACCTGGTACAACACTGACCTTCCGAACTGTATCTTCCATTACTCCCACAGCCTTTTGGAGAGGCATACTTAAAGTCTCCAGTTTCTTGGTATTGTCAGGAAGCCCAGCTGAACTAACCTGCGATCGACGAACTGACCACTTTAGAATCGTTGAATGCTGACAAGGATTCACTCACAGACACTGCAAGATCAGAAGAAAAGTTCTCCATCACTGATTTCGCAGCTTCAAAATGCTTTCTGTAGAAAATCACTACTTCAATCCACGTTGCTCACCTATCACTGACTCCGGAGGCATAGGAACAACAGGTAGTTGCTGCTTGAAGTGTTTTACACGATAAGGACATTTCGAGAAAACCTCCTTCGTTGCTGATATAAGTGTATTTACTTCTGGGAATTGGTGTCTAACTGTCTCTGCTACTCGTTGCAGTGCATGAGCCGTACTTGTAAAATGAAATAAGTTTGAATGAAATACATTAAGCGATTTTCCCGCTTTCAAGATGTATGGAGCTGCATCTGGGGACAGCAATGGGACCCGCCTCTACTTTTACGCCATCGGCCATCTCATCTTAAGTCCATTATTAATGAATCCAGCAACTGTTGAACTATTTGTTGCCTCCAACGGTTTACAATAAATTAAATAGGATTTAGATGCAGCCTCGGAGTCCAACTTACCCACAATTAATTACCGATAAACGGCCTACAGCATCCGTAGTCTCATCAGCAGAAATCCATACAGGTGATTTGCCAATGTCAGCCCTGTTTTTTTTTCTAACGTGTCAACATAGCAAGAACCCAGGTAATTATTCTTGAGAGTGGACTCCTGGGGCAAGCTGCGATTGCAGTGTGTCCCATAAGAAATGTTTACATCCAAATACCTGAAGTTCGTTCCAAGTTATGTTCCGTGCAACCAATGCCAAACACAGTTCTCTGTAAAAGTCATTATTAGATGATGTACGGTAGTCATGCAGCTGTGTAAGTAGAACCTGCTTCTTTGAAGAAATCCGATTTTTTACTCTTAATATGTAGACTGCTTCGGTAATGTAGTGAAATTTGAGATTCCATCGTACATGCTACACGTTTATCACAAGTTTGGCAGGTAACTATTTTACAATCAGTGGTTAAAGCACTGTCAACAGAAATCCATGTTTTACCTTTAATCACAATGAAAATGCAACCGGTCCCAAGGTTAACTGACTTTTACACATTGTGAAGCGCTTGAGAACAGGAAAGGAAAGCGTTGTTGAGCTTTTTTGTTCCTTTCTTGCTACGTAAGGAAAATTTATGGGACCTACGAAAACGTATTATAATTCCTTAATAATTAAAATTATGTAGCATAGTATGATAGATGCATTATACCTCAAAATATGTAATGTACAACTTTGAAATAAGGGTCCTTTCAATGTAATTCGTCATTTTAGCTTTTTTTATAACTACATATCAAGGAACAAAATATGTATTACATAAAGCATGGGCTCTGCTCATGACACTCTCACCATGCACTCCGGCCTCACAGTGACGTCGACAGGCTGTATGCATTCAAAAAAGCAGGCAGTAGAGAACACTTCTAATTGAGGATCTACGGATACAGATATCGATCCTATGCTTGAAGAATCGAATCCACCCTTAAGCATCTTTGCTACAGCGCCGCGGCATCGCTGACGGGGATGCCTTACAGTTCCAGAAGGGAGAGACTGGCGCCTGGAGATAAACCTCTCACTGAAGGAGAGTCCATATGTTATAGCTTAGTGTCCCATTTTCAGTTTAGTCAATCTCCCCTCCTTCCACAGAAATTACTGCAGTAAAACGCGGCATGCTGTAGGTTGTGTTCTCTTTGTTGCTTTATATCTTTAACCACTATTTCTCCCATGGACCTATGACTATTCTCGAACGCTGAACCTACTGGCGTAACACGCATCGCACTAGCTTGCGAGGCAGACGTGTGCCATAACCGGATAGAATCCACGCGCTGTATCAGCAACTGTTGTTCTGGTACACCGACCAGCCGGAGTGTTGTCTTTACATTGTTTCCTATGTTCATCGAGGTAAATGCCAGCCTGGTTCCAAATTTCTGCCTCAGAAAACACGATACACAAGACGATAACACGCAGAATCAACGATGGGCACTTGGCCACCATATCAGAGTAGTGACTGACGAATGAAGTAAACACTACAACGTAGAAATGGAAGCTTAGTGACAGTGTTTTCCAAAGTGCACCGCCTTCCATGGAAAAAACAATAAGAATTGAAAAGGAAAGAGGATGCAGAAAGAGGGAGGCTGGAGATATTCTCAAACGTATGGGAAGTTCGGTCAAGAATACTCGTCGTTTAAGAGTACACACTTTTAAATTGCTCTGCTTTCGCTGCACCTCGTGGGAAACTCGCACAGGCTTGCAGTATGCAGTGACTTTAAGGACCAGACATTTGCTATTCTTTCTTGGCATTCAGGTAAAAAAAAAACACTTTTTGTTGCGATCTTAAGTAAGATACTCACCTCGTCATTTAAGCAGTTTTAACCAAACAGTTAGAGGTTAATTCATTTCATTAACATCTACACTGACGAGCCAAAACTTTATGAACATCTGCTTAGTAGCTTGGCTCTGAGCACCATGGGACTCAACTGCTGAGGT
This sequence comes from Schistocerca americana, assembly GCF_021461395.2. Lineage (NCBI taxonomy): Eukaryota > Metazoa > Arthropoda > Insecta > Orthoptera > Acrididae > Schistocerca > Schistocerca americana. Next base: position 320,694,318 of record NC_060119.1, on the reverse strand, counting down.
CATCAGTCCCCTAGAACTTAAACCTAACTAACCTAAGAACATCACACACATCCATGCCCGACGCAGGATTCTAACCTGCGACCGTAGCCGCCGCACGGTTCCAGACTGAAGCGCCTAGAACCGCTCGGCCACACCGGCTGGCCTTAGTAGCTTGCTGGGCCACCTTTGCAACGCAATATATAATCGATTCTGCGTATCATCGACTCTATAGTTCGTTGGTAGATCTGTGGAGCTATGGCACCAGGTGTCTACGCAGACAAGTCATGTAATTTCCGTAAATAACTGGCCGCTAGTTTGTGTACGCGGTGATGACACTGGATAGCGATCCCAGTGGGAACCATCGGCTTCACATCAGTCGATTTTGGTGGCCAAGACAGTAAAGTGATCGCCGCGCGGGATTAGCCGAGCGGTCTTGGGCGCTGCAGTCATGGACTGTGCGGCTGATCCCGGCGGAGGTTCGAGTCCCCCTCGGGCATGGGTGTGTGTGTTTGTCCTTAGGATAATTTAGGTTAAATGGTGTGTAAGCTTAGGGACTGATGACCTCAGCAGTTAAGTCCCATAAGATTTCACACACATTTGAACATTTTTTGAGTAACGTGATTTCGCTTGTACGTTTCTCGAACCACTGTAGCACGATTCTGGCTTCCAGACACAGGCAATTCTAATGCTGAAAGATGACATTGTCATCACGGAAAACGTAAAGCAGGAAGGGATGTACGTGGTCCGCCGGCTGGCATAGTGTCTTCTACGAGGGTTGGAAATTTCATAGTGGCAACTATTTATTTACAGCTCGTACAAAATAGATACGTGTTTCAAAGTTTTACTGACCTTCAACGTAGTCACCAGCATTTTGTATAACCCGTTCCCAGCGATGTGGAAGTCGTAGATACTCTTTAGCAGTGCCAGCTGTGTTGACAGTTCGAGCTGCGCGGTCTATTGCCCGACGAATTTGTAGCATTTCTGAAGCGAATGCCGTGAAGTGTCATCACTTCTGTCTCTATGCTGTTCATTTTTGGAACACACCCTACGACCAGTTTAGAGACAGAAGTGATGACACTTTCTGCAGGACCTGACCATCATTTTGCAGGACAATGCTCAAGCACGTACAATGCAAGCTGTCATTGATTTGTTTGACTGGTGGGGCTGCTAAATGCTATACCACCAACTGCACTCCCCTGACTTAAGCCCTCATGAGTTCAACTCGATTTCTAAACTGAAGGAAACATTTCACGGCATTCGCTTTAGAACTGCTAAAAATTCGACGGGCAATAGATCGCGCCGCTCTTACTGTCAACACAACTGGCACGGCTAAGAGTAGCCTACGACTTCCACATCGCTGGCAACGGGTTATACACAATGTTGGTGACTACTCTGAAGTTCAGTAAAACTTTGAAACTCGTATCTATTTTGTACGAGCTGTAAATAAATAGTTGCCACTATGAAAGTACCAACCTTCTTATTACCACCACAAGTCACAAGCAAACGCAGGAGAATGCCTATCACAGCATAATACTGCTCCCACCAGCCTGTGTCCGTGGGGTAGCGCACGTTTCGACCAGCCGTTCGCTTGGATGAGGGCCTTTGGGGAGACGATCATCGACCTGGTGTAGCAAAAAACGTGATTCTTCGGACATGCCGACACGTTTTCAGTGATACATGGTCTAGTCTCGATGGTCCCGAGCCCACTACGATTGTAACTGACGATGTCGTTTCGTCAACATGTGAACTCGCAGTGGGTCGTCTGGAGCGGAGCCCCTTGTTCAACAATGTGCGCTGAACGGTGTGCTCCAAAAGAGATGTGCGCCCACCGGCACTGTGCTCTCTCGCCAGAGGTGCCATCTGTGCTACCTTACAGAGCTGACAAGCCTCCAAACCCTATGTTTTTTGAAGAGTCGTGGATGTCCAACCACTTTGCGTCTAGTGGTAGTTTCACTGTCCTACAACTTCCTGTACATGCTCACAACAGTAGCACGTGAACATTCGACCAACTTCGCCGTTTTCGAGATACTCGTGGCTTGGCGTGATAATAATCTGACCTTTGACAAAGTCACTTACCTAGGTGGCTTTCTCCATTTGCAGCGTATATCCTCGCTAGGGTAATACCCACATCCGTCTCTGCTCGGCTTACATACTTACCTTACTGCGTCACATGCCAGCAGGGCCACCACGAGGCATCCAGTGTTACAGCGGGGAATGGTCTAAACGTCTTGGCTGATCAGAGCGCACGGTGTTGCTCCCTCGTCCACGCTGTCTGTCATGTTGTGGAATCTAACGATGCATTTGTCACGGCAGCAGTAGCAAGTGCCCAGTCAAACCTAAGGTTTATTCGGCGAACTCCTTCTTGTCCACGATCAAGAAATGAAGATGGTCTTCACAGTATCGAGTATAAATCTAAGAGTGGGGATAGTGGTCTAGTCAAGGAAACGCAGCTGGAAAATTCTACTAGAGTGTGTACATCCTTTTCTCTCACGACCTCTGCAAAAATTGTCGTCACTTGACAGAAGAAAGTGGATGGGTCAAAAAGGGTAAATCCTCTCCTTATCACCGTGTAAGAATACTTTTGAACATAAACAGAAGGATCTAGAGTAGAAGGAAAAATGAAAGAAAATAGAAAACAAGATTTTTAGAATAGAAGAGACATTGTCATGCCTACAGCAAACCGCTCCAAAACCTTCAAAAGCAGATGCTGCAACAACAACATATGCATTTGCCCAGGGTGCAGATGTAATTTTGATGACGACTAAAAACAGTATGGTAAATGTAGAGGCTGATGGTATGAGTACTCTACACATTATGAACGCGTAGGACGTTATCTCTGTGACGACTGTTCGCCTGTTTAGCTGAGTGGTAACGTGTTTAAATACCATGCAGCGAACGCGGTTCGATCTCAGCCTGGTTGGGAGATTTTCTCCGCCCGTGGACTGGGTGTTGTGTTGCCCTCATCATCATTTCACCATCACCGAGACACAACCTCTATCAGCTCGGCAGTCGAACTTCCCCGGTTGGGGCCTCCAGGCCATCAGTGCCACACGATCATTTTTTTGTGACGAATGACGGTCGTGTGAAACCCAGCTCGCGCTATTCGTCCACGAGACTCAGAGGGCCATAGACATGGGTTCACAGGTAGATGCCGTGTTTCTTGACTTCCGCAAGGCGTTCGATACAGTTCCGCACAGTTGTTTAATGAGCAAAGTAAGAGCATATGGACTATCAGACCAATTGTGTGATTGGATTGAAGAGTTCCTAGATAACGCAGCATGTCATTCTCAATGGAGAGAAGTCTTCCGAAGTAAGAGTGATTTCAGGTGTGCCGCATGGGAGTGTCATAGGACCGTTGCTATTCACAATATACATAAATGACCTTGTGGATGACATCGGAAGTTCACTGAGGCTTTTTGCAAATGATGCTGTGGTGTATCGAGAGGTTGTAACAACGGAAAATTGTACTGAAATGCAGGAGGATCTGCAGCGAATTGACGCATGGTGCAGGGAATGGCAACTGAATCTCAATGTAGACAAGTGTAATGTGCTGCGAATACATAGAAAGACAGATCCCTTATCATTTAGCTACAAAATAGCAGGTCAGCAACTGCAAGCAGTTAATTCCATTAATCATCTGGGAGTACGCATTAGGAGTGATTTAAAATGGAATGATCATATAAAGTTGATTGTTGGTAAAGCAGATGCCAGACTGAGATTCATTGGAAGAATCCTAAGGAAATGCAATCCGAAAACAAAGGAAGTAGGTTACAGTACTCTTGTTCGCCAACTGCTTGAATACTGCTCAGCAGTGTGAGATCCGTACCAGATAGGATTGATAGAAGAGATAGAGAAGATCCAACGGAGAGCAGCGCGCTTCGTTACAGGATCATTTAGTAATCGCGAAAGCGTTACGGAGATGATAGATAAACTCCAGTGGAAGACTCTGCAGGAGAGATGCTCAGTAGCTCGGTACGGGCTTTTGTTAAAGTTTCGAGAACATACCTTCACCGAAGAGTCAAGCAGTATATTGCTCCCTCCTACGTATATCTCGCGAAGAGACCATGAGGATAAAAGCAGAGAGATTAGAGCCCACACAGAAGCATACCGACAATCCTTCTTTCCACGAACAATACGAGACTGGAATAGAAGGGAGAACCGATAGAGGCACTCAGGGTACCCTCCGGCACACACTTGCGGAGTATGGATGTAGATGTAGATGAATTTCATTTCTGAGTTCACGCGCGACTGAATACGTATTATATCTTACGATTAAGAGACCGTGGTTAATACTTTTGTATCTCGTTCTTATTGTGTCTTTCTTAAGATCGAGATTGCTTTTATTTTTACAGCGATTAACATGTAACAGCTTCCGTGACAGCTGCTTTACAATAAAATAGACACCAGCATTTTTTCTTTAACTTTGAACTCTTACTCTAAAGTCCACAATCCATAAGGCGATGAGGGCTACTGATGTGCATTTAACGGTGCCTGAATAGTGATGGATGAACTTTCACGTAACATTCAAAAAAGACACAGCGCGTTAGCGTGTGAGAGCCGCCTGGTTGATGTTGTGGCTGTGGCCGGTGGACACAAGTTTTAGGAAACGGCGCGGTCGCTGCTTCCGGAGCGAAGCGTGACGCGCCGGCAGGTCGATGAGCACAACACGCGCGGGGGTCACGCGCGTCGCGCAGAACTGATCTCCCGCAGCGGCTCGCTCCTTGGGCCGCTTTATGAAGTCGGCGCTCGCAGCGCTGTCGCTGGCCATCCCTCAAGAAGGGCGCCGCTGCAGTTTACGAGTGCGCGCCGCCCTCCTGGGGCACCAACCGACCCGCATACGCAACGGCGGCGGGCACGCCTCCGTGCACAACTCTTGTACAGCGACCGAGGCTACCACCGACGACATGTTAATTGAACGTCGTCCTAATCCGGCACGACACGACATTAAAAATGAACAACTTCCAGACAGCTACGCAACCGTGGTGATTGGAGAAGGAAAAATCAGATACGAAATGAGGAACAACGCCACAGTAGATTTCTAAGCCTTTGCCAACGAAAAACACTGTCAACTGTTATGGAAATTATGCAAACACGGTGCTGAAAAAAATCTGACTGAAATAACAGCGAATGTTGGCCTAAAAATAGCGCAAAGTAAGACAAGCTACTGAAGGAGAGCGACTGCAAGGTTGAAGATCAGGTCAGATTGTGAAGAACGTACGCAGGCTCTATTACCTGGAGGACAATTCAACAATTAAGTTACACACAAACAAGAACATAATGTCGAGGCAAAACCTGCTGTTCGCTCACAGCCGGCCGGAGTGGCCGTGCGGTTCTAGGCGCTTCAGTCTGGAACCGCCTGACCGCTACGGTCGCAGGTTCGAATCCTGCCTCGGGCATGGATGTGTGTGATGTCCTTAGGTTAGTTAGGTTTAAGTAGTTCTAAGTTCTAGGGGACTGGTGACCTCAGATGTTAAGTCCCATAGTGCTCAGAGCCAATATTTTTTATTCGCTCACACAGCTTTACTTCCGCCAGTTATCTTGCTTACCTTGCGGGGCTAGCACTTCCGGAAGGAGGGAGTGCTGGTCTCACAAAATATGAAGGAGAAAAATGGTTCAAATGGCTCTGAGCACTATGGAACTTAACATCCGAGGTCATCAGTCCCCTAGAACTTAGAACTACTTAAACCTAACTAACCTAAGGACATCACACACATCCATACACGAGGCAGGATTCGAACCTGCGACCGTAGCAGTCGCGCGGTTCCGGACTGAGCGCCTAGAACCGCTCGGCCTCCACGGTGGGCTATGCAGGAGTACCTATGTGAAGTTTGGAAGGTAGGCGAGAGGTACTGGCGGAAGTACAACTGTGAGGGCAGGTTGTAAGTCGGTAGAGCAATTGCCCACGAAAAGTCTAGTCCTGCCAGGAAGTGTCAAATCAGCGCACATTCCGCTGCAGAGTGAAAATTCATCCTGAAAAACATTACGGAAAGAATAACCTTTCGAGAAACTCCATATGCATTTTATACGCATAAGAAAAGGTCACCTTTACGACGATAGCCAATTTCAGGCAGCAGGAGGAGCAGGAGTCGGGAGAGGATTGATGATAATTTTTGCGACGTATTTGATGCAGAAAAATCGAAGTCAAGTTTCAATACGTTCATCAAAACAAGGGCTGTATGTAAATTGTAAAACTGATTTGTAGAACGACGTGGAAGAGCAGATCTGCAGAACGTACCATACAAAAGGATGAAAGCATATTGTCCTAGAAGATACGAAATGTGCTGCACGTTAACACAGCAAACAATGAACATTGAGGTGAACAGAGAATAGGGAGAGAGATATGACTCCGATCAATGCTTGCTACAATTTGAAAGTAGCAATAACTTAACATAGCAAAATATCTTCCTTCTTTACGTGTGCGAATTCAGCATGACATAATTGTTAATGACTTATAATGAAAGATCCACGAGTGACACCATTTGAAAGATAATAATTTGAAAGAAAATAATTTGAAAGAAAATAATTTGAAAGAAAATAATTTGAAAGAAAATAATTTAAAAGAATATAATTTACGCTCATTTTTGTCACGTTTCAATTTCAAACGTACTAACTTTTTAAACGTTCCAAGCGCTTTCCTTATACTTGGCTCCACAGCCACTAAACACCAGTTAAAAGATTTTTGGTTCAGCAGACGCTGTATGTTATTTGAATAAAAAATATTCCGTCGCTACTGGCCAGTTTATGACTGTATACGTGTATGATACGCTATTAACACTGACATGGTCATATACATGTTAAGTCCCTAGTTTTAATCGAAATGATCTTTTAATTTATTCCTTTGTGCATCCATCTGATATACAGCCATGTTGGTTACCATTTTATATGTAGTTATTTGTCCTTGTTCATATCCTCATACTTGTATGTTCTTACGATCACTAGGACTCATGATAATGACAAATGGGCTCAACATTGGCCAATAGTGACGAACGGAACACTTTGTTCAGATAACAAACAGCCTCACTGGAACCACGTTTTCTTTCACTTTGTGAATTTTATTTTACATTCGCTGTTTGCGATGGTAAACCGATAATCTCAAGCATAATTACGGGCGACGATTGCAGGTTTTTTGGTGCTGTGACATCTATGTTCAGGACCTCTTAACTCGGGCATGGGGATGAAATTCTTTTCTTTTTGGGTTATGGAGCTTCTAGTACAGTTGCTGCTGAGAAAAGAAGCTTGTTTAGGTGTTTTGTCATCTTACAATGGCATTAAAGGCGAAACTAGATTCTTACGTGATCTCCATTATTCACTTGGTGTACAAATTTTTGAAGTCCTACATCATAAATTCGTTGCATATACGCAGGCCCTACATACAACATTTTTAAACCGTTCATTATTTTTTGATACACACCAGGCTCAAAATATATCATGACTATAGATACACGTAAGGACAGGTGACACGGTAGTGACTTTTCTGCATTTAGAGCGCACGGCTGCTTGGTCATGAGTGGTTGTGCTGCTTTCTCTGCAAGATGAATAAGGATGATATCAGTGAAATACTTATCATAAAGCATGAAGAGTAAGTCTAGACAAAAAAAAAAAGTTATTATCTCTTCAAGGAAATTATGTATAGCCCTGAGTCTCTTAAATCTTAATTTAAATGGAAAAGCTAAGGCAGGCACTAGCGTTAAACAAGGAGTTAGATGGATGTGGCTTGTTCACAACTGACTAAAAATCCGACTTCACTCATTAAAAGATCCTCTCTAACATTGTGGACAGGACTCTGGGCAACACAGAGAATCTTTAAACCTTTTCTACACTCGTCTCGCTGTTAACTACAAAAGAGGGCAGGTCGCTCTCAAAACTTTTATCGGAATCCAAAATACAATCAATTAATATATACTGACACCCAAAACTTGACTGCAAAATACGGTCTATCAATAGAGTCCCATATTTTAAATACTTAGGTCAAGTCCTTGAACTTACGGGGCGAGAGAAAATAGCGCAAAACATTCGCCCCCAAAAACTACAGAGAGCCTATGGAAGAATCTGCATGGTGTACAATAAAAAATGCTTGTCCAAGACACTAAAATAAGCACTATACTACAGTATTAAAACATGAAGTCCTGTATACAAGTGAAACCCTGACAGTCCACATAAAATGTGACCTAGAAAATTTATTAAAGGAGTAAAGTAAAATCATCAGAAAGATACTAGGGCTAACGAAAACAGAAGAGGGCTATAGACTATAATCTCGTCAAACAACTGACAAATTGTCCAACCTTGCACCAGACATTAGAAAAAGGCGATTAAAATTTTATGGACACGTCTCTAGGCTTCCCAAAACAAGAAACGCATAAAATTCTTAAATACATACGACGACTTAAATCTATAGCCTGGATACAAGAGGTCAAAAAGGCCCTGCAAAAAGGTCAGATAAATTATTCAGATATTTTGGACACAGAGATATTTAAGCAGAAAGTTGAAAGATGGGAAGTTAAGTCAGAGAACGAAGCTCCGAAGAAAGCACGAACAAAATGGACAGAGGAAAGGAAGAGATTGTTAGATACACCAAACAGCTGCTTATAATGAGTAATCTTTATTTACAATTACGACAGACTGTTCCGGCTTTATCACCATTTTCAAGTACGCCTAGACTGATGTGACGTCCATATTGCGCCGTTACTGGACTGCTTTATAACTGTCACTGCTTTAATAAGATGGTAAATGTTGTTGTCACGATATTAAAATTAAATGTTAATTACGAGGTGACAGCAGTTTGACAGTTCCACTATTGTGACGCTATATGTTTACAAAAAGAAAGGAAGACAGTCTAAGCAGAAAAAAATGAGAGCAGCGTGGAAATAAACGAAAAAGAATCAAGAAGCTTTGCGTGATCCAACAGGGTCTAATCGCACATAATAATAATAATAACAATAATAATATATGGCACATCCAAACTACCTCATAGGTGTGTTTCCCTTCGCTGAGGTACTGGGCATGATTCATAGAGCAGTACTTTATTTTTGGTCTTGCTAATTTTCTTCTTCTTCATAGGAATCACTGGAGTATACCACAGCTTTGTAGCGGCAGAGCTGGTCGGCGGATACGGTTAACCGGCGATTACCTTGGAGATTCTAGTAGTGTGTCCTCCGGTCGTCTACTGTTACCCCGGGTAGGAGGTCACGGGCACTCGGAGCCAGGATGGACTAAACGGATGGGACGGTCGCTTGGCTGGAGTACAAGCTGGTTGGCGGATTTGGTTAACTGGAGAAAAAATCGGAGCTTCCGACAGGTGCGCTCCCTCCAGTGCTGTCATAGGAGGGTGTGAGAAAACATATGATGCAGTAATTTGACAAAAGGTAGTGGACGGACAGTGACACTCTGTATTGTAATGTACATAACGTGTCTTAGACAGAATATGGTACGATGATATTTTTATACAGATTCGCGGATTCATCTTGCGTAAGTGCTTTATCCGTGAACATTACTACACTTGTAATTGGAATGTTTTTAGACGAGTCGAAACGAAGATCGGATGTGTGGCAATTTCTTTCAACGAGCGAATTATCAAACAGAAGGTGCATTTTCATGTTACTCGTAAAATATTTAGTGTTGTAGCATAATTAATTTTTTAAGTTTTTTTAGCTCTACAATGATTTTTAGTACACGAATTAGCTGGTAATGTATTAACTCATAGACAACGCCTAATGACCAGCAAAACTGATCTACAAGTACTAATCTGTCACAAAATGTCATATACTTTCATTTGGAGAAAAAAAAAAAAAAATATGATACGTGCTCCTCGATGGTCACGAACGTTACGCTAACACCGTGTTCGTTATATTATGAGGCCAGAGCGACTATTATTCGGCAAAGTGAAAATGAATTACCAATGTCTTTAACGCTTCGAAACTGTATGTATGGCGAAAAATATGCTCGTCTCCCATGTGGGATTCGAGGGTACGACGCTACTCCGAGACCACTGAGGGGGCTGTTTGAAATTCCCTTGCTCACCATTCAAATGGACTAACTCAGAGGCAGAGACTCTGTCTCCGGAAACACCTCTCCGTGACAGTCACTAGTAGTTGGCTTCTCTCGGTGCAGCTTGTTCGTTTGTCTCCCTCCTATTGGCTGATGACTATTCTCCTCCGTATAGTGTAGTGCGATAGTTTCTTAGACTGAAACTAGGATCGGATGCATGTGCCGCAGTAACTACTGCTGGTCTGGTACACCGATCAGCCCAAGTGTGGGTTCTAGGCGATTTTCCATGCTCGTCTGGGCAAATAATAAGCTCGTTCCCCATCGCTGCTCAGAAATCACGACTGCAAATAGTTAAATTTCAAAAACACGCTGTGCAAAGTTCACATGGCACTCAAACGGGTGGTGCTAGCTACTTTCCTTGATTATCTTAAGTAGCAACAAATTTGGCACAAACAATTTTCAAATTATGAAAATGTAAAAGCGTATCCTGTAATCTGGCGAAACCGTCAGGGAGATAACTTTCGCAAGCAGGTACTAGGCGACAATTATTGAACTACACTACTGGCCATTAAAATTGCTACACCACGAAGATGACGTGCTACAGACGCGAAATTTAACCGACAGGAAGAAGATGTTGTGATATGCAAATGATTAGCTTTTCAGAGCATTTGCACAAGGTTGCGCCGGTGGCGACACCTACAACGTGCTGACATGAGGAAAATTTCCAACCGATTTCTCATACACAAACAGCAGTTGACCGGCGGTGCCTGGTGAAACGTTGTTGTGATGCCACGTGTAAGGAGGAGAAATGCGTACCATCACGTTTCCGACTTTGATAATGGTCGGATTGTAGCCTATCGCGATTGCGGTTTATCGTATTGCGACATTGCTGCTCTCGTTGGTCGAGATCCAATGACTGTTAGCAGAATATAGAATCGGTGGGTTCAGGAGGGTAATACGAAACGCCGTGCTGGATCCCAACGGCCTCGTATCACTAGCAGTCGAGATGACAGGCATCTTATCACCCTGGCTGTAACGGATCGTCCAGCCACGTCTCGATCCCTGAGTCAACAGATGGGGACCGGACGTTTGCGAGTCAACAACCATCTGCACGAACAGTTCGACAACATTTGCAGCAGCATGGACTATCAGCTCAGAAACCATGGCTGCGGTTACCCTTGTCGCTGCATCACAGACAGGAGCGCCTGCGATGGTGTACTCAACGACGAACCTGGGTGCACGAATGGCAAAACGTCATTTTTTCGGATGAATCCAGGTTCTGTTTACAGCATCATGATGGTCGCATCCGTGTTTGGCTACATCGCGGTGAACGCACATTGGAAGCATGTATTCGTCATCGCCATACTGGCGTATCACCCGGCGTGATGGTATGGGGTGCCATTGGTTACACGTCTCGGTCACCTCTTGTTCGCATTGACTGCACTTTGAACAGTGGAGGCTACATTTCAGATGTGTTACGACCCGTGGCTCTACCAGTCATTCGATCCCTACGAAACCCTACATTTCAGCAGGATAACGCACGACCGCATGTTGCAGGTCCTGTACGGGCCTTTCTGGATACAGAAAATGTTCGACTGCTGCCCTGGCCAACACATTCTCCAGATCTCTCACCAATTGAAAATGTCTGGTCAATGGTGGCCGAGCAACTGGCTCGTCACAATATGCCAGTCACTACTCTTGATGAACTGTGGTATCGTGCTGAAGCTGCATGGGCAGCTGTACCTGTACACGCCATCCAAGCTCTGTTTGACTCAATGCCCAGGCGTATCAAGGCCGTTATTACGGCCAGAGGTGGTTGTTCTGGGTACTGATTTCTCAGCATCTATGCACTCAAATTGCGTGAAAATGTAATCACATGTCAGTTCTAGGATAATATATTTGTCCAATGATTACCCGTTTATCATCTGCATTTCTTCTTGGTGTAGCAATTTTAATGGCCAGTAGGGTATATGAAAAAAGTCTAACAGTTACAAACTACGGCGTGCACACACTTTATCAACATGAAAACGTCACAACAGATATTCGGATTTAAAAATTTATGACAAGTTCGGTATGGCTGGCATCACTGGCAATGATGTGGCACAGACGAACAGCGAAATTCTGCGTGATTGGCTAAAGTGTCGGAATATCGATGCTATCGATGACCTCCTGAATGGTTGTTTTCAGCTCACAATGATTTTGGGCTTATTGCTTGTCTTGTCTTTGTCTTTCATACATCCCCGCAGAAAGGAGTCGCACGTTTTCAGATCCGGAGAATATGGCGGCCAACCAAGGCCCATGCCAGTGGGCTCTCCATACCCCAGAATTCGGTCCCAAAAGTGCTCCTCCAGGACATCAAACACTCTCCTGCTTCGATGGGGTCGAACTTAGTCTTGCATGAACCACATCTTGTCGCAATCAGGATCACTTTGGATAATGCAGACGAAAACATTTTCCAAAACCTTCACGTAACCTTCGGTAGTCACCGTGCCATCAAGGAATATCGCACCAATTATTCCGTGACTGGACATTGCACACCACAGAGTCACCCGTTGAGAATAAATAGACTTCTCGATCGCAAAATGAGAATTCTCTGTGCCCTAAATGCGCCAATTTTGCTTACTGACGAACCCATCCAAATGAAAGTGGACTTCATCGCTAAACCAAACCATACTAATTCCCATCATGCCCCACGGCCAGCCGTGCAGTCTGAACGTTCTAATGCAAACCGTTCAGAAGTTATGATGATTTTATTTCATACAGTTCAATAATTGTCACGCTGTAAGTAAAATGGTGCAGTCATACGCAACACTGCGCCAACAAATTGCTCAGTAGCGTGTAGGACAGACGATTCATTTACTCATTACCGATAATATTATCACCCGCCCAAGTAGCCAACAGAACGAATCTTCCATCCCACGTCACTGTAACAAGACGAGGTTATCCTGGGTTCTGGATACTCTGAAAATCATGTAGAGAATACAGTCAGAACATGCATTTCTTGCAGCGCCTATTCTATTGCCTTCAGGATCGTGCAACGTTCTGCGTCGAACACAGTACATTTCTTTGGAATTTCGGTCCGGAAGGGTATTTCTGTTTCCTTGGACCCGATAGTGTCAAAGACTTTGAAATCAGTGTGATATTCCCTAAAAATTCATAAAACGTTTATCTTAAAGTGTCTATGGCAATTCCTACACATTTCGCTGCTTAAACAAACACCGAGTAAATTCCTTCTTACGTACACACGCTTTCTAACGAGAGAAGACTCTATAAACTCAACAAACTCATGAAGCTACACGAGAAACCTCGCGCGCGTGTTCCGGGAGCTATTTACCTAGATGTGACTGCGCAAGGGAACACCCACGCAGCACGGACAGCACGTCAGCCTCGCAGATCACAGAGACTCTGAGGCGGCGTGTTGCGCGGGATGGCTCGCTGTAGGGGCGCCTGTGGCCGCCGCGGTCAACTTGCGGCTTCACAGAGCAAGCAACAGGCCACAACGTTAGGCAAGGATAACGTTCACTTCGCTCCACACGCTGCATACGTCTGTCCCAGGTCACCGCGTACATCAGGTACTCTGAGAAGTGACCAGGACGACGCTTCTTAAGACAAACAACTATCCAGAGACATACGCCTCTTCTGCGTAGCAAAGGCGTAAGAGATTCCTTTTATACATATGTGCATTTTGCAGCATACGGCTGCCATGGAATTTCTTTTTTTTTCAGTAACTGTAAAAAAATTATATGTATTACCTGCCAAGTTTTCAGCATGAGACCTGCAAAACTGAAACTTCATGGAATGACATATGTAACTAAGACGCTGCTACAAAGTTTTTTGATACCTGACTGAGTCTGCAGTAACACTGATAGAAGTAAATTCTTTTCCTTTCATTCTGGCATAGATTCAGTTGTCGTCGGGGGAAAAGGGATGTCCTCCTTCGAGTCACAAAGGGTACAGGCTGAACAAAGGAAGAACGTAGATACAGGAACCATCGGTATAACAGTTGTAAATTGTCGTAGCTGTGTTGGGAAAGTACCAGAGCTCCAAGCGCTAATAGAAAGCACTGATGCACAAATCGTTACAGACACTGATAAGCTGAGTAAAGCCGGATGTAAGCTCAGCCGAAATTTTTGCGAAGAACCTAACAGTGTTCCGAAAGGATAGGCTAAACACGGTTGGCGGTGGCGTGTTTGAAGTTGTCAGAATTAGTTTATCTTGCCCCGAAATTGAAGTGGACACTCTCTGTGAGTTAGTGTGGCAGAGGTCATTGTTGGCAACCGGAATATAATAATAATTGGATCCTTTTACCGACCTCCCAATTCAGATGATACAGTTGCTGAAAGGATCACAGAAGACTTGAGTTTGATTTCAAACACGTATCCGACTCATACGATTATAGTTGGTGGTGACTTTAATTTACCCTCGATATGTTGGCGAAAATAAACGTTCAATTCCGGAGGTACACATAAAATATCATCCGAAATTGTGCTAAACGCATTCTCTGAAAATTATTTCGAACAGTTAGTTCATGAGCCCACGCGAAACGGTTGTGAAAACATACTTGACCTCTTAGCAACAAATAATCCTGAGTTAATAACGAGCATCAAAACCGATATAGGGATTAGTGAACACAGGGTTGTCGTAGCGAGTTTGAATATTGTAACCCACAAATCCTCCAAAACTTAACAAAAAATATACCTATTCAAAAAAGCAGATAAAAATTCACTTGACGCCTTCTTCAGAGACAATCTCCTCTGCTTTCACATTAATAATATAAGTGTAGACCAGATGTGACTTGAATTCAAAGAAATAGTATCGGCAGCAATTGACAGATTTATACCAAATAAATTAACAAACGACGCAGCTGATTCTCCTTGATACACGAAACAGGTCAGAACACTGTTGCAGAAACAACGACACACACATGACAAATTCAAACAGACGCAAAATCCCCAAGATTGGCGATCTTTTGCAGAAGCTCGATATTTAGCGTGGACTTCAATGCGAGATGCTTATAACAGTTTCCACAACGAAACTTTGTCGCGAAACCTGGCAGAAAATCCAAATAAATTCTGGTCGTATGTGAAGTAAGACAGTGCTGCCAAAGCAGAGTTACTAAACAAAGACTTCCGAAATGCATTCACAAAAGAATACGAAGTAAATATTCCAGAATTCGAATCGAGAACAGCTGCCAGCATGAGTAACGCAGAAGTATATATCCTCGGAGTAGTAAAGCAACTTAAATCACTTAATAAAAGCGAGTCTTTTGGTCCAGACTGTATACCAGTTAGGTTTCTTTCAGAGTATGCTGACGCATTCGCTCCATACTTAACAATCATATACAACCGTTCGCTCGAAGAAAGATCCGTACCTAAAGACTGGAAAGTGGTACAGGGCACACCAATATTCAACATACCTCGAAAACGGTCTCTTGACACACAGTCAACACGGGTTTAGAACACATCGTTCCAGTGAAACACAACTAGCTCTTTATTCACATGAAGTGTTGAGTGCTATTGACAAGGGATTTCAGATCGATTATATATTTCTGGATTTCCGGAAGGCTTTTGACACTGTGCCACACAAGCGCCTAGTAGTGAGATTTCTTGCTTATGGAATATCGTCTTAGTTATGTGACTGCATTTGTGACTTCCTGTCAGAGAGGCCGGCCGCGGTGGTCTCGCGGTTCTAGGCGCGCAGTCCGGAACCGTGCGACTGCTACGGTCGCAGGTTCGAATCTTGCCTCGGGCATGGATGTGTGTGGTGTCCTTAGGTTAGTTAGGTTTAAGTAGTTCTAGGGGACTGATGACCTCAGATGTTACGTCCCAAAGTGCTCAGAACAATTAGTGGGACAGAACACTACATGTTTTAAATGTGAGGATACCCGTTTCTAAGTTCTAGGGGACTGATGACCACAGCAGTTGAGTCCCATAGTGCTCAGAGCCATTAGAACCATTTTGTCAGAGAGGTCGCAGTTCGTAGTAACTGACGGAAAGTCATCGAGTAAAACAGAAGTGATTTTTGGAGTTCCCCAAGATGGCGTTATAGGCCCTTTGCTGTTCCTTATCTATATAAACGATTTGGGAGACAATCTGAGCAGCCGTCTTAGGTTGTTTCCAGATGACGCTGTCGTTTATTGACCAATAAAGCCATCAGAAGATCAAAACAAATTACAAAACGATTTAGAAAAGATATCTGAAAATTGGCAGTTGACCATAAATAACAAAAAGTGTGAGGTCATCCACATGAGTGCTAAAAGAATTCGTTAAAATTCAGTTACACGATAAATCAGTCTAATCTAAAGGCCGTAAATTCAGCTAAATACCTAGGAATTACAGTTACGAACAACTTAAATTGGAAGGAAGACACAGAAAATTTTGTAAGGAAGGGTAACCAAAGACTGCGTTTTATTGGCAGGACACTTAGAAAATGCGACAGATCTACTAAGGAGACTGCCTACACTACGCTTGTCCATCCTCTTTTAGAATACAGCTGCACGGTGTGGGACGCTTACCAGATAGGACTGACGGAGGACATCGAACATGTTCAAAGAAGGGCAGCACGTTTTGTATTACCACGAAATATGGGAGAGAGAGTCACTGAAATGATACAGGATTTGGGCTGGACATCATTAAAAGACAGGCGTATTTCGTTGCGACGAAATAATCTCACGAAATTTCAATCACCAACTTTCTCCTCCGAATGAGAAAATATTTTGTTGACGCCGACCTACAAAGGGAGAAACGATCACCACGATAAAATAAGGGAAATCAGAGCTCGTACGGAAAGATATAGGTGTCGTTCTTTCCACGCGCTATACGAGACTGGACTAATAGAGAATTATGAAGGTGGTTCGATTAACCCTCTGGTAGGCGCTTAAATGTGATTTTCATAGTATCCATGTAGATGCAGATATCCATGGATGTTTAGGGTACACTTGAGGAAAGTCACCTTAGTTTGACGATCTTAGGAGGTTTTGAGTGCTGGCTGGACAGTCACCCAAGAATTTCCCAGCCAGCATTATTCAGACGTTTTCCTATGAACAAAACGGGAACGTTTTTCTATATGAAGACATAGTAAGCAGTAGCAGAGAGGCCCATCCATGAGGGAACACCAAACAACAAAGTTCATGTGAAAAGGAAAATAAGGATGGGTGGAGCGGGGAGGAGGGAAAGGGGAGGAAGTAATGTGAATTACCTTTCCTGAGAGGGGGGAAAACACTAACTGATTAGAGTTTCTAAATGATAAACGTCCATCTGCAGGTTCTAAAAGTTCGAAAATTCAGTTTGTCAACAGTTGTAATTATTTTTGGAAAGTAGAAGGACGTAAAACAGTTTTACAGTTTTTCCTTTCCTTGACACGGACGTTTGATCCTAGGATAAGAAAGTTGTGTTTTGAGACAAGAGAGAGAGAGAGAGAGAGAGAGAGAGAGAGAGAGAGAGAGAGGGGGGGGGGGGGGGAGCAATAAATCATACCTACATTGGCTTTCGTGAGTGCGGATTAAGGTCCCCCGGACACGAATCAACTCAAACGAAACTGAATGACGTCGCAAGTTGGTGACTGGCCGCTTGCGAATCATTTTTGCGTAATTGAATAGGGCTCCGCAGACGGTGTGGCTGTAGAATGACAAACAGTAAATCGTTCTCAACTTATTGCCAACCAGCTGCCAGCGACTTGGCGTCCACGTTCATAACCGTCGTTTCCTCGTACACTATTCTGTATTGTTTTATTTTGAAAATGAACTAGCAGTTTTGAACATTAGCTTTGTACTGGAAGTGGAAAAACATCCCATTTTATACGACTACTATCTCTCAGGTTACTGCAGAAGGGATCTAACAGAAATCGTGTTATGAAGTGAGTAAAGAAGTCCAGATGACAGGATGTAGTGTACTGTACATATACAGATAAAAATATTACATTACTGGGATCAAATACATAAGAACAACTAAATCATTTCACTGTTTTTTTATTACTGACAACCGGTTTCGGTCTGCTATTCAGACTGAAACCATTACTCCTTGATAAAAAAAAAAACAGTAATAGAGATTGTTTTGCATTCATTACTCGTATAGAAATCTGGCGTTGCCCAATATCCACATTTCATTCGCCCCCCCCCCCCCCCCCCCACTCACTGTCCATCTCCTCCTCACCGCTCTCTGTCTGTCAATCTCCTCTTCCCACTTTCTGTCTGTCAATCTCCTCCCCCCCCCCCCCCCCTGTCCGACAATCTGTTCTTCCCCCTCTCTTTCAGACAATCTCCTCATCTGTCTCTCTCTCTGTCCGACAATCTTCTCTTCCACATCTCTGTTCGACAATATCCTTATATGTCTCTCTCTGTCTATCTCCACCCCATTCTCTGTCCATTGCCCTGTTACCACCCGCCACCTCATACCCCCAACCCAATAGGAAGTAAGTGGTTTTCATCACCACAGTATCTTTTTGCAGAAAGCAAGTAATGTGTACGAACTTTGGTTGAAATCGATCCAGTGGCTTAGGAAACGATCCTGAATATACACTTATGTGGCATATATTGCGCCAATGTGTATGTGTGATTCTCTGCTATTTTACATCACAGGACTCCAGTGAGGATTTTAAATTTAATTGTGGTATTCAGCTATGTGGCATGATCTTGGGACCCAAAACTCCTTGACAAAATTATTGGCTCGCTGCAGTGCTCTTTCTCGCGACCTGGTTGATACAATGAGCGGCACAAATAAGAGACAAAGTGCACTTCATCTGCTAGAAGTATTCCAACTCAACTATGTACAGGAAGTAAACACCGACAAGTATAAAAAATGGCTCTGAGCACTATGGGACTCAACTGCTGAGGTCATTAGTCCCCTAGAACTTAGAACTAGTTAAACCTAACTAACCTAAGGACATCACAAACCTCCATGTCCGAGGCAGGATTCGAACCTGCGACCGTAGCGGTCTTGCGGTTCCAGACTGCAGCGCCTTTAACCGCACGGCCACTTCGGCCGGCTACCGACAAGTATATTCTGAACTGTGTGTCGTACAATGATGTATTTTTGCAGGTGCATTCAGTGGTCTATGTGTATATCATATGCGAAACATGTTACGAATAGAGTTAGCAGTAAAGAAGTAATAAATTAGAACATCGTGCCTGATGCGTCAGTTTTTCTCAATGAACAGCGAAAAAGTAGTAGACGATAAACTTTTTTTTCATTTCATCATTTTGTGCAAGTGTCAGTGAGAAAAAGCTTCGTAAAGATTCGAAATTACGTGTAAAGTTTGTTGCAAGTCGCTAAGTGACACTATTCTAAAATACTGGATGAATACACTGAGTTGACAAAAGTCTTGGGATACCTTCTAATATCGTGTCGGACCTCCTTTTTTCGGCTTAGTGTAACAACTCGACGTGGCACACACTTGGCAAGTAGTTAGAATAAATATTAAGCAATGATGCTTCTACAGCCGTCCGTAATTGCGAAAGTGTTACTGGTGCAAAATTCTGTGCACGAACTAGCCTCTTGATTATGTCCCATAAATGTTCGAGGGGATTCACGTTGGGCGATCTGGGTGGCCAAGTCAGTAGCTCGAACTTTCCACAATGTACTTCAAACCTATCGCGAACCATAGTGGCCTGGTGACATGGCGCACAGTCATCCATAAAAATTTTAGTATTTTTTAGGAAGATGAAGTAAACGAATGGCTGTATATGGTCTCCAAATGGCCGAACATAACCATTTCCAGTCAATGATCGTTTCAGTTGGACCAGAGGATCCCGTTCCTTCCATGTAAACACAGCGCACACCATTATGGAGCCACCACCAACTTTCTCAGTGTTTGTTGACAAATTGGATCCCTGACTTCATGAGGTCTGTGGTACCACGCCCGAACCCTATCGTCAGCTCTTAACAACTGCAATCGGGGCTCCTCTGACTAGGTCAACGTTTTCCAGTAGTCTAGGATCAAACCGATGTGGTCACGAGCCCAGGAGAGGCACTGCAGGCGATATCGTGCATAGTCACTCACATCGGTCGTCTGCGCTGTTGTAATGGATACATTCGTCGTACGTCCCACAATGCTTTCTGCTTTTATTTCACTTAGTGCTGTTTGTCTGTTAGCACTGACAACGCTAATAAAATGCCGCTGCTCTCAGTCATTAAGTGATGGTCATCGGCCACTGCGTGTCAGCGATGAGCAATAATGCCTGAAATATGTTATTCTCTTCACTTTCTTCACGATGTGTATCTCGGATGCTTGAATTCCCTATCGATTTCGGAAATGTAATGTTCTATGCGTGTAGCTCCAACAACGATTTCGCTTTCAAAGTCTGTTAATTCCCGTCGTGCTGACATAATCACATCAGACACCTTTTCAGCCGGCCGGAGTGGCCGTGCGGTCCTAGGCGCTACAGTCTGGAGCCGAGCGACCGCTACGGTCGCAGGTTCGAATCCTGCCTCGGGCATGGATGTGTGTGTTGTCCTTCGGTTAGTTAGGTTTAATTAGTTCTAAGTTCTAGGCGACTGATGACCTCAGAAGTTAAGTCGCATAGTGCTCAGAGCCATTTGAACCATTTGAGCCACCTTTTCATATCAATCACCTGAGTACAAATTACAGCTCCGCCAGTGCACTGCTCTTTTGTAGTTTTGTACGTGATACTACCGCGACCTGTATACGTGCATATCGCTATCCCACGACTTTTTGTCGCCTCCGTGTATAATCTGGGCATTTGCGCGCGGTGCGTTACGCTACCTTTCAAATTACCACTTTGATAGGTTAGTGGTTCTTACACCCCCCCCCCCCCCCCCCGATAACAAGTTATATATGTAACAAATTTGGTTGAAATCAGTCCAAAGCCTTTGGAGACGGTGAACACACACACAGATTTTTTTATAAGATAGAATCAGTATATCAACGGAGATTATGGCTTTCTAGGTACGCCAACAGAGATCGCGTCTTTCTAGGTATAACAACGGAGAAAATGACTTTTTGAAACACGTCGTCAAGTGATATACCGAGAGTGACCTTCTGTGGGACTAGCAGGGCCCGTGTCGCTCTGCAAAATTACATTTTTGTGAACAAATGAACAGACGGCGCGCAAAGAGTGTACCAATCTCCGATACGTGTAAACACACTGGTCTTCATATGATTCACAAATGACTATATTAAAAGCAATAAATTTCGAATCTGCCTGTTGCAGCTCCTTGGCTGCTACAGCTGTACGGATGAATTCACAATTTTCTTAGTTTTATTTATCTATTTTTATTTATGCATTTACTTCCCCTGGCAAAGTTACAGGCTTCTCTTACACCTCACCAGACATCCTTATTGAGTCGACATTACAATCTGTATAGTACAGGAGAATATATCACAATAATGGTGGTGGTGATAAAAACAATAGTAATGTGTATAGTACTGAAAATAGGGAACTAAGGAAAGTCAATATTATTAATAACGTATTAAGGGGCTCCGGAACGCCCTATACTTGCAATGTTAAAATAACGCTTATAAATTACATCTTTCCTCACAAAGTATTTGAGGTAGGAAGTTGAACTTTTTACAGATTATTTATTGGAATATGGGCTACAACTCAACACTGGGATTTTACAAAATTTCAGTTCAGTTATTAAAGATGATTTTTTTTTCAATTGTAATGAAAATTCACAACATTTTTTTGCAATTTTTTATTTATATATTCAAAAATATACAGTTTTTTGGAAAAAGGCTGTGTTAAATTATGCAGAAGGTACTGTGTGACATTTACTGAAAGTTTGAAACAAATATGTTTGGAAGATCCTTAGAAAACATGTAATTAGTATGAGAAAATAAAAGTTTTGGGAATCGAGCGACAAAGATTGGATTAACTTTTTAGTGCATTCCAGGTCCATAGGATAGATTATCTTCATCCTCTGCAAACTCCTCCTCCAGCTTCCTCTTGTTCCTCCTCCTGTTTACTCTTGCTTGTATTTCTAGACTCTTTACAGCCCTGTCTGCAGCCCGAAGGCGTTCCTTGTCTAAAGCAAGCATCGCTCGTACCATGTTAGAACCCATCTTCATTCCCATATTTCTAAATACCTTGCACCTTACAATGTTGCCATCATTGAAAGTCGCAACAGCATCATACACACCAAAGTGAAGTGTTTCTATTCCAACAAATACAGTCTTGGGGATTCTCGACCATATAACACTATTTACACTTTCATTGGGGTTTTGAGTTTTTCCGTGAATACACTTTTTCAACAGTTCAGGTGCTGCTAAGTTTCTGAAAATAGGTTTTATCACCTCCATTATTGCATGAGGCAGATTATGCTTATGAGTGTACACTTCATCAGTTAGCAATCCTTTGTTATATTTACACCAACTGTCTTCTTCTTTGGGACACAAGCTATGTTGGGGATTTTCATCGGTTGAAGAAGTATGAAAAAAAAAAAAAAAAGAGCCCAAACAGCCTTCTTCATTTCGTCGACACTTTGTGTATTTTGCCTAATAGCCATTCCATAATAGTTCTGTATTTTGTCAATTACACTGTCAGTTAACCTTCCCTTCCCATCCAACCCTTTACCATCACTGAGCTTTTGTTTTTTGTACGAAGCTTTCAGTCGCCGAAGTCTTGTTCCCATTCGCTTCTGTACGTGTCCAATACACTCAAATTTCTGCACTACAACATCATCACCATAGGGCTTCAGTCCTTGAACATGTTTGAAACTCTTAGAATCACCGTCATAAAGGTAATTAACATATCGCACTTTATCACACGCCTCAGAGCGCTGGAATATACTGGCAACACCAGCCACTTCCATTCCTCCACTACTGCCACTATAGTTAGCTTTGCAATTATTTTCATGTGTACCTTTATATTTTTGTGGACATCTACAATACTTTGATATTACTGCTACATCTAAAACTTTCCCTGTATACATACTGGTGGCAGATACTACACCATGAAGAGATGTGTGTCCCCGTTTATGCCAGGTACCATCGAACGCAGCAGTCAAATCTCTGTTACCATTATTTTCCATTACTGCCTCTTCCACAGCGTTCTTCATAGAGTCTATACAGACATCATCTACTTTAGACCCTATTAATTTATTATAGGTCGTAAACTTGGTTGGGGGATTTGGAAGATTCATGATGCCACAGAAAATTGCACCTGCAGTAGCACCCTTACCAACTGAACGCAAGGAATAAACAAATCTAATGTTGTATTCGTAGATTTTGCTACCATTTTCTTCAGTTGCAGTTACTGCAACACTGTTCCAAAAAGTGGTCATGTATGAACACGTATCACATTTCAGTTGTATTTCACTAGCTAGTCCTACGTGCTTTATTATGGAGAGTTCCAGACCAACTTTACTACAATGAATACATCTTACACAGTTTGAAAAAATTCCTTTGAGAACCGACATATCAAATATTTCATTCATATCCGATTCGCCCATAAAACATTCATAGTTTTCACTCATTGAACCAAGCTTCTTCTGTGAAGTATTTTCTTTCCCACTTTGACTGCTATGGGCAGGTGTACTTGAGAGGTTAGGTTCTCTCACTTGGTTATCGTCTTTATTGTTTACAGTAATAACACCTACCTTTGGCTTTCCAACATTTCTCCTTTTCTTAAAAGCCTTCAGAGGATTTCTAATAACTTTACTTTTACTCATTATTATACTTCAACAAAACAGAGACTCAAGAAACAGAATTAATTACGAATATTTTCGAGATAACGACAGAGTAAATAAACATGAAACAATCGACAATCACACCAGCGATATATATTGAACCATCACAGGTTAGCCACAACACATACTTTATCTCACATCACTAAAATGTACCTGATGAACACGGACGTTAATAATAACACCATTTGACAGCAGTTTAACAGCGCCACAGTGGGTCACGCCCATGTAGAACACATTTCAAAAAAAATTTAAAAATAGTTGTAGTCTTCGGAAGTGAATAAATTATATATCTATTAAAAGGTAATAGTCTGCAGATTCAGAAAACGCAAAAAAGTAAAAATTGAACTTTTCATGATTTTGAGACTTTCCGGAGCCCCTTAAGCAATTTCATCACTAGAATCGTGTCTAATGGTAATTATAGCATTTAACAGAAACTTGGGGCGCCTAGCAGTGGTCGTCACAATGTAAGTTGTGTCTTGAATTGCACTACAGTTTTTACTTATTTGAAATATCACTTCGAGTTTTCTTCCGGCCGGAAAAACGAAGAATGCGGTTTACAGATATGTTCATTTATTAGTAATAATGATTTTCACCCGTAATGAACAGAATAATGGAATCGCGTGTTCAAAAATCGACACTGAAATTCTGTTTCAATGTTTCTGATCCCAAAGATTACGATTTCGATGGGTACTTGCGTGAACAAAATGAATTTCATGACGAAGAAGTTCTTGGGTTACAGTATGGATTCTTGAATGATACGTTTAACGTCAAGATAAAAAATGATGAAGTGTGCAGGAAAGTAATAAATGTGACCAAAGAATCTGCTGAGCTGAGGTGAGTAATGTTCAGATTTTCTTTGTTGCACAGTGGATTAGATTGATTGCAGTTCATATCTGGAAATTTTTGGTGGCAAGTTCCTATGGGGTCAAACTGCTGAGGTCATCGGCCCCCAGGCTTACACACTACTTGATCTAACGTAAACTAACTTACGCGAAGGCCAAAACACACACACACACACACACACACACACACACACACACACAAGCGCGCGCGCACACACATGCCCGAGAGAGGACTCGAGCCTCCGATGGGTGGAGCCGCGCGAACCGTGAAGAGGCGCTTCGGACCACGCGGCCTACAGTTCATAAGCTGCGATAAACGACGGTTGTCTCAAGGAATCACTGGCACGGTTTGCTACAGTTTATACAGTTTCTGTAGACAGTTGGACTATTAACAAATATTTTATGTTGATATAACGGTATGAGAGCAGTGCGGGTATTTCTGAAGAGTCACAGTTTGTCCTTTGTGAGTGTATGTGGGTTCAAGGCGTTAGTATTATACGAGGGGAGCCCGGGACGCATTCTACTTGCAACTCGGCAGACCACATGCGAACTGAATTCATGCAGCTGCTATGCACTAGTAATGTTTCGCTGTGTGACGCGCCCCCAGCCCCGGTCTCTCATGTTACTGCAGCCTGTGGTGCGACTTCGCGGACCACCGCCTCCGAGCACAAATGTGGACATTGCGCTATTACGGGAAGAGCTTCCTGAAACCAGCATTGGAGAATACGGAACAGTCATCAGTCTTAACAAAGAAGAGCTAACTGGGACGCCACTTTAATTGCGTGAAGGCATCAGTTTTACAGAAGTAACCGATCTCACGACCGCGAGAGAATATCATGCCGTGTTAACGGAGTTTTAACTGGAATGTATATGCGCCTTCTGGAACCAATAGACGTCACGAAGGGTTACCATTTTAAACAAATGACGTACCTATTTTATTCGATTCTTCTAAAAGAAGTCTTATCCTTGGAGGGTATTTTAACTGTGTGATAAATTTTAATGATCAAATACCAAACGAGAAATAAACGCGATGTACTCGAACTTATTGTCCAATGTCTCTGTTTGCACGGTATGGCATAAAGTTAATGGTGATCGTTCGGCTGATACTTATGTGACCAAATGCTCCACAAACCGGACAGATAGAATCTGTCTCTCCTAACGCCTCGGGGAGCATGTAATGATAGAAGATATTGCCCCTAGATCAGATCTAGATAAACCTCCAACGTGCAAACGTTTATCGCGTTAAAGGGCTTCGGAAATTAAGCGTCAGTCTCTTGCAGGGCAACCAACTAGGCTGGGAATTAACGTGAGTCTAACATCAGGTTCTGCTATGCAAAGGCCGCTGCAATAACGTTCTGCAATGGTACACGAGCACCATAGCTAAGCCTGAAATAAGGAATAAAATCATACAATATGCCAGGCAAAAAACTTCCTGGCAGAAGCAAACAACAGAGTTTAATTACCAGTGTTAGCAGAACTTGTAATCACGTAGTGCCATTACGAACGACGTCATTGTTGGGGACATCAAAAAGTACAAAACCAAACTAATAGCTCTTTAACGAGAAAAAATAAAGGATAATTTAGTGATATCTCAGCCCAGAGATGTAGCACCTGCAGAAACCGCTTCCTTATATTCTCTGCTGCGAACGGCGAGGCGCCGCGATGCGACTTTTTTGGACGTCGTCACCGACGAAGCAGGAAGCAAACTACGTACTAAATCAGGGCGAAATCATAAACCACATGATAGAATATTACAGCAACATCTACAGCAGACAACAATTTAACGACCATTTTTGCGATGGGGCGACTGAAATGATTGTTGGACGAAAGAAACAGCGAACCTTGACACACACTTCACCGAAGACGAAATCAAAGAATCTGTTACGAACCCAGAAAGGGAAATTACCAGGACCGGATGGACTGCCCGCTGAATTTTGCGAACACTATTGGGACACCCTCAGTATATAGCTGAAAGTAACACCTGATAAGATGTCGGCACGAAATAGGGCAAACAAAATTACAGCAAACATCAAATTGTACCGCGACAGGCTTCTCAAATTGTTACAAAAAGTGAAACAGTAAAAAGCTCAGTATTAAGTAAACTGAGTCATTTGACACAGTGATTTCCAGTGCCTGTTGCTACAACATCCAACGAGAGCTAGGCTGGTTTGTCACGAAGGGGAAATACGTTTGAAGTGGTTGCGACACCTTAACACTGTCAAACATGAGGCGTAGTCTAAGAAATACGGACTTAAGACAAAATTACGAATTTCTCCTGATCAACTGCACGGACGAAAGTACGACAAAAAAGGAAGAGAAACACGAACTATAGCATTACAAAAACCTCAATTAATAGATAGGAGGCAGGATGCATGGAGCCGCCGGTCGACACAACAACGATGCCGGGAGCCTTAATGTATATTAAGTCATATTTATACGAGTTTAGCTACATACACAATTCGCATAAAATCTAAACAACCAACCAGATCTATTTTTTAACGAAAAACAGCAAGAAAAGTAAGCTACTGGAAATCTAAACTCTGATAAACTGGAATATTATCTGGAGGAATTTACGCAGCAACGTTCTGTCATCCAGTGTTAAAGCCATGCAGTACATGATCGTCAACGAAAAATAGCAACCAACGAAAATTTAAACAACATTCACCTCAAGCTCTCCTTTCACGGGTGAAACATGTCATCTCACTGACACGTTATCACAGGTCAACCTGTGGAACCGCATCTGAGATCTGGTCTTATATCCGAAGGAAACTTGCGATCATACATCGCACAACCCTAAATTGTTTTGATGTAATGAAATGAAGCGGCAGCAAAAGTCCCAATGGCCACGGTTCAAAAACACCGCAACAATTCGGGTGATCGGACAGACAGCTACTACGTTTTTCACAATCAATCAGCCTTTTCAACGATTATTACTCATACATACGATTAGAACATCAAACGATAAGATTTCATAAGAACTATGCAGAATTATTTGGCAACTCGTTAAACGCAATTATCGCAGCATCATAACTAAAAGGAAGACGACGACGAGGAGGAGGAGGAGGAGGGGGAGGAGGAAAAAAGAAGGCTGTAACAATGGTTAAGAACGAAGTGCTCCATGCTGTCAAGAGTTCGTTCACGTGACGGAAGAAAGCATAGATACACCGCAAGACCAAATTTGTATTACACTTCTGAATGTTAGTTTTCTGTTGTAATGCAGTATGCACTATCATTTGTAAAGTTATTATTAACAAATTTTATTGTTTTAAAAAAAGGAATGAAAGTGGGAGAAGAAGTTGAGTGGTTGGAAAGAAGTGAGAAGTAACATGATAATATCAGCAGAAGAGATAGAAAGAGAAAAATCGACAGAAATGATTTAAATCGCCAGTCCATTCCGTTCCTTTTGAGTCGTTTCATGTGCGGACAGCGTTAAGTATATGGCAGCAGTTTTCGGTTTGTTAGATGCTCGAGCTAGTAGGTAAATGGACGAGTAGTTGGTAAAGAAACGTAGTTAATAAGATTTTTCAAACTGGAAATGAACTGTATTGTTCCCAGAGAAAGTGAAGTGTGCCACTGTATGTGCTCTCGTACTCCCGAACTCTTTTTCCAAATTTTTGCTTGTCAGAGTATCCCAGAACGTTGCCGGGTAACATTTACACCAGTTTTGAAGTTAAACAGAGATTGTTCGATGGACACTGTTTCAAGTTCAGTGGTTCGATCACAAATGTGAAGGCTATCGGGTAGCTACAAGACTCAAATGAAAGGTATAGGAGTTGCGACTACTTAAGTATACTTTGAGAAATTTGCTCTGAGCAAAACAAATGTTTTTGTTTTCCATGATTGTCCATACATGTTACACCATAATTAGTGGACCTGAATTATTGTTTCAACAACCTATTTCAGCTCTGTGTTTCGCATGTCGAGCTGCAGCGGGCATACTAGTTACATCTATGTGATCACATATACTACTAAAGAGCGTTTATTGAATGTTATTTTGAGTAGAATCTGATCTAGAGAAACTTAACCGAAATATGTATGAGAAAATAGAGAAACGCAAGAAGTTGAGTTTTGCCGTAGACGAATACTTATAATATATTTATTATTCGCGTCAACACAGACAAAAATAGTGCGCATTTCGAAGAAAATCTCGACACATCTGACTATCTCGCACATCTAAGCGATTCTATCGACGCTTATCAACAGTATTTACCAAGTACAAGCGAGCAAGATCTGATCAGCGTTCGCCCATTAATGTTTCCTCCACCGAGCGAAATCGCGTGCCTCACGCAGTGTCTCAACGTAATAGACCGCGGAAGTGGACGCTCCTACTTCTTCGCGCGACAAGACGAGAAGGAACATCACAAGTCAATAATAATTTTCAGTCTCTTGCGTTAGATTATGGCACATTTATTAAAGCTCTCTCAAGGGAGAAATTTTCATCATATGTACGATAAAAATCTAAATGCATAACACGTCATTACGACAAGAAGGCCATCGCTTGAATAACAGTCTACGAACAAACTGTTTCCACGTCAGCAAACAATCTCGAATTTTTTACACTTTCATTTATACATTAAACTGACTTTATATGTTTTATGGTTTTGCACATTAACCGGTGGCCCACGTCATTCTAAGGGATGAACACAGATTAAAGCAACGATCACAGAAATTATTTTTGCATCGTTAATAGTTTCTTATTCACTAGGTGTACATCGTCAGTTACTTTTTCACATAAGCACCAATGACATCTGTGCATTTATTGGGTCCGAATTCTGTCAAATTTGCAAACAAGGGAGTCGGTGAGAAATCTGGACTTCCCAATGTACGCGTAGGGTCTTCCCACCTGCATGTTTGCAAAAGCTCCAATGTGTGTTACTGAAAACTAATGGCCAGGAATGCTGCCACAGACAGTTGAATTATCGTGTAATGATACTCGTCCGAGTATCATTACGCAGTAATTAAACTGTCTGAGGAAGCATTCCTGGCCAATAGTTTTCAGTAACCAGACGCAGTTTCTGTAGACTGTATTAGTGGACTTCTGCGTTAACTGCTTCTAATAGAGGCGATAAGTCGACTAGAAATGGTATTTATTTTTTCACAAATCATACTTTGCCAAACGCCTTAAGTTGAAGTCACGAATTTTTTATCTACGATAATATGAGAGCCGCTACAAGTTCCCTCCAGTTAGCAATAAAACTTTCGATAACTACACCCAGCCCGTCTATAAAATAAAGCACTTTTTTTTACATTTTGGCATAGATCAAGACGTTCAGTGGTCTAGATCTATATACATACTCCACAAGCCACCTTGTGGCGCATGGCGGACCGTACCCTGTACCATTACTAGTCGTTTTCTTTTCTGTTCCACACGCTAACAGAACGAGGAAAAAAACTACTGACTAGATGCCTCCGTGAAAGCCCAAATTTCTCTTATCTTGGTGGTCTTTATGGGAAATGTACATTGGCGGCAGTTGAATCGTTCTGTAGTCAGCTCCAAACGCCGGTTCTCTTAATTTTCACTGTAGCATTCTCCGAAAATAACGTCGCCTTCCCTCCACATATCCCCATTTGACTTTCCGAAGCATTTCCCCAACACTTGCACGTTGATTGAACCTAACGGTAACAAAATCTATCAGTTTGCCTCTGAACTGCTTCGATGCCGCCTTTTAATCCGACCTGGTGGGTACGCCAAAAACACGAGTACTCAGGAATGGGTCATACTTGTGTTCTACACGCGTTCGCCTTTATAGGTGAACCATACTTTCCTGAAAATCTCCCAATAAACCGCAGTCGATATTTCGCCTTCCCTACTACAATCCGAAACGATAGTTCTATTTTATATCGCTTTGCAACGTTACGCCTAGATAGTTAATCGATGTAACTGTGTCAAGCAGCTCACTCCTAATGCTCTATTCAAACATTGCAGGATTGTTTTTATCCTACTCACCTGCATTGACTTTTTTTCTAAATTTGGAAGAAGTTGTCATTCGATGCACCAATTAAAAATTTTGCTCAAGTCATTGCTGAATCCTCCAACAGTCACTCAAGGACGAAACATTCCCGTACACCACAGCATCATCAGCAGACAGACACAGATCGTTGCTAGCCCGTCCATCAGATCATTTATGTGAATAGAGAATAACTGATGTCCTATCACACTTTCCTGGGGCACTCCTGGCGACACCCTTGCCTGTGCTGAACTCTCGCTGTCGAGGACGACGTACTGGGTTCTGCTGCTTAAGAAGTCTTCGAGCCACCTACCCCGTACGCTCATACCTTCGTTAACATTCTGCAGTGGGGAACCGTGTCAAACGCTTTTCTGAAATCTAGGGCTATGAAAGCTGTTGGTTAAATATATATCGGGTCGATCTTTCTTTCAACCTTTTAAGCGATTTCATCACTGACTTCAGATGGCGTGCCACTATTTTCATCATATGATCTCCTCCCTTTTGAAACTATTACATCTTTTTGACAGATACATTAACATAACATTTTAATCAGTAACAGAAATGAACTGACGATGCAATTGAGGAAGTGTTTATTTCACGAACCACAGCATAGCTCGGCCCTTTGCGTGATTTACAGTCGACACGATAAATTTGAACGCACGTTTTCCGAACAAAAGCCCCGAAACTAAGGGCTAATAAATAACAGTATTTCATGTTGAATAGACTTGTATCTTTTCTGTCTAAGTACCGTATTAAACCTACCGTACATGTTTGTACTCTTAACAATAATATTAATTTACCTTGAGCGATTCCTTAAACAGCAGCATTTCAATAGTTGTGTTGTTTTCAACAATGCGTTTGCAAACTGTTGTGTAGTTTTTGTTGAACACGCAAATTCCTAAGAAGAGTATTAACTTTTGTAAGAACAGGAAATCCGTCCTGAAGATACTAGTAGTGAAACATTCACCGAAGATTTTGATCGAATGGCACTTAATGATAACGGAATGCATAGTTTTGCAGTTTTTCATCGCAATTAGTGCGCTACTTGATAACACTACGTTTCTCACATTGCTCAGACAGATGACAATTAAGTGACATTGCAACATTTTATCGCTTCGTTCTCAGTTGGACACTTTTGAGATTTCCAAGATTTCCACTGTTTGTGTTCATAAATCAAGGATATATTCAGCGGAAAGCTGTTTTTCACAACACTGTGAGCATTTCTTATCGGTCTTATATAACGCAGCAACCATAATAAAATTTAACGATCGGGACAGTAATGACTGTGAGTTAGCATAATTTTGAGGTAAATAAGAGACACTGCTGACAAAACTATGAATTTAATGCTTGTGATACGGCGCTTAAAATTCCTCAAGAATCTTTTGTTACAGTCTCATTCATTATTATTATTTCGTTCACTACATATATCACTTTAAGCACTCACAAACGTTAAGAACTCCGTCACATAAACTCCGTTACATAAATGAAAAAGATACATCACCTAAATTATTTTTCAAAAAAAAACTTATATAAATTGAAACAGTAGAAAATTTATAGTGTTCGGCCGGATAAGGAAATGGAGCGAAGTTTCGTTGAAAGTGAGATTTGATATCTACAGGAGGACGAACGATTATCAAACACAGAAGAAACTCGGGATCATCTGCGAAAAATATGATGGAGCGCTTTTTGGAAACCAAGAAATAAGAGACACACATCCTTACCAAGATCTACGATGTTTATGAAACCAAAAAATGAATGTGCACGGTGGATTTTACATTAACTTCGTTTTTCCAATCTGTATGGGGAGTAAAGTTTTGCAGACAGGTTTTTCTATTCAACTCCGACGTAAGTTTTGCCTGAATGACAGCAACACTTATCACCGAAATAAACACGTCAAGCGAGTTTTTTCAGCAACAGAAAAGTGAGTTGTTTGGACATGAAGACAATTCATGAATAATGAAATTACGTACGCGGCCAAGCCTACTGCGTCGTGATATACGTATACTAACAAGTAAGTCCTGCAGCGATGTCGGCAGAGGTTTGTCCGGCGAGTGAGCTTGCACGAGCTGCCAGTGAGCTTACCGTGATGGCCGCGTCACTTTATAATTCAGGAACCTCGAGGTCTCAACTTCAGCCCATACCGCACCTGGTCTCCAAGCATCTCAGGGCCAATGAGCCTTTCCTGCAAAGTAGCTTCGCAAGAGATTCTGGCAGTAAATCAACAAAATGCCCTCGTCGGTCCATCATGATTTGATAGTCTCAGTGCTTTGTCCATTGTCATGGAGGCGCCAAAATACACATAGGATTTAAAAAATAAAAAAACCAAAAAAATAATTTCGAAGCAGATTTTGCAGACAGAACAGATACTATTATTCTTTAAGAACGAGCACGCATGCATAATGAATCAAAATGATACTGAAGTTACAGTAAATTAGTAACAAAAAATGACATGTATTTGATAGAAAAGTGCAAAAAAAATACCGAACGTGTAAAATTACACAGAAATTAATGAAGGTCAGCAAACGACAAAAACTTATGCTTGGCTAATTGGAGTAAGCCTGCTGGAAAAAGAAGCTCAACATCTTTAGTTCCTCCAGACTCAGCTGTTGCTGCTCATAATGACGACGACGTATTACAAATCAGCGAACCTTTCCTGAAGCAGTGGACTTTCCAAAATAACATGAAAGCAAATAATGTATATTTTACCGAAATGGAGAGGACGAAAACTTCAACTGCGTATTTCCATGCTGGATACAACTGGAAAAACATCTTATTAATTCTATTCCACTATAGAAGCAGATTTTTTAATCCTTACATGAGAACGTAGATTACGCAAAACACTGGAGTTTGGCGCGTGCTGTCTTTTCATCCGTTTCTTAATCAGTTCTACTCGTGGAAGCTTCCGTCGTCTGAAATTATAATTTATGCATAGTTACTCCAAATTTTCATAACTCGGAGTCTCTAAAACGTGATATCAATTTAAAAAAAAAAAAAAAAAAAAAAGGAAGGGGCAAGGCCACCGTAGCAATTGGAAACACTGTCAAAAAAACCGTCAAAGAGTTTGTAATAACAAAGGCTACAGATGGACTCAACTTTAAACATAAAATTCTACTCAAAGAGAGGAAAAAATTAATGACTGCAGAAATAAACCTGCGGACAAAAAGGAACAATTATACGTAATTGAAGAAGACAGGTGGTGACTTAAGCCATATACGGAAAAGAATGGCGTTCAACCCTGTAATCTGTGCTTACTGTTCTGAGCCCACTCTGTGACATTTTGTTGTTGGATATAATACGCCAGGTCTCTGAGAAGCGAGCAAAAACCCGTACATCAACATCCGCTGCTACGGCGGAGTTTAATTTACCAGGCAGAAGTTTAATAACGAAACGTAATTGCCGAGCCGTGTGCCCAGCAGTAATCAGCTGACTTCAGAGCCCGAATAAAACTGTTAGGCACAGGATTTCATCACCGGAGCCATATGCGTTTCCATTAACAATAGTACTCAGATGGATTTACGTGTTCGCTGTGCATTACTCCAGTAAGTGAAAACACGATATGCGGCTATGGGGAAGCGGAAATAGTATAGGGATAAATCCATCTAGTGGGAACAGATGCAGCGAAAGACAGTCCAGTCATTTCCGTACTTGTCTTTTTTATGGTTCTGTATGTCGACGCCCACAAGAACACTCACCCAATGCATGAACTGCTCTTTTACCGCAACGTTGTGAACAAGATTGTATGGCTATAGTTTCAGTGCAGTTGAGAATATTGGGACGCAGTTTGACGCCAATGAAAGTACGATGAGCAGGAATGGGCTCCGAAGTGTAGAGTTTTACGCAAAAGCACATCTCTTACGCGATTCAATCACACGCAGTGCTGGTGCTAGAATCGTGAACTGCAGAAGTTTTGTCTGTGACGTACATCACGGAACTTTGCTACCGAAACTGTCATCGTAAATTTGAAGAACGCCTTCGTAATTTACTATTTTATTTACGAGTAATGCAGTTTCCTTTTCAAACAACAGAGCGCTCTCCGTTCGCAGTAGTACTGGCGCACGCCTCGTCTTCGTCGGAGCCAGGAACACCTTTCGCGAAAAAATGGTTCATGTGGCTCTGAGCACTATGGGACTTAACATCTAAGGTCATCAGTCCCCTAGAAATTAGAACTACTTAAACCTAACTAATCTAAGGACATCACACACATCCATGCCCGAGGCAGGATTCGAACCTGCGACCGTAGCAGTCGCGCGGTTCCCGACTGAAGCGCCTAGAACCGCCAGCCGGCTACATCTTCCACGAATTTGTAACAAATTAACAAAACTAACTAGAAGTAACTCGACGCAAGCAATGTTCGATACATTAGATCGATACAAGTTAAAAATGCAGAACAGATGCGACAGGTTAGAAGTTACGATATAATATTTTGGTGGCGCCGTGGGGTTGTCCTCTTGGATTCTGTATTATGGCATATGGTGATGGGAGGCTATGTCCATCCTGAAGCAGATGGGTTAAGTTCTTTGCAGTCCAACTAAAATGGTTTGTGGACGGAGCCAACTAGGCTGGCTTTCCCGTAAAGACAGATGGTTTCCAGCATTTGTTGGTAATAAATTCGCGAAAATAATATCGCCGGAAACAGCATTTTTCAGAGGAAATTTCTGCGTTTCTGTACATGAGTTTGAATGACTGAAAAGGCTCTTTGTTTAAACAATTATTGAAGTTTCTTAAAAGAGAAGGGGTTGGTGGGTGGCCCTCAAGGGTGTAGGTAGGATATTGTGTGTCCCCTAGGAGCGGAGGTGGTGTTTAATAAGGGCGGCCCACGGCAAGTACTACATTTTTATTTGGTTATTATTAAATTTAGCGTGTACTTGCATCAATATAACTTATAGATAACTGTTCTCCACACATTGCTATTACTGAAAAGCCAGAGACAAGCATATTCCTTACAAGGTACAACACAAAAATGGCTTCCAACATTGACAATGCACCGCTGAAGACGATCGAGGAAGCTCCTCGTTACGTTCTTAATCGTTTCTTGAAGAATAACCTCTGTCTCTTTCCGGATAGCGGCTTTCAGCTCATCAGTATTGTGGGTCGTGTGAAAAAATTTTGTTCTTGAAATTGCAATACAAGAAAAAAAATCAGGGACTGAAAGAGCAGGTGACCTCCCCGGCCATGGGATATCATCTAATCGTGAGAGTAATCGATACGGAAAGTGGCACCTCAGTATAACCATTGAATTATGGGTCTTACGAGCTGCAGTCCCTTCTTGTTAGAACCATATCGCGCTTAGACGGAAATGTCTCTCTACGGCTGTGGAATGAACAAATTGTCCAAATACCACTCGGAATTAACACTCCCTGGCTCCCCGCTATTTGTTTCAAAAAATATGGCCCAACGATTCCAGTGGACTGTCTAATGGCACACGAGATGCGACCTTTGAGCTATCCTCTCGGTTTTTTCATGGATGAGTTGCGGGTTTGAATCCTAGTAATACTGGAAGTTGTATTTATTGACAAACCCATTGAGACAAGTTTGCCTCATCATACAACAAATGATTTGTCAGAAATGTGTCATTCTGATTAGTTTCGCCAAGTAATTCCGTGGAAGAAATTTGGCCTACTTACTTCACCTACCGGCCATACTTGCTGAGTCACTTGCAGCTTACCGTGTACGCATGGAACCTTAAATCACGTTCCACAATCGTCTGCAAAGACGTGTGTGGTATTTGTAATGTTCTGGAATGGCGCAGACGGAATGGTGAGGGCTTCAAATGGTTTTAAATGGCTCTGAGCACTAAGGGACTTAGCATCTGTGGCCATCAGTCGCCAAGAACTTAGAACTACTTAAACCTAACTAACCTAAGGACATCACACACATCCATGCCCGAGGCGGGATTCGAACCTGCGACCGTAGCGGTCGTGCGGTTCCGGACTGAAGGGCCTAGAGCCGCTCGGCCACCGCGGCCGGCTGTGATGGCTTCATTGCAGACTTGCACGATCTCGTCGGATATTTTTCGGCGTTCGAACTACCATTTCCGGACTCTTTATGTATCACATTGGTTACACAACGCGTCTCGCGCAATTGCTTTCTGCACCTGGACGTTGTTCTCTGTGGAACAAGGAAATGGCAGTTCTTCCATGGCGCACTGCGCTTGGGAGAGCCACAAAGCTCTGCACACTATATAACTACTACATCGCATCAATTCACACTTGGACTGGCCAGCGTGTCATTGTAAAGTCAAAGACATACTGTGAGAGTCCGATTAGTTGTGGTAGACGGACGGCGAGAGCAAATATACGTCTTAGCACGACGGCCAATCGAAAAAGCGGGCCATCCTGTACTTCTGAAGTCGGAAATTGACGATCTTTAGTGGTCAATAAACTAGTTTTTCCAATGCGGAGAGCCTACAAGACCGCCAAAGTGTTCTTCCACGTGTGGGCATGGAATGTCTAACCAGTTTCCCGGTTGTGCATGTAGTCGGTCTGCAGAGACATCATATCAGACCGAGCCATTAACTATCTGGACGTGAAGTTTAATACATGGAACAAACTTGGCGAGGTCTAACTGGAGCTAATAAATTACTTTTGTGTCATTGGAAACTTGAAGTGTGGAGTTTGTGTGTGGTCTTTTTCCCTATTGGTTTCGAATTGTTGTCCTGTTACGTCTTTGTGGAGATTATCGGCGCACGTTGCTAGGAACTAACTGAAACGCGTGTACTGACTTTTAGGGGTGTACTTTCTCCTGCCCAGCACTCGAAACTCGGAATCTTTCTGAATGCTGCTAGATAGATAGGGTATGAATTGTTGGTTTTGAAGCAGTGACAAAATGAACAATGTCTCAAAAATGATTCAAATGGCTCTGAGCACTATGGGACTTAATTTCTGAGGTCACCAGTCCCCTAGAACTTAGAACTACTTAAATCTAACTAACCTAAGGACATCACATACATCCATGCCCGAGGTAGGATTCGAACCTGCGACCGTAGCTGTCGCGTGGTTCCAGACTGCAGCACCTAGAACCGCTCGGGCACTTCGGCCGGCACAATGTCTCAAAGATCCAAGCGAGTAAAGCGTACTTTGTAACTTTAGGAAGTTTATCCGGGTGCCCAAGGGGACATTTTCTAGTTAGTGTTCGAGGCAATGTGTCGCGTAATTTGTCTCGCACGACAAGAGCGCGTGGTGTACGGCCGCAGCAGCGTGCGAGAAGTTGCTCGAAACCATGACACCTCCCAAGACGAGACAAAGGAATGTTTCCAAATTAAAAGTAATTTTTGGTGTACTCAGAAAATAGAACGCTATTTAAACTGCTGTCATAAGCCAACAAACTGAGTGATCTACCAACAGAATTTCCGAAAAGGCGCTATTTCATTACTCTTTACCCATGAAGCCATCAGCGGATACGTATGAAAAAATATACGACAACCAGTTCGTAATGGCACCCTTTTAAATAGCTGCCCATAATTAGATATCGAAAAACAGAAAGAAAAATTCAAGCAGTGCTCCCCAAAGATTAGTTTGGATCAAAACAGGAAAAGGAATCAGAGACGCAATCCTCAAATTGCACTTAGTAATTGAAAGACGGAAAAAGAACAGGACATCATCCTAATATTTGCAAACCTAGATAAAGATTTCACCACAGCATAGATTTTAAGTCAAAGTCTTGTTAATAAACAAAAACTGAATTATGCCAAAATGTGTTAAAGAAAGTATTGCGAAACGCATTCAACGAAATCGAAAGTAAAATTGTGCTCACCGATCAGATGAAAAATTCAAAGTAGTTTTCTCTTACGTAAAGAGAGTAAACGGATAAAGTCCTCTGCTCAGTCGCTCGTTGCGGACAGTGGCACTGAAAAGGGTGACAGAACGCCGAAGTACTGATCAAACGTACGATGTCATCGTGGAATAGATTGTTAATTGGACCTGATCCGATAAATTTACATGACAATATAAATGTCATTCGAAAAAACTTCTAGTCTAGTACCAGTTTATCGTAGATCGTTGGGACTATAAAGGGCTCCATGTGATTGGAAAATGACGCATGTCATTTCCATTTTCAAGAAACTCTGTTGGACAGAGGAACAAAACTGCCATTGACGTCAGTTCGTTGTAAAATTGTGGATACGTTTCGAGGTCGCGTATTATAACCGTTTTGATGGTAGAAAATTATCTTTGTAGAATTCAACATGATTTCAGTATACAGTGATCTTGTCGAACAAAGATTGCTCTGATCGCCCGTGAAATCCAGAAGGCATTAAATAGCAGCGTGCACAGAACGATGCTGTGTTCCTTCAGACATGGAAGAATTTCGATAGAGTTCCTAGCTAAAGACTTCCTAATAGATACAACAATGCATCTCGTTATTA
The DNA here is from genome assembly GCF_021461395.2 of Schistocerca americana. NCBI lineage: Eukaryota > Metazoa > Arthropoda > Insecta > Orthoptera > Acrididae > Schistocerca > Schistocerca americana. The sequence goes on along the minus strand of NC_060119.1, from coordinate 320,655,560 downwards.
TCGTGAAGAAATCATCAGACGTGAAAGAGTAATATTAGGCGTACCCCAAAGGATGGGTCATAGGGCTAACCTAAACGCATACTCACGGAATGTGTTAAGGAAAGGCAAATGATTAAATTCAAAGATGATGCTCATAAATTCCTCCTTCGACTTCAGTGTACTTTAGAATTCTCTTGATAACACCACACGTAGATCTCTGGCGTCGTCTTATATGGGCGGCATTACTCATAATCTCAATGATACATTCGTCTCGTATGTTTACTTCTTTCTCCTTTCTAGAGCTCGCATTTCAACCGCCGACATAGGTGCACATCTGTGCAGGTACAGGTGTGCGATTTTAAATATGAAGTATTGCGACTTCTATGTTTCATGTGTGTGCATGAACAATAGTATATTGAACAACTGTATCAAGTATTTTTTATTTATTGAAGTGAAAACCATGTAATGAGGATTTTCTTGATTACGACAAGCGCCGGTGTTCTCGGAGTCCGCTGCCTGCAACTACAACTGAAATGTAAGCGAAGTCCGATAGCCAAGAAAATTTCAAATAAGAACAGAACATTTCTAATAATGCAATCGTATTATATCTTACAAAAATGTATCTTCATATGCATATTCAATAGCATTTTGTTTTTTATTTATTTTTTACTACAACACAATTAGCGACCATGACAGGACTTCAGGGCACCGGTTGTGAGTAGCGTCTGTTAACTATTGCTATAGTAAGAAATTTCTATGACACCGTTATTATTCATTGAAACTAATTGTCTGTATTTTCTGTTTGCATGAATCACGATGGGGAGCAAGTATTGCAAGAAGGCAAACATTGAGGAGACATTTTGGAAAGGAGTAAGAACTGAGTGCAGGTTACGTAAAAATTTTCAGTCGTAAACTGTTTAGTTCGGCGCAGGAAAGGTAGGACGGCTAAGCAAGTTGCTTGCATGGTTACACTTGGTAGCGTCTGTTTTGAAGTAGATAGAAACCTTTTCCTCATTATTTGCCAACTTTCGCCGTGTGTTTATCTTTCGTCTTTAGTCTGTGTAGTTTATGTGTGATTTGATATTTGTTCATTTGTGTGTCTGTGTATATGTGTGTGACGCAGGTGAGGTGAGGTGATGGGAGGGGAGGGGAGGGGAGGGGAGAGGGAGTGAGAGAGAGAGAGAGAGAGAGAGAGAGAGAGAGAGAGAGATTAATTTATTATTTAGTCTAGTTATGTTTTTCTTCTCTGTTATTGTTTTAGTGGCTAACATGACCACTGAGTTATTACTTGTATTGAGTTGGCCATTATTTTCTTTTTCATTGCAAGTGCTCTTTGTATATTAAAGCTTACCTGTAGTGTCAGGAGCTTTTTATTGTAATTGTTCACTCTAATAATTTTCATATCCTGTTCCGTATTGGGTGGTTCATGCCCACGTTTTGTCAGATGTTCGGCACACGTAGAATGGCTATTTTCTTTCTTAAAGCTTCTTATATGCTCTTCAACCTAGTTTTGAAATACCTCAACCTGGTTTTGAAATTCCTATGTGTCATACCGAGATACACCATTCACATTCTTGATATTCCGACTGGTATATACCTGCTTTTTGGTAATTCTGTAGTTTGTCTATTGTTGTTTGAAAAAGTGAGTGGCATGTGTTTCTTGTTCTGTAAGTAAAGTGTAATCCTTTTCCTTTTTTTGGCATCTTTGTTATTCAGTGAGTTGATTTGTGTTTGAATTTCTGTTTGTCGTGTCATGAGTGTCACTGTTTCGTGTTTCTGTGTACTGTAGTGTCTATATTGTTTGTGTAATTCTGTTGTGTTTGTGTTCTCAGCTTGTTTTCATTTTTCTTTGGTTGTGTTTTGAGTTTGTGGTTGAGCCTTTGTAGTATAAGGGTGCAATTGCTTTTCGAAGATTATCTTTCAACAACTGAAAAATATCTTCTACTTCACCCACACACTATTCATTTGCACATTCTGATGAAATATGACTCTTAGGCATTGCACCAATGTTTCGTATTTTAGATGAGCACGAGGTAATGCTCTTGGATCTGGTACTGCACTCAGCAGTTAGGCAATTATCTGACATAGTCTCTTCAAACAGAAGTAACTTTTCTATAACAAAACCCATACACAAATACCATATCAGCATGCCCAGAATTTGCAAACGACTGCGGCATGCTTACGCGATACAGAATTGGTCTACGAATCACAATAACAGTTGACAAATCCAGTTACGTAAAGTCAAGCACAACTTCACAACCTGAACTTCAAAATAAAAATGACAATCTACGAATGAACCGATAGCAACTGGAGCACAAACTCGTGAAACGGAAAGTTATCTTTGTAACAAATAAAACATTGAACATGTTACATGGGATGGTTCATTCAATTGTGCCTGTGCTAACGTCTCCTAAAATATTTACTATTCTTTCTGGGAACTATAAACGCCAGAAAATATTACGGATACTCAGAGGACTGGCGCTAGATGCAGGGAACGGCAGTTAGTTCTGAGTCTGAGTTACCAGAAACAGTGACAGTTATAAAACACTTGGGAGTATGCGTTAGCAGCAGCATAAAGCGAACCGAAAACATGAAAATAATTTTAGATCAACCGGATGCGTGACTGTAGTCAATTAAAATAATACTAGGAGAATGTACTCACAAAAGAGTTAACTTATAGAATCTTCGATCGCCGATTCTTGAGTATCTCTTGCAGTTTTGAACTCTTATCAAGCAAAATTATAAGAAGAGGAGAAGGAGAAGTTCCCAAGAAAAGCATGACGTTCCATCTCAATTCGTTTAATAATCGGGATGGCTTCAAGGAGATGTTCGCCCAACTCCAGGGGCAGAGCTACATAAGAGGTGTCGTGTATCAAGCAATGGTTTGCTGTCAAAATTCGAAGAAAGAACGTTACAAGAAGAGTCAAACAGGATACTACTTCCAGCGAGATAAAACTTGAAAAATGACTTTGTGAGTAAGAGGAAGAGGCTTGCAATCCCGAGGAAACAGGGATCAAAATAAGGAGAAGGACGAATAATTTACAGCGTCCACAATGTAGATCAAGGAAGAGAAGTTCGTAATACGAAGGATGTACCGTGTACAAAGCTGGGGAAAACATCTAAAGATGAGTAAAAGTAGAATGAGTAGAGGTAACAATACAAGCGTTGCAGATGTCATTCCGCATCCGGCCGAAAGCAAGGAAGGCCTATAAGACCTGTCGAATGGAATGGACAACACACTTTGAACATAATATTGGTTAAAATAAGAAAAAAGTTGGTGATGAGTACGCGAAAGGTGCAAATCGACCTCCTCAACTTCGAAATGACTGAGTAAAAAGTGAAAGAATTTTCCTATCTAGAAAGTATGACTACAGTAAATCAGCACAGTAAGGTAAACAGCATAACACAAAGGGGATACAGCTTAATTTTAAAAAAAGTGCCCCACTGGTTGAAAACAGCGATATGGGATTGATAAATGAGTTCTTTAAAGCGTCGTCCGAAGCACAACATTGTGTGAAATACAAACAATAGCCCTTGGAAATATGCAGAATAAACTGGAAGCATATGAATGTTGTGTTATCGGAAACATTAAAAATTATGTAGACAGGTAAGGTATTGACATAAAGAGGTACTAAAAAGAATAGACGAGGAAAGGAGAAACGTCAGGCTAGTGGAATATCCGCTGCGGCATCATGAACAGTTATTTGACACTGTAGGAAAAGCAGACGGGAAAAATTGTCGGGGCAGACAGAGACTAAAATATGCTGAAGAGAATACAGCTGATGTTGCGCGTAGCAGGTATGTACAGATTAAAAAATAAGTATGCGAGAGGAAAGAATATAATACGTTTCACAACAGTTAAAGGCTGACGACCTAAGGGAAAAAAAGAGGCGCAAGACCTGTTAAAACATTGTATCAACATTATAGGCAGATAAGGATATAAATACGAGTACTTAGAAAGGACCCCTTTCAAACCTTGAAATGCTTACTGAAATTTTGCAATATTGTTTCAAAATAATATTCGTTGTAAATCATCCAAAATGCCATATGTGAATGTGCGTTCTCCACTGTATGGTACGTCGACAAGAGCAGTAATAGCGTTACAGAATTGTAGAACACGAACAAACAAAGCTCAATAGCGCTCCCGCACTCACGACTCAATGTGGAATATCAGACATGTTTGCGAAGTAGATATTTACCTTCCCGAGATAGATATTTGCTACAGATTCAGAAATTACTGTTCAGCAAACACATGATAACACACAGCGATGACAAATTTATTATCACACCCATCGGAAGCACAAGTGCCAGCTGCAACGAAAAGGTCCGTTTTCGTTGAGCACATCAAGCAGATACACGACACCCGGGCCTCGCCGTAATTGTGCTGCAATCGTAGAAGAAGACCTCTCTTGCAACTGAAAACCTTCGATATTCCAGTAACAGGCAATTTATGCAGTCGTCGCCTCGTCCGTCCGTCCTTTCTTCCTCCACCCCAACCCCCACCCTCCCCACCCCTCATGGCCACCATGCATTCTGTGACAAACAAGCCGTTCCCCAGAGTAGCGTAGCATTCCGGGAAATGGAAAGTGTTTTTGCACTTTGCAGTTCTGACAGCACATCATGCACGCTGAATTCTCGAAGATGGGAAGATGGATAGCATTCCTTAGTGTTTGCTGCTGCGCATGAGGACGCGATTCACGTCTTTCTCCTTCCAAATTGGTATGAAACCCAAGCACACATTACATTTGAAAGTTTCATTTCTTCGTAACGGAATGGTGACAACGTTACAAGTGGTGAAGATGAAGGGGGTGGTATGGTGTTCGTTGCATACGACAGATAACAAAATACAACTCTTCTTGTATATTCTTATGACAAACATATCACATAAACATTTCAAAATGCTGTCACCGGTTTCGACCAGCCACGGCTTATTGACTGTACGCATGTCACACTTTTTTACGCAAGGAACGTTTCTTAGGATCACCGACACCACTTCAAATTAAATGAAATTAAACCGTTGACTGTAATTTCGCAATAACACTGAACACGTTTTCAATATGTTTTCAGGCGAAGATTTAGGAAGGTAAAGATCAATTTCGTATCCCATCGTCGCCCACACAAGCTAATGTTCCGCCTGTAACGATCCCGAAGTCAACGGAACGTAAATTTCCGATGTTACAGACAAAGCATTGGATAACACACCTCGTGAGTGTGAATAGTGTTGTATAGATGCGAAATTTGCCTTTGTCAGCAGAGAGTAGTTCATGAATACTTTATATCAACACCGATATTCCACAAGCAACCTCACCGCGTGTACTTCAGGTATTACTCACACTTTTCCCTAAGTAGGATAGTAGGGTTCCTCCTAAAACGTTTCATTCTTGTCAGTGATAAGATAAGGGATGTATCATGTCACACATCCGGTGTCAGGTTACCCATTTAGGTTTCTTGTTTCCCCTCTCCCTCGAGCAACCACCGGAAATGCACAAGGTGACCCAAAGAATAACCCAGGCACTCCCCTCTCTGGACCAATGAAGATTATGCGCTCCCTCCACAGATTCATCTTCTATAACTGGGATACTTGTGTGGGAGTGGTCACTCAAGAGCTGCACAGCATACGGTGAGGATTTGTCCATTTGCTAATAACAAATTACGTCACTTGAGTTCTACATGTTAATATCAATATTACTTGACACCAGCAGAGACCACAACCAGACAGATATGTTTTCCTATTTTTCGTAGCTTCCCCAGTTTTACATGTCTTTCACCCATTTTTCTATTTTATAATTGGAAGCACTCAGGAGAGTTGTGACTATTTGTTTATAACAAATTATGTCACTCCAGGTCATTTTGTCTATCAGAGACCACAGACTGATAACGTAATTGCTCTCAATTTTACGTAGTTTCCTCTATTTAATGTGCTTTTGGATTTCCCTCAATTTTTACGTATTTTGTCCAATTACGCAAGACTGCCCCAAATGTTGCGTCGATGTCATGAAGCTCTCGGGCAACCACAGTGCAGAATTAGAAATCACTGACGCTCAGGACATCTTCCCTACTCCAGCTTTTATAACTGGGAAACACTGGAGCTGGGCACCATAGCGATAGACCGAGTCGGTTTGTTAACAACAAATTACGTCACTAAAAGTCTATCTGTTAACAACAGCTTAATATTTCGAAGTACCAGCAGAGCCCTCACCCAGAAATACACGCAATTAATCTCAGTTTTACGTATTTTTTCCGTATTTTCCGCAATTTTACGCATTGTACCCTATTACGCGAGTTATGCGTGTTAAGATCGTGCCTGTCATGTCACGACGTCGCGTCATGACGTCACACCACGAAGCCACATCGCGTCCCGTCGACGTCATGATGTTGTCAGCTTAAGTCCCAATGTATATACCTGCTAAGCCACCACTCCACTGACATTGTGCGACATCATTGTGTTAGAAACGAACACATTGGTAGAAATAGTAACGTTACAGAAAATTCTATCAACAGTACCAATTTCTAACGAAAGATATTGTACAAATAATACCACACTACATTACTAGAATATGTGACGTCATAGTAATTGTGATGCTTCGGCACAGAAATACTGTATTTGTAGCACATCGCTACACAACACACCTCTAGAGAGAGTCGTCCAGTATCGGCACCAACCCCAGCGAGAATCAAGCTGCCTGCTGGACAGTAGATCCCCCCCCCCCCCCTCTCCTGACTACGACGAGTGAGTGTGTAGGCGCGAACGCGAATTGCCGAGAAAGCTGAGGCTGGAGCCTAACATTTCTGTATCAGTTCTGCGTATAAAAGCTCCAAACCGTTTACGCGCCAAACACACCCCCTCCATGCCCGTCTATCGTTTCCTCTCACTGGACTATCACCTAGACACACCAGTTGTAAATCGCAGACACCTACACGGATACGAAACGAGGATTACTACACTTTCAACTACATATTTTGGAGTACTTTTTAAGGTCTTCCAACTACCCACCCCCATATACGCAGGTCATAGCAAATAGAAGTCTGTTTTGGATTTTTAATGTTTTATAGAGAATCTGAAACCAAATAAAATTAGAATTATATATTAATATCTTCAACTGCTGACGGACGTTGACATATGTCAACGGGGACAGGTGAAAATGTGTGCGTGAAAATGTGTGCCCCGATCGGGACTCGAACCCGGGATCTCCTGCTTACATGGCAGATGCTCTATCCATCTGAGCCACCGAGGGCATAGAGGATAGTGCGACTGCACGGACTATCTCACGCACGCCTCCCCCGAGACCCACATTCTCACCTCATTACTCGTGGAAGACATTCTTACCAAGTCCCGTAAGAGTTCGGGTAATATGTGTGCATCCGCACAGAAGGAGGTCATGGCCGGTATTGCCAGAACTATATACCTATATGGATATGGTGTCTGTTCTTTCGGACATGTCTGGCGTACAGCGTAACAGCTGTAGCGTAGCGCTGCACTCGAACGTGATGCTACATTATGCGGCGCGGGAGATAGAGTGGCACTCGCGAGTGGCAGTCGCTATCCCTCCCACGAGCATTTCGCCCATAAAACATCTCAACTGGGCTAGGAGTTTACAACGGGAATGAAAGTACAACCAAATTTAGAATGGAGACCGGAAGATCACGTGACTGGAAGTGTAGCCATCTACGATTTCTAGAGTATAAAAGACGGCTTGATAGCTACTACCGATCAGTCTTCTGTGATAGTTTAAACTGTCAACATGGATTCCTTAAAAATGTTAAACATCCCCGTGTCTATTACAGGAGAACTTGGACAATTTTGCTACTGACATTGACAACACAAATTGCAGCGAAAATGGTGTACTCCCCAGCAAGAAGAATGTGAATGTGCTTAAGCCCATAAAAGAACCGTTTCGCGACGACATTACGTTAGTCAAAATCTGTGATCATGTGGAATGTCAAGAACAGTTAGAAAAGGATGGTCCGTAATGTTAAAGAAGATGTGCCGGTCATTTAACTATTATCAACGAAGTAAATTCTCCAAGTTCGTCAATGGGAGACATGATGTCAAGGCGAAGCGGCCATTTCTCCTACATGGAAACGACAGTGTCACAGTAAGAGGAATACTGGGAAAAATTGGTAAGGAAGCATTGGAAACTATTTCAAAGAAGTATAAAAATCCTGTGGTTATATCATATAAAGTGGAATTAGCTGACGTTAAAATGCATATTCTAATGGAAGAGCTGCCTGGAATATGGCAACAGCTTCGCGTAAACGAATATTACCTTTCGGATTTGAGCATAACGCAAGATTTCGTCGGGATTTTTAACCAAATGGAGATGTACAACTACCTAGTATCAAACTACGACAACAGCATGGAAGAAGACTACCAGCGAAACAGCAGAGTGATTGTGAACCTCGATAAGACAGTTGGGATCGACTGTTTAACATGGTTAAGCTCCAACTGTAAAGATGTATAACAGTTTTATATGTAAAATCAAAAAACCGGGAATGAAAAATGTTATTGTTAACCACCTTACAGATTTTACACTGTGTCCAAACATGCGACTACGGAAAAACTTTTAAGTCTTCCTTGGCTACAGAGCATGATGTTACCAGGCTGGTGGCTACAGTATACAACTACGGAATGGATCGTGTGTTTAACCCTTTGCAAGAGTGTTTAAGTATGTTAGAGGCTAACAAACAGTATTTACAATGTGCTTCACTGTACTCTGTTTCTCACTGTACTCTCGGTTAACAGATAACTTACAGAACACCGGCTATGTGGTGTTTAACGATGTCCTGCTGTTTATATACTGGGGTAATATGGATACCTGAAAACTAACTGGAGCACAAATAAGTCTTCCAGGTAATCAAAGCCGAGAACTTATTTTTCTCAGTCTTCGATATAGTTTTCCACAATACCGTCAGATACAGATATTGCAAAATTAGAACTTGATGGCAAATATTATACTACATGTCCTAAGAAAAAGAGCAAATGTGTCACACAGATTTAAGCCGTTACCCATCAGAGAAATTACGACTTTAAGTGCAATTACTGTGTTGTGTGCACAAAAAAAGAAAACTGTAATTGGAAGATACCGAAGCCAAAAAAACGAAAACTGAAGTATAGGGCGAAGACAACTGCCATAAAGAAAGAATAGAAACTGCAATTTGAAAAAGCTATTACAAATGTGCAGGCAAAGTTACCACTGAGGAATAGAAAGTATCTGCAGTGCGGCTGGTCCTGGCGGAGGTTCGAGTCCTCCCTCGGGCATGGGTGTGTGTTTGTCCTTAGGATAATTTAGGTTAAGTAGTGTGTAAGCTTAGGGACTGATGACCTTAGCAGTTAAGTCCCATAAGATTTCACACACATTTGAACATTTTGAATAGAAAGTATCTGCATTTCCTGTTAATAACATTGGTAACTGGCTATATTGTGGAGTCCTGGCTGAAAATGATGGACTGGAGCACATTTAATCTAATGAAGGACACACGAAAAATCTGTTTATGAAGCTCAATTCACACCTGCATCTGCTTAAAAAGGATGGCTACATCATATTGAAGTGTGCTGAACTGGATGTTGCGCACCTAGTAACAGAACAACCGTTTGCAGAGCTCAAAACCGACGGAATAACAACATTTAATGGTAATTCGTTGGCAAAAGTTGTAAACTTTAAATCCTATACGTAAAGGATGTGGAGTGCTATAACAATAGTGTTATGCAAGAAATATGAGATAACATTAATATCACCGAAACTTCTCGTATAGAAGAATTGCTTGAACGAACAGGGCCTATTGTTAAAGCCACAAATGGCATAGGTTTTAAAGGAAAAAATTAGATACTTATTGGAATTCGGGAACACATCGTTGTACATCCCAAATTACTGCCTGGCGGAAGAATTATAAGAGTCCAATATAGATTTATATTATAAGATAATTATTACGGCTGATGATATTAAAACCACATCAAACAAAAACAAAGGAAGAGATGTTTTCCGTACGCGAATGAAAACGTAGAAACTAACAAAGATTTTGTAAAGAAATTTGTTTTCAGATTCCCTCCGCCCTGCCAAAAATAAGAAAAAGATAGATTCCTGTTTACAATGATCTGCATGTATGGGGGCGGGGGTCGTTTGATGACCTCGAAAAGCAGTTGAAACTTTGAAACTTGATAGTTGAAACTATAGTAACAAACTGACCGATTTTCACGTAATGTGTTATAAACAAAGAGACAACCTCTCTTTATGTTCGAGAGTGACTCCTGTTATAAAATAGGAAAATGGGTGAAAAATATAGAATAATTCGATCACTTACATATGTGCCTGGGTGTTGCGCTGCTAGAGTCATGTAATATTGTTATTAACACATCTTCTCCCGATGCTTTCCAGCTCACGAGTAACCGCTGTCACGAAAGATGTAGTTGTAGAGGGGTTGCATGATCCCCATTGGCCCACACGGGAGAGGATGGGAGGAATGGAGATATTTTTGGGTGTGTTTATTTCCAGTGACTGATTATTAATCGTATAGTAACGGTTAGCTTTATTTATTTATGTAAAATACATTCAATTTATTAACGCTAATCTCAACAACCAGGCCCTGCACTAAGCGTCGGTCCTCTGAAGGTCTTTCCGCATTTTGCTGCCACATTTCTGGCACTGCTAACCGACGTTGTATCATTTATATTGCAAACCGTAACTGCCCTTTTAACACTCCAGTGCGGTAAGCACGAAGTTACTTTACATCCGACGATTTTGCCCCGTTACAAACGACGTGCTGAGTTCTGCTTGCTAGGGAGTCCTGAACCCCGTCACGAAGTTCGCCCGATACTCAGTTCAGTCGGCGACAGTACGGAAATGTTTCAAAAGCCCTCTGAATATTAAGGAACGCGGCATAAAGCTAAGCGCCTCTGTATATTCCTCGCTGGAAGTCATCTTACAAAGTTTAGTCCACGACACCGCGTTAGACAGGCCGTGTTCTTACCCTCATGTTTGTTTCACTATGAGAGCCACACAACAGACATTTTTTTTTCTTTGTGCAAGCACAGTGATATTCCCTGCCACAAAATCAAAAGAATGCCAAATTTACGTAGAAAATTCCTGGAGGATCCAATTTAACCCATTTTTTCTCTCTGTCCGTCCTACTCCTGGCGACAAACAGCGGTTTAATAGCTTTTATACTTCACATCTGCTGAATAAACTTTAGTGGCCTTACTTACTAACGCTGAAACTGCAGTGCTACGATCATTACTACACAGACGCAAGATATGCAACACGGATGTTAACAACAATGTAGTTCCCTTGCATATTTTATTGTTCTTTTTCGAAACAACGCAAGCTTCTATTATTTTCAATCGCATGGAAGTTATTCACTCAGTGAAAACTGATCATATACTGAAAGACAGGATCATAAAGTTATTTTTCTCTGGACGCGGCACACCAGCTTCCCGAATCATAAATTTCTTTATCTGTTCAGTTCTTTGATCGTTCTTCCGTACTTTCACGAGAAAATTCGCTTCCTCCATCATCCTTAGTCCCCTTTTGCACTATGCTGCACAAAGCACCCCTCAACATTAATTTTAAGGCGCTGTTAAGGGGGTCGGGGTTCTTAACGGCAATAAAGTAACAGCAGAAGTAATTAGATACGTAACTCAGCAGCGGTGAAGCAGGACAAAACGTGACCGAACTTTACAGAACTTCGTGCGACTGTCGAGTTTAGCAACGAATCATATTTTTCACTCGTCTTCCGGAGGTATACGACGTTCAATTTATCGGTTGTACAAGTATAATGAGGACGATGTCCATATAAAAACAGTAAGTTGTTTTCTACATTCGTGCGTAATAGGCCTCCTCCTGGCATCATTTACTGATACACGATATACTTTTATACCTGTAGTCCATAAATAAATTAATTTTACAGACAAAATAAAAATCTACAGTTTGTAAAACCTCCGGCACTTCGCATGTTTTACTGATAGGGGACAGGAGAGTGGTGTGCTGACCATATGCCCCTCCGTAATCACATCCAATGACGCCTGAAGACGACACAGCAGTAGGTCGGTAATGTTGGGGCTTCCAAGGCCTATTCGGACGAAGACTGTGGTACGCAGCTAGGGTGAAGACGTAAACTAGAATATAGACCTACGAGGACAAGAAACGATTAACATAAAAAATTTCCAAAACACCATACTGTCTTCCGTTTTGTGTCGTGTCTTCTTGAAATGTAGCAGAGTAATAGGAAGATATTTCTAACCAGAATACTGTACCACATTAATGGGTTCTTCAGTCACTTCTTCGCAGATCCACTTCAATTTCTGTTTGAATAGCAAACAAACTGCATTTTGGTCCACTAATATTTGTTTATTATCAACAACTTTTCATTGTGCTAGCCCGTCATCAGGCGAGAACTGATGATAGCCTAACAAGATGAAAACAGATTCTTAATAGACAAATATTAGTGGGACAGCCGGCCTGTTTGGCCGAGCGGTTCTAGGCGCTTTAGTCTGGAACCGCGCGACCGCTACGGTCGCAGGTTCGAATCCTGCCTCGGGCATGGATGTGTGTGATGTCCTTAGGTTAGTTAGGTTTAAGTAGTTCTAGGGGACTGATGACCTCAGATGTTACGTCCCAAAGTGCCCAGAACAATTAGTGGGACAGAACACTACATGTTTTAAATGTGAGGATACCCGTTTATTAAAACACTGTGTTCTGCTGCGTGAAGAAATTCGTAACTGCCTACTACACATTCCTGTCCGACAGGAAGGGCTGACTCTTCAATGACTTTTTTTAAAGGGACAGAAGTGATAACCGCACGGGAAGAGATCACGACTACAGGGTGGGTGCTCGAGTGTCTCCTATTTGAGGTGACCGTAAGGGATTGGGCTGGCCTCCCCGATTTACCGGCGTCTTGTGTCGAATAGCGACCAGTACGAAACGTGGCGCACTATTCCACAACGGTGATTTTCGACAGACATGCTGCTGTATACGCATTCATTTTCCTACGATGTCTAGCAGTGTTAGTCCTTCCGCAGCCAAGAAAAGAATAACAGCACGATGATCCTGTTTGGACGCATTTGGTAATAACATCGCCATAGTTACGTCTCCGAATTTACCGCATGCACGTCGGGAAGACATAAATGCCACACTAATTCCTTGCCTATATGTCGGTATTTATTAACCATAACCGCATTGGAGTCGCTTTGCCTTGCAATACGCCTTGCAACGCACTTTTTGAACGCACATTTTAGCATCAACTGAACAAAACATTGATTTTTACCATCCACATTCCCATCTAAAATTATTATTTATTGCGTATAAGCCACAAACACTTCACCAGCGTGAGGAAACTAGCAAATATTACAGGGGCTGCGGAGATCGTCTCATAAAAGAAAAGTATACTGCTGCATTGAAGCAAGAAAAGAAATACCGAGCGAGATGGCGCAGTGGTTAACACACTGGACTTGCATTCGGGAGGACGACGGTTCAAACTCGTGTCCGGCCACCCAGATTTAGGTTTCCCGTGATTTCCCTAAATCGCTTCAGGCAAATGCCAGGATGGTCCCTTTCAAAGGGCACGGCCGACCTCCTTCCCCATCCTTCCCTAATCGGATGGGACCGATGACCTCGCTGTTTGGTCCCCTCCCCCGATTCAACCACCCAAGCAAAAGAAATATGTTAACGTCGAATATAAATATGTTAGAAAGTGTTTTCTGAAAATATGCGTGTGGAGTATAGGATTATATGGAACCGAAACGTGGACGATAAATAATACAGCCAAGAAGGGAATACAAACTCTTGACACGTGATGCTACAGATGAGTGCTGAAGATTAAATAGTTAGATCAGGTAACTAGTGAAACAGTACTGAATCGAAACGAGGAAAAAAGACATTTATACCATTACTTGACTAAACGAAGAGTAGGTTAATAGGACACATCCTGAGGCATCAATGAACTGTTAATCTGGTAATGTGAGGGAAGTGCGGAGAGGGGTGCACAAAATTGTAGAGGGAGACTAAGTCCTGAATACAGTGATCGGTTCAAGTGGATGTAGGTTGCAGATCGCAGTATTTATGCAAAGATGGACAGACTTGTATAAGACAATTAGCTTGGAGAACTGCACCAAACCAGTCTTCGGACTGAAGACGACGACGACAATGCAATCAACGTGTCTAAGAAACGATGTCAAAATTGGTGAGTGTTTAAGAACTTAGATATTGGATAACGGCAAAATACCCCAGTCGATACCTGCCCTTTCCATGTCTACGAAGACTTTCTGGCTCCTGATGAGCACACCTACGAGAATGATATTCGCCATAAGGATAGGAACTGCCCATATATTAGATTGTAACATGGACGAAGGGAGCAATTTATATTACAAATGTAAATGACTGCCCGAATATTTATGGCTATTATTGACCTGTACGCTTTATACCCATTTTGTAACGAATCTGCATAAACAATTTTAATTTAGATATTACATAGTCGGTATAATATCATTATGACGACCTGATAAACCTACAAGCAGATTATCTCGGACAACGATTTCGGTATCATCAAAATCTCCTCTGGTTACAACTGAGACCTGCAAGGGTGCAGCTGCGAAGACAGTGTCTAATGCTATTGGAGCAATGTAGTCGGTAGTACAGTGCGAAGCAGATGCCGTCCAACCAAATCCCACACATTCTCCGAGTTGTACAGATCCTGACCTGGGGTGCTCAACATTGTTCAGAACGTGCTGACTAACGCGAGATGTGAAGAGGATTCTCTTATAGGGACAGCAGGCTTCCCCGACATTATAACAGCAAATATCAGTAAGAGCTGTTGTGGATGTGCCCAGCACTGTAGTCTCTTAACGAACACCAGCAGTGTAACTCATTACAGTTACTGCTTCGAACACCATCGTTACAAAATGTATCCGGGAGAATATTATATGTAAGGTGTTCCATGTAATGATGGCACACCCCTTTATTGTACGGATGGTTGAGGATAATGAAATGCTACTTTAAATCATTAATATTTGCAACTGTTTACCTAAATACATACTGGAACAATTTTATTGATGTAAGTGGTTTATTGCGTTCTGTAGAACACACAGCAGCGCTGGTTATCAGTGCGTGGAGGAATATTTTCTGGAATGAATGTAGATCATTTATTTAAATTTCAACAGTTATCAACAAAAAATATTACGTAAAACCCCAGTTACTACCTCCCAACATAACTCACGTATTGTATAACTCTCAAGTATATGAACGTTAAAACTGGGAATATAGTCTTTTCTTTAGAATGTCCTGTTAAAATAAGAATAAAGAAGTATAACAAAATATTAACACAGCGTGTCAGGAAAATTTGCCTAGCGCATCATCTAGATAATAAAATGGGTGAGCTGGTTACCGGTGTTGTTGGACAGACGCAACAGAGATTTGTAAACAGCTGTCATTTCTGTCTCATCGTCATACTACACAGGAGGCACACTGCCGATGAAACGAATGCCGCCCTCTGGCAGGGTGCAGCTGAGACCCGACTGTTGCACGAATATCGCATGAGGCGGCCGAAGACAACTGGTATGGAGGCAGTCATCGGTCTGGCATTTTAGATTATTCTCGGCTATTTCTGTATAACGTTTCACTGTAATCATAAACAAGCATTACTTCACTTTGTTTCTCTTTACAAAAGTTAGCGAATATAGTTAGAAAAAGATACTTCATTCGGTGGCAAAACAAGAGACAATAAAATAAGGGGGCGCTGTGATAAGACACAGGACCTGTTTTCGGGAGGAAGGCAGTCCAAAACCTCGTCCAGTCATCCAGATTTACGGTTCTCAAGGTTTACCAAACACGCTTAAGGCACATGCTCGACCAGTTCCTTTTGTAATGGCACGGTCGATTCACTTCCCCAATCTGAGCTTGTGCTCCATCTCTACGGGCCACATCGACAGGAAATTAAAGTAAGAGTATTATGCATATTGAAATATATCTCCCGCCCCTTCTTCTTCTCCGGCGTGGTATCAGTAGTTTCGAAAACTCGAGCCTTATTTTCTCTTAATATTACGTGCATCCTTGTTACGCGGTATATCATGTTCTTCACACGGTTAACAGTTTTATCGAGATTGTTTAGACAACGGTGGTCACATTAACACAAATACACGAGGTTCATTCTGAAACTAATGCAGCCTTTTTTTCTTTTATTGAACGGCTGTCCGAGCCAGATTATAATGACGTACAACTATCTTTTTAATATTCCTCCTAAGATCCTGTTTGTTCGTTGTCTTGTGACAGCAACAGAAGGGGAGTGTTTCAATATGGGGTCTGACACAGAGGGACGTATAAAACAGATGCTGAACAAATTGCACCTATTGAAATCCATCGACGCTTGCTAAAGGTTTATGGAAACGATTCAATAGGCGTAGATAATGTGAGGCGGTGGGTACTGCATTTCAGTAGTGGTGAAAAGGATGTGCATGACAAACCACATCCCTCTCGATTCTGCTCCGCTGCCATCCCGCATAATGAACAGTGTTTGGATCAACTCATCCATGATGATCGGCGACCAAGGAATTGTGTGCCCAGCTGAATGTCAGTTGCAGTGACTTACACAAGTTGTCGAGACCTCCTCGACCAATAACGAGGCCGAAGATTACAATTCTCTGAACACCATCACAACCGGAGGTGGGCCGTGGTTTCACCACTACGAACAAGGATCCGAGAGACAGTCCATGGAGCGGCGACATGCGAATTCTCGAAGAAACAAGTAGTGCAAGACATATCCATCTGCAGGCAAAATTGTGCGCCCAGGGTTCGGCAGATTGTGGTTCTTTCGAATGTATAGGAGTCCAAAGCAATTGTCCATTCAGAAAACTACAAGAAGACACTGAATAGACTGAAAGCCCGAATTTTCAGAGTCATGCCAGAGAAGTAGAAAACTTCTGCTTGTAACATGATAACGCCAGGGCCCCCAACAGTTTTTCAATCCTGGAGCTTATTTCCAAAATAGGCTGGACTGTCCAACTATATCTACCGTACAGGTTTCCATTCTTTTGAGCCTGCAGAAAATGAACTACGTGCCAACATTTATCAGCCCCAGAAGCTGTCGTCAAAGCTGTAAGACAGTGCCTAGCATCAGCTGGTTTAGCTTTTTACGAGCCCAAGAGGCAGGCTCTTATTCACCACTGGTACAGGTGCATAACGAGCGGTGATGACTATGTAGAAAAATGAAAGTATATAGCTAAATTCTTGTTCTATTTAAGTCTGTTTTTGTGGTTTCTGTATCTGTCATAGTTTCCACGAAAATAAACGCATATCAACTGTTGCAGGCCTTCTCTCAACAGAGATGAGCCTACGAAGCGCGGAAGCGACGGCACAGTGCAAATCTTTGGCCCCTGTTTACAAGGCCCTCAACTGGATGGTGGGCAGCAGCGCTGGGTAACCGGCCAGTGGGCATCAGCTACTGGAGTAGGCGGCTGCCGGCCGCAGGGCTCGGCCCTTTGTGTGACTCAGGGCCGCTCTTCATTATGTGTGTGTACCACTCGAAGCGCTCTCTGCGGAAGTTTCGCACAACGCCAGGGAAATTGCGTGAATCCAACAGATCTCGCCTGGTTCTCCGTCTTCTGTTTTGTCACCATCCAATTTCCGCTTTGCTCCTGCTGTGAATGCTGCTGACTCGATCTGTACTCATTTGCAAGTGGTTCTTCTAATATCTGTTAATCTTAATTGTTAATTAGCATACATGCTCAGTTTTTTTGTACACTTGTTTCATTGATTGGTCCATAAAATTTCACAGCTACTTGGATTATATAATTCTACACCAAAGCACAACAAAATAAAACAACTGCACGTACAGAATGATAGTAAATTTTCTGTAGTTCATCAAAGTTTCCAAAAGTTGCTCGTCTACGTGCTTTTCTTTTTTACAGCGTCTTCTTCCAAACATCACTGGGTAAAGCTCTCGTAACGAAACTAATGGGAACTGCTGACTTCATTCTGGTTGCGCTCGGCGAACGTCTCATTTTCCTTTGAGTTTATTGAATTACCGTTGACCTTGGATCATCTACTGTAAATGTGAGAACCACTGATTCCAGTAGCACTGTACTTGTTCGGCCTTTTTATTGACATAAACTTCCCTACAGATATTATAATTTTATCCTATTATGTCACTCCAGTACGTCACAAGAACCCCATTTCTGGTGACTGCACTTCTCTTAAGTTGTTACCTAAATGTTCGCATCTCATTTCCGTAAAACAGAGCCGATTTAGAGATGTTATGCATTCGGGCGTTACGTCCTTTACTCATACGTTCCCCATTGTGCCTACGAATGCGTAAATTGAGTTTCATTTTTTCCGGGATTTTTTCCCTACGTCAGCACTGAACGTTTTAAAATATATGTTGCAACTCAAGTATGTTAATGAATTTACCCTGAAGAGTCGCAGATAAAGGGGCTTCGGTGAATACTTCGATGGCAGCGGTAATGAAGATGATGGTCTTCGGTATGATGGAAGAGAAAAAGAGTAGTCGTCCAAACCATTGCCTTTTGGTGAATATGATCCTGGAGGGCTAAGGGAGATATTCCCGACAGAAAAACGCGCATGTTAGGAGGCGGTCCCATCATATTACTCACCCTCATATGGGAATACGCACACAAACTCAGCAGATTAATGGCAACAGTTAAGTGAATGTTTGTGAAAATTGCCACACGAAGGAGAATGTGTATGATTGAAGCGAACTTAACAGCACACGCTGGATTGCCAGAATACAACTGGAAGACAGTTCACATACTGGATTTATCGTAATGTCAAATGATGATATTCTGACAATTACGAACACGCTGGTAAGGAACGTACCGAATTTTACAACACCCGGAAAGCATTGCGCAGAGATTCACGGTTGACATCGGATTCGTATATGATGGAAAGGTGAGAACACAATTGTTGTAAAAACAGTGAGTACGCTACTGCATACTTCCAGGAATCGATTATATCCCCGAACCATCGCACAACTATCCCTTGCTTGTACAGAGAAAATAAGATGGAAATACACATGCAGGAGCGGTCAAGTCATACAGGTATATCTTCCTCCCGCTTTTACTTTCATGACATTCTTGCTTAAAGTCTCGATCCCAACGCCACAGATCTGTGACATCGCCACCTGGACGCCCTCACTAGCCTACAACCTCAGCAGCCAAGACTCTCGAGACGAGTTGTGCCATTTGAAGACATGTCGATTATGACGCTTGAATGTTGCGGCTATGTGCGGAGTACGGAGCGAGTAGAGACAAGTAGTGGTAGTAGTAGTAGTAGCTTTATTCATCCGTAGATCTCTTTTTACAAGGATATAGCACATGTTAAAGTATTTACACGTTTAGACCAATTTAAAATAAACTAATTTGTACACACTTACACTTACAGACTTCTAGTTAAGTGACATCATTAGATTTACTCCTGGTATACAATACTTTTTTTTGCAAATAACTTATCACATAATGCAATGCCACACTGTGCACTCATATCTCACTGCTGTCACTGCACACACCATACACACATTGTTTCGTAACACTTCACTCAATGCGCGCACACACACACACACACACACACACACACACACACACACACACACACACACTGGTGATCTCTGGGCCATTTTCTGTACCGATTTGTATCCTGAAATACTACGTCAGCATCCCTCTGTAATGAGTGAGATGTTGAGTTCAGAAAGAGGAAGAGATGTTAGTACTGTGCTATGCATAGCTTGGGGGTAAGTTTTTCTAGAAAAGGAAAAAAGAAGGAAAGAAACAGTGTGAAAGTGTTATGTGAAATGTCGAATGTTTTTAATTATTATTAGTTATTTGTATAACTTTTTTAAACAAATCCCTACCCTGTTTTGTCTAAGTAATCCTTCAATGTATAAAATGTATTGCATTGTAGGTACTTTTTTGCCTTTTTAAATAAGTGTATTTCTGCAATTTCTTTAATCTCTTTTGGTAATTTATTATACAGTTTTATTCCTTGGTAGAAAACGCTGTTTTGAGTTTTATGCTTATTTTTTCTTGGTAAATGTCAGTTAAGTCCATCTCTTGTTGCATGGTCATGGACAGAGCTGTATGTGCAATAATTACTAATGCTATTTTTGATGTGTACAACTGACTGGTAAATGTATTCACATGTAGCAGTTAAAATCCCCAGTGTTCTGAACAGATCTTTACAATGAGCTTGACTAGTATTTTTGGTTATTATCCTTATGACTGTTTTCTGGAGTTTGAAAATTGTGTTCATATATTGTGCAAAATTGTTATCCAAAAAAGAATGCCATAGCTAAGAACTGAGTGTACATATGAATAATATGTAACTAAAAGACACTGCATGTTACACATTGATGATGGGATTCCTCAGGGCATAACATGCTGATGACGTTCTGTTTTCAAGTACCTTAGTGTGTTCACACCACTTCAACTGAGAATCCATATTCATTCCTAGAAATTTGGCATTTGTTACACAGTCCATAGAGGTGCCACCTACATTTAATTTAACATTGTCATTTTTTCTCTTCAAACTGAAATTCACGGCATTTGTTTTCTTTATGTTCAATGACACTTTATTACTTATTGACCAATCAAAAACTTCCTTGGGAGTTTCATTTGCTTTCTCGGCACGGAGTTCTCTTGTTTTCTCAGTGACTATAATACTGCTGTCATCAGCGAAGAGAATTCTTTCACCATGAGTAACACTACTGGGAAAGTCATTGATTTATATCAGGAACAGTATTGGTCCTACTATGCTACCTTGCGGAACCCCTATATTAATGTATTTTGGTTCTGATAAGTGTTTTACTAAATGTTTAGATCTATTTGACGTATGTGTTATCTCTACTCTTAGTACCCTATCTGCTAGGTATGATCGAAACCAGTCATTAGCTACCCATCTCATTCCCAACGCTTCTAATTTATTTAATAGAATCTTGTGGTCGACTGTATAAAAGACCTTACAAAGATCCAAAAATATGCCTATGACACGCTCATTTTTGTCAAGCGCATCAAGTACAACTTTTGTAAATTCTAATATGGCTGACTCCGTATTTTTACCACTTCAGAAACCAAACTGTGATTCGCTTAAAAGATTCAGGTGATTCATTAATCTGCCTTTCATAATTGCTTCTATTATTTTTGAGAATGGTGACAGCAGGGAAATGGACCGGTAATTTTCTACGTCTTCTGCATTACCTTTCTTAAGTAAAGGTACAACTCTTGCCTGTTTTAACTGCTCTGGAAATGTCCCTGATGTGAATGATTCATTTATTATATTTGTTAAGGGGTCTTGTATAATCCCTATGCATTGTCTTAGTAGACACATTGGTACTTCATCTAAGCCTAATGACTTTTTATTTTTTAGTTTTTGAACAGTTTTATTGAATTCATTCTCTGTGGTTGGAACTAACATCATTGTATTTAACGCAATATTATTTAGAGGTGTTATGTTATTTGTTTTGGGAATTTTTGCTGTAACATCTCTACAATACTTGAAAAAGTGCTCGTTTACGTAGTTTGCTGTCTTGTGGATCATTTATTACTTTATCCCCCCCCCCCCCTCAGCGGTATATTATTCTGTGTTTGTTTGTTTCTCCCCGCTTCCTTTTTTATAACGTCCCAGACTGCTTTGCTTTTATTCTCTGCATTGTATATTATTTTGTCATTAAATGACTTTTTGCAGCAATCAGCACCTTTCTATAGATCTTTTTGTATCTATGACAGAAATTTAAGAATTCTGGATGATTGTGACTCTTTTCCATGGAACTGAGGTATGTAAGTGTTTGGGAGGACTTCTTAATACCTGCTGTTATCCATCTGTTTTTGAGAAATTTTGATACAGACATGCATACTTTTGAAAATGCCTTTTCAAAGTTCAATTTAAATTATGTGGAGAATTTAGAGAATTTCATATTCACAATGGTTTCCTTATACACTTCATCCCAGTTATGTTTTGCTAGATCTTTCGAAAAATCTTTTATTTTGATTTCCGATAGATGTCGTTTGTAGGCTTGTAGTTTAGGGAATGATTCGATGCCTGATTTTACTGTTGTTATTTGACAGAGATGGTCTGATAGCCCGAGATCTTTTACAGCTACATCACATTTTTCCCTGTCCATATTTGTGGCCACATGGTCAATTAATGATGCAGTCATTGTAGTAATCCTTGTTGCACTATTGACCAATAGTGACATTCCAAAATTTTGAAGGATATTTATGAGGATGCTGCTGGATTCATTTATGATATTAGTGTTAATGTTAATGTCCCCACACAGAATTATGTTGAACTTTGTACTTGAGACTTTCTCTAGAACTTCTGTTAATTTATTGAAAAAAGTGTCCACACTTCAACTGGGAGATCTATACACACACAAAACGATTAATTTCTTGGTGATATCAAGCCCTGTCAATTCAATAGCTGATATTTCAAAGTGTTTGTCTTCACTTACTGTACTGAGGTCATGTCTTGATTTGAACTGTATTCCTTTTCTGATATAAATGCTTGACATCTGAACAGTCTGTTATAGACGGGTGTGTAGTGAACGTGGCAGAAAGACGCGAGTTGATCGGTGCCTGGTGCCTGTTGTAGCGTATCAGATATTTCACAATAATTCCGACATCAATAGTACCCAGGGTGGATTTTTAATATTGCAGAAAGTATATTTCCGGGTGCGTAAGCGGGACGGTCGTAAATTTGTAGCGAACGAACGTCACGTCATCTGGAGCAGTACGTGACTATAGACGGGCTACTGAGAATCACATCACGCCGATTGAAACGTGGGGCGAAAGGCACCAATCAGTTTCGGCCAGGTCTGTACGGAGATAAATGCACCACATAGGCTTCAGCAGACGAAGGCAGACATCCCAAACAGAGCCTTTCTACGACATGCGGGAAGGCCAACATTGGAACTTCTATGTTTGAGCTCCAGCCTAATTCATTGTGACGGAAATTGCTATGTGGAGTTACAGATCACAGCGCCGGTGGTACAGAAAAACACAAATGGAGTCTGCGGGAGGGTTTCTCATTACAAAAAGTGTCAGAATTAGCCGAACCAGTTATTTTCATGTTTGCGCAACAGAATACTTAATACTTAGCGGGGCAGCTAGTTGTTCTGCAGCGTGTTTGCGTAACAAACGGAGCTTCCGAGTAAACTCAAACTGTTCCTAGCTGCTTCGCGAGAGAAACAAAGAAACATAAAATTTACAAAAATCGATACACAAGCAGCTTGGGTGCTTGGAGAAACAGTCTGAGCTGTGGGAAGCAAACACTTTGAGAGTAGATACAGCGCTGTCTTCTTGTCTTGGCAAAGTTTGCATTCTATCTGCTAATTTAATTACACTAATGCTAATTATGTACTATGAGCTGACAGATAAAATCAATTAGTTTACTCTGCCGTGCGGTTCTAGGCGCTACAGTCTGGAGCCGAGCGACCGCTACGGTCGCAGGTTCGAATCCTGCCTCGGCCATGGATGTGTGTGATGTCCTTAGGTTAGTTAGGTTTAATTAGTTCTAAGTTTTAGGCGACTGATGACCTCAGCAGTTAAGTCGCATAGTGCTCAGAGCCATTTGAACCAACCAATTAGTTTACTCTATCGCACTCGGTTTCATTGTGAAAAATAGACATACTTGGAACGTCTGTGATTCCTGAACTACTCGATCTCAATGAGACATTCCGATACAAGTTTTTCACAGTTTCCGTACATCGCTTCTGAATGTGCCAGGGCAGTTCCTTCTACAGCGATACAACCGATCTTGGCCCACATACCTTCCCAAATCTTTTCAGTTCTCATTCTGATGGCCTCGTTGTCAACAGGGCCCTCTTCCTTCCTTCCTTCCTTCCTTCCTTCCTTCCTCCCTCCCCTTCTTTCTTTCTTTCTTTCTTTCTTTCTTTCTTTCTTTCTTTCCTTTTTTGGCTACGCTGTAATACAGTATGTTTAGTCACTGGTATTTTTTCAGAAGACAGTATGTAGCAACCATTCCTCTTTTTCAGTAACCTACCACATATTTTCCGTTCCCAACTAATACCATGTCGTAAGGATCAAAAACGAACTCAGGGTTCGGTATCTGATGATGGCTGATAACTTAATTTTACATTTTTGCACGTGTTTGGTTGTGGCTTTCGTCACAATGAAATGCAAAATACACTCATACCGAAATCCACAAAATTGAACAAAAAAGGGAAAAAAAGAAGCAACGGTAGTGAGTTGAGTACGATGCAAAATTAAACTGTGCTCGTTTCTCGACTGGAAAAGGACGGAACGAAGTTGATATAAAAACTGCAACAAGTCTTTATTGCTCCTGTAGAAATAACGGCATGGACAACTTAGGGTTTACCTTATAAATAAAACATTAACTCCGTGCCTATGGAAAACGACAGAAACGAACCAACTGCTGCGAAACGCCGCGCAACGGCAAACGACGAAGCGGATAAGCAAACGAGCCGTAAGCACTGGGACTTAGCGGTCTGAATCCAGTCCTGTATAATTCAATGCAAAAGCGAGCAAACATGACGACCACTCTTTTGGCATTTCGTCGCGTGTGAATCATTCGATTACTTCACTACCGCTGTAAAACATTTGCTACTCTTAAGTGAAAGCTGAGTCGGTAGCCACTTTAAAATTCATCAGTTCTATTCAGTGAATCAATAAGATTAATACAAAACGGTTGTATAGGCGCATATGATTGCGGCCAGATATTGTACGCCTGACACTTGGTAATATGTATAGTCGGTCAGGCAGTAGGTTTTTCACGTATCGTCATGTGAAGAGCGTACATCACGATTCAGGGAAAACAGCGGCCACTAACTATCGTGAACGCGAATGTGTTGATGACAGATGTCGTCGCCGATTAACGCCAGTCGAAACATAGAGAAAATGAACTACTTATCGGTGAATCACGCCCTCCTCCCATGCTGGACAACTCCAGCTTACTTTATTTACTCCACGACACATTATAAATTAAAGTCCACCGTATCGTTTTAGTGTCTGTATGTTACGACTAATAGCAGCAAGTACTGTACAGAATTTGATACGGTTTTTGTTAACAGATTGACAGAAAACTGTTTGGAGTAGTTACCAACTAAGTATGGTAACATATCGATGAACTGAGACACGCGCTGACAGGATCGTAAGAGGTCGGCCACCTTAAACGTGAATCCTTGGAAGAAAGAGGCCGTAGTTCTCGCAAAACCTTGTTGCGTGAATTTAGAAAACCTGTATTCGAAGAAGACTGTGCGACCATTAAGCTGCCACTATTAGGCCGCGTACAGAGGAATACGGAGTTATTTTTCCATTGCTCAGTATGTGAATGGTATTGGAAACAAAATCGCTAATACTGGAACGATAATCCTCCGCCATACACTGTACATTGGTTTGCGGAGCATACACGTAGACGTAAAATCGGTAAGCAATCATACCATCCGCATATACCAAATCAATGAGGCGCAGCAGCTACCAGGCCTCACGTGTATCTCTGCTGACCGTGTGCTAAACGTTTCAGGGACTAGGGTGGATTCACGAACATTGCCAGTGGACTCTCTAAGCATGGTAAAAGGTCGCTTGAACCGAAAACTCGTGTGGCACGATGGTACACTTTGACGACAGGGTACGATTATGTAGAAAACCAAATGGAGCTGCATGTCCGGCCTGCCGAAGAAACACATCTTATATAGGTGATGGAGAAATTCTCGTGTGGAGGATGTTAACACTTGATACAGAGGGGACCCTGGTACGTTGTCCATCGTCTCTCATCCGCAAACTAATTTATTCGCCAATCACGTGCATTCGTTCGTCAGCCTACAGCAGCCTGCAGCCGACCTGGACCTTCAGAAAGATAATGCCTTACCCCACCGCTCGTCAGTTTATATCCACACCAAAAACACATAAGACACTTAAGGGTGCATGGCACAGGGTTCTTTGTGCACCATGGTCACTTCCCCACTTTCATATTACACTCACGAATAGTGTGCGGGAAGAACGCTTGACATGAGCTCGGGTCTCTCTAATTTTACATATGTGGTCTTTTAGCGAGATATGCGTAGAAGGAAGCAATATGTTGCTTGATTCTTCTAGAAACGAACGCTCTAGGAATTTTAACGGTAGACCAAAACCATAATGCACAACGCCTGTGTTGTAGCGTCCGCCACTGGGGATGGATGAACACCTCTGTGGTACCTTCGCGCTTTAAAAAAATGGCTCTGAGCACTATGGAACTTAACTTCTGAGGTCATCAGTCCCCTAGAACTTAGAACTACTTAAACCTAACTAACCTAAGGACATCACACACATCCATGCCCGAGGCAGGATTCGAACCTGCGACCGTAGCAGTCCCGCGGTTCCGGACTGCAGCGCCTACAACCGCAAGATCACCGCGGCCGGCCCTTCGCGCTTACTAAGCGTGACGAAACGCTTTGCTCTTCTTTGAATATTCTCCATTTTCTCTGTCAGTCCTGTCTGGTATAGGTCCCTGACTGGCTAGTACTACTCAACTGTCGTTCGAACGAGGATTTGATAAGCTACCTAGTTCGTCGGTGCACTATACTTTCTGAAGATTCTTCTCATGAATTTCAGTCTGGTATATAGGTTTTTCTGTGATTAGTTTTATGTGGTCAATCCGATGAAAATCGGTCCGGAAGCATCCCCAGATGTTTGATGAGCGCGACTAATTGTGGTGATTGTTCGGCACTCGTGTTACTGTACCAGAACTATTTGAATGCATTAAAGAGCTTGTGTTCCTCCACAGGCAACGTCACTTCACTTCCACTGAGCACACTGGAGACTCCATCGAGGGTCATGAGCGTGTCTCGGACCTAGCTCCGACCAAATTAGGTGAGTAGTTGGCAGCCGTTGATTGGGATGCCTCCAATTGCCTTCGGTGTGTCATGGAGTCCGTGCAATGGTGCACCGGCGTGGCGCCACACGATGTCGGTGTCACGTTTAATTGCTGAGGAGCGTGTAAACTCTACAGGCACAGCAAAACGTTTGGTGAAGGGAACTCTCTCTTGTCTGATACGTAGGATCGAGGGTAGTCCGCATGGAAAAATGTGATGGAAGCTGTGTGCATGAATAATCACATTATCAACCATATGGAACACAAACTCGCAGCTGTGTTCTCTAAACTCTAGTTTGGTTTCAGAAAAAAAGAAAAGAAACGAGGAAATAGAGAAGGAATACTAACTGTAAAATTAGTTGCAGGGAGATAAAGGGAAGAAACTTTAAACATGTATAGAATTGAAGGAAAATCAGAATTGGCCGTATTTTGTTGTTTTATTGTCAGTAAAATCGATTTTGCTGACAATAAAACAACAAAATACGGCCAATGCTAATTTTCCTTCCAATTCTATCCACTATTTGGTCGTGGTGCACACAGCACGCCATGGAGTCGCCAATCAATAAAACTTTAAACATGTATATAGCTTTCTTAGATATAACAAAACCTTTGACAGTATGGGGAAAAATCTGTGAAGCACTGAAGAAAGGAGGAACAGAATAGAGATGCATAATTTTGGCATAGGGTTTGCACAAAAAATGGGAGGACTGTTACTAGTGTATGACCATAAGAAGCACAAATCAAGAAATGAACGCAACAAAGTGGTGCGTTATCTGCTTTTATTTCTACTATATGCATGGAGTTGGTCGAGATGTGCGAGTATGTGCAGGTGACTAGCTATTTGAGCATGTTAATTGATTTACGTACGTAGGAAGTAATAATACTCGAAATGAGAAGACGACATGGAATAAGAAACAGAACTGCGCTAGCAAAGGGTGATTTCAATAAAAAGAAGATACTATATTCTAAAAGTGACTATGTCTGGCAGCGTATGTTTGGAGCGTAGCATTATAGGGACGCGAAAATGGGAATTAAGGTAGAGAAACGACAGAAATATTTTAGGATGCAATTACCAGAGCACAAGTAATGACATCCGCAGAAGAGTACGTGAACACAGAAGTTTGTAAGAAGCTTCATCAGAAAAGAGCAAATGAGAGACTTTAGTATCATTTGCTTCCTTATGGTGAGTTCAAAAGCCTCAAAAAATCTTGTGCAGTATAAAACCAGTAACTTGCAGAGGGTATCACCACATATTCTTTCACCTGGGATGCTTTATTCTTGAGTAAGTCTGTCTATTATTTTGCCATGAGTAGCTAGTTACGCCTTGAGTGCTATGTCAACGGAAAGTGACGTACATAAAGACAACGACTGAGGTACATAAATCCAATTATGACATGTCACATGTAACACCTACATGCAGGCAGATATCTGAAGGAATCCTGACTGAAGTGATGAATAGGGATCCACTGTCGCCAATTATACTGCTGCCAACCAACCCTTGTTTTGACACATAAGGAACCGCAAATAAATTGAATTCCACTCCAATATGCATATCAAAGAAAAATCTCCGACGCCTTTAGCGATGAATAAGTGTCGATCTCCCAATATCGACCACTTGACTACCGCCATAGAAATGCAGTCTTCACGACCAGCACGTTATTCCGTCGGCTTCCTTTACCTCTAGATGCTAAGGATCTCAAATATTCGCACGCTACTAAAAACTTGTCGGATGAATGTTGTATGCCTTCTCATTACCAAATGCGACTAACTTTCTGAGATTTCTCAAAATATATCAAAGTACATTAGTTAATAATAGTTACAGCCGAATACGTTGGGCACAAAACGAGGCAACGTCGTTGTTAATAAAGGGAAAAGTAAAAACGTCTACTGCAGACACCGTGTGACGCTGCACCTTATAACAGAGAGTGCCCTCCAATGGACCTCCCGTAAATCACAAGCCATCTGTCTCGGCACACTCCACTCTGATCTAGATATGATGGACCCAGAAACGAAAAGTGTTCGCACTTGCAGGGGAACAGAGAAGAAGGCACAAGCAGGCCACAGAAGAAGAAACCAATTCCGCCAGAACGCTGCCAAAACACAAATCTCAACGGGTGAGTCGAAAGTGCTTCTATTCCAGTATATACCGCAATTTTCCGAATGGGATGCCCCTCGTATACTATAAGATCGCTGGATATAATGTTATTGATCATACGGACGGATGTGAAACGGAAACGGTGACACCACTACTTCTTCGCTTAAGAAACCAAAGAGGAAGACTATAAAAAACGGGTATTTTTAAAGAGAGTAAGCCTTTTAAAAATGGGACAATGATTTTGTAAAGCGTTTGACTGATATTAAACAGCCTTACAAAGTAATTTCGGGTTTATCTTCGTCAAAACTGAAACACTTCTTGTCGATTGGTCAGAAAATCCTATTTCCTACCATCAAATATCATATTACGGCAGACTAATCACGTGTACTATAGTCATTCGAATTATCTTAAACGCAGACGTATAGCAGTCTGAGGGTCGGTCGGTTGACGTGCGGGAGCGGAGCAAACAGCGAGGTCATCTGTCCCACGGGATTGGGGAAGGAGGTCGGCCGCGTGCTTTCGAAGGAACCTTCCTGGCATTTGACTGAACCGATTCAGAGAACTCAGGGACAACCTAAATCAGGGTGGCTGGCCGCGGATTTGAAGCGTCGTCCTCACGAATGAGAGTCCAGTGTGCTAACCACTATGCCACCTCGTTCGGTAGCAGTCGGAGGAAGGCGCAGTGACGGGCTGTAAACATCTAAAACTGATCTTCTACAGTCACAAAAAAGAAGCACTTAAATTTTTATCTAAAGCATGTAAGGACGATCTCGCTGCAAAAACTGTGTGAACAGTAACTGTAAAACGTGGTTTTGATACTGCTTCAGCATACAGTGCACATAAATTGCCCATTACTGAAGCACTTTATAGAGAAATTTGAGAATAATCATTACAAATAATTAAAAAATGAGTCACGGTAAAGAAACTGTAATATGGTCATTTTTATGGACTACTGACAACGATATGAGCGCTTTTTTGGGACACAGAAATTCTTATAGTAAACTCCACCTTCAGTTGTGAAAATGCTCTTCTGTTGTTGTTTTGTACAACTCGATTACTGTAGGTCGATCTTCGGCTTTAGCCGTTTTTTAACGTGTCATGAAAATGTACTTAGCTAATACACTTGTTACGTTAACTTCGAAGGAAATTTGTAAAATAAAAATTGTTGTGGTGTTGTGGTCTTCAGTCCAGAGACTGGTTTGATGCAGCTCTCCATGCTATTCTATCCTGTGTAAGCTTCTTCATCTTCCAGTACCTACTGCAACCTACATCCTCCTGAATCTGCTTAGTGTATTGATCTCTTGGTCTCCCTCTATGATTTTTACCCTCCACGCTGCCCTCCAATGCTAAATTTGTGATCCCTTGATGCCTCAGAACATGTCCTACCAACCGGTCCCTTCTTCTTGTTAAGTTGTGCCACAAATTTCTCTTCTCCCCAATTCTGTTCAATAACTCCTCATTAGCTATATGATCTACCCATCTAATCTTCAGCATTTCGAAAGCTTCTGTTCTCTTCTTGTCCAAACTATTTATCGTCCATGTTTCACTTCCATACATGGCTACCCTCTATACAAATACTTTCAGAAACGACTTCCTGACACTTAAATCTACAATCGATGTTAACAAATTTCTCTTCTTCAGAAACGCTTTCCTTGACATTGCCAGTCTACATTTAATATCCTCTGTACTTCGACCATCATTAGTTACTTTGCTCCCCAAATACCAAAACTCATCTACTACTTTAAGTGTCTCATTTTCTAATCCAATTTCCTCAGCATCACCTGATTTAATTCGACTACATTCGTTTATCCTCGTTTTGCTTTTGTTGATGTTCATCTTATACGCTCCTTTGAAGACAATGTCCATTCCGTTCAACTGCTCTTCCAGGTCCTTTGCTGTCTCTGACAGAATTACAATTTCATCGGCGAACACGTCAGTTTTCATTCTCCTGATAACGGAGAATTGTAGAACCTAAAAAATTAATATCATTGATATACTGTAGTACCTAGTACTGTAGCAACTTAGTCATATTTTTTTAACAGACAAAGAAATGTCAAAAGAGTGTACATTAAAAAAAAAGAAAACAAGGAAAGAAGTACAGGGTTAATCGTGTCACCTGCTACAAAGTCATTAGACAAGAAGCACAAGTCCGGATCGTGCGGTTTTAAGCCTGCTCTTCCCGAAAGCGAGTACAGCATGCTAACCACTGCACCAATCTCACTCAGGAGGGCCAATATAAAAGTATGTTTCAATAGATAACAGCTGATGACAGACCCATGAGATTCAGAACGCATTGTATAGCAATGAAAAAGTGCTTTAATGATTGAAGGACGTGTTTTTCTTTAATCAATGAACAATGTGACCGAGTTGTGGTTGTAAAAATTAACATTGTGGATTAACTGAAACACAAATGCAGGCGGAAAGTACTCCCTATTTATCTGCACTGAGAATTTTCTGCAAAGCCGAGCTATAATGTAGTATTTCTCTTCGATTTGCAACTTGATAACAGCTCTTCAATTTGTTTTTATTAGCGAGAAGAAACTATAATGAGCACGAAAACACTGTTATTGGCTTTCAGATAATATTTCTAATGTAAGTAGACTGAAAGATGTTTGATCTCTCTACTTTACAAAGCCCTCCATGAACCGTGGACCTCGTCGCTTAGGGGTGGCTTGTGTGTCTCAAACGATACATTTACCCATACCTTACGTGCAACCAGATTGTAATTTTTGCGCCAATTTACTATTTTAACAAGTTTTTTCTACTTAGGTAAAAGGTACAAATACACCATCTTGACATGAAAGAGCTCTCTACAGCGAAGGCAAGCCAAGCTACAATCACACTCTGACTCGCTCGGTGCGGAACAGACCTGGAAACACTCGAATGTAACCAGATTATGCTGGTGGAATTACATTAAAAATGAGTCACAAAATAACTGATGACTGCAGAAATAAAGAAAATATAAAACCTAGACGTCCAATAATAAGAAAAGATTTTCTGAAAGGGGGAAATATTTCAACATCTAACATAAATTTAATTGTTAGGAAGTCTTTTCTGAAAAAAAATTGTCTGGAGTGTAGCTTGGCATGGAAGTGAAACGTGAACAATAAACAGTACAAGAAAAGCATAGAAGCTTCTGAAATGAGGTGGTACAAAAGAATGCTGATAGCTAGATGTGATAATGAACAAAGAGGACTGCTTCGAATCGGGCATATCTCGATTAAAAGAAGGGATCGGTTATACTTCATGTTCTGGAGCATCAAGGAATAGTCAGTTTGCTAAGGGGGAACCGCGTGGATAAAAATTAGTGAAATAATGTAGCTTAAAACTAAACACCAAAATAATCGTTCATTCAATCACTCGAATTCAATGACGCACTTTTAAGAGTTATTTCCTACATTATGGAGTAAAATACAAAGTTATACTTCATACGTATTTAGCAACAGACCACGATGTTGATACGTCATTCTAATGATACCTGAATATCGTATTAGCTCTCCTTCGTAATAAGACGAAAGATAAATGTACGACAATCATAATAAAACAAGTGACGAGTGAAGGATTTATACAGTGTACGATATGTCATCTGCATTCTTTCTAGTACCAGTTGCATTTATTTCGGACTGACAAAAGTCGCTCGTTTTGTTTCATATAACTTCTCGATGGAGTGTCATAATTAAGCACAGTAACTAACAAAATGACAATGTATGTTCTGAATTAGCTGGCTCAAAGCAACGAGATAAAGAACATCCTCACATAATGAAAATGGTGCAGCGTCGAGAATAAGATCTGAGCGCTTATGTAATCCCTCTTTTCATTAGCAGTATGTATTATATTAATATCAATAACATATCAATAGGGACAACGAAGTTATTTCAACATTTTTTAAGATGTGAAATGACTATATTAGCAATAAAAATAAAAGAAAGAAACCTAGTGCGAGACTCATACAGTACATGCGAGTACACTGTACATTGAACAATTATAATCATACAGAGGCATGTATCTAGTTTTAAGGTCAGCAGTATTAAGTTTATAAACGCAATTGACTTCACAAGTAATTATGGAATATGTAAGAAAATTGTAACTTGACTTTAGATGTAACTTCAGATACAACAAACTCGTAAGTCGTATACATGACGAATGCATCAGTGCATTAATGAATCTAAAAGTGGTTGTGCTGTATGGAAACAGGAGCCACAAATTACAGAACAAAAGCACGTGCACGTAACTATTAATTAAACGTAAACAGACAACTCGAGATACGCGGAAGCTAAACGAACTGTTATTTTGCAAAGGCAGCTGCCGCGGTCAAAACGTACTCGTTAAACGGATATAAGAGTATTACGCCAGCTGAAGAAGGGTGAAAGGCCGAAACGCTTCTTGGCATAAATAAAACTACAAAAAAAAAAGGTCGAATGCTGTGTTTCTTCGCGTAATTCAATCCACAGCCCAAGAGCACAGCCACTTAATTAAATTAAATACAATTAGGATTTAAAGCAAGTAATTTCTTTTGACGATTTCAGTGAAGATGAGGAAGCAGATTCCCATCTCAATGCGCTTTGCTCAGAAATTCTTTCAGCATGAATGGAAGAGGCCCTAGCAGTGTGTGCCTTCTATTTCTAAAATACAGACCATATGCCAATAAATGGATTTTTTGGCTATTAGGTTTTAAGTTTCATGTACAATGCTGTATGAGAACAGGTGTCCCCCCTGATTGATTAATGAAAATGCATCCTTAATCAAGAACAAATAGGGGAGCAGATTGCGTCCACCGAGTTTGCTCGCGTGCGTCATTCATCAGTAGAGGCAGAAAACTTGGAAGGGGCAAGTCGCCTGTCGGCGTCGCACGACTACCCACAGCCTTCTCTCTCCGGAACTGCGTCCGTTTAGAAGGCGACGAGATTAGCCGTCAGGTGCAGTGCTCTCTGTAATTTCCGGTCAAGGATTCTGACGGAAACCACAGCACCAAGAAAGAAATTCGTTTCCTGTTTACATCAAATTTAAGACGAACGTTTTGTTCGCTAACGGACAGTCACTGGTTAATGGATGAGCTAAAGCGACATACTGCACGTCTACGGCCTTAATATATTTCCGAATACGTTCTAATGCAAACATTGTGCTAATTACAAGTACTTATAACCGCTTTTGTGTATTCACGGTGAATGTAGTATGCTATAATAAAATTCTTTTTAATGTCGTGCAGTATGTTGGCAAATACTCATCGTCCATTTGCAAAGACTAACGCACTCTCTGACATGTAATACGCAATGTAATAGCATCATTACTAATTCTGTAACGAGATGTAAGCTACGAATTCGTGTATGTGATCTACAACTTGTAAGTAGTGCACGGCTAGCTCAGCTTACAAGCAACCCGTCCAGTATACCTATAATGTTTTTATTTTGTTGTACAACTAAATTGATGGTGATATGTATTAAATAGAAGTATATCTCATCTCACCGTTCTCGACACAATGTAAGTTCTGTATTTTTATCTCTGGGAGATTACGAGATGGTATCTATAGAAGGGGGAGCTGGAAATAGCTGAATAAGGACACGGTAACTGAGCAGAGAAAATGAAGCGCATCATCGAGACAGCAAACGAAATGTTTCTTTCATTAGGTTTAGGAAAGACAGTATGTACATATTACGTATTTTTCGGGCAGTCTTAGTCAAATATTCAAAACGAGAAGTTGTTAACACCACTATTAGTAAACTAAAGTGAAATTTATCACATTGTGTAGGTTAAATTTGAAAATTAAGGATTACATTATTCGTAACATTCGAAACATTTCTAGTCGCTGTAGAGACCACCACCTTCTCACGTCACGTGGCAAAAAGTATCGTACGGATGTCTTCGTTAAACTCTTGACACACTCAACATCGTTCATTGCATTAAATGGTGCTGTAAAATTTGGAGAAAATTCATGTCATAGGGGATATTCCTTTTGTAAAGGTTCTAGGAATTTCGACGGTATTTCTGCTTTCTTTCACATCGTCAGACATTACTGATCAAGGTCAGTTGTCTGAACTCCACAGACTGTGATTCTGAGAAACTCTATCAAATATATGTCATATCGATGTCGTCGACAGAAATCTTATTCCATCGATTCGAGACAGCAAGAGTGCGTAATGACAGACTTTGCTGCGCAGCATGAGCGCATTGTATTCAAAAATGGTTCAAATGGCTCTGAGCACTATGGGACTTAACTTCTAAGGTCATCAGTCCCTCAGAACTTAGAACTACTTAAACCTAACTAACCTAAGGACATCACACACATCCATGCCCGAGGCAGGATCCGAACCTGCGACCGTAGCGGTCGCGCGGTTCCAGACTGTAGCGCCTAGATCCGCTCGGCCACCCCGGCCGACGCGCATTGTACTCTTTCCACCGACGTAACGTCCTCCTTCGCCGACGTTATTACTGTTCATACACTACAGAGTGCACCGAGGGCAAGCGCAATTAAAAAAGTCATAAAAGATATATGACGCGCACAGATGACTGTGAGGGAAGCGATTCACAGTCTGAAATTGCAGTTATTTTAAAATGAATATGTAATTGCATAGTTTCCAGAATGAGATTTTCACTCTGCAGCGGAGTGTGCGCTGATATGAAACTTCCTGGCAGATTGAAACTGTGTGCCGGACCGAGAATCGAACTCGGGACCTTTGCCTTTCGCGGGCAAGTGCTCTACCAACTGAGCTACCCAAGCACGACTCACGTCCCGTCCTCACAGCTTTACTTCTGCCAGTACTTCGCCTCCTACCTTCCAAACTTTACATAAGCTCTCCTGCGAACCTTGCAGAAGAGCTTCTGCAAAGCTTGGAAGGTAGGAGGCGAGGTACTGGCAGAAGTAAAGCTGTGAGGGCGGGGCGTGAGTCGTGCTTGGGTAGCTCAGTTGGTAGAGCACTTGGCCGCGAAAGGCAAAGGTCTCGAGTTTGAGTCTCTGTCCGGCACACAGTTTTAATCTGCCAGGAAGTTTCAATTGCATATTTATTTATTTGAGAGATTATTTAGTTATTTTCTTCAGGTTTTTTAATTAAATCGCCGTCCGCAGCTCGTGGTCGTGCGGTAGCGTCCTCGCTTCCCGCGCCCGGGTTTCCGGGTTCGATTCCCGGAGGGGTCAGGGATTTTCTCTGCCTCGTGATGACTGGGTGTTGTGTGATATCCTTAGGTTAGTTAGGTTTAAGTAGTTCTAAGTTCTAGGGGACTGATGACCATAGATGTTAAGTCCCATAGTGCTCAGAGCCATTTGACCCATTTAATTATATCGCTACCTATCTCTATTGAGGCATATTGAATTTTAAAGAAGTATGTGTAATGATGCACATACAGCATGAGTCACAATTTCGGAAAATCAATCGATTATTTTGGCCTTGTGTGTTTTTCGCTAAAAAGACACAAAAATTGTCTTAGAACATTATAATATTTCGTATGTGCGTGTATCAAACTGTATATATTTTCATATACTTAATGACTATAAAATAAAATTACTTTATTTTTATCAAAGAACCAGAATTCTATATTGTTAATTAAAATTACCAGTTCGTAATGAATACAGAATTCATAAACCAAAGTTAAAAAAGGTTTCTAACGGGAATCGATCCGAAGGCTTCACGAAACCAAGCCTCACAAGGTGCTCCTTTAGCCACCACAGATTCTTTTAACACGTTTCAAATGTTTTGTACTGAAGAGCGCTCGGAAAATTTCTAATCTTCAAAGGCCATATTTCGTACTTCATCGCGAAAAGTCTCCATAAAAAAAAAAAACAGACTGAGGAATCGATGAATGCAGTACGAGATTACGGAAACCACGAAAGTACACGTTTCTCCTGCCGTTCCCTAATTCAATACAGGTCCAGCCTTGGAGTGTCCGTCTGCAGATTCTACCAACGACCTCCAGAGAGAGCCAGTTGTGCTGCACTCATTCAGAGCACTCAAATTCACTTACGAGGCAGGCTAGTGCTCAAAAGGACGCTGCCCCATGTGTACGGCGCGGTCCCCGCTGTGAATTTCGGCAATTTCGTTTGTATCGCAGTCGTTTGGGTGAAAAGGAAAGAGCGCTGCTGAACACAGGCTCTCGGAGCAGCTGCCAATTCGCTCGCGGAATGTGTCGCCAGCGAATACGTGCCGTTGAGCTGCCATCGGCAAAATATCCTCGCGGGCTGGGACACTTGTCCAACAGGATAGCAAATGTGGCACGGCACGTACCGATGCTAAAATGTGTCACGTGGTAAAGGATGCCACAGTCAATCCAAGGGTGCCAGCTTAACGGAAACGACAAAATACAACCGAAATAGAGATCATTCACTTTAGCACTGAACTGCTGCCTGTTAGGGCGCAGCGCGCCCGACAGGATATTTAAGCTTCCGGATAGGCATGTCTATTTTTCTACACCAGAGCTTTCCAAATTGGATCTCCTCACAGTCCGAGGTGTGCAGCAGTAACATCAATGGTGTCGCGAGACTAGTAAAACAAATGAAAAACTAGTGATAACAGAATACAATACGACCATCTGTGTGTTCAGTTTAACAATGGATCATGTATAGAACAAGTGATCGGTATGTTGAATTCACTATTTTGTGCATGTAACTTATAATTATGGCATTAGATGTGTGTCTTTCTGCAACTGTACATGGTGCTTTCAATCTCTTAACAAGCTCTTCTAGCGGCGATACACAAAAGATATACAGAAACATTCAAATAGAGCGTCTCGAACCTTTGTTTGTTCAGTGGGCAGGCCGGAGTAGCCGTGCGGTTCTAGGCGCTACAGTCTGGAGCCGCGTGACCGCTACGGTTGCAGGTTCGAATCCTGCTTCGGGCATGGATGTGTGTGATGTCCTTAGGTTAGTTAGGTTTAAGTAGTTCTAAGTTCTAGGGGACTAATGACCACAGCAGTTAAGTCCCATAGTGCTCAGAGCCATTTGAACCATTTTTTGTTTAGTGTCATCATGCAACAGCAAGAACATAAAAGTGATTCTTTCTAAGGTATACTTATAAATGGGGTTCAGATGGTATGGCGATGAAGGGTGTCCTAAGCTGGTGTGTGTGATATGCTGGAGAGTGTGATATGTGGACAAAAACTTTCCAATGGAAGTATGATTTCGAATGAACTGCTGCGCCATATTTCAACAAAATACAAAAATTTTAAATAAGTTTCGATGATTTCAAAAAAACTGCAAGATAGAACAGTCAGCAGAGTTATTACTAAGAAATTTAAGACCTCTTATAAGACCTCTCCTGTCGGGCGCGCTGCGCCTTAACAGGCAGCAGTTCAGTGCTAAAGTGAATGATCTCTATTTCGGTTGTATTTAGTCGTTTCCGTTAAGCTGGCACCCATGGATTGACTGTGGCATCCTTTACCACGTGACACATTTTTGCATCGGTACGTGCCGTGCCACATTTGCTACCCTGCACACACACACACACACACACACACACACACACACACACACACACGGGACTTTAACATCTGAGGTCATCAGTCTGATAGTCTTTTTGTTGTGCCTATCTGCGACTCAGCATCTCCGCTATACGGAGAGTAACAATTTTCCTTATATTATTGTTACATCCCATCCTGGATTTTCCTTTATTTAAAAGTTGTAGTCGGAGGGAGGAATGTCTCCAGAACGCAACGGTTGGCGCAGGACTTCCCATTTCCTTTCCAAATATGTTCTGACAGGTTTAGCGACACGACTTCATTCTGTAAAATCACTTTTTCGTATCTATCGCTTTATCGTGGCCTGTTGTCTTTTAAACGCTCAGCTCAACTGCATCAACTGTTTTCGTCAATGATCCCCTGTGATTTTTTCCGTCGGTTTCGAAAACAGCTTCTGTCATCCACCGCCAAGCCGGTCTTCCACGTCAAAATCTCCGTTCTTGAATCGTCGAAACCATTCTCTGCATGTTCTTCCACTAATAGGTGCGTCACCATAGGTCTTACCCTGCATTTTATGAGCCTTAGCCGCAGGTTTCTTCACGTTAAAGCATAAAATTAAAACTTCCCGCAAATGACGAGAATCAGGCTCATATGTTGTCATATTCAATCGAGAATAACTTCACAGTGCAATCACAAATCGACTAATATTTTGATGGCGTTATGTTTACAAATGCGTAAGTTTGCTGTATGACACACTCTACCACCTGCAACACCACGAGCCGTTACTGCCATCTATTGCAAAACGGTGGAAACAAAGCTGTAGACATAATAAAAACAGTTAAACATGGAAGTCTGAGAAACTCTTCCAGATGTTTGCGCATGGATCGCGCTATTCCCGTACATTACAGGCCGGTCATTTTGGGTGAAGAGCTGGTAGCTAATCGTCACCGTAGCACGATTCTGGCCTTGTGAAACGGATGGTTACCCTGCTGGATGATGCCAACGCCAGCGGGGAAACTGTCACCCTCGGAAACCTAGAAACCTATGTGAATACTTCCCATAACATAACTCTGCCGCCCCCTCCCCCCCCCCCCCCCCCCCCTGGGCACCATCCGTCACGTGGTGCATGTTTCGAGCAGCTGTTCGCCTGTATAAAAGTGTATCCGGACACGACCATCGACAGCAATGTCCTGTATTTCTGTCGATTAAAATTGTAACATCCAGAAGGATAGGAAGCAACTGAAATTTACCAATGCGCGGGTACGCTGTAGTAGAAAGAAAGCATGATTACATTTCATAGTGGTTTTAGGGGCATACAGGGTGCGACATTCCGTACATCGAGCAGCCGCCTCTGGCACCAATAAACGCTCTAACCGGGCTGAACATCGCGTGGAAGTGAGTTTAGATGAAAGGTGTTGGTATGACATCCTATGCTGCTTCAACTTACAACACTACGACATGGTGTGTAACACTATGACTTTTGTACTATTCAGTGCTGTTCTTTTTCACGAACGTAAATGTTTTCGCTGTTTCTTTATCATACATTATCAGTTCCAGCACTGTGATGTTAATTTCTTGTAAACGATTTAAAACAGTTTCTTTTTGTTTGTAATTTTTGTGAAGTAGACACACTGGCAATGTGGAGAAAGTTACTTTGTATAAAATCAACAATTTAGCATGAAGGGTAAGGTAGGATCTTTGGTGTACTGCCGGCCGCGGTGGTCTCGCGGTTAAGGCGCTCAGTCCGGAACCGCGCGACTGCTGCGGTCGCAGGTTCGAATCCTGCCTTGGGCATGGATGTGTGTGATGTCCTTAGGTTAGTTAGGTTTAAGTAGTTCTAAGTTCTAGGGGACTGATGACCACAGATGTTAAGTCCCATAGTGCTCAGAGCCATTTGAACCATTTGGTGTACTAGCGGGTAATCGGCAGTAGGGGCGGTAGTACGCAATTAAACGTTAAAGGGTATGGACGCGAAGTAGCTGCCAGTACAAGTGGGCGCACGAGTGTTAAGAGATCCAGGCATGGAGGTTATGCGTGCTACAGCGTTTTGTGGCTGTGAGAGTCATGCAATTCCTGTGGGTATCTGTACAGCGTTCATTTATGAAAATGCTTCGCATGAATTATAAAGGAAGATATACTGTTTGAGCAGTGCACGCATATATAATCTACAAGTGGAAGATGACATTGGCATTGTTACTATCGCGTCAGCAGCTTCGCAGCATATAATACTTAACCATTTCACACACCCAGTTCTGCAAAAGACTTGCCGGTGTCTTCGAATTTTCTTTGGACAATACATTAACTGTGTGAAACTTTATTATAATGCTAAGGTGGTTATTAACCATTAAGTCATTGTTGCCTAAAAATC
Organism: Schistocerca americana; assembly: GCF_021461395.2. NCBI lineage: Eukaryota > Metazoa > Arthropoda > Insecta > Orthoptera > Acrididae > Schistocerca > Schistocerca americana. Next base: position 320,614,918 of record NC_060119.1, on the reverse strand, counting down.
AGTCTATATTCTTTCATCCTAAATACTGATAATCACACTGTGAATGAAAGAAATATTTCACTGTAAAAAAATGATAACTTTGCCAGAAAGTAAAGCTAAGTTTTCCTCTTGTGATTAATCGAAGCCATTGCGTAAATTCTGCACAGAAACAGTCTTAATTAACTTTTGAAAGTAATATCCAACAACTGTTGGAATTATTGAATCTTGCAAAATACAGTGAATTTAAACTTTTACTCCAATGTACTACTAACATTTACGTGCTTGGGTAAACTTCTGCACTGATGTCATAGCTGTCTTATTTCAGCGTTGCCTTAGCAGTTAGTTGTCATTCTGGGTGACGTTCGTATTTAATTATTGTACTTTTGATAACGAGTTTCAAATATATGGAAAGGCTGGTTAGTCAGAATCATTAACACTAAAGAAAAAAGAGAAAAAACTGATCAATAACGTAATTGTTACTGCATCACGTACCGAGCGAGGTGCCGCAGTGGTTAGCACACTGGACTCGCATTTGGGAGGACGACGGTTCAATCCCGTATCCGGCCATCTTGATTTAGGTTTTCCGAGATTTCCCTAAATCGCTTCAGGCAAATGCCGGGATGGTTCCTTTGAAAGGGCACGGCCGATTTCCTTCCCCATCCTTCCCTCACCCGAGCTTGCGCTCCGTCTCTAATGACCTCGTTGTGGACGGGACGTTAAACACTAATCTCCTGCTCCTGCATCACGTAATGCAATGTTTTGCTTTTAAAGAGTTCTGTAGATTTGAATATATACTCGAATCTGAGCAATTTTTGTGTTTACTTGCCTAGAAAAATTAGATCCTGCATGAATAATAACGTTGTCGCCCACAAAAAAATGGCTCTGAGCACTATGGGACTCAACTGCTGTGGTCATCAGTCCCCTAGAACTTAGAACTAAACTAAGGACATCACACACATCCATGCCCGAGGCAGGATTCGAACCTGCGACCGCAGCAGTCGCACGGTTCCGGACTGCGCGCCTAGAACCACGAGACCACCGCGGCCGGCGTTGTCGCCCACATATGAATTACTAATCGTTACGTAAGTTCAATCTAAACTCACTGGTTTTTGAAATAAATTGACTTTAGTACAAGGGACTGTCTTACAAGTTTGCGTAATGAAATTTTAGTTCCAGTGTTTTCTTTAATTAATAACAAATTCTACTGTCAAAATTAATCTTTGCAATTAAGCATATTTACACTCATTCTCTATTATGGCAGTTTACGAGTTCAAAAAACGGTTCAAATGGCTCTAAGCACTATGGGACTTAACATCTGAGGTCATGAGTCTCCTAGACTTAGAACTACTTAAACCCAACTAACCTAAGGACATCACAAACATCCATGCCCGAGGCAGGATTCGAACCTGCGACCGTAGCAGCAGCGCGGTTCCGGACTGAAGCGCCTAGAACCGCTCGGCCACAACGGCCGGCTAGTTTACGAGTAACCACGCGTAGTAACGATAAGTTGTACACATTTCCACATTTGCTCGGCTTGTTTTGTTTATAAAAGATGCCTTTCAAGTAGCTCCGATATACGTAATCATACTCAATTGTAATGTGTACCGTAGGGTGAAGGAGGACTACGAACACTACGGCTTGGATCGTGTGTAGTAATGGCTAGCGAGTGTCAGCGCGCCAGTCGGTCGGCAACCTATGACCAAATGTTCTCTGGGAAACGTGCTGCCCAGGTCAACATCGAACGCTCTCTGCATCACGGTCAGGGCACAATGCGCAGCGTTGTTCTGGCGTTATCTTCTTGGAAGACAAAGTTACGGATTTTTCGAAAATAGGGGCTGCCACCGGCCTTAATCCTCTATTGTTTGAGTGTATTTTAGGAAACCAATTTCAGTGAAAAAAAATAGCTGGGGGTAGTGTCTAACACAGAAAAAAGTATGTAGTAGGTTGAACGTAGAAATTCCGATTTATAACTTAGGTTTGTTACCATACGGCAACAAATCAAAAATATTAAGTAATTATTAATCCTTCAGTTACAGTGACATAGGTAAATACTCTATGCTAGCATTAAGCATAATTTCTCATACCTTAAAAATCTAATGCGACGTGATGTAAGTGGCAGACTTAAGTCACTCTTTCATCTGGTTTCGCGCGTGCCTATTTACACTCGACCTTCAGCAAAAGTTACCGATTTTCAACTGTGTCTGCGAATGTAATTACGCCACAGTCTAGCTCGATGCAGCTAGACTGAGTGTGCTGTCCAGCAGCAGCACCATCAACGCACATGCTACTGGTATCGCAGCACCATCCATGCACATGCTATTGGCTATCTTAATATCATACTTAAATTTATGGTTTGTTGCCAAATGGAACACCATGCTATGGAGGATTAACACGTAATAAATGTCTGCTCTCCGAACTACCGACTACGCGAGCCAGAAAAGATTCTGTTCTGTGATCAATGGCTTCCCATACCGTCACGCCGGTATGACAATGGTGAACGCAATCTGGTAACGCTGGTCGTTCACGGAGGCTCCGCACACGATTGCGGCCATTCCGATACTGTAGGCAGAAGAGGAACTTTTCTGGAAAGACGACGTGCTGCCTCTCCTGGATCAGTGTCGTCAATGGCTGCAACACTGTCGCCGCACCTTTCTCTGCTGCCGTGTCGACAGGAACCGCAACAGTGGTCGCGCAGATGATAGGCTGTATCGTCGCACTGTTCGTGCGGATACTTGTCTCGCTGGAAACAGACCCGTTCCCGACTCGAAGGTACGTGACGTAGCTGAATTATTAAGCACGGCCAAGAGAAACAACATGTCTGTCCCCTTGAACGCTATTTGCGTCGTGCCATTACGAACCGTCAAGGTGTAGAGTAGTCCTCCTCCTCCTGAACCCATCGATTCCATATTCCCACGATAGCACAACACTTGTGTGATCCCGCCCAACGCGAGTAGCAATATCGCGGAAATAAGCCGACATCTCCGTAGGCTGCAACCTACCGGTGTCGAATTCTGACGTGACCTGGTAGAGGGTTCTCCTTATTACAAGACGCATAACAACATCCTTTCACAAACAACCTAACATTCAAATCACATTACTGGCTGAGTACCCAGCGTTCCCTGGGCTTGTATAAATTTCGACCTTCTATTAGCCCATTTCCCCTTTCCTCCTCTCTCTGTCCATCTGCTCCTGCCTCCTCTTTCTGCCCAACTCCTCCTCTTTCATTTCTCTGACCATCTCTCCCCTCTCCCCCCCCCCCCTCTCTCTCTCTCTCTCTCTCTCTCTCTCTCTCTTTCTCTCCATCTCCTCCTTCCCTTTCTGTCTCCACATTATCACCCACCACACCAATAGGGAGCCGCGTGGAGTAGCCGTTCGGTCTTAGGCGCCTTGTCACGGTTCTTGCGGCTTCCCCCGTCGGCGGTAAGTTAGTTAGATTAAGTAGTGTGTAGCCTAGGGACCGATGACCTCAGCAGTTTGGTCCCAAAGGAACTTACCACAAATCTCCAAAATTTTCCAATAGGAGTTTGCTGGTTCTTACACCTTCAGTATTTCTTTCCAGATATGAAGTAATATGTGTATCGATTTTGGTTGAAATCGATCCAGGGGTTTAGGAGAAGCTTTTTGTCCGCAGCTTTTTCTACGTAAGTATTTGTTACATGTAGGCCTATTTGACATATATTTAACATTTTTCACTCATATTTGCACACTTATTTCACCTGTATCTCTCGCGAATTTCGCCCTCACTTTCGTTTCTACGCAGTTCAATGTTTATGACAGCACATCTCCTGTACTATGTATCGTACTACGATATAATTTTGTAGTTGCACCCAGTAGTATACTTGGTTACTGTCTGCGAAATGTGTTGCAAACAGAATTCATAGAAAAGATGTCATAATTCTAAACACCATGCATAACGCGCAGTTTTTCACGCGTTTCAGTGTTTGTGACATCACGTCTCTTGAACTATGTCTCGTACAAAGATACAATTTACAGGTACAAAATGGTTCAAATGGCTCTGAGCACTATGGAACTTAACATCCGAGGTCATCAGTCCCCTAGAACTTAGAACTACTTAAAGCTAACTAACCTAAGGACATCACACACATCCATGCCCAAGGCAGGATTCGAACCTGCGACCGTAGCAGTCGCGCGGTTCCGGACTGAGCGCCTTAACCGCGAGACCACCGCGGCCGGCATTTACAGGTACATTCAGTGGTATATATGAATAGTGTCTGCGAAATCTGTCGCGAATACAGTTAGTAGTAAAGAAGAAATAAATCAAAACGTTACGCCTCATGCAACAGTTTTACTGCATAAACAGCGAAACTGTAGTAAGCGATAAACTTATTTCCTTCCATCATTTTCTGGCGGTTGTCAGCGAGAAAAAGTTTCCTGGAGGTTTGAAATTATGTATAAAGTTTGTTGCAAGTTACTAAACACTCACATTATCCGTTATTAGATGAATAAAGTCTGGACCACACTCCTTTTTCACAAAATTGGTCTAGTAGTTTAGGAGAATATGTGGAACAAATAAACACTGCGACGGATAATCTTTCCTTTTCTGCTGAATGTAGCTGGCATTATTCCTAGTTACATTGTGCGGTTGCACTGGAATCCTAATCATTTGCGTATCCAAGAATGTAGCACACTACGGTGTTTCTTGCATGCTGCCTTCACGGTGTTGCAGTTTTAATGGACAGCATTGTATAATGTCAGTTTTCAAGCTACTTTTATGCGAGGAAAATTGCTTGCACAATGACCAACGTTCAGACGATGTTATAATTGATCGAACAGTCCATGGATGTGCTGCTAGTTCACAGCGTACAGCGGGTATAATATTCCGGCGATCAGACATATCAGGCGTGACTTGGTGGCATGTCTCATCGCCGAAATACTGTGCCCGCTATAAACTGTGAACCGGCAACACGCCGGTGAACTGTTCGATCAACTAACATGCCGGGTGGAACAGAAGAATCACAGATATTATGGCTCTTTCTTGTTTGTTCCTGCGTTTGACCCAGCTGTACACCATGAAATTACAAGATAAACTTTTAGTTACCAAACAGCTCAACATATTTGGTTAAGACACTCGACTCGCATTCGGGAGGAGCGGCATTCGAATGCTCGTCCTGCCATTAATAGTCAAGGTTTGTCTCGTGTATGGCCTACTAAGCCAATGTTTCTTCTCTGATGACCTTACAGCAAACGAGGCCCTCAATTCTGATCTCCCATCTTCGCTAACAAAGAGCAGAAAATCAACTCGGTTTAATGGTTGCAATGTTTTCATTTTCAACAATTTCATCGTTCAGCAAAGTAACGTAACGTGAGACATCGAACACAATACTTTGAGGTATACTATATCATAATTTTATCTAGCATGCACGTTGTAAATGCCCACGGTACAGTCTGCGGGGATCTGCTAAAAGTCGTGAGATAACGGTAGTCAAAACAGTGGTATAGCGCAAAAAAGTGGTGGTGGTATAAGAGTTGTAAAAATGGTGCGTTATAAGTATTTCTTCAGTTAGAAAATTTCGAGGGTTGTGTGAATTTTTCTAACGCAGTTTCGGCAACTCAGTACAATATATCATAACCCGAATGCACAGCGAGACGCCTGTAATGCTGCTACGCCGAAGCTGTTCGGCCATTCAGGACACATCGATCCACGGAGCTGAAAATGGATTCAGATTACTTCCTCGAACGCATCATTCTGCAACACGATCAGCGTAGTGGCCGATCGTGTACGCTTAATGATGGTAACCGCTGACATGTGAGCAGCCCCGTCCGTTCAAGTGAACAAGCGATACTGCCTCACGCAACAACCACATTAAAGCTTGAATATCGAGAGACGTGTCACTGTGGTCAGACCAGCGACATTTAACGTCATAGCATCTGTGAGAGCAAGTAACTGAAAAAGTGTCTCGTGATGATCTCTCCACTGGCAAAAGATTTCGGCCACCTGTATCTCCGGTTGGGGGCTGCCAGTGGGGAGGTAACCTTGAAAAGAACAAAAGGGTAGCATATTTCGAATCGAAACGTGAAATGACACAAATTTCAACGTGGTAGGGAAGCTAGAAAATCTGAAATCGGAAATGCACATGTTCATTCTAGATATAATAGGTGTCAGTGAAGTGAAATGGAAAGATTACAACGATTTCTGTGAGACGCATAATATCAACAGCAACATGTAATGGTATAACGCTTAACAGTGTGTCAAGCACATTCACTGGACTCTGACGGCACAATGGGGAAACTGGTGTGAATTGGATACATAATAACAGTGTGACCCAACGACAGAAACAAAATGTAACCAACGCATGAACTATGCAGTATGGCTATGGTACCGCAATAATCAGTAGTTTTTATCAAGACCAGTAAACTCCGATTCCGCAAGAAATCAAACTCTGATATTTGAAATGGCTTTAAACTTATGATTACCTTACAAATGACTTACTTTGTTAAATATTTGACGTTAAGCATGAAAACGAGAAAGATTTAAGAAAATGTTTGACATTACGTTTAAAATTGTCGTAAATCGCTAAGTGCTCTCACTGTAAACACGAGATAAGTTTAGTCTGGGTATTTTGTACTCCGTTCTAAGTAAAAGCTAGTTTTCATGCGTCTCAATCTTTATATGTCTTATCTCCTGAACTGTAAGTCGTACAATAATATAATTTTGTAGTTGCATCCAGTGGTACCTCTGAATATAGTCTACAAAATGTATTGCTAATAGAATTAGTAGTAGTAAAGAAGTAATAAACTGAAATGTCGTGCCTGCTGCAGCAGTTTTGCTGCAGGAACAGCGAAAATGTAGTGACACGCTTTTTCCCTTTTATTTGTTGTGAGTTTTGTAGTGAGTGTCAGCAAGAAAAAGTTTGATACAGGTTTGAAATTATGTGTAAAATCTGATGCAAGTCGCTTTGTGCTTCCATTCTCAAATACTGGATCAATATATAGCCGTAAGTTATGGTGCCTCATACGCAGTTTCACACTGTAATACTTGTCTTACTGAGTTACACATCCAGCGTAAGATTATACCTCTTAATGAATTGATTACGACAGCATTTTTTTAATTCGGTCAATAATTATATGAAATATTGAAAACCAAATTTTTGTTCCACCACGAAATCGTTAGTTTAGCAAAATGAAACTGTGACTCTGTTCCATGAAACATGAACCGGGTTCCGTTATTGTGTGGAATTAATCATTATCGAGGTGTTAGAGACGCAGCACAAGTTCGGAAAGGGCAAGGAGAGAGAGGTGAAAATGTCTGGTCCTTTTTCAAAGAAATCATTCCGGTATTGCCTTAACTAATCCAGAAAAACCGCGCAAAACCTAAATCAGGGTGGTCGATCATGAACTGTAACCTCTGTCCACCCGTAGGCAATACCAGTGTCATAACCACTGTGCGACCTCACTCGGTATTGTTTGTCGGGTTGTCTAGAGGACTGGCGCCTCTATGGGCTACAAATTCTCCGACGCTGTAGTTACTATTCAGATGCCCCTTCAATACGTAAGAGTCCTGATACTTTGTACGTCTAATGGCGACTCATATATCATCTGGTGTTATTCTGCTATGCTGTTTAACACCAAAGTCTGTCAGACTACGCTCACCCATCAGCGTCGTTTTGAACATGTGATCATCTCTGTGAGACCGGATGAAATGTAAAAAATGAGAAAGCCACTCAAAACTATAGCGACGAAATTAACGTGCTCACTGCAGCTTGTGTCCGTTGTTAGCTGAAGAAATGACATGAGTGCTACAGTTCGTCTGCAAACTGGAGAGCGAGCAGGCGAGTCGGCACTGTCTCTATCTAACTCCATCAGAAGCAGCAACTACAGACTGTTTCACAAAGTTATACCGGAACTTGTGCAGTCTGCCTTTTTAAGCCAATGGTGACGCAGTGCGCAGGGTAGTCCGTGAAGCGTTTATTTTTCAGTAAACGCGTGAATAACGAGATAAAAAATAAATAACTAAAGTAAGTAACGCAAAAAACGCACACTGACAGAACCTACGTTAATCACCAACGCTGCCGTACCCTATTAAATGTGAAATCGATTCTTTGAGAGCTACTCCCTCTTCAGTTCACAGGAGGACTATAGCACTTCAGTTCGCTGCACAGTGTCCAATCGCCGACGCACAGAAGACAATATCTGTTAAAGAGGTCTGCACCTGGTGTTTATGCTCTGTGCATGTAGTTCCGCGAAAGACCTGGAGATGTTAATACAGCCACTTAGCACTTGGGTAGCAACTGCACTCGACTTCTTTCAAGCTCGTTGAGCACCCAATGCTCGAATGCCCCGATCATCTATCTACTCTGATTACCCATTCGCTGCTCACTCGCTCGTTGTCGGAGCATGTTGCGCGTACATAAGACGAAGGAGAACAGGAAAACGGAATTTGATTCTAAAGAGCACATTCTAAGTGCGAGAGGCAGTGGTCGCAGCAGAGTTTGCAGATATTTTCATTCAGATCCAGTGCAACACATCTGAAGGTGCGTGTCTCCAGAACACGATAAAATATAAGTTCTGAAGCACATCATCAACGCAGTTTCACTGAACGCTCCAGTATCTAAAAAGTGCGTAGAAGTGCGGCCAGAGACCTTTGTCCATTTATGTAAATATCAGGTGGTGAATTTCGTGCTTTATGTCAGGAACTTGTAATCGGTGTTCAGAAATGGGACATGTTGACGCCCTAACATTTTGCCTCATTCTACGACAGTAGCATGAAATACAGGAAGAACAGCTGATGAAATATGACGAGTATGATGTGCAGGCCATGAGGGTGAATGTAAGTGCAGCCACAGTGGAGATGGGAAAAGTTGTTATCTACCTTTTACTGTGCACTTAATCAAGATCAGGCATGGTACTGATAACAACTCACTTTCCTCAGAAGATAAAATTCGGGGAATTTTTTTTTAAAAACTACGTTGAAGAAACATTATTTACCTTACGAGTAAATCCCCAGCATCTTCATATTTATTCGTCGCTGACCGAGGAGCTAATACAGGCGTGGACTCGTAATCCTTTCAGCATTACGCATGCATTACGTATGTTTTGAACACAGTCCTGAAACACGTTTCGATGACTATTATTTGAAAAATGAGGTTGCACTGGTTCATTCCGCGATTTTTGCTGCCACAGTTATTGTCCGTTTGAATGAAGACAACCGGTGGCGCACACACACACACACACACACACACACACACACACACACACACACACACACTTGAAGCAAGAAACAGAGACTACATAAACAGCTTGTTTAGAGCGTTACTTTCGTGGAAATGCTTGAGGAGAAGGTTCAAATGGCTCTGAGCACTATGGGACTTAACTTCTGAGGTCATCAGTTCCCTAGAACTTAGAACTACTTAAACCTAACCAACCTAAGAACATCACAAACATCCATGTCCGAGGCAGGATTCGAACCTGCGACCGTATTAGCCGCATGGTTCCAGAATGAAGCGCCTAGAACCGCTCGGTCACTCCGCCCGGCCTTGAGGAGAAGAGTATCTCCGAAAAACATACAGGCTACGATAACAATATTGCCACGAATCGTGACAATTTTAAAGCCAATCAAACATACAACAGACGTGCTCGAAGACGAGAATTATCCTACAATTCAGTTTGTTTTGCTAGGGTTTTACATACTGAGAAGTCATGGTAACGCAGGGCCCGACGATACAGAAGTACATTTAAAATACTACATATACCAGGTTTTATATTTTCATACACGCTGCAAATGTAAACTGTATTCAACTCCAAAACGCCAATTTCAGTGTCACTGGTACCTGAGAGTACAGTATAACTGCCACATTGTCATCTGTTAACTATAGGTACCAAGAATGCTGAAAAACCGTTGTCTTTGGCTCGCAGAGGAGAAAATCGAAATTCGGATGTTGCAGAGAATACCAACATTGCTATGGCTGCTAGATTATTAAAAATCATGTCCGCTTATGATTGAGATGACTTATTAAATACTGTGCAGTACATCTGTGATGAAATATCAGTTCCAGGTAAATTATGACAAAATTAGAAGGAGTATTTTACTCTGTTTTTGTGATACCTGCAAATATTATTTAGGACCACCGAGGGAATATCAGCAGTGCTCACCAACCAAAAAATGAAGACTCTATTTTCAGAGTAACTAGCTGTGCGCAACGCCATACTTAATTTACCGACGAGTTTGACTTGTGTTTAGCTCTAACGGATAATGGTGACGGCGACAATACACTTGGCAGGTGGAAGAAACGATAAGAGAGAATAGTTTGGAGACAATTTTGTTTCCGTTTGATTTCCAATTTCTTAGGCGGTAAAACCCAGGTACTGTATGTATACTTGACTCAATAAAACAGCTGGTGTCATAAAAAACGGCAACACGGTTTATCATTCCGAGAGGGACCATCGTTACGTAAATTGGTAGATACTCAGTTTTCCTGTTAAGCTTCGAATTGTTTCCAAATTTTCGTTATTGCATAAAGCGAGCAATTTGCTATTATGGATCGAAGTGATATCTCTCTTAGACACCAGGAATGCACTACATTGGTCTGGGTGGAGCTGCGTCAAATGATGGGAGATGCCAAATGCAACGTGAGCCTGCAGTCACACAGAGCTGCTACTATTAACGGCGCCAACAGCAAGCGGCGAACGCCTCCCCGTAGCGTGACGTCCCGCTCGACTGCAGCTCTCTCTTCCCGCTCGGGGCTTTCATACTCGCGCACGCCTTCCCTGAGCGAATACGAGCGAGCAAAGTGCCCCATTTGCATACCTCTGCCATCCGTCGCAGCTATCTTGCGTTGAATTCAATTTTGTGAACGTAGTGTATGCCCCTATACGACCTTACAGACAAGATGTGTAGACCTGTTTCCCTACGGTCGGAACGCTGTGTTTCATACGCAAAACGTACGACGTTTGAATTGCTAAACCCGAGCCCTCTGGCCACACGAACTGTTGTAACATTTTTAAGAACCTCGTAATGCTGTACTAAATATGGTTCGCCGGCACGGTTTAGCCTGCACTTGGCGTGGTGTTTTATCCTGCATCTCGAAGATCTCGCAACTTACAGACGACGATTTTATGATGAAATGCCGACGTTACTTCTAAGATGATCGTATTATACTGTATACAGGGTGGTCCATTGATAGCGACCGGGCCAACTATCTGACGAAATAAGCATCAAACGAAAATACTACAAAGAACGAAACTCGTCTAGCTAGCTTGAAGGGGGAAACCAGATGGCGCTATGGTTGGCCCGCTGGATGGCGCTGCCATAGGTAAAACGGATATCAACAGCGTTTTTTTTTTTAAATAGGAACCCCCATTTTTATTACATATTCGTATAGTACGTAAAGAAATATGAATGTTTTAGTTGAACCACTTTTTTAGCTTTGTGATAGATGGTGCTGTAATAGTCAAAAGGTATCACGTAACATTCCGCCAGTGCGGACGGTATTTGCTTTGTGATACATTACCCTTGTTAAAATGGACCGTTTACCAATTGCGGAAAAGATCGATATCGTGTTGATGTATGGCTATTGTGATCAAAATGCTCAACGGGAGTGTGCTATGTATGCTGCTCGGTATCCTGGACATCATCCAAGTGTCCGGACTGTTCGCCGGATAGTTACGTTATTTAAGGAAACAGGAAGTGTTCAGCCGCATGTGAACGTCAACCACGACGTGCAACAAATGATGAGGCCCGAGTAGGTGTTTTAGCTGTTGTCGCGGCTAATCCGCACATCCGTAGCAGACAAATTGCGCGAGAATCGGGAATCTCAAAAACGTCGGTGTTGACAATGCTACATCAACATCGATTGCGCCCGTACCATATTTCTATGCACCAGGAATTGGATGGCGAAGACCTTGAACGTCGTGTACAGTTCTGCCACTGGGCACGAGAGAAATTACGGGACGATGACAGAGTTTTTGACCGCGTTCTATTTAGCGACGAAGCGTCATTCACCAACAGCGGTAACGTAAACCGACATAATATGCACTATTGGGCAACGGAAAATTCACGATGGCTGCGAAAAGTGGAACATCAGCGACCTTGGCGGGTTAATGTAGGTGCGGCATTATGGGAGGATGGATAATTAGCCCCCATTTTATCGATGTCAATCTAAATGGTGAATGTATGCAGATTTCCTACGTAATGTTCTACCGATGTTACTACAAGACGTTTCACTGCATGACAGAATGGCGATGTTCTTCCAGCATGATGGATGTCCGGCACATAGCTAGCGTGCGGTTGAAGCGGTATTGAACAGCATATTCCATGACAGGTGGATTGGTCGTCGAAGCGCCATACCATGGCCCGCACGTTCATCGGATCTGACGTACCCGGATTTCCTTCTGTGGAGAAAGTTGAAGGATATTTGCTATCGTGATCCACCGACAACGCCTGACAACATGCGTCAGCGCATTGTCAATGCCTGTGCGAACATTACGAAAGGCGAACTACTCGCTGTTGAGAGGAATGTCGTTACACGTATTGCCAAATGCACTGAGGTTGAGGGAGATCATTTTGAGCATTTATTGCATTAATGTGGTATTTACAGGTAATCACGCTGTAACAGCATGCGTTCTCAGAAATGGAAAGTTCACAAAGGTACATGTACGAGGTGCATTCAAGGTCTAAGGCCTCCGATTTTTTTTCTCCGGACTGGAAAGAGATAGAAACATGCGCATTGTTTTAAAATGAGGCCGCGTTCGTTGTCAATACGTCCCAGAGATGGCAGCACCGTAAGGCAGATGGAATTTTACCGCCAACGGCGAGAATGAGAACTGTTTTAAATACTTAAATTGGCGACGTTTTCCTTACATGAAAAGCCTGTAATCATTCGTTTTCTGAATTTGCGTGGTGTGAAACCAATTGAAATTCATCGACAGTTGAAGGAGACGTGTGGTGATGGAGTTATGAATGTGTCGAAAGTGCGTTCATGGGTGCGAAAGTTTAATGAAGGCAGAACATCGTGTGACAACAAACCGAAACAACCTCGGGCTCGCACAAGCCGGTCTGATGACATGATCGAGAAAGTGGAGAGAATTGTTTTGGGGGATCGCCGAATGACTGTTGAACAGATCGCCTCCAGAGTTGGCATTTCTGTGGGTTCTGTGCACACAATCCTGCATGACGACCTGAAAATGCGAAAAGTGTCATCCAGGTGGGTGCCACGAATGCTGACGGACGACCACATGGCTGCCCGTGTGGCATGTTGCCAAGCAATGTTGACGCGCAACGACAGCATGAATGGGACTTTCGTCGGTTGTGACAATGGATGAGACGTGGATGCCATTTTTCAATCCAGAAACAAAGCACCAGTCAGCTCAATGGAAGCACACAGATTCACTGCCACCAAAAAAATTTCGGGTTACCGCCAGTGCTGAAAAAATGATGGTGTCCATGTTCTGGGACAGCGAGGGCGTAATCCTTACCCATTGCGTTCCAAAGGGCACTACGGTAACAGGTGCATCCTACGAAAATGTTTTGAAGAACAAATTCCTTCCTGCACTGCAACAAAAACGTCCAGAAAGGGCTGCGCGTGTGCTGTTTCACCAAGACAACGCACCCGCACATCGAGCTAACGTTACGCAACAGTTTCTTCGTGATAACAACTTTAAAGTGATTCCTCATGCTCCCTACTCGCCTGACCTGGCTCCTAGTGACTTTTGGCTTTTTCCAACAATGAAAGATACTCTCTGTGGCCGCACATTCACCAGCCGTGCTCCTATTGCCCCAGCGATTTTCCAGTGGTCAAAACAGCCTCATAAAGAAGCCTTCGCCGCTGCCATGGAGCGTTGTGAAAAATGTGTACGTCTGCAGGGCGATTACGTCGACAAGTAACGCCAGTTTCATCCATTTCGGGTGAGTAGTTAATTAGAAAAAAAATCGGAGGCCTTAGAACTTGAATGCACCTCGTATCACATTGGAACAATCGAAATAAAATGTTCAAACGTACCTACGTTCTGTATTTTAAGTTAAAAAACCTACCTGTTACCAACTGTTCGTCTAAAATTGTGAACCAAATGTTTGTGACTATTACAGTGCCATCTATCACAAAGCGAAAAAAGTGGTCCAACTAAAACATTCATATTTCTGTACTTACTACACGAATATGTAATAAAAAATGGGGGTTCCTATTTAAAAAAAACGCAATTGATATCCGTTTGACCTATGGCAGCGCCATCTGGTTTCCCCCTTCACGCTAGACATGTTTTGTTGTAGTTCTTCCGTTTGACGCTTATTCCGTGAGGTATTTGGCCCGGTCACGATCAATGGACCACCCTGTATACGTCGGAGTTGGTGAAAATATAGCCATGGGAAATCGTTCAATAATTTTAGAAGAGCCAATGTAAATATGTTTGAGCAACACAGGAAATACTATTCGGGAATACGAACCAGATGAATGGACTCATGAATCATTAATTTCATTATCCCAGAGGGATACAAAAATCATTGTGCAAAGGTATAGCGCACCATGGAGTCAATGCTCTATCTTTTTTCATAAAGGGTACTACCCCCC